>NC_134038.1:25418066-26045566 GCF_965140245.1 Athene noctua | reverse complement strand
TTTGTACTAAATCTGAAGTGGTTTAATCAAGATGCCTTCATGCCTCAGCCACAAGCCACTTCAGGCCCAAGTTCTGGAGCTGGAGTTGTGGTTGTGGTCAGTGGGAGCTGGAGTCCCATTGGTATCAATTAAGCTGAAGTTGCCACAGGCAGGCGTGTGCTCAGAGAAAGTGAGAGAGGAGAAAACTGGCTGAACAGAGATCTGTTGCTCTCAGGGATTCCCCAACTACCTCAAGTGGGGCAACAAGTAACCCAAAATACCCCCTCCCTTCCCTTTATCAAAAACAAGTTAGATGGACAATCTTCCTCAAGGTAATGTACACAGCTAATTCAAGAAGTGACTTTGTAAAACTAACTGTAGCCAGAATTCAGTGAGTACTGTCATGTATAGTAAAGCTTTATGAATACTTTTTAGTGACCAGGCTTGGACTTGTGTACTCTCACCACAGCTCCCTGAAAATGTGCAGAAACACTAAAAGACCTCATGGTTTCAGAGGAGGTGGCATTTTCCACAAATGCTTAAACTCTGATATTAGGGATGGTATAAGAATCTCAGTCTTTGATTAGAGGAAAAACATAGCATCAAAATAACAGAAAAGAATTTTAAAAGTGCATCACTGAAGACTGCACACCAGAAAACCAAGCAAAACAATCTTCTTTTTTTTTTTTTTTTTTAAATCAGACCAGTTTCATAACTTTTTGAGTTATATGCCTTGGCAAGGCTGCAACACTGTTTACCCATGAGTATGTGGCTCCTGAGTTCAGCTGCAGCCTTCCAGCTGAGGATATTTCCTGTGGCCAGCAGCACAACCCTTCTGGTGCCGAGGATGCCGGGACCCAGATCCCTGGTTACTGGAGAAGATGAGTCATCCAGAGCTGCTGCAGCCAACAATGCAAGGGCTCCCTGAGATTAAGAGGTACACCAAGCCCCGCCTCATCCAGAAATGCAAGTATCGGAGTCTGATTCTCATCTCTCATGAATCACTCCTGGATTTTACCTTCCCATAAGGCCTCTGAGGGATGTGCTAGATCTCTTGACACTCTCTGCCATAAGAAAATTTGGGACATTGCTTCCATGAACATGAAGTCTCTGTCAATAGTTTAAAAAGTTCTATTATCATTAAAGGCCAGATGTGTTTGTGAAGATGAGGGGAACAGGAAGGGACTCGAAACTACTGTCTGAGATTTCTTCATGCACCATAGTAGAAAAAGAAGATACAAAGGCAATCTATCCCCCTTCAAGGCCATTTAAAAAACTTCCCAGTGTGAGCACAGCTACCAGGTCTTTGCTAGTGTACTAAGAACTTACTGCAAGTGCACTTTCTAAGTTTGTTAGAGTTTTGTTAATGTTTACTCTGTTACCACAGTGCTCTCCATGACTTATACAGCTGTCATCTTACTTTCTGCTGGCTTCTCAAGGGTTTTGTGATCTTTCTTCACTCTTAATACAGCGGTGACATATTATATGCAAATGACAGTTCCATGTGTTCTGTGTATCTTTACTGTATACAATCCAGCCAAAATGTTTTTAAACCACAGTATACAACATATATTCAATTCATGCAAAAGAACCCTGCAATCATTCTTTGTTTTGATTCAGAAGTTGCTAGTGTTTGAATTGTGTAATCGCTGTTTTGGAAAGATCTCCCAGCTACTAAATAGCTGGTATTACTGTGGGCAAGTAGGAGATGCCTAGATTACCTTTTTAGAGTAGATGGCTAACAGTGACAGCATTAAGATAAAGTGAGATCAATGGCACTGTAGACCAAGTATCTTGCAGTACACATGTTCAACTGTTAGTGTAAGTAATACATATTTGCATCCTGCTTCCAAAATAATGACTAAGTTTTTTTGCCCTGCAGTTATTCAAGACATAAGGTAAGGAGACAAGAAAAAGAAAACTCACCCTTCTTGGAAAGTTAAAGGGAGGACTCTAGACAACAAGAAAGGAAGAATAACAGCTGAATCAAGCACAGACGTTGCCTGCTTCAAAGAAAGAAATGGAAAAGTTACAGAAGGTGTCTATAATGGAGAACTCATGACCACTTTGGACTTGTGGGTGCTGTGAGCTTGAAGAAGCTGATTCTGCATGACCACTCAAGCAAACCACCAGTCCCTGCTCTCAAATGTCTGTCCAGTGGGTGCTGTAATTCTGTCAGAGGAGACTCCATACCTCAGCTTTGCTCCACATAGGTGTGTGCATATTCCATGTAGAATGGGATATGTCTGTCAGAGGATAGACTGTCTTTGTCTGGGTTGCTGACTGCTGAACTGTCCTGCACCCCCCAAGTTATCTCTTTGCTAATGCTGTCATGATTCAGTAGTTTAGGATCCCTGAAAGTTACTAGACAGAGGCATCCCTAAATGAAGTGTCCTGAATCATCCTGTAAAGGATCTATTGACTGCACATGTGTTTTGGGCATTAACATCAGTGCTTAAGTTAGTAACAGGCACAGATTTGCTGTCACAAAGGCGGCTCTGAGTCCTCCCTTGAGCCTCTCCATCAGCCCCCATGGGCTGAAGCATCCCCACTGGGTCTGTGCCAGGCCCAGCAAGTGTCTTTGCTGTGGCATGTTGCTAAAGCAGGGGCTGGGCTCCAGCTGCTGGTTGGGGATTGGAGGGGGAGGACCTGTATCCACCCCATAATGCAGAACTTGCATGTGAGCAGGAAGGGCTTCAGCTTCTCTGCCTGCATCACGGCTGCATGGCACAATAATGGTCTCCTTAGAAAAAGGTTTATGCAATAGTGTACCCAAGATTACCTGATGTGTATGGGCACAGGGAAGATTAACACTTCAGAAGTAACTTTAATATTAGTATTTTCTAACTTTCAGATTCTTGACATTCCAGTTTTCTGTTGTTCTAAACTATTTTATCTGCAGTACAGATACAGTGAAGACACAGGTTTTATCCACACAGATATGTAGTGTTCCAGAAAGAATACTGTGAGAGACGAACAAATTTCAGAAAAGTCAAATTGAAGAGAGGAAACATCAGGGGCTAATTTGATGGGAGGATCAGTCTCAGGGCAGCATGAATTCTGGTCTAGCTGAATTAATAGTCATTTTGCCTTGTGTTGCTTTAATCTGGAAATTTAATCTCTAAGATTTTGATATCCTATAAAGATTTGTTCATCATTGTCTTTGAAAATGCATTTCTTCACTTCTAATTGGATTCAGTTTTATTGCTGTAAGAAAAAAACCTCAACACTTAGCACCAGTCAAGCAGAATTCATTTTCCAGTAACTCAGAACACTCTCTTTGAAGGTGAGCTTTCTTTGCCAAATCTTTGAAGTTTGCCATATGTACCAATCCCACTGCCAAATGCAATGATGTGATTACAGACACACAGCTTTGGCAAATTTTCACTAAGACTTTGTCTTGATCAGAGATGTCTAAAGCTTGCCAGAAGCATATAGAAACACGTAGACTGCTAATGGGTTGAGCTCCTAATAGGTGGACTGGGAATTATTTGAGAATACATATTTCCAAAGGAAGAAAAAGGATTCTTTTCATTTAGCCTTAAATAGAATAAAGCAACTCTGACATAGCTGGATTCTCACATCTCTTCAGCATCCTCCCACTCCCAGTTAGTGTGGGGATGTTCCCAACAGAAAGGCATGACAATGACAGTGTCAGGAAGAACTGCTTACTAAATTCCCTCTTCGCCTATGTGAAGATGCCGAAGTCCCCCATTGATGTAACAGTTTAAATACTGGCTGTAAAAACATACTGGCCATGGGTTTGGCTGGTTTTGAGATAGAATTTGCTAATTAACCAAAGTTTACCTGAATAAAATCCAGTTGGTTGCTTGCCTTGAAACTGCTCCAGGGCAAAGGATAGGTGGACTGTCCTAGGACTGAGGACATCCAGTGAAAAAGAAGGAGCTTTCTCTAGCCTTGGTCAGGTCTGCCCAGTTCAGCCATCCATGTCTCTGAGCCTCAGTACCAAGTGGTCTTGATAAATTCCTGCCTATGCCAGGCTATAAATAGATGACACTTGAGTTTGGGGGATAGAAGGCTAGAAACAGTGGCTGCAGTCTGCCCTGCCTCAGTTTGCCTCTCTGTAAATGAGAATTATGACATTCTCAGGAGGTAGGGTTCTCAGAGTCCTCAATGCTGGTATGACCTGCTGAGATATTTACACATGTGACTAATTCTTTCATATCAGATCACACTTTAATACCAGTGTCAACAAAGAAAAAAGCTGTTAACTAGTAATTGCAATTAATCTGCATGGGGTGAAAGGGACTAACCACATTTTGTTATTACTGTGAAAGGAAGAAAACTGCTGGATTTTGTGCACAAGGCAAGTGGTTAATTCTGACATTGTATTTCTAGTGGCATCTCCTGTCCAGCACAAATATTTCTCTTCTCAGGCTGGCTTAGGCACCTCCTCTCTTAATTCCCTAAGGAACAGCAGCAAAACTTTCTGCCACAAGGTTTGCACCTTTCCTTGGCAGTCAAACCAGAGCAGAGGAAGAGGTTTCTTCTGCCAATCTCCCCTCCTGCCTGGCAGGAAAATAAGGATGGAGCCTGCCACCCGAGAGGCCCTGCAAGTGCGAGCACTAGCTTGAGCAACAAGTCACCCAAAGTGGCCAGCACACGTGCCAGATGGATGAGGCACAGTTTGAGTCACAGGCCTCGAGCCAAGGATTATTGCTCTAAAATGGGCATATGTCAGCAGTGTTCAAGAAACCCAAGCTCTGTTCTGACCTGCTTACCTTGGAGCTGACAGTCCTGATGTGCTGGTTTATGGGAATTGCTCCTTATGGCAGCTGCAGTCTGGCAGGAATGAAAACTCAGCAGGAATTGCAGGTGCCTGTGCAGAGCTGGGCCAGCTCACAGCAGCCCTGCAGAGCTGTCAGTGACAGCAAGGGCTGGCTCTAGTAGACATTATCACTAACACAGTATATGTTGGGGTCTCTCTCTCCAGATCCTAAGAGGATTAAGGAAAGGCAGGTGACCCAGTCTGGACACAGGAAAATATTATTTTACTGTGTTGGCTGGTTGTTTATTTCCAGCTAATGGCCATACAAATGTTTGTATTTTCTCCAGTGCTACAATTTTAAAAACTTGGACAGTTCTTGGGCCAGGTATGAGAAATTAGGGCTGCTTCAGTCTTAGGTGGTGATCTCCAGAAGCACAGTCCTGGGCTTGCCCTCCTTCTCGTTTGCTGGGCATTTGAAGTCAGCATGAGGTCCCTACTAAGGTCTCTTTTGAGGATGCCATTCATCTTTTTGAGTCCTACCTTAAGTCTCATTCTGTGTGTCTGTATCATTTTAAGGAGAGATTGCTAAAAAGTGAACGAGATTTGCGGCAAAATCCATCCCAGACATTTTCTAGTTGGTGAGCTCCACAGGAACAGTCCTCCTTGCACAGGTATCAGTCCCTCATGTTGCCTCCCATGGAAGCATCAGGAGATGCTGCACAGGCCATAAAGACCTGTCAGGGAATTCAAGGAGCTGTTTCCTAAGGCTGTCTGAAATAAGACACCGAGGGACAAATGAACCTCCTGAAACAGCAGGGTCCAGATGTGCGACCTGACAGTTGTGCCACTGCTCCATTCTGCCTGTGTACCTGATTTCATTTTTGCATCCAGAGGCTGGGCCACATCCAGGACAGATACATGAATGGGACAGTCAGGATCTACCTGGTTCGCCAGTTTAGACATGGCCTAATTTATCTTGGGAACAGAAGTCAGGTGTGATACATACATTTTTTGAGGAGAAGTATCACTGCTAAGGAGAAGCTTTAAAGAAACAGCAAGGTGTTTGATTAGATGGTGCTAATGGCTGAAACCTGAGACCCCTCCTTGTTCGCTGTCTCTGAGAGCACAAGTGTGCAGGAGAGGCACGACCCTGAGCCCTGTCAGCTCTCCAGTCCACCAGGACACTGAGGGATTTTCACTGACCTGATCCTCACCCATTGCCTCCCACCTGCTTTAGCAGCCCCCAAGCCACTCTTGGCATGTGAGCTGCACCCCAGGCTCATGTTTATCGATAAGACATCTATGCTGAAAACTTCATCTGACATAAGGTTACAAGAAAAAGCAGGAGCAGAAACTGAATTTTGATCTTGCTGCTCTTCTCTTTCTCCTTTTTGGTGATTTTTGGGGATTTTTTATGTCTTCAAGGAAACAAGACGGAACCAAAAAACTGTGTTCCACTCCTGCCAGTTAACTTTTCTCTCAGAATGGTACTTTAAAAAGCCATCTAAATTACTCTCAAGCCAGTTTTCCCAGACATACTTTAGAGCTAAAAGGACAGGGAACAGCCCTTCCATTGCAAGCCTTATTTAGTCCTTTACACGTGAATTTTTGAATTGTTTTTTTCTTTTTCTGTAACATTAGTATGAAATAGTTCACAACACTTGCTACGGTGAAAGCAGACTGGCAATAGTTTGACACAGAATCCAAGACAATTTTTAACCATCTTATGCTGTTTTAACCATCTGACAGTCAGCTGTTCAAAATGTGCAGTAGGATCCAGCGTTATGTATCAATGAACTATGAAGTTTTGGGTCATACTGGAAAAATTGATCAAAGCAGATTATTCTTCATATCAGACTGGGAGGGAAGACAGAAAGGGAAGATGAGAAAAGCAGACCATGATCCAACCTAGGTTAGCATGCTCCAGTCCGTCCTGTTTCCCAAAATGCCATCTGAAAAGTGGGACGTAGCTAAAGACCTCCATATTGCAGACATAACTCCTTCCCTTCTCCTCCCCAACTGACTCCTATCAGAGTGAGAGCAGGTCCCGGATGTCTAGGACCTATCAAATGCTATCTTCAGCAGGGTCTCTGGGACATTTCTGGGCTACCTAATCTTTGCAAAGGGGTAAGAGGGCAAACCAGAACCTGCGCTCCCACAGCATGCATTGTCATCCATCCCCAGGCTGGTGTTTGGCTGTGAGGCCAATAAAACCCAACATCTTTAATCTAAGAATGAGATAGAGGCATTCAGCTGACACCTGAACAGCAACAAAATGTGAACTGCTTCCAAGCAGACATTTCCAAACTAATTTTCAGTCAGCTGAGCTTCAAAAAATGCTGTTTGTCTTCCTGTACATACAGTCATTTTAAATATTATAGAAGGAGACACTTTTGGATTACAGCTCCTTTTGGAAACAAATCAAACCTCTTTGCTATTTAAAAATAAATGTTGAATTGTTTCAAAGACATTAATATTATGTCCAGTGGAGATGTACTACAGTTTTCAAGATGCCTAGTTTGTACTGACAACAGTTCAAATATATTTATGTTGTCCCATCAAAAACTCAGTAGTTTCGACTTTCAAGAGGATGTTTTTTAAACATCTTGGGTAAATGGAGAATTTGACTTTCTGCCCGGGACACCCTGAGAGCTGCTCCTTACAAAAAAAGGGTAGAAAAAAAGCAACTAATAGGATAATAAATTCCAACATTCTTCTCTAAACAAGAGTTGTTTTAGTTAAACTAGCATTCACTTCATTTATAATAGCACCCTACGTTTCTTTAGGCTATTGTATTTAATAAAAAACTCTGGACTCATCCATCATTATGCACACTTTACTGATTTCACTTTAAACATCGTTGACTAAAACTTCCATTTATCAAGGCTGTTTTGCCTAGCAGTTGCAGGCTAATTTATTTTCACTTTGAAAGATTTGGTATCTTTGCACTGCAGTGAACACAGTGTTTGTCAGAGATTCACGCTTTAGGGAAAGAGTTCTGGTGAAATCGGTGTGTCCATCCACCACACGTTGCCATCTCTTAGCAGCCACTAAAGGTGAAGGAGGGAGCTTGGGTGGGCACTGGGTTGGGGGACAGGTGATGCTTTGCACTGTACCATGCTGCAGCAGCTGGGGGTAGAGGTAGGGAGGACACAGGCTCTCAGGGGAGACAGGAATGCACAGGGAGAGACAGGGGAGTCTCAAATCTGACATGCAGGTGTTTTCAGGAAGAAAACCAAGCACAGGTAAGTATCAGAGGTTTTTAGTACCTTTTGAACCTTGCCAGTCCCATGCAAAAAGAAATTCTAAATACAAAAGTATAAGGCAGACTTAGCTAACCAATCCAGCAAAGAGTAAGGAGATATTTTGTTGAGCTCAGAAATCTTCTGAGCTCCTTCCATCCTGAAAGATGCTCTTCTTCTCCTATATGTGTACGTGGGTCACCCTCCACTTTTGTCTCTATAATGTGGTTTCTACAGCAGCAGACAACATAAACTCCAGTGAGAAAACACATGGAAGGAAAAAACTTCAGAAAACTTCCTCCAGGTTTGTTCCATCAAAAGCAGGACATGGGCCAGAAAGAAATCCCTGCTTTTGGCATCCCAGTGAACAGAGCTCTGTGCTCCCTTATCCCCACCACTTTGAGGAGAGAGCAAATGATGGTGAAAACCACAGCTATACTGGGGTGGATGTAGGAGCAGGAACAGGGAATAGGCTGTACTACTGCAACAGATTAAGGGGTTAGCTTGCATTTCCCTGCTATACCGAAAAGGCTGTGATGTACATGTTCAGCCCTTACCAATCCATCCAGCAGCGTCTTGCTGTGTAGCCTTTGCAAGTCATCTACTGCAGGTGGAAAAACTTTAGTAATTTCATCTGACTGCAGCACTATAAAGAAAGGCTATATTTTGCATAAAGCCAACATCGACTGGTTTATAACTGTGTATCACCCTCCAATTATTGCTTCTCATAGGTTTTTCCCACATACACATTTGAATTAGGTTGACCAAACCATTTAAAACATCTCCTGAAAAGCACAGGATGGTTACATATGAAAGGAAACCAGCTCAGCATTAATCAGTCTCTGCAGCTCTGCTCTGCGGTTGGATTGCTGCATGTGATGGAGAGCAGGGGGGTTGCCAGAAATCCTTTGTTAAAAACAGTAACTCTTAGCAACACCAGCAGCCACTTATCAGGTTTCAAATGCACCACATTCCTTCAGAAGCTTGTTTTTCTTTTATTTTCTTTCATAAATTTCCAAGCTGACACTCACAGGCACACTGAATGTCAAAAGGTAATTATGAATATCCTCTAAGTTCTAAGAAAAACCTGGCCAGTCTTGTAGTGATGGTGTTTATTTCTGGCTGTTGGAGTGGGGATTCCCCTGCATTGCCCCTGGCTCTGACAGAGTCCCCCATCAAGGCCTCGGGCTCATCACTTAACCTTGCTGTGCATCCATCCATACAGCAGTAACTCTAATGCAAGTGCAGACCTCAGGCCTGTCCTGTAGATCAGTGGCACAGGGTTTGGAAAGCACATGAGAGGTAGAAGGTACTCTGCACAGGTCAGGTATTACCGGGTGCCCTTCTTCACTATCTCTTCTTCAATAAAGTCAGAACAGCAGAAAACTCAAAGTCAAATATCAGTTATTTTTGCAGAACTCTAATACTGCCTGTGCTTGGTGCAGGTCTGAGGACAGAGACATCTTTTCTGAGCCATCCTGAGAGAGGTGAAAAGAGGATCATAGAATAGTTTGGGTTGGAATGGACCTTTAAAGATCATCTAGGCCAACCCCACCCTGGAATGAGCAGGGACATCTTCGACTAGATCAGGTTGTCCAGCCTGACCTAGAATTTTTCCAGGGATGGTGCATCTACCATCTCTCTGGGCAACCTGTTCCAGTGTTTCACCACCATCATTCTCAAAAATTTCTTCCTTATATCTAGTCTAAATCTACCCTCCTTTAGTGCAAAACTTTAACCCCTTGTCCTTTCACAGCAGACCCTGCTAAAAAGTTTGTCCCTATCTTTCTTATAAGCCCTCTTTATGTACTGAAAGGTTGCAATAAGGTCTCCCCAGAGCCTTCTCTTGTCCAGGTTGAACAACTTAACTCTCTCAGCCTTTCTTCATAGGAGAGGTGTTCCACCCCTCTGATCATTTTTGTGGTCTCCTCTGGACCTGCTCAAGCACGTCCATGTGCTTCTTATGTTGGGGGCTCCAGAGCTGGACACAGTACTCCAGGTGGGATCTCACCAGAGTGGAGCAGAGGGGAAGAATCCCCTCCCTTGACCTGCTGGCCACACTTCTCTTGATGCATGTCAGAATATGGTTGGCTTTCTGGACTGCAAGCCCACACTGATGGCTCATGTCTAGCTTTTCATCCAGCAATACCCTGTTCTCCACAGGGCTGCTCTCAATTCCTTCATCTCCCAGCCCGTATTGATACCAGGGGTTGCCCTGACCCAGGTGCAGGACCTTGCACTTGGCCTTGTTGAACCTCCTGAGATTCACATGGGCCCACTTCTCAAGCTTGTCCAGGTCCCTCTGGATGGCATCCCTTCCCTCAGGCATGTCAACTGCACCACTCAGCTTGATGTCACCTGCAAACTTGTTGAGGATGCACAATCCCACTGTCAGACAATTCCCTCAGGATTCTGGGATGCATTTCATCAGGTTCCATAGACTTATGTATGTTCAGATTCCTCAGGTGGTCTCAAACCTGATTTTCTCTTACAATTGGAAGGACTTTGCTCCCCCAGTCCCTCCCTTGAGGCCCATCCACTTGAGAGGTGTGGGAAGAGAGATTGCCAGTGAAAACTGTTGTTGCGTTAGCCAGTTGTGTTCATTACAGGGAGAACACTTTCTTTGACTTTCCTTTTCTGGCTGACATACCTATAGAAAACCTTATTATTCTTTGTGTTCCTTGCCAAGCTCAGCTCCAGCTGCACCTTCATCCTGACTCTATCCCTACACAACCATGCAGCATCCCTATACTCTTCCCAGTATACCTGTCCCTGCCTCCACTGCCTGTACATTTCCTTCTTGCTCTTTAATTTGACCAGCAGGTCTCAACTCATCCATGCCAGTCTCTTGCCTTCCTTCCCTGATTTCTTACTCCTAGGGATTGAGAGCTCTTGTGCTCTATGGAAAACATCCTTAAAGATATGCCAGCTCTGTTCTGCTCCCTTGCCCCTGAGGGCAGTTTCCCAGGGGGCCCTATTGACTAACTCCTTGAAGAGCTGGAATTTTGTTTTCCTAAAATTCAGGGTCCTGACTTTACTCTTTGCTTGACCCATATCCCTCAGTACTCCGAACTCCACCAGTGCATGATCACTGCAGCCCAGGCTGCCTCCAATCTTGACATCACTCACTAGCTCACTTGCATTGATGACCAACAGGTCCAGTATCGCATCCCCTCTGGTAGGGCTGTCTATTATCTGTTTTAAGAAGTTATCCTTAACGCACTCCAGGAGTCTCCTGGATTGCCTATAGCTCACTGTGCTACTTTTCCAGCAGATGTCAGGGTGGTTGAAGTCCCCCAGCAGGACAAGAGTCTGTGAGTGCAATGTGTCCTGCAGCTGGATTAAGAAAACTTTGTCAATAGGCTCCATTTGATCAGGCCACCCATAGTAGACACCAACCACAAGGTTCCCTTTGTTGCCCTGGTCTCTAATTCTTACCCATAAGCTTTCAACCTGTTTGTGGCTATTCTTCAGATGCAGCTCACCACACTCTACCTATTTCTTGATGTAGAGGGCAAACCCTCCACCCCTTCTTCCTCACCTGTCCCTTCTAAACAGCCTGCAGCCATTGATAGCTGCACTTCAGTCATGGAATTCATCCCACCAAGGTTCAGTAATGGCAACTAGGTCATAGCTTTCTAGAAGTATGGTGGCTTCCAACTCCTCCTGTTTGCTGCCCATGCTGCATGCATTGGTGTAGAGGCACTTCAGCTGGGCTGTTGGTTATGTCACCACAAGAGGGGCAATGTGGAGGAAGGTCAGCATCCTTTCTCTAATGCTTTGGGGTTTTGGTCATTTTTCCATGGCTCATGGCTGCTTTCTGATGCAGGGAGGGAACAGGTAAGCAAACAGGTCAACAGATGTCTGTCTTCAGAGGATGTTGCCCAATACAGTTATTTTTCCCACCTAGTATTTTTGCTGACAAGTTTTCTCCATGGAGAAAGGAAGGCACTCAGCAATTGCTGGATTTGAACAATCCAGCAGTTTTTTATGCAGCCTCTGGTTAGCAGATTCTCATAGACAGATGCACAGGACTGCAATCAGTGAGTATGGAAAAAAAAAACCAACACAAACAACAGCAACAACTCTATTCCAATGAAAAGAGTCTTTTCCCCTTCTCAGTCAGCAACTGGGATATACACAGAAATATGAAGCCCTATGTTTCTAGCACATGAGTAAATCCAGTATTAAGCAGTTGGGTTTCTGCCAAGTATCTATGTCAGTGTGTAATCTTTCATTTTTCTAAATCCCACTAATTTGATGACCTTGTGGCAATGAGACTAAAGGTTAAAGATGCATAGAATTAAAAAGCAAAGATTTAGTTGGCTTGGATTTCAATATAATGTGATAGTATACAACTGCTTGTTTAACTTTTGGCAAATTTCCTGGAGAACCCCTTTCTGTTTTGCTCAGTGACAAAAACAGTAAATAGTGGTACATGACTTCTTTTTTTTCCATCACCGTTCAGGTCCCATTTTCTTCTCTTTCTCTTTTTATTAACCAAATAGCCATAAACCTTTAAGATCTATTTCTTCTGTTTTCTTTATTCCTTTCAACTACACCAGCCATCTGGCAGAAGAAGGGGTGACCAGAAATACTACATGTGAAATACTACACTCTTGGTTTAGTTATGTTCTAATACTTCAGCATTATTTTCCATTACTTTCCTTCTGCGTCCTAACATTTTGTTTGGACTTCCCACCTCTGCTGCCTTCTAAACAGAGGTGTTCATTGAGCTGTCCACAGTGGTGTTGAGATTACTTTTTTGTGAGGTTGCTGCACTTGATTTAGGACCTTGTCATGGGTCTGAAAGGTTTAAGGTATTTGTCTCCAGTATGCATTGTTCTGCTTCTGTCTGCCTTGAGTTTCATCTACCAGTGAATTGACCAATCACTGAGCATTGCAGGTTCTCCCCAAATATCAGCCAACCTATATACAATTGTCAGTTGCCAAGTTCACGCTTACATGTTCCCCTTTTTCAGGTGAAAAATCTGATCAATTATATCAGCCCAGTTTGGCAAAGTAGTTAAATATAAACTTGTTTGCTCTGTCCAGAGGGACACCTGAGTGCATGTCTGGATACGGGCCAATTCATACAGTGGAACTTAAGCACGTGCTTAAAGTTAAGCACATGCTTAAGTGTTCTGGTGAACAGAAATGGGGTGGGACTCAGTAGCACAAACCAGTTCTGTTGTCCATCTTCCCGACATGTTAAAAAACTCAGTTGTTCTCTTTGTTTCATTACTTCATACGCACTTCCATAGCAATATATTTTTTTAATAGTAAAATAGCTAAATTTCCATAACAACAGCTCCTACATGAAGTTATCTTCTCAAAGGAGATCTCTTCTAATCTTTATTTTTTTCTAATCTTTTATTTCTTTTTTTTTTTTTTTCTGGTTAGTCTGGAGAAATACAGAGCATTCAGAGAGAGCATGTGAAGCCACAAGAAATAAATCTGAACAACTGAAACCAGAAAAGTTTCTTATTCAAACCACTCACATTTAAAATACTTTTTAAAGACTGATTTTCATTCCAGTTTCTAATGAATGAATTGCAAAATTGATCTCAGTGTTTAAATACCAAAAAGCAGTGCACTTTTGAAGGACAGCATCTCCTGAGCACACAAAGGCATCCTCAGCTCCACCACAGCAGACTCAGCTGATATCCCACAGCCCTTTCTAAGACAAAATAACAAAGGAGATAGGAAAATAACCTCCTCAAGAGGGCTCTTTCTATGTGTCTTTAGATATTATAAAGCCCCAAAATAGCATAACTCCAATTTCTGTTTAATCCTTTGCCAACCGATGTACTCATTATTGAGAAGCTCATTGATATTTATTATCTTCTCCCAGCATATCTTTTAGATTAGAGAGATCTTATTTCTTAAAAGACACCAGTGTAAAAGCAATGCTGTTGAGCTCCTTCTCTCAAGAACACCTGACTCTGTGGTTCCTATGCACACAAAAGCTCCAAGTTACGCTGGTAGCAGCAGGCTCTTCAGTGCCTGGGGTCAATAGCTCACGTAAGTCTTCTCTGCTAGATCGGTTTTGTCTGGTTTTCACCCTGTGATAGAATGACGGCAATTGAAGAACATGCTTGCATGCTTTTAGTTAAACCCAAAAGGCAATACTTACATGAGCCTTTCAATCAAGCCTGGATGGACTCTAGCTGGAGCTGTTTATTGTGCGTATGTCTTGGGTACTTACACAGTCATGACTGCGAAACAGAAATTATGGTATTTTGGTTATTGATTTTGTATGGGGGAATTTCTCCCAAAAGCCAAAGAGTCATATCAAGGGGACCTGCTCAGAAAAGAGAGATTTCTACATCTGGCAATATTGGATTTCATGTCTGTAAAGCACAAATGATATTATGCACATAACAAAACATAAACACGTTGTAAAATGCATTCAGCCCAGATTCCAAACACATTGAACACTGCATGATTTAATGATGGATAAACTCAGAAAAATATCCCAGTGGGGGGAACTACAGACTCCAAAATGACAGCTGCTATCATTCCAAAACAAGTAATTGTTTATAAATGAATATTTTTCATGATAAATTATTGAATTACATGAAAATCAGATGACTGCCTGCTGCCAAATTTGTTTTCAGTTTCACAAGACAGAATGGAATGTGCTGCAGACGGTGACTGAAATTAAAAGCTGCTGGTCTTTTCCCACAAAGGGCTGATATTTTCCCTTAGACATTCCCAGTATCTCATAAACCTGCAAAATAGTGGTCCTGGGGAATGACTATCTAGCTAGATATCCAAAATATTTTAGATATATAGGATTTCAGGGAATCTCTGCCTAATCTGAGCCAGTTGTAGTGTAAGTTGCTATTTCATATTTGTCTTCTGTTGATTTCTAGTTCAAACCCACAGAGCCCCAGTATCTGTGAGAATCGCTAGCTCTTGCAAGGACAATCGCAAGATATTTTTAACCATTGCATTTCTCCTTTTTATTGTCTCTTGTTTGTATTTGAATCATTTGAAAATACAGTTTATATGTTTTGGTCTTGAGTTGTCAAGTCTTTGCCTTCCCTCCATGTTTAGAACAGGGGTGAAAATAACCTGAAGTAACTGTTTCAGCTGAACCACATCTTGAAGTCCTTTCTGGAGTGAAGCTTTCAACACAGCTAGGCTGAGTTTTCTGGAAGCAAGACAGTCAAGACCACAGAGTCCAGCTGATCTTTAACAGCATTGTCAATCTGCAAAGACCTTCCCTCAGTCAGCTGGTCCATGCATGGGAACTAGTTAATATCAGTGGCACAGTTTCTCTGATGGGAGCAAAAAGCCATGCATAATCTATGTTGTCCCAGAGAGCCACTGGGGCAGCTGAGCTAAGTTCTGTAACAGCAGCCTTGGCGTGAGATCTGAATTTTAAAAGGCAGCACAGCTGTATCACATTTCTTTACACAGCCTCACGTAGCTTCCTGACTGATGCAGCATCTGGATCTTCATTGAACCCTGCTGTTGGGTGAGTCAAGTGACAATAAAGCCATGAGCACACGCCTGCTTCCCCAGCAGAGAAATGTAACTGGTCCTCATCCTAGAGTGGGCAATTGCAGGGGCAAGGCTATAACAAGAAAGGGGGCAATTATAATTCCCCTGCTAAAACCTTTGCAGTTGCTCTCAGACTGTGGCTTAGAGACCACCTAAATTGGAAATTGTACCTTTGTGGTCAAAAATCCTTGATTAACTTTTCTGCCTCTTACTCTTCTAGCAATTTTTGAACCCACTAGTGCTTCTGGTCACTGTAGCATCTCATGGAAACAAGCTCCTTGGTTTAACTACACATTGTGTAAAGAAAAGGATGCTGTTTGCTTTAAACCTGGAAGCAGATGTCTATGATTACACATATATATATGTGTGTGATTTTATATATACACACATATACTCTCACAGTTTGTGTATCATATGCTGTTTAAAGGTTAGCTTGTTTGTCTGTGGCATTTGCCAGAAAAATAGCTGCCAAATTTAATCAAATTAAGGCAGTTTTTAGAAGAAAAGCTTCTTTCTTGTTTCCCCCATCTGACCTTTGCTTTCACTAAACTCTGATTCACTTTCCTCTGTTGTATTTGAAAACAGTCTAAATACTGTGGTTGCTACTGCAGACAGCATGATGAAGAATGGAAAATGAGGTCAGGTAGTAATGGGAAATTAATGGAATATCCACAAGCTTATTATAAGGAGATCAAAAATCCTCATCTCTGATGAATTAGAGGCTTTCAAATGTACACGAGGGTGGTTGCAGAATCCCTCTAACTTTAAAGACCAAAAGCTGACATCTATTGACCACTTTTCTCCCATTTTTTTCCCTCCTTTTTCTTATTTTTTCCCCATTTTTTCTATATTAAATTGCATTGAAGATCATTTTCTAGAGCACGATAACGCTGTAAGTGAATTCTGATGCTATTATTTCAGACCTCAGTGATACAAATCTCTTCACAATTCAAGTATTCACCACTTTAATAGTTTTTGCTCAGCAAAAGCTTGTATGTGATGACCCTGCCTGTCAGTTGCTTCTGGATATGGCATTCGGCTTCTTTTGATGTTTTTTTCTCAGAGCCATTTGGACAGATCACCTTCTGATGAGCTTCAGATTTAGGCAAACCCACTGGCTTTCACTGATAAAGGCAACAGGCCCCAAGTAGAGAGACTTCTGCCAGACTGTGCAGTACCAGGCTGGATAAAAAGGGCTTAGTTTCTCCATTGGGAAGGGAAGTGAAGCACAGAAGTGGAGTGAGGCTTTTAGTCCTTCTGGTCTATAGATAAGAGAATCAAAAAGCCTAGTCAAGGTTATTCAACTTGCATTATAAAGAAACAAATCTTCCGATCCAGAGATAATCAGTCCCAAGGATAACGTTAAAGCAAGTGGCGACTAGAAGAAAGTCCTGTTATCAAACTGCAGCAGGCCAAGGGCTATAGGAGTTGTACACTGGGAATTCAGATGCTTTCACCTTTCCATGACTATGCATGGTTCACTCAAACCAGGTTGTGGAATGTTAATTTGTGCCTCATCAATACTAATGGACTAGGAATTATGACATGTTTTATGTTATCATTCATTTAAAACAGATAGTTTAGATTTCAGCCACAAGCTAAAGTTTATATATATTATATTTATTACAAACAACAGTGAACACTTAAGAGCTATTATTTTAAATCTAAATGACATTGTGTTTAGTATCCATTTCCTCTGGCTCTGAAATGTGCAGCCTGTGGAGTCTGTCATCTTTCCCTGGAGTTCTCCTGGATGTGAAGTGACAACTCCTCACAAGTTCCCAGAAACATGAGAAAATGAGCTCCAAAGAGCTGTTTCACATTACAAGAATTTACAATGAGCATCTGACAGAAGAAAAGCAATGGAGCTTGAGAGGGGAATATCATGCAGTAAATCGTTAGCTATTATCAGCACTGATGAAATGGGGTAGGGAGGACGGTATTTAAACAGAAAACACAGGAGGAAACACATTGAATCCATGAGTGAGCTCCTCATGTACCAAAACTGAATGGAGCTTCTGAAAATCTTGCTTATGTCCATTTTATTGACAATATTGCATCTGGAGACACAACTTAATGCAAGAAGCAGTATATGGCTGTGGCAGCAGAGGGAAGGGGCTGTAGTTCCTCCCCTGCTCCCACCAGTGTCCACGTGAGCCCATGCGGCAAGCAAGTGCTGCTGCTTCCTCAGCCTCCCCCACACTGCAGCTGAGCACATGCAAGTGAGGAGAAGACCAAACCATCACATCCCCCTGTGCAGGCAGGACACCATGTTTGCAGCCTTGGCACAGCTGCACCAGTCAGGCCAACCATCGGCCTCCATGAGTAAAGGCGTGAAAGGACACATCATGTCCCCGTGCTATCTCTCCTATCTCTCACTCCTAGCTGCCTTTCCAGTAACAGAAGGCCCGGATAAAGCTTCCAGCTTACTCGATCCTCTTCCATCCTGCCAAAACCCACCCAGGCTGCCCTCCACAGCTGATGCTCTCTCCTCAAGGGCACTACGTGTTAACAGGAGAGGAACGGGTTACCTATCTCCACCTCACTAATGCCTGACCAGTGAAACCTAAATTCAGCCATTCTGAATTATTCTTGTTTTAATTACTTCTTTCAAGGAAGGCAGTAGCAGGTTGTCCGCGCCAGCGTGGCGGAGCTGTTGTGCTAGGCAAGTCAGAGCAGTCCTTGCCCCCTCAGTGTTCACAACATGAAGAAGTGTAAATGAACTGCAGTACAATAGGTCTCAGTACACTGCTTCAAGTGGAAATAAAGCAAGCAACTCAGAGAGTTTTCAGGTGCTTCATATTTTCATTTTCAGCTTTCTACACAAATGAAAAGGCTTAAACTATTATTCAGTCTCCACTCAGAGTATAATTTTGACATTCGAAAATCTGATTTTGTGATCAGAAACACATGTAGAATAGCATTTAGAAGTCAGCAAAGACTCCAAGCATGATTTTATTGGGAGCTTGGGTATGCCCTTCAGAGTAATTGGGATGTGGAATGTGGAAGTAGTTTTTACAGGAAAATAGGGATAAGGCCTCCTGTAGCCAGCCTCAGGCAATGGAGTGAGTAAAATATCAAGAAGAATTCACATTCAACTTGATAATAAGGTTTCCAAGCATGTTAATTAAATGAAGTCTCACGTCCCCAGCTCTGTTGTTTTAAACATTTTAAGGTACTAACATTACACAATAGAAACATAATTTCCCTTCCCTCCAGATGCCTATACTCATTTGATTTTCCTTGCTGTTAACGTTAAACTTTCTATGAACATGAAAACTTACACTTTCATCAGTGCTGTTGTATTTTTCTTCTTCATTCTTCCTTAATACTCATTTTGGGTACTAATCGGCAACAGTGGTTTTTAAAAATAAATTCTTCAAATGGGACAGCTTCACTGTTTATTCTCTGTTGAGGCACCATTTTCCACAGCCTGCTTTTGAAGGAAAACAATGGAAAAATGGCATTTGGTCCTGAGGGTCTGAACCTTCCCAGCTAGCATGGAGGAGATTTAGGGAGCGAGGTACAGCCAGAGGAAACCTCATAAATCACATCCCATCTTTCTGCTCTTTAAAGCATTGGTTTAACTGGGAGTAAGTTCCTAAATTCCCTTTGGGAATCCAAGAATGTGTACCTCCTTCCGATGATGGAGCCCCTTGCAGCGACTCAAGCGTGGACTGAGGAATGGTGACTGACCAAGGGCAATTGGGTGTACAGGGTGCAGGTATGTGTATCTGCTGGCAAAAAGCCCTCATACAAATGGAAGAACTGGATCTGTGTGCCGTTGTATATCTACTGAGAGAAAGCTCTGAAGCTGGCAGGGAACACACCAAGATCCCCTGTGCTCAGCCCATTTACTCAGGCATTTCTCCAAGATGTAGACAGGGAAAATATCTTGAAAATCGACATCTGCAGGTTCAGCGCTCATTTGAAAGCCAGCAGCTGAAAAGTCCCACTACCAGTTTATGGCCAGGAAAACCTTTTACACATGGAACAGTTTTGAATAAAAAGAAAAGCTTTTCACTGGCAAAACCCACATCTTCTTTGTTAAGTTTACAAATATGGTTTATAGACTGTAAGAATATATATTCCTCTTGACTAGTCCAGAGTGCCTTGGTTCTCTAGCAGGAATGAAACCATGCTAATGATGGACAAGCCAGGATCCCCATACTGGGTTTGGCTGAGATAGAGATAATTAGCTTGTATGGGGCTATGTTTTGGATTTGTGATGAAAACAGTGGTGATAACACAGGGGTGTTTTAGTTATTGTGGAGAAGTGCTTGCACTCCATCAAGGTGTTTCTTGTTTCTCATACTGCCCTGCCAGTGGGTGGGCTGGGGGTGCACAATAAGTTGTGAGGGGACACAGCTGTGACAGATGACCCCAGCTGACCTAAGGGACATCCCATACCATATGACATTATGCTCAACAACAAAGCTGGGAGGGTGGAGGTTGGCAGGGGCTGCCGTTGCTCAGGGACTGGCTGGGCATTGGTCGGATGGTGGTGAGATATGGCTCTCTTGCATCACTTGTTTTTCTTGGGTTTGGTGGTTTTTTACTCTCTCTTTGTTGGTTTTCTTCCTCTATTTTTTAAACTTATTAAACAGTCTTTTTCCCAATCCACAAGTTTTCTCACTTTTACCCTTCTCCCCCCCATCACACTGCGGGGGGGGGGGGGGGGGGGGGGGGGCGGTGAGAAAACATCTCTCTAGTGCTTAGCTGCCTACTAGGGTTAAAAAATGACAATCCCTAAATTTAAACTATATTAATAAAAGAAGCCAAAAGCTTGACTGAGTTAACTGCAATCTTCAGTTGTTACCATTCTCCTTAGTCTATGCTATCCTGTTTTAGTGAGAAAACATTTTTCTGTATGGATGTAAGCCATTCCACACAAGCTGACTTCAGAGGCAGAATCAGGTCCCTGAGCCATGCTATGTGTTTTTGTAGTTTTAGGTACAGATTCAGTCCCAGATTCATACCCATCACAGAGTGGTAGGATCTCAGAAACTTCACGGTCACCTCCAGCCCATGAATGGTTACGGAGCTCACTTTTCCCTTAGCTCTCCAAGAGGCAGAATAAAAAATATCTCAATAACTGAGATCAAGGGTCCCTCTCTCCTCCTAATTCTGTATTTTGTGCAGACTGGACAAAGTTACACTCTGAGTGTTACACATGGCCTAATATGAACCAAACTCTACACTGAACCATCTGTCTGTCCTTAACTCTCCGTGGCTCTTGTGCAGGCTCAGGGTCTGAAGCGCAGATGGTCTGGCACTGATTGATTGTGGTACAAAAGTATTTTGGAGTATTAGCTCCATATCCCTCTCCCAAATTCGTGATCTTAATTATAAGAAGAGCCCTGTTTATTTCATTTCTGAGCCAGCCCATACTGGAAGAAGTACACCAGAGTTTTCATGGGGGAAGTCCTAGGAGCTTCTCAGGCATGTTTAAAATGAGGTGGAGACATATTTTACTTCTGAATGTTAATATGGATAAGATAATTACACTGAAAGTCCTATTCTTCTCCCACTGAAGTCAGGGCTAAAATCTTCTGTAATACATTAGGAAGCAGGTTTGATTTCTACTTTATTTGAAAAGGCTGTGAAAGCAAGGTGGTGATCTCTCTCATTTAAGAATCAGGTCAGTATCAAAACCCAGTCTCAGTCCCCTAGGTGTCAAATTTTCTGGTTCCCTCCTCAAATAGGCTTAGAGTTTAACAGCCAGTCTGAAAGTGGTATGGGCTCTGACATGAGTAACTTTTTCCCAGCCTTGGTAAATTCTTCAAAGAAGCTCAGCAGCAAGACATCACACTTGCAGCATTCAAAAGGGTACTGAGTTCAGGTGTGAGGTATGGAAAATCAATTTGTAAGAGACTTGTTGGTAAAATAAATTATAATGGAAAAATATAATTAATGATAGTGCTGTCATTAGAGGGACTGAAGAGTTTCTCACACAGTACACAGCACTACAGGCATAATGTTATTAGCATTTTTAAACCCATAAATCTGCTTGGTCTCAGTGAAAGGAAGGAAGAAATGCTTTCCACTGTGGTGGTGAATGTTTCATTAAATGGATTAGGAAAACCAAAGCCCATCAACAGTAGGATCTGGTGAGGGATGTAATGGGCAGCAAGAAGGGCTTCTACAGCTGTGCATATCAACAGCAAAAGGAAGACTAGGGAAAGGGTGGGCTCAGTGCTGAATGAGATAGGGGACCTGGTCACAATAAATATGGAGAAAACTGGGGTGCTCAACGCTTTTTTCACCTTAGTCTTTACAGGTAAGACCACTCTTCAGGAATCTCAGGTTCCTGAGACCAGTGGAAAAGTCTGGAGCAAGGAAGACTTACCATCGGTGAACACTAAGAAACTGAACATAGGTTCATGAGACCTGATGGGATGCATCTGTGACTGGTGAGAGAGCT
The DNA here is from genome assembly GCF_965140245.1 of Athene noctua. NCBI lineage: Eukaryota > Metazoa > Chordata > Aves > Strigiformes > Strigidae > Athene > Athene noctua. The sequence continues at coordinate 26,023,680 of NC_134038.1, read as the reverse complement.
GGCTGATGTCTTTGTTAGGTTTTTCTCGATTACCTTTGAAAGGCCATGGCATACAGGGGAGGTTCCTGCAGAGTGGAAGACACGAAATGTGACTCCTATACTGAAGAAGGATCCAGGGAACCACAGGCTGGTCATGCTCACCTCAGTCAGTGGCAATCATGTCCAAACATATGAAGGACAGGAAGGTGATCTGAAATCTTCAGTATAGATTTACAAAGGGGAAATCCTGACTGACTGACTCAATAGCCTTTTACAATAAGATGACTGGCTCAGTGGATGAGAGGAGAGCAACAGTTTTTTGTCAACACTGTCTCCTGTAACATCCTTATATACAAAGGGATGAAGTATGAGCTAGATAAATGATGGTGATTGAAAACTGGCTGAACTGTTGAGCTCAAAGTGTTGTGGTTAGCAGCGTGAAGTCCAGCTGGAGGCCTTTCACTAGTGGCATACCTCAGGATGGCTACTGGGTCCTGCGCTGTTAAATATTTTCATTAATGACCTGGGTGATGGGGCATAGTGCAGCCACAGAAAATTTTCAGATGATACAAAACTGGGAGGAGTGGCTGATAAACCAGAGGGTTGTGCTGACATCCAGAGGGATCTGGACAGGCCAGAGAAATTGGACCAACAGGCATCTCATCAAGCTCAAGAAGGAGAAATGTAAAGTCCTGCACTTGGGGAGGAATAACCCTCATGCACCAGGACACAGTGGATGTCGACCCACTGGAAAGCAGTTTTACAGACAAGGCCCTGATTGTCTGGGTGGACACCAAGTTGGCCATGAACCTGCAGTGCACCCTTGTGTCAAAAAAAGGCCAACAGTCTCCTGTGTGGCATTGAGAAGCATTTTGGCAGCAGGTTGAGGAAGCTGATCATTCTCTTTTGCTCAGTGCTTGTGAGACACATCTAGGTGGTGTGCCCACGTCTGGGCTGTGCAGTACAAGAGAGACATGGACATAGGGAAGAGAGTTCACTAAGGTGTTTAAGGAACTGTCTCATTTGTCATACAATGAGAGGCTGAGAGAGTTGGGACTGTTTACCCTGGAGAAGGCTCAGGGGGAATCTCATCAAAGTGACAGGACACAACAGAGCTTTTCTATATTGCTTAGGTTTTCTCATTTGGCAGAGTAATGCATAATTTGGAACAAGCCCTATACTGTGAATAGTCTTTCTGTACTGAAGAGATACTGATTTCTGACAAGGAGTACTTAGATTGTGGGGGAGTCCATTTGTATCTTCTCTATAAATGCTTCCTGATATCTATTTTGAGACACAAAGCCTAAGAATACAGCACAGAACATGATAATGCAGAATATAGAAAAAAGCTGTTGATTATCACTTGTATTTTTAGTCTCCTCATTTCAGGAAAATGCCAAAAGCTAATTTCAGCAGTAATATCCAACTGTATTGTTCCTCATGACAGTATAAAATAATTAGACAGCTTCACAAACTAGATTAAGAATCATAGTTTATGTCGCTGCATAAAACTGCTAAAATTGTGTAGAAATCTGTATTGGGGATCATAAGTTAATGTAAAAACTCCAAACTATTTTTTTTTCTACTTTGTTTAAGCTACTAGGATAGTTGTTGAATAAATATATTTTCTTCCTCTGAAATTGTGTACTATTAAATGCTTTTTGGTATAAAATATAAGCTGCTCAGACAGACAAATATTATTCTGACAACAGCATATGCAAGGGTGTCGTCGTACATTGAAGTTCAGTGTGTGATATGGTATAATGGTAATATCATAATATGCAATGGGCATGAACTGGAATATGGAAAATTCCATTTAAACATAAGACAAGACCTTATTTACCATGAGGGTGGTTGAACACAAGCACAGGTTGCCCACAGAGTTTATGGAGTCCCTATCCTCAGAGATATTCGAAAACAAGGTAGACACAACCCTGAGCAGCCTGCTGACTCTGCTCTGAGCACAGAGTTGGACTAAATAATCTACCAAGGTCCCTTTCAACCTCAGCTATTTTGTGATTCTGTGAAATATGATTAGACTGCAGAAATGTCTGAAGGAAGGAGAGGCTGCCTGCAAATCTCTGTGCTCCAGCTACCCAGAACCAGCTGTGCATAAAGACTCAGACTTCTTCCTTGGAACTGATGAACCTCACAGAGTTTCTCAACTGCTGTGGCTGGAAGTGCTCAGATGAGACCCAGGCGCACGAGCTGCCTTGGTTTCTGCAGAAAGGGACACAGGACACACAGTGCAAAGGTGAACCATGGCTTGACACAGTGCATGATCACCTGGAGTAATGAAAGGACAAGATCACTGGGGACATCAGGGTGCAGGTGCACCTACAGAGTCCTATCACATCCCTACAGCTCTGAAGGTCTCTTCTGGACTGCTACAACCATCTGTGTGCCATTCAGCATAGCCTTATTAGACTTGGGGTGAGAATAGAAAGTCAGAGTAAGAACTGTGCAGTTTCCATTCCTGGAGGCTTTCAGTTGCCTCAGACTGGATAAAGTCCTGAGCAACCTGGTCTGACCTCAGAGTTGACCCTACTTTGAGCAAAATTTGGTCTAGGGACTTCCTGAGACCCCTTCCAGCCTTAGTTATCCTGCAGCCCTATGAACAAGGCACTCTCACATTTCCCTGGGATGTTGGATGAAGTGTAAGCTGCTCAGATAGCACAGCACTGTCCTCAGCTGATCCCCTGAGAGTCAGCAGTGTGTTCAAGCACCATGACAACAACACTCATCTCTCAGGTTCTCCTCTGGGCCTTGGGGCATGATGGCAGTGTCAGGGACTGTTACCCTGTGGGGAGCAAGACTGAAGGTCCGAATACTAAACATTTTTTGCTTCTTAGGGGCACTGTTCATATCAAACTGATAATTACTCACTGATTTGTGTTGCTCACCAGAGGGTGGGTGTGTATATAAGTCCCCACCCCAGGTCTGAACACAGCGCTGCCCTGCAGGGTCCATCTCGAGGAATGTTTCACCAATATGGTTGTCTCCTGCTGGCTTGTCTGGGCCTGCAAAGTGAGGCCTGCTGACCTGCTAATACTCACAAAGGGCTCCCTGTGATTATTTTTGTCTGGGAAAGTGACTTCCATTGTCTCAGCTTATTTATTTATTTCTTCCAAATGAGTGTTTCAATTTCAGTTATGGTCAGAAGTCAGAAAGGAAGCATTTTAGCTTTTCCCACCAAAAATCTTGGACTGCATTCTCTGTTGGAGGACAGCAGGCAACTTTCTGAAGATTTAATACATCTTAAATTAGTTAAATTAGAGTTGTTATGTGAATCCTTCTCACCCCACAGCCTGCTCCATTCTTTTACACAAGCAGACAGTATTATGTGTTCATAAACAGCCTCAGTAAAAGGTTATATCGATATTATCACCATCCTTCCTCCTAGGACTTCACCAGGAGCCAGAACTTATGTGCTTTTTCCTCATTCAAAATTCCTCCTTAAACCTTTAAGTTTCGTGTGAACAAAATCAAGTCCCAGGATTCTTAAGAAAGTAGTTTCATTGCCACATGCTTGTGTGTGTGTGTAATCAGATCTTCTAAAATTGGTTTGAGATACCGGACAAAATGTTCCTCAATAATAACTGGTCTTACACAGCAGAGGTTTCTTTTGAAGTACCAAGCATGGATACATGATCCTATTTAATGACAGCACATTAAATTACAGGCTGGTTATTTCTATGTGAATTCTTCTCATCTGTTTCATATTTCTCGCACACATTACTGTAAAACAAGCTGTACCCATTTCTGTCAGTGAAACCACTGTCCTAATCTACCATTTTTCTTAGAATCTGATAATAATGGTTAACTTTACCTCAAGAGAAAAACCTACAGGCAAACATGTCACACATAGCACAGTTTGACTAAGAACAGATACATGCCACTGGTCATAAAGGGTAAACACTTAAGACATTTAACCCAGCTGAGCAGTACTAAATGGAAGGCAGTGGTCATCTGGCTTTTGAATCACCTAATTGACATGTCAGAAAATAAGCATTTTATTGACAGAAGGTGATTGCAGAGAAAAGTAATTTTTCATTTAAATAGCCAGATACTTTCCTTCCTCCTTCCCTTTGTATTTGCAGTGTGGGGGAACATTTTAGTAAGAAAGCAAAACCACAGTGCCCGGACCATTTGTTACATTATTTTTGCCCACACAGCTACTTCATGAGAGTGATCTTCTTGACTGAAATCATCTGCAGAGGATTCTAGCAGGGAATAGTTTCCAAATTATATTTGCTCTCAACATTTCTAACTTGGACGCCTTCTGAACTCTGTTAGGATTCAATTTAGGAACTATGTTAGGATGTCAGATTTCATGCAATGCAGTGGTAATTCTTGTGCAGAAAAATCACCCAGCCTTACCTCAGTGTAAACTAGGAGTAATTCCACTGGAGATGTTCTTACAGGTTCTCTTTGGTACCAGTTGTCACTGGGTGATGGGGACAAGAGGGGTTCAAAGCAGGAACTCTGTGATTCTTATGAAATCCCAGTCCCAAAAGCAGCTTCAGGAATATTCCAGTCCAGAGCTGTGAGTTTTGGTTTGGGATGTATCACCACGGTTTCCTTCCTCAGATCTCCTCAGCCATAGCAATACCCTCCTATCTGGGTAGAAGGTAAAAGACAAAGACACCCAAGAGTTGATATCAGCTCTGCCAGGGTCTCCTGCAAGGACCAGCTGCCAACGCTGGGGACATGTGCCAACACTTGCAGCATCACAGACTCTCCCCATGCCAAAGACTCACTTGTCTTGATCTTTAGTCAGATTATCCTGAGGACAGGCAAGGATGAGTGCAAAGGGGGAAAAGCCATCACCATGGGTTGCACTGCTTGTCCCAAGACCCAGATTCATACCACATCATCCTGGGCACTTAGCCCCATATCTGCTCAAAGGGGAAAGACAACTACCAGACTGTTAGGTGAGAGAATAAGGTTCATGGGTCCACTGCTGAAAGGCAGGTGAGCCTGCTGCTGTCTGCCAGAGCACTGCCTCTCCCATCACCAGGGTCTAGGGCAGCACTGTGTTTTGCCAGGTCACCAGGCTTGCCAGATACGGTCCCTGTTGCTTGCCCCACCACCACAGGTTTCCCTGCAGATGTCCATGCCACATGGGATACCTCCACCTGTAGTGGTGACAAGCATCGCTTGGAGGAGATGTGGATCCAAGGTGAGCCAGACAATATTTTTATGCCCATGGAAGAGGGACGAAAGTGAGGACAGGGTGTGAGGGTGATCTCAGGGATGCACAGTTCACCTTTGCCTGGGTGGAAGGTAGCTGGGGATGCTGGGGCAGGGCAGCCCTCAGCATCTCAGGGAGCAGAGGCTGCCCAACTGCATCCCTCTGTGCAGCTCCAGCTGTTTATAAGCCCTTGTTTTTATGAGGTTAAAGACCCAGAGATTTAAGTTAGTACTGCCTGGGAGAGCACTGTTCAGTGCAGTCAGCCTGAAGAGTCGCTCTCTGCGGAGATAAAGCACTGCTCTCTCATACTCAGTCAAATTTTGCAGATCTTGATCTGGATAGGGTCTTTCCTGAGCAGTACTGTTAAGACCCTTCTGATAAGGAAAGGTAAACTGCATCTTATCCTTCATATCTAGTCATGATGGCCCAACACAACACCTCTGCTCTTGGAAGAAGCAACAAAGACCAGCTGAAACGCTTTGCCGCACCATACAGCAAGCCCTTTCATTTGTGTGCTGCCCAGACTGGGTTTGTGGCATACATAACCTTTATTGCCCTTGAAGCTGCTAAGAGATCAAATCAGCTTTGGTTTATTTTGCTTCTACACACAAGGAAAAGGAATGAATTGAAGTCTATTCATGTTTATAAAGCCCTAACTCATCCTTTGACTCTATAGGAATATATCCCTATAGGTGAAATGTGAGATTTTTAAATGTCTGGTATTGCACCACTAGTTCCACATACTTTGTTTAAAAGATGAAGAGAAGCTGTTAGAGCTATCACCATTCTCCCTGCTCCTTGCAAGGCCTGTTTATTATGTGCTGACTCAGAAAGGCACTTAAATATGTGCTCAGTGGGAATCAAGTAAGACAGTAGTCATGTTGGCTTCAGCACAGCAACTTATTTTTAGGATTGGGGTATTGAGCTTGAGTTTTATTTTCAGAAGAAACATCCAATAATAGAAATGGCTGTCAGTTTTCTATTCCTTTCAAATTCATCTAGCAAAAGCAGAAATGTGATGAGTATCTGAGCCAATTTCTATTTTAAGAAGCACTTACAGAGGTTTTTCAGCTAGACAAAATACGGGGTTCAAGTCAGCAACAAAGGGCTATGAACAGAGAAATAAACAATCATTGCCAATGTAAAATGTTACCATATTAATTAAAGGAAAAGTCCTTTAAAACATCATTCTACTACTCATTACCAATATCCATTTTTATTATTACAACACAGTTCTGCTAGGTAATTTACTCAGCAAATATCTAGATGATCATCCTGCCCTGGAGAGCTTCGACTCTACACACTCTCAAGGTTTCCTCTGGAAACAATATATTTTCTGAACAGGATGGGGAGTTAGACCGTTCATCCTCTTTTCACCCAACCATAATTCTTCTCCAAAATATGTTATAGCCACTCATAAGGAGAAACTTAAACAACAGGTATGTTGGACTGTCACCATAGCTATCTGTGTCCTGGAACAGGATCTCTCCTCAGGGCACTTCCTATGCAAATAGACATCTGAATGAGCCCGGGGGGCTATAATGAGAGCTCTCAGAACAAAGATAAGTTGATTATGTGTTCCAGATTTGAAACCCCCCAATGACATCACGCCCCCACTTCCCAAGATCATTTGGTGTAACATCTGTGTGTAATGTTAGTGCGGTCTTGATAGTCACTGGAGCAAAATCTCAAGTAACATCTGTGGCCTCATTAAGAACCAGGCCTGTTTGCCTTCCTTTAAAAACTACTTTTGGCTTGTGTCACCCATTGATTTGTGACTTGTGTCTGTACTTGCTCCATTCCCAGTGTTTTCAGCAAGTTGAAAAGTGTTCACCATCACTCAGCCCCATAGATTTCTGCTCTGTCTCTGATCTCTTCTAACCTAAGCAAAACTAGAAAGAAATGCTTACTGACCCAAATCAAAAAGTGTGTGATTTCTACAGTTGTTGTAGAATATCTCTGCTTGTGTTTCAGTTCCGTATGTAGCAGAGAAAAACAGCCTGGGCAGTGTTTTCCTGGAACTAATTATACCAAATTCTCAGAGGCATCTGGGGATCTAATTCCCAATGATTTCCTGGGATGTCTAAAGCTCTTTGTGAATGTAGGTCTCTCAGTTTAAGGATGAACATCTATTCTCAGTACTGGGAGAGTTGTCCAACAGGAACCATAGGTTTTGCTTGCTTACGAACCCAGCAAGCATCAAGGCATCTCATTACATTTTACTCACTTCTTTCAAATATATCACACCTTTCTCTAAAAACGAGCTCCATTCAAAGAGGTCTTCTGTCCAAAGACCCAAGTGGCCCATCCCTACCTTGTGTCCTGTAAAATATTTCCACTGCATTTTCAGGAGACAGAGCTAGATGATTATGAGTCCATGTGATGGACTGTCCTCTTTCTTTCCACCTTTGCCTTCCCCACCACAGGCAACACACATTTCCAGCTCTCTCTCCCTGATGTAATGTCCTACACACCAGCCAAACACAGAATATGAAAACCTTGTTATTAATTTTTCAGTATCTTCCCTCTCCTTTTCCATGTGTTGGAGCTCCCAGTGTGGTCCATGCTTGGGGGCCTGGGACAGAAATAATTGCTGATTGGGGACCTCCAGGGTGCCCAGCACCAGCCCCCTGGGTCTCACCAGAACAAAAGGCATCTTAAATATCTCTGCCTATGTAGGCTTCTGAAATGCCAGGATTAGTGACTTCTCAAAACATGAATTCAGTGCACTAGAGCTAGGAAGAGGTTTATATCTGATACTATATGGCATAGCAGGGTAGTATATTTTCACATCATATAGACACAGGTTTGGGCACAGATTTCTTATCTGAAGTATAATCATGTAGGGAGAGGAAAACATCTTTTATTAAAAGAACTGAAATAATCTAAAACCAGGCATATTTTCACCTACCCTCATGTTCAGGCACTTCTGTTATCAGTTAACCACTGTTTCTGGCAGCTGACTCTCAGAGTATTTAAAACTATTATACATGTCACACACCACTGTATAGGGTCATGGTCAGCCCTGCTCCAAACTCCCTGGAAGGCAGATGGAGATGCTAGGTGACCCAAAAATGGGGTACAGGACTCAGGTGAGAGATGCAGCAGCAGCAGAGATGAGTCTTCCCCATACCTCTGGTGTCAACCAAAGGGAAACCAAGGCAGTGCATGGGTAAGGGAGGACATATCTGTATTGCACCAGTGAAGCAAAAACCCTCCATCTATTTCCTCCTTTCCACTCCTCTCCAAGGAAATCTGAGCCCATGTCACAGGCTTAGCATGAAACCTGGGCCTGATTTTCAGTCTGTTAATACATAACACAGCCCTCTCGATACCTCATTGAAATCAAACAAGATGGTCATTTAGACATGTTAGAAATTACCTATGGTGCAAGCAGGGAAAGCCTTTAAAAAACTATACACTTTGTGTTCTACATCCATATACATAGTTCACTGTCCGGTGTTCCCCAAAGATGATCATCCTTGAAAAAGAAGGAAGGTCTGTAAAATACTGTCTGTATACACACCATAACAAAAAAATGGGGTGTTCTCTTAAATAGATAGTCTACCTCCACTGTAGCTGGTCATATGAAATCTGGGAAGCAAGTAGCAGGCATGGTAAAACTCTATTGGTAGATTTTGTCTTGCTGGTGAAAAAAACCTGCCAAAGATAAAACACATCATCAAAGGTAAATTCAAATTATTCAGTAATAAGCTATTTCAGATCCCATTGTGAAGAACAATTCCAGAAACACTGCATTATTGTTATTCCAACCTGGATATTTGCAGTGAGCACTGTCAGTATGTATACAGCAGACTTCTCCCTATTTCCTCATAGCGCAGTATTAGTTCACAGAGTCTGAAAACCATTTTTAGAGGGGTTGGTAACCATGGAAGGGGAAGACTTGGTCCAGCATGAAGCTTGCACTGGGTTGCTCCACAAGTGACACAGTAGTAGACGTTTGTGTGGCAGGCACCTGGCAAATGACCCCAACTCCCTGCAGCCAGGGCCTCTGATAATGGGTCAGTTTGGGGTTTGGTTTTGTAAAAGAAGATTGACACATTTTGATTCTCATCATGCCTGCCTTACACTGAACAAATCAGTCTTTATAATCAGCTTTGTTAGCTGGATGGGAGAAACACAGATTGGAGCAGAAGGCAGGGCTGGATGAGAAGCCAAATTAAGCAAAACAAGCAGGAACTTCGTAATTTCTGGGAAAAATCCCATTAAACAATTTTTACCACCTTTTGTAGAGCTAGTGCAGAATTCTCACTCCATGTAATGAGTTTACTAATTTGGTGAGTGTGCTGGCACAGAGCTGCAGAATCAGCTAGTTTTTCACTTTTGAAGTGATTAGTGACTAATTTCTAAAAATGTCTACTTGGAGCATGTAATAAGCACGTAGAAAGGAGTTCTTCTTTCCAGGCCCGTGGAAATGTTTACTCTCCCTCTTCTGCCTGAAATAAAAATTACGTGGCAAGTTCCTGGCTGGTGAAGTTCAGCGTGACTCCTTTGAATTTCTTGGCTTTTTTCCACCTTCTACCAGCTGAGAACCTGGGCATCCTCAGCTTTATAGTGAAGCCACCAGCACAAGGAGGAGAAAGAGCATGGTTCCCAGCTATCAACTGCAAACATTTCTGTGTTGTTCTTGCTAAAAAGCAAGCTGCCTTAAAAAGATGAAAACCAGGCTGTTACTTGCAGCCTCAGCCTGCAAATAGGAGTGTGTGTCCACAAAAGTCTACACAGGAAAATCCGATTCTGAAATCTGGGCCTGATAAAGCAATTAATAAATAAATACCTCAGTCTATGGCTGGTCAAATTACAGTTCCAGCAAAAGAGATATCAGAATTATAAATTTCCTTTCAAACTTCCAGTGACTGCATATTCATACATATATACAGATCTACTTGTGTAGAGTTTAGATAAACAAATATCTATCATTTATGGTAATTAAACCCCAAACAGTTTAGACATAAAAATTTCCAGGGAATAACAGAGTTCCTATTGAAATAATATATTTCCTCACTTGTAGGATAGATAGAAACTAAAATTCTATGGCTATGAATATATAGAGATATAGACAAATGCATGAGTGTGTTTATCACACATCATCTTCTTAACACATATTGTTTCATATATTGTATAAAATTATACACTAATTATACATGAAAAGAACATAATGCTGCAAAGCCAATGAGTTGAAGGTTAGGAAATGCTAGAATTAAGGACACCACTGTGCAAATAAAATTTCCCAGCACAAGAATTTCAGTATTTCAGATATTCATGCCAGTTTAGAACAAAAAAAAAAAAAAAAAAAATCCTATCACTGGTCTTCCCTGCAGGCTGGGAATTCTGGCTTTTCATCAGCTTTTGCCAAAGTTTCACTTGCCAGCAGGAGGGCAGGTGTGCTGGTTTTCACTGAGATAGAGTTAATTTTCTTCATAGTAGCTAGTATGGTGGGCCTATGTTTTGGATTTGTGCTGAAAACAGTGTTGATAATACAGGGATGTTTTCATTATTGCTGAGCAGCGCTTACAAAGAACCAAGGCCTTTTTTGCTTCTCTCATCACTCCACCAGTGAGGAAGCTAAAGGTGCACAAGAATTTGGGAGGGGACACAGCTGGGACAGCTGACCCCAACTGACCAAGGGGACATCCCACACCATATGACATCATGCTCATCAATAAAAGCTGGGGGAAGGACATTTGTCTTCCTGTGATAGTTTAGGCCCTGCCGGGACAGGAGACCACGTTGCCGTTGTCCCTCCCCCACCCTCAGATTGAGTAGGGCACAAACCCCAGGTTAAAATAAGGAGAAATTTAATACAACAGTGTAATAAACAATCTGAGCAACAACAATAGCAATAATAACAACAATAAACAGTAATAACAGCATACAAGACAAAAGATATACAGAGAAATACCGCAGTGAACACAGCCAGCCCGCCGCACATGCTTCCCGCGACCAAAGCCACAAAGGAAAGCTTCCCGCGCTGCTGCGCCGGACCTGATGTCAGCATGGTATGAATAACCCGGCTGGAGATCCCTTCCCCGTGCTGGGGAAACTTAACCCTATCCTAGCTGAACCAGGACACTTCCCACGTAACAGTTACGCATGATCAAACCCTGCTTTCCTGAAGATGACTGAGCACCTGTCTGCTGATGGGAAGTAGTAAATGAATTCCTTGTTTTGCTTTGCTTGTGTGTGTGTCTTTTGCTTTACTTATTAAACTGTCTTTATCTCAACTCATGAGTTTTCTCACTTTCATTCTTACAATTCTCTTCTCCATCCCACCAGTGGAGCAAGTGACTGTGTAGTTCTTAATCTCCAGCTGGAGTTAAACCATGACAGCATGCAAAGGCAAAAGCCAAAGATCTAAAGAAAATAGGTGCTCTAGTGTGTAGGAGACACTTCACCATCATCATCCTTTCTGTCTCCTCAGTCTGAGTCTGCTTCAGCCCCTGCTTCCCAACCATCCACCAGAACAAACTCTGTGCAGCTCTTTCCCACTCTCCAACACCTTTACATTCCTTGCTGCCTGTTTTGCACTCCCTCCTGCACCCACTGAGGCATTAACCAGGAGGCACTGGGAGCATGAGAGAGATGATCTCTGCTCTCCATGCCATGCCTGAGGTAACAGCAAGCACCACGACCTGAAGAAGCAATTTCAGGAAAAGCCCTACTCCTTCCCTCCCTGCTCCAGCTGAGTTGTGCCCAGGGCAGGCAGAATATTTGGGATGAGAGCTGCCAAACTTTAAGCAAATCCTACTGAGATGTGGCAAACCAAACTTTTTCAGGAACTCACAGCTTCATCAAATTTGACTACCTTTTCATTGGAGCAGGAAAAGGCATATTCTGAGCCCTTAAGTAATTTTCAGACACAGGGGCCAAACACAACAGTGTTAGAATTCATCCAGGAGAGAGCTATAAAGCTTCTCTTGGTTTTAACACAAGCGAAGGCTGCTCATTTTCTTTCTTACTCTCTTATTGATAGAAAAGTCCAGATCACTTAATCTGAATATTTTCCTAGCTAATTCAACATGGCATGTGAATTTCAGACCAAACATCTAGGTTCAATTAAGTTGTGTGTGGAAGGTGAACTTATGTGGGAAACCTTTCAGTGGAAATCACACTTACCAACCCTTCCTAGAAAAAATAAACTTGTGATCAACTGTATGATATTTAGAAATAATAATGATAATAATAAGAATCACTGATAGTAGCTGATAATGCCTTGCGACTGTGGGAAGGGTCCTAGTCTCTGCATGAAGCAGGCATCTGGCCATGTTGTGCAAGTGCTCTTGGGTGACTCCTTGTGCTTGCACCCATCAGTCTTCAGCCAAGGCCTGGGGCACTAGTTTCTCCTTCCCACCTGGGGGCTCAGCCGTCCTCCTCATCCAGAAGCACAGCCCCATGCACAATGTGCCCTACATGGTCACTACCTCTTCACGCCACTCACCAAGCCCACCTCCCCTTTCTTGACAGGGGGAGAGTTGCTACCAATTAGAAGGCAAAATGAGCTGAGAATGAAAAAGATCCTCTCTGTCACAGCATCTCAGTGCAGCAATGGCAAATGTGGAGAGACAAGTCTTCTCTTACCAAAGCTGCAAATATTATGAGGATGATGTGGATGTAAAGCAATGAAACCTTGCCCTTTGGGCATGACCAGGCTATGTGCATGTAAGAATAGTGCACCTTAGCAAAGAATAAAGCAGAAGAAAGTAGTATTTTAATTTTTCAGTCCAGGGGAACTTTCCACATTGGTCTCTGACTTTGTGCCTCAGGTATTCTAGCAATCACAAGGAGGTACCGATGGGAAGGGGATATTTATTTGGGTGACAACAACCGTGGGGGCCATCACCAAGGTCTTTAGGAAAGAGCTTGGTTTGGATATTCAGTGGATGGAGTTTGCTGTAGTGATACGTGCTGAAGTCAGTGGAACAGTATCTGATTTACTGCAGCAAGGAGATGAGATCTTGCTTTAGGGGTTATAGACTAATAACAGTGATGGGGTCAGCTTCCATTTTACACTGTAAAAAAGAGGATCAAGAGAAGAGGAGCCATTACACTCCCTCAGTATGACAAGCAAACTCAGCCTCCAGCAGCAGCAGCGTGAGAGGCGTGATGGGGAAACAGCAGGGACAGGTCATCATGGAGGAGCCACCTTGGTGGAGACTCTAGCCTGAACAGTGCAATTGAAAAAGGCAAAAAGGGCTAGATCAGAAACAACAGCTGAAAAGTGTAGGGTTTAACTACTGGTTTCTGCAGGAAGGGGGAAGACGATGGCTGTGGTTACAGTTTGATAGTCTCGTAACAGCCTGCCGCTTTCTCAAATAACACGGAGTGTGCTCCGTCAAGCAGGAGCCACTGAGCACCTGCTTACCCAAGCCCCGCAACAGGAGGCTTGGCCGAACATAAACATGCAGGTGAAGAGGTTGAGATGATGAAAGACAATAGACCATTACCAGGGACTTAATGGTGTTGTAAAGGAGATAAATGTCTTTGAAGTAGCACCCTTAAAACATGTGACCTTTGGGCTGACCTTTCCTGTCAGATTATGGTATGCAGATTGTTTTATACCGGCCAGTGCAAAAAAAGCAAGCAGAGCCAGCATCTCAGACCCTGCGCTAGGAAAGTACTTGGACATCTTATCCATCTAGACAGCCTGTTGTTTACTTTAGCTTACCAAATGCTAAACTCTGCCACAATTACTGTCTTGCAAGACACATCTCTCACACTCCAAATAAAGCAAGTTTATTATTTCCACTTGAATTCCATTAATAAGACCAAATACTGAAGACCGAGGCCAAACCCAAATCATCCCTCCAGTGAGCATAGGTTTTCTCTGTGCTAGAAAATCACTGTTACAATTTTATGTTGCTCAAGCAGGACTGTCTGGAGAAGATATGAACTAACAAGTATTTTATTCACCAGCAAGGGACATGACTGAGGTGGAGCTGAAGGGATCACCACTGCAAAGAGCAGAGATGCTGGAAGCACAGTGTGTGAGGCTGTGATTGAGGCTATGAGATGATAAGCAGAGCTTATCCATTTCTTTTTCCAGCTGGGAGTATGCCAGCATGAATTAGCACCTTTTTCTATGTACCATCACAGCACCAATTTACATTATTTAGACGGCAAACTCTTCTAGTTACTGGCAGGCTTTCTGTTCTGTGTTTGCATGGTGCTTGGTATAATGGTGCTCCAAGCTATGACTGGAGCCAAACACATAATAAATAAGGGTAAGAAGAAAGCTGAAAACATTATTTGAAAGATTGCATGTGCACAGTCTTTGCTTCTTTATACCACGTTGAGAAAAAACAGAAAACTGGAGTTTTTCTGAATCGAGACACAGGGAGCTATCTGAGGTCTGCAGAGGTAAAGACGGGCACTGCTGAGTGAGGAAATGAGAATAAATACTGGCAAGCGTGGCCCTCACCCCTTTTAGCAGTCCTGTAAAACAACTGAGTCAGCCTTAAAGAAAAAGATCTGAAGGTCCAAGCCAGCCTAAAGCTGTCTGCCTGGGCAGGTGGGGCACTGCATGTGCAAGCAATTGCTGGGGCTTGGAGAAACAGGGCTGCTCCATGCTGCCCCACACACAGCTTGTGGGGCAATGCTGGCGACAGTGCTGGGGCAGGGGGTGGAAAAGGGGCACATGGTGGGCTGGGCACATGGCCGTGCATCTATGGCAGCCACGGAGCAGGCACCAACACTATTTCTTGTATCAGAAGTGTTGTGGAGGAGAATGAGGCTCGCAGCCCTGGACAGCAAAGTCTGATTTGCTGCTATGCCTCTTGCCCTGGTTGTTGTCACATGTACCACACACAGCTCCCAACTCCGACCCCACTCCTGGAATTATGTGATGAGGCATGAACTCCTGTACCTATTTGCAGCCACATGAATGCAAAACTCGAGAACGCGCCCTGTGAGTAAGTGCTGCCTGAGCCAGGGAGCTTCCTGAAATAATACTCCGCATTGCTGTCCCACCTTCATTACTGGGGCTGAGGACGTGTTGCAGCCCGCTCAGTCCAGCTGGCCTGAGGTCATGCAGGGCCCTGGGACAGGGCAGCCCCACAGGGGAAACTGGGGGTGTCTCTGTGTCTTTGCAGACTTTTATTCAGCCCTGATTTTGTGGCGACCCAGGGGTCTGCAGAAGAGCCTCAGCACCAGGGCAGTTCTGGTTACTCCCATTTGAAAACTCCTTGTGTTTCCAGTTGTGTGAAGCAAAGGGAAGGTGATGAGTAGGACACCCACCTAGGCCCAACCTCAAAACCTTTTGAAGGGAGTAGAAAAGCAACTGTTTAATTACAAACAAACTTTGGTGTTAAATTGGACCCTGATCTAAGTAAAGAAATCTATCAGCTTTTTAAGAAACAAATGAGGTTTCTACATGGATTTGTACGTCCCAAGAACTTGATCCATAATTATTATGTCATTGGCATGGTGTTTTTCTAAGCTAGATTTTGTTTTCTTGGGCCCTGCCATTTAAATATCTCCAAGCTGCAAATGGTCAGAGGTTAGGGGAGTGCTTGGAAGTTGGCCCCATGTCCGCTTCCTCATATTTACACTGTTCCCTAAACTGTTGCTTTGGGATATTGAGTTAAACGGATCTTTACCTTAGTGAACTTGGCTGCTATTTTGTACTTTTAAAACATCCTAAACCTTAATGTCATGGATTTCAAAGGGTTTTGGGTGGGATTTTGATTTGATTTGTGCTTTAACTGGCTTCAAACTTCAGCATGCAGCAAAGCCAGTGATACAGGCCCATAATGCAAATGCCACCATCAGACAGAGCTTGTTGCTACTTTTAACTTTCCCTATTGCCAGAAAGCTAGCTTTGTTTATGCCATAGCTGGAATAGAGGCAGGGTAAGGATGCGGGTGAGGGGGCCAGACAGGCATCCTTCAAGAAGGGTACCTAGCCTGGGGGATTTGATCCTCCTGAACTCAAACAGAGCTCAACACTGGCATGTTTTTGACTCTGTGCCACAAGCATTTGCTCTCCACAGTGCTTTCTTAATTTGGCTAGATGGTATTTCTCCCCTCCTTGTGAGAGACGGCTGAAACTCCAAGCAGTTTGATTTATGCCAGTTGTTCAATTTGTGACAACTGCTGTCAACAGTTGTTCATTTTAATTACTGTTCTTGGGCCCAGATGTCTCAAAGATGAGCTCAGTGCCACATAAATACAATAAATACAGATAATATTAGCAACTCAGCTTCCTTTCTAGGGGAGGAGTGTGGAGCAACAAACTGGCCTTTCTTCCCAACATGTCTCCCCTGCCCGAATTTGCCACAGCACTGGAAGGAACAGTGGAAAGGGGATGTAGATTGCCTTTCCTTCCTCTTTGGTGGTGCACTGCTCATCACCCTTGTGCTGCTCATGTTCATAGCACAGGTAAGTGTCATTTTGCCCAGACCACCCCAGAGCAAGCCCTCTGGCCTCCATGGCAGAGGTGCACCTGGTCCTCCAGGCTTTTGGTACAAATGGTAGACAAGGCAGAGATGGCAGAGTTCGCTGCCCATCTCTGTTCTCCCTAGTATTGCTAGAGATCACTGTACCAAAAGGGAAACTACAGTCTTACAAGTTCTTAGCAGAACCACATTCTCAAGACCTTCGTTCCCTAACTGAATATATAACTCATTATATGGAGAGGATATTTCACAACAGCTTCAGTGGCCTTCCCTGACAGCAGCTGGATCAATATCACATGGGCTCAGAGAATTGGACTTAAGGTGATTATTAGTGCCAGGTCATGCCTTCCCCTGGCACCTGTGCTGGCCACCCCATCACTTCTATGGGCAGTTCAGCACTTTTTCAGAAAGGTCATGGTGATAGGGACTTTGGCAAAATTCGGGAGGGATGAATACAATCCTACATCCCACCCCAGCTGTGAAAAGGCTTGTCCCGCTCTACTTCCTCCAGGCCAGTGGATGTTATTCACTAAAATTTACATTAAAATGTATTGAAAGTCACAACTGGGATTCCAGTGCCTGGACAAAATTAATAAGCAATGTGGGTAATTTAATGTCTTTATTCTAAATATCAACTCAAAGTAGGAATGCTATCAAGAGCATTAAGCCATGTAGACATCATTAAAACCTCAGAAAATTATGACCAAGGTTGTTTACCTTGTGAAATCAGTTGTGTGTTAATGGAGGGTCCTGTTTGTTCCTTGGCACTTTATTAATTTTCTGCCATTGGCTCACGCTAATGAATTTTCCAGTGCAATTGCTGGAAGCACTTCAGACAGGTCCTGCCTCCAGTCCTTCCCTCCTGCCTCCCTTTGCACAAGGAGGCACACGCTGTCCTCAGCCTGGCAGGAGGGGCTTCTCCTACACTTGGCTGCCAGCAGGGTCAGTGTCAGACCCGGGCAGCCACAGCCAGTCTCCTGGCCAGGCTTTTGTGCACGTAAAAGCTGCCACGTGTAGCACAGGACAAATAAAAGCATGAAGAAATCCACGATCATCTGAAGAAATCAGATTGCATTGGGAGCCTGAGCCTGTATTGACTCCAGGCGCTTTTTGGCAGGGTTGGTGATGCTTCCCATTGTAGGTGGCTGGGGCTGGTGCTGCGTTCGGAGAGGGCACGCTGCTCCCCATGGGTGATAACCATCCCGTACCCCTTCCCCAAGCCCTCCAGCTTCACGCACCATTGGCGTGCACGTTCAGCAGATAAAACTTGGAATGTGACACCCCGGGGTCCGGGGCCAGCTGGAGGTGGGAGGACAGAGCCGGGAGCGCGTTACGATGCTTGTAATCACGCTGGACACATACGGTTATATTTAAGTGCTGGATGTCTGCTGGCTGAGGAGGCTGAGGCAAGACTGGACTTGATTAGACGTAATGACAAAAATGGACCAACTGTTGCTGAGAAAGCCTCTGCAGCAAAGTATTAGCTCTTTGTTATTGAGATATTACTGTCTGAGGCTTCACTGCTTTCAACTCCCCATCGTTATCTTTACAGACTTCCACTGCACTTTAAATAGGTTCCCAAGTTCAGCTTTTTGCCCTCGGCCATAAATTTAACATACTAAATATTTTCATCTGCTGTAGAACGCACCACGCTGTGGAACTTGTTACTTTATGGAAAATAAATACAGCTTGATAACAAGACACATTTTTGAAAATATTTTTTAAAAAAGTATAACCCTCTTCACCTTAAAAATGTCGAAAATCAGCAGTTTTGTTTTCCACTGTCTGACTTAATGTATATTTCTTATATCTTTGATTATACAGTAAGTGCTGACTGTACCCCTCTATATCTAAACTTAATGGATAAAAAACTAACATGTTTAAATCAATATTTAAATATAGTTTTAATTTACTTATTTGCCATTAAAATATACAATAAATGTAATTATTTTTCAGGCTTCATTTAATATAATGTTTTTGTATATGATTACATTTATCTGCTTGTGTTCATACCCAAATAACACTTTAATGTCTTTTCTGTTGTCATTAAATACACTTTTATATTATTTCTAATACACTGGAGTTATTTCTATTTGCTGAAAAGTACAGAAAAAAATGTATTTCCAGGCAAAATTTTATACAGAACTAAATAATCCTATGTTACACAAATTGCTATAATGTATCAGTTAGTTCTTTGATCAAATTAATAGAGCTTTTACTTAATTTAGAGTGACCCTGAGAGTCTTGTCTTTACTGGCAACTGCCGTGGCTTTTAATCATTATGCATTAGCTGAAAACCTGCTGAGGACTCTGTACCTCCACAGCTGAGCTTCTTCAGATTTATGGAGGCAGAGGTAGAACAGGCAAGAAGGAACATGCCTGTACCTAATGGTTAGGGGACTTCACTGAGGGATTTTTACATGAAACAGTAGCTGGATAAAAACCAGTGATAGAAGCATAGAATCACAGAATAATTTAGCTTTGAAGATACCTCTGGAGGTCATCTAGTCCAACCCCCACTCAAAGCAGGGCAAACTTCAAAGTGAAATCCAACCTCAAGTGAGATCAGGTAGCGCAGGGTCATAACCAGCTGAGGTATGAGTATCTCCACAGATGGAGATGCTCTTGGGTGTAGACACCAGGGCAGCCCCTGCCCAGCTGAATACCCTACAAAAGTTATGCTTTTTGCTCAGTTTCCTACCAGCCCTGTGATTTCTGGCTGTGCAGTGCTGCAGTTTCTACAGGGACCTACAGGCCAGAGAGAGATGAGGGTACTTGCCTGAAATGTGGGAATGTGGTTTAAAATCCCCTCAGGCAGAGGAAGCCTCAACCCTTCCTTGAATGGTGGTCCATCTGCTGTGGCCAGAAATGCCGCCGACCACAGGCTTTCTTGTATTATTGATTCAAGTCCTGTGTCTGTCGCTAAAAGCATACGGATGCCGCTTCATCCCCTTCCAGCAGCTGTACCCCCTCAGGGGAGTGCCCCAGCCCTGTCTCTGTCCCTGCATGGGGGCCCTTGCAACCCAGTGCTGCTTCTCCCCATGGGCTTTTCATATTGCTTTGCCAGTGGGTCTCTGCAGCGGGCTTGGTCTGGTGCAGGCAAGGCAAAAGGCACCCACTCAGAGGGGGCTGCTCCCCTCTATTTCTAAGTCAAAAACATGGCCCCTTTAATTGCTGAGGAAAAGAGGTCAGCCAGCAGCAGGGAAGCTTTGGGACAAAAGGGCTTTAGTTGCTGGGTTTGGGGATGGGTTCCCCTGCTTGCTGTGCCCGCTGAAGAGCATGATACCCTCTGAGCAGTGGAGACAGCAGTGTCCTGCTGTGGCCCATGGGGCAGCTCTGGAGTGGACCCCAGTGGTGCGGGCCTGGGGGGGATGAGACATCTCCTTACAACCCCCCCATCACCATCTGCTCAGAGCAAGACCCACTCTGGAAGTAAAGATCAGCCAGCAGTTTCCACCTCTGCTCCAGCGGCAGAGCCGGAGCAGCACAGCCAGCTCCTCAGCCCAGTGGGCTTCCATGGAGGAGATGAAGCTAGAGTGAGTTTGGTCCTCTCAGCCATATTCCCAATAGGCAACACTTATTGGGCCACAAAGGTAACCCCATTAACTTCGAGGGGCCTTCTCACATTTGCATGGGACTAATCCTGCTGTGATCTCTGCTCCCATCATTGCTATACAGAGTTTGGTTTGCAGCAACTGGTGGTCCCAAATTGCCCCCATCACCCTTGCTGCTAAGTCTAGAACAGCCTTAGGGCCACTGAACAGCCTCATAAGGTGGGCAGGGAGCTTCCATCCCTCTTGTCATGGCTGTGAGCAGAAGGTGCTGAACATTGCACTAGGTGCACACAAAAGATCATTATCCTTTGAAATGTTATTACACTGTAAAACATTAACCGCAAGCTCTTGAAAAAACTAGCTCATTATATCACCTTTACTTTTACATGTTACTTTTCTTAATTTACTACTTGGTTTAGGGAGCAAGTCTTTAAAAAAGAATAATTTACAGAAACAACTTCCAAATGGCCCATGAAAAGATGTATCTGTTGCAATGGCACTCTTAAAATGCCCATTAATACCCTTCACTTGTCACTCAGGATCTCAGGGTTACACTTTTGGTATGAGTACTGATAGAGACTAGTGGGATTACTGCTTATGCATTTAAAAAAAGAATTAGAGGACAGTCAATATACAAAACATGTTCACTAAGAGACTTGCAGAATGGACAGAAAGTAAAATACTTATAATGCACAAGGTTGAACACCACATAATCCTATGCCTTACCCAGATCGCTGATGTTGGCAGTGTGTCTGCTAGACTGACCTTCCCTCTACAGACTTCAACAGCCAGTGCTGAAGCACCGACACAAACGTTTTTCTCCCTACATTTTTCCCACATTCTCCACAAGGAGTGATGGGACCACAACTGTCCACACAGTGACTCGTACATGTCCAGCTAATATGGATCTTCCCATCTTCTGTAGCTCAAGTCAACACCCCCTGCTTCCATAAGATGCAAAAGTCAGGTCTTGGCTTGGCCAACCGGACACCTTCCCCTGCAGCTCTGGTTTTGTCCCATGACATTTAATTAGTGCTCAAGCACAGAGCTCTGCAAAGGCACATCTGAGGCCAGGCCCATGTCCTCCCCTTGTGCAGCCACCCACTTTGGTTTTCAGCACTATTGTGATGGTGGAGAAGAAGACTCCAGGTAGGGAGGGACACAGTAGATGGTTCCCACATCTGCCCCCAAGGTCAGCAAGCACAACTGAACATGCAGTGTGCTCCCTCCAAGGGGAAGGTCCTACAGGGGTAACGCTATGTGGGTGTTTTACAGGTACTAGGTACTGCTATAGAGGTATGCACCATATTATATATTATAATACATAACTATAATTTGATATGTTATTTATATGTAAATATGCATTTATATGAATATATGTCTGCATGCATATGAAGTATAATTGTTAAATAGCTAATATTGCATAGATATGTAATATTATACATTATTGTGGGGGTGACAAGGACTGAGTCAGTACTCTCTGAACCCGACCCATATTCTTCTCATTATGCCTCAGCCCAGCAGAGCTGCTTATGCCACAATTCTGCTGCTTGGAGCTGATCTACGTGCTTATGCCACAATTCTGCTGCTTGGAGCTGATCTACAGGGTTCACTCAGAAAGGAAAGCAGAGACTTTGCAGAAAGAAACATTCTCCTGTGGCATGAAGCAGTGCCCTTCAGTTCTGAGAGATCATAGGCTAAAGGCCAGGCATTTTATGCCTGGCTGCAGAGTAATTTTACTGTGGGATACTTCAGGAGGTGCTTCGGTTGATCAGAGATGGGCAGATATGTTCCTTGCCTCCTTGGGCATCATGGAAGACCCTGCCTTTATTTTTATACACTCTCATGTGGAGATGTTGGAATTCCCCATAAGGAAGAAATCAGTGAAACAGAATTAGGGTTTTTCTGTATCTAACTTGTTTTATTTATGCTTTAACTTCAAACAGTGGTGGCTGAAATGGCATTGAGACGGTCCCCATCTTGGGAGTGGGTGCCAGCGAGGCAGTGCTCAGTCCCAGGAGGGCTCAGCCCCAAGGTCTGCATTGGGCCACATAAGGATGGAGAGAGCAAACCACCCCAGTGCCCCCATCCCACATAGAAACTCCATAACATCCCTTCAAAGTGTGTGCAATGGCCACACACACACAAATTGTGTGCACAATAGCACCATCTGGTGACTTTGGCCATCAGATTGTATTTCCATGGCACCATATGACCCAGTGGACAGCTTCCTCTCCAGTGCCTGGGCTGCTGTTCTCCATACTCTTTTCATCCATAGTATCAATGGCTTCAGTTCTTCTGTAGAATAAAAAAAAAAAAAAAAAGCAGACATGAGTCTTTCAAAACCACTCCTGCCAAACTCCCACATTGTTGCTGGTGTGACCCAGTACTTTAGCATTCCCATGTTTCAGCAAATTTGGGTTTACATTCCTTTTTTTCAGGTATTTGTTAGGTATTTGACACATAAGGCACTTATGAGGAGAGGTCTCAAAACCCATCTATGAAATTAAGCATTTTTCTGGCTTTCTTGGAGGTTTGTTTTCTATTCCTTGGAGGCAATGTTGTCTCTACACAAACACACATTTCTTCAGGTCAGTGATCACACCCTGATCATGCTCCACTGCTTCTTCCACTGCCACTAACACAACATTTCCAAAGAAAATCTCCCACTCAGGGGTAGGCTTTGTGGGAAGCCAACCACATTGCCACCTTTCTTGGCTGACACATATTAGAGGCTTGCAACAAGCACTAAGAAGACAGAAACACACCCCAGCATTACCATGAAGCACATGTGGCCAAAGCATGTCTTGTTTCCTCTGCCTCACCTTTCTTTTCCTTGTTGCGTGAGAAAACAAGCAGTGATAAGAAAGCACTTTTTCACACTTCAGAGGGGATTCCGAGGCTCTTGGCTGGTTTGAGACACTACTGAAGTAAAGCATAAACACATGAGCCCGGAAAACCTCTCTTGCTCCACGCATTTCACTGGCGGAGAAGAGATTATATCTATGGATTCCTCTTCTCCACCAGCTCAGAGAGAGATGCTTGCTCACAGCTCTCCCCACAACACCTGCCTCTCCTTGCCTCCCTGCCTGTGCCTGCACATCACACCACAGCCATGCCGGTGACAAAGGTGCTCCATGTGCTCCTTCTACCATGCCCTGCAAACACCCCCTGAATTTTTGTCCTGAGATAGCCAGCATGTGGCCACAGAGATACTGGAGTCCCTAGCAAGATGCACTTTTCCCCAAGCAGTTCAAAGGCAGGTCAGCTCCAGACTTTATGCAACCTTGTGAGCTTTGGCCAGCTCTCTCTGTGCAGTTGGTTTATGATGTAGCAGCAGATTCATGAGCACCCTCACTGCAGTGTATTTGCTCTGTTCTGTCCTTGTAAACTCATCTTACAAGGATGTCTAATATTACAAAGTCATCATTATGATTAAATATATTACTGAGTACTTGCTAGGCTATTCTGAAACACCATCTGAATTTGCACTGTGTTTCCTGTGTGGATGAACAAAGCACGTTTGGAGATCTGTCTTCTCTGCTGTTTTTAACATTTATTTACTTAGTCTGATTCCTAGAGCAGAAGGATTTGCAAGGAATCAGACAGCAAATAGTGCCAAGCTGCAGGGTTTCCCATCTGATTATATATGCTGGATGCAGCCAAGGAGCGGGGATGTTCTCTGTGGCCAGTTTGTTGTCTCTGTGGTTTGGGGATGCATTGACCCCCTAAAGACCTAACTCGCTGCATGCACAGTACAGATCAGTGTCACTGATTCAGGGCTACTCTGGCCTCTTGCTGGGAGAAATCCTCAGACAAAAATCTGTGTCTTCTTCCCACAGCTGTGATTTTGTCCCATTCTGAACCATCCCTGAACAGGCAGGCTACATCTGTTACATCAAACTAAACACAGCTGAGGCAGAGTTCCAGCACTGGCACATGGTGGTCTATATCGGTCACTGTCAGCACAGGGACGGCTTGGCCCCTCACCCGCCCCAGGCCTGGCAGCTTTTTCCTCTTCTGACTGTGCTGTGAACAAGGGTAGAATTCACAAAATTGAATGTGAAAAGGTTTTTTTAAATTATGGTGATTGTCATCTTGTGAACTTGGATTTTGAAGCAGTAGGATCTTCACTGGACTTAGGTGTGAGTGCTCAAATGCCTTCTAGTTGTGTATTTTATTAAATAATTATTCATTATAAGTGCCTCTGTTATCTAAGATGCAAGATGAAGTGTGCATCCTTTCTGGCTACAATAGAAGCAAGCCTCTGCTGCAGAAAAAATTCACTGGGTGTCTGGTTTTCTCAACTTCTTTTTTATGTCTCATGAAACAAGCTTCACATTCATTGTTCATTAGTAGGTAAGGCAATCATTTTATAGTCTGTAGTGTTCAAATGCATTTATTTTCTTTTATAATATTTTTAAATGAGATTTATTGTATTTTGCCTGTAAAACAAATGTGGCTTTGAAACATTTAAATGACCCATGCAGAATCATACATAGCACCAGTAATGTCAAACACCCAGGGCAAATTGCACTCCAGCCATGATTAATAAAGGTAATTATCTGACACCTCCATTTTGTGTAACATATTGAAAGACCCAACAAAATCAACAGAAAGACTAATTTTTACTTCAGCCGTGCTGTGGTTCTCTATATGAGTCCTACTGTTGTGAGATCAAGTGCTCACAGTGTTTTAATATCCATATCCCAAATTTTTTTTTTTTAGTTTGGTGGTACTGTTATCTCCATGATAATACTTGGACGCATGACTAAGGGTTAAGGGCTAAGAGCTAAAACCCATTAAAACCCTGGTTTGATGTCAAAATACCTAGCACGGTCCACCTAACTCTTAGGTTATGTCCGCCCAAGGCGGAAAGCAGAGCCAGCAGTGGGTGCCCAGCCCAGACTTCTGCAGCAAAATGGGGAGGAAGGACATTTCAGAGAAAGACCCCAAACCATCAGCACTTTCCACTGCAGTTGGCCAGTGGGGAAAAACTGGAGATAGAGCCACTTTTTTAATCCCATTCTTCTCCCCACATAGGCATCATATGCCCATGTGCACCTTACCAGCACCCTCTTCTGCAGCCAGGACTGCGGAGAGGGTTAAGAAGGAAAACATGTCTGTGAAATACTATCTTAACTATGATTTAGCTCCCCTGCATTTCCTAAGTGTGTGTTTTGTTTCAAAGCCTGAGGAAAAGCCAGCTTTTCACTCAGATAAAAGCCTGAGAAGGTGCTCTTGGTGACGGTGGTCAACAGACAGATCAATAACATCTCTCCCCCCCGACGCCTGCTGGCTCGGCACTGCTCTCTGCCTGCAAGGATTCAAACCCCAGCAGTTGCCAGAGAGGAAAGAGAAGCAACATCAGCCCCTCCTGCTGAAACTGCTCCACTTGGCAAGGAGTCATTAAAGATCATTTGGACGACAGGGAGAGAGCGAGAAAGAGGCTCTCAACCTCTCAACAAAATCACTTGCCCAGAGGGGAACACCAGGGTTCTCATTCTCACTCCAACATCTATTTGTATAGTTCCTGAAATGACTGTTTAACATAAAACAATTAACTGGTCATCAGAGCACCACTGCAATCCTCCTTCTCTGGCCAAACTCCTGCAGAACACCAAGTCAGGCTCAGTCAGAGCTGGCTCAATCCCCCCCAGGCCATGGAACAACATGCGGTTTAGGAGAGGTGCTGAGCTGCTGCAGGCTGCCAAAATGGAAGTGCTCCTCAACAGGCAGGTGCCTAAGGGCTAGGCAGCCGCTGAACAGAAGGGTCACAGTTTTGGACTTAGGCCAAGAGGTCCTTACACAGCGTTAATAATGCTCTGAGCTCCTTGGCACCAGGATTTCAAGCCCAAGGCAGTGATTTAGGGAGGCAACACAGGTGAGCACTGTACTGGCATGCAGCTGTACCAGTGCATGAACAGCTCTGTGAACCCACACCAGCACTGCTGTCTTCTCCCAAGCCTCTGTCTGAGCCTGGATTCTCAAGTCAAGCCCAGTCCTTCAACCCCAGGTCCCTCACCATTTCCATGCCCTGTTTGAAGAAGGCTACACAATAATAACACCTTGGAAGAAGCCCTAAGCAAGGCCCTCTGGCCTCATGTCTTACCTCTCCCCATGTCTGGGGGACCTCTGTGAGCAGACTGCCCATCCCACTCTTACTGCCTGAGTCCACTGTGGCAGCCAGGGAGGAATTTCCCAGCCCATGATGAAGGTCAAGTACAACGGCCTCACTAGAAGAAGAGGTCAGTGGCCATACAGATGCCCCTGGTAGCAATAGATGGACTCCCCACCATAGGGGCAAATTTCACTGTGTGCTGTCATTACAATAGTGTTAGTGGTATGGAAATCAAGGGTGCCTGCTAGGGCTGCGCAGTCACTGGCACCAGAGTTGGTAACACATTGGTCTAAGGAGGCTAATTCATAACATGGTTCAAACAAGAGCTAATCACTTTATTAAATCTTCTCTGTCAATATAATGATTCTTTAGGGTGTTTGCTCCTCTTCAGAAAAGTGGGTCTAAGAAATAAATGGAGTTTAAATGTATATCGTCTGCCATATTTTGGTCTGTCAGTTTTGATAGGACATTTCAGAAATCAGGGAGGATGACAGAGAGGTGACATCAGTGGGTTCCAGTGCCTTGTCCAGGCTAGAGCGCATCCCCGTGCCCACCAGGGCTCACTTTGACCAGTTCCCAGTCCCCAGCACACCTTTGTCCTCCTCTTCAGCCTCCCTTCTCCCTGATGCATTCTTTCCTTCACAGCCAGGCCCTGCGTCTCTGTCCTGCCCTTGAGCAGCAGACTCAACTGCTGAACATGAACCAGTGAAACCCTGTCCCAAGTCCTCTCACCATCTTGTCACCCTTTGTTATCTGCTTCACCTCCTGCTGGCCCTTAAACAGGGGGCTCGCAGGACTGCTGTGATCCTGGGGTTTTTTTGGAGGGTTTTTGCTAAAGCTTATTTGGTGGCATGGCTCTTTCAGAGGAAAGGGTGCAGAAGAGTCCATATTTGCCTGCATGCACTCTAGTCTGTTTTGTGAGTCTGAAAGAAGGATTATATAAAAGGAACAGCAGAAACAAAGCATGAGAAGTAGAAGAAGATTCCAGGACACCAGCAGAACAGTTTTGAAGAGTTCTAGAATGAAATGCAAGATGTAGATATAAGAAGACAGTTTTTTGGTGCAAGCAAGACGGTCCCCATTGTTCACTGATGAACATGTAGAAATGGTTCACTGTAAGACACACAACTCTGGAAGTGTATTCACCTTCAAATATACCTTTGACCCTTTTCAAGGATTTTGATTTTCTCCCCCCATCCCTGCCTGTCAGGAGAGCTGTGGCTCAGCTAAAACCCTGGATGAGGGCTCAGCAATTAAATCCTATCTTGTCTTTACACTGCTTTTAAACAAATGGATAAGCACAAATTTGTTTCACGACAGGAAGCAGCTTCCAGCTCATTTGTTCTTGCATTCAGGACTGATGTGGGTAAAGTGCTCCAGCCTAACTGCATGTTCTCCTTACCATGCCATATGGAACTGCTGTTCCCAGCACAACCAGTCCAGCAAGACTCCAAGCAGGACCAAATGTTGGCAGGACATTCTTGTTGGGGTACTCAGCTTACTTAAATGTACACCTCTCCTGGAGCCAAAAAGACAGATACATAGTCCTTGAAGGTAGGCAACAAGGCCCACCTTGTCCTTGGGATTTGGACAGGGAGGACCTGCTGTGGGTGCTGGGGTGGTGGCATGAGGCAGGCTGGGCTGTGAGGGCAGCCTGATGTGTCTGTGGCCTGGACTGGTGCAAGGGGTTGTCTCCAGCTCTTCAGGTTTTATTCTGGGAAGGAAGCTGATGGGTGTATTCCTGCTGATACGTTGTGGCTGCATTTTTGGCATATGCCAAAGGCCCTGCAAAACTCTGATCTCTTTTCTTCTTTTTTTTTTTTTTTTCCTTCTTTTTTCTTCAGTTTTGTTTTCTTTGGCGAGGAGACATCAGGGGGTTATTACTCCCCTTCCCTTCCCTTCCCTTCCCTTCCCTTCCCTTCCCTTCCCTTCCCTTCCCTTCCCTTCCCTTCCCTTCCCTTCCCTTCCCTTCCTTTCCCATCCTCCCTTTTTCATGTATCTAAGTATACAAAAAAAATTATTTTTTAAAAAGAAGCTGAAAACTGAATCAAGGAAATGACAGAAAGGAGAAAGTACAAAGAAAAATCAGAAGTCTTTTTCTGAAGACTTGATTGAGTGAGAAACCATGACTGAGTAAAGGATATTATATCTGAGTTACACCTGAGTTTCACACCTGAGTTACCTCTGTAACAGCAGAGGTTTGTCTCAGGGAAGGGGAAGGTGTGGATTTCCCAGCAAGGAGATGGCTGCAGTGTGGCTGGGGGCAATTCCCTGGCAGCTTCAGTTGCAGCAGAGACAGAGCCACCTCTCCTGATGCTGGGTGTCCCCAGAGCCCAGGCCGTCCCCCCCCGTCCCCTCCCCCCCCCCCCCCCCCCAGGAGAGAGGCAAAGGGGAAGAAGAGAAAGGCTTGTCCATGAAAATATAGAAATGTGTTGCTTTTCTTTATGCTACTGCTCCTGTAGGAGTAGTGAAAAATACTGGGTTACTCTAAATGCTCACCCTTGCTGTAACTAATAACAATAGAAAAAGCAAATTCTTGGTGTTTGCTTGTAAACCAAAGTGAGTTATTTTACACTGCACATTTTTGACAAGTCAAGAAAAAGTAGCTGTTATCTAATGAACACCCTCTGCCCCCCTCGCCCTGTGTGCCGTACATACTTTCTGAATCCCAGACAACTCACAGATATCTGAACAAAGATGAAGGTAAAATAGTCATTACCTACATGGCTAGGGGGCATCTGATGTAAAGTGCACTCCCTGGGTTTTGGCTTATGGTTTGTAAAAGAGTGCAGAACACTTTCATCTCCCCTTTCAGCCCATCTGTGGCTTCAGCTGACAGGACAAAATGTGGCACAACAGAGTCAGACAATAAACTATTGTACAGTGGAACAGGAAGCAACAGGTAATGTTTAGAGGAATTAAATTATTTTTGGATCTGATACTGATAATCAGTTTAGACGAGGGGTATCCAGTGCAAATTTATCCAACATTTTTCAAAGACTGGGAGCACTCAAGAAGCAGATAAGTTAAAGTGCAGTATAAATGAACCATTCATGCACTCTGAGACTTCCTTGCCTGCATACAAAGCACATGAGAGCAGACCTTGTTGCCTGTCATCCTGGACTTTTTTTAATTAACAGTTGTGAGCCATTCTTTTGCAGTATGTCTGATACTGGGGAGAGAGCTTTATGCCTTTTGCAGAGGAACAGAGAACATATTAACGTGAAATTCCTGGAAATACAGAGATACTGGATATCATTCCATCTTCAAATATCTGAATTTCATCCAAATGATAATGTGAAACCTTCACATGATATTCATCTATTAAAAACTGAGGCACTGGAAGTCAGACTGATGTACAGCTATTTAAAACAGCTGCTAGAGCAATGCTTATTTAATTAATCTAAGCTTTGTGACATCCTAGATGTCTGTGGACTGGTTCCCATCCAAAGCCATGACACTTTTTGAGCATGGCCACTGCAGTGATCCAAACAAATATGGACCAGAGCTCCCATCACCTGTTCTAGGCAGAAAAAGCTGGAATAACAACGGTGTCAGTCGGTGCAGCTCTCTGCTCTCATGGTGTATGTTTATTTAGGAAATACCTGGGTCTGCAACCCTCTCTGCAGGTCTGCTTGGCAGGACCCCTTCTCTGCAATGCTGTGCCGGGCACAGTCACCGGCCAGGCAGCTGGAGGGGAAGCAGTGTTGACGCTTCCATTCCGAGAGGGCAAGGGAGAAGAAAGAAAGCAGGCTCCCCCCGTTATCTGGTAGAAGCAATAAAGAGCTTTCTACAGCTGTCAGGACAACACAGGGAGATCTACCAGACAGCACCAGCTCAACCCTGTTTTCTGTCCCAAAGCCAAACAGTTGACACGTCAAAACCTTGTTGCCAATGCCTGCATCAGTCCAGGTCTCTGGGGGCCAATTCTGAGAGGTGCTGAGCACCCCTGATCAGAAGGCTAGAAAACTTGTTGTCCTGACAGAAAAATGCATTAGAAAGTAGTATTTGCAGTCAGTGGGGCACAAAATAAACTGTCATTTCTATTGCCCCTGTTTTCACTGTCACTCTGTGGTGTTTGCTTTTCACGTGAGTGTATTTTCTACAAGGGGTGCTTATCTGAGGTGCCCTGTCATCCGCTCAAGGCAAAGCATTAACCTGGAACTATATAACCAGACATTAGCTAAGTGAGAAGCAGCTCCACCATCTATTCCTTACATAGCTCCAAAGAGCTATTGCAAATAATGGGAATATTTGTGTGTGCTGTTTTCAGATGCTTTGGCTCTAAGATATTATCAGTACATGTATGGGGAGGAAGTTTGTCAGAACTGACCTTGTGCTGTTGGGGAACCTGAAAAACAAGGGGAAATAAAGGAGAATTCTTAACAGATGCAGCCTTAAATCAAAGAGTGTTTTTTTAAAAGAATAGAGAGGAAAAAAAGATTTTCTGAGGGTCTGCTGTGCTATGTCTGGAGACGTTCAAGTATAAAACAAAGAGTTTCAATTCTACTTCAGGCAAAAACCTTGACTGAAACTTCAACATGGAGCTGCTACCAACATCTTCATTTTATAACATGTAAAGCACACATGCAACCACAGAGCTATTAATTTCCATGCACAGAAACTTTTGAAGGCACAACACCAGCTGCTTAAATATGTCTATAATTATTCACGCATTAACACCTACTGAATTAGCAGCATTAGCACCTACTGAATCATCTTGTACATATTTAAATAAATTAAGGCTGGGATGCGGTGGCACTGGCCCAGGAGACTGTTGTTGCTGGGGATACAGATGTGGTGCTGCTTGACCTGCCAGGCCTGTAAAGCAGGTGAAAGATGTGCAAATATCTTTTTAAGAAAGCCTGTCCTCTAATCGGCAGCAGTGGTGTAACCCCTCAGATGATGGCAGTTGGCACTGAAATTTATTCCTTCTGATTCCTTGTTTTTGTTTCAATTGAGGAAGATTCTTGTTGCCTTTTTTTTTTTTTCCTCCTGCACTCCTTTTACTAGGCCCCATTAGGAAACACATTTCTCCATCTGTCTCAGAGCTTATTTTATGTGGAAATATTTCAAAACTCACGCAGCTCTTGTTCAGCCCCATGCAATTGCAAGAAGTTCAAAGTTGGGCAGGGCACCAAGTCAGCAGACATTAATAACATTACCTTGCAACCATTCAAAACCTGTCATTTGTTAAGTCTGTCCCTCTCTCATTCCAGCAGACATAAATCATGTGTATAAATGAGCTCCTACCCACAAAGGAGAGCTGATTTTAACATCTAAGGCTGCGCTGTCACCATCAGGAATTCTCCTTTTTTTTTTTTTGCTGTTTTATTTTTGAGTCCAAAACCAGAAGGGAGGTGACTCAATGCAAATACACCCCAGGAACATTTTGGAAAAAGGAGATAAGCAACTTCTACATGAAAACCTCAGCCCTCCCCAGCCCTTTCCACTCAGATCCCACACACACATCAAGCACAGCAGAAACATCTTCCACATCCCAGCCTCGGCACCTTCATCATCCAGGTGGGGAGAGTGGCTGCCTGAGGGAGGGCAGCAGGTGTCCGTGCTGTCTGAGCAATGGCGGGTCTTTGGAGAGACCGTCCTTCCCCACAATCTCTCCTGCTCTTGCAACTGCTCCTCTAGCACTGAAACATCTGTGTCCAGTGGTGTCCTTCTGCAAAAGTCTTGCCAAATCTGAAGAGACAGTAAGTCTTCACATCACCACATCAAATTGTCATTGGGGCTGAAGGTTGCAGGTCACAGGAGAGGTTCCCACCTGCCAGGCAGCCCCTTTTCCCTTCCCTCACCCCTCTTCTGCAGGCACCAACCTGCAGCTTCCTAAGAGAGAGCCTCCAGACACTCTGGGCTGACCTCACAAATGGAAACACAAGAAATTCCACTTAGAACATAAGAGAAAAACTTTTTTATGGTGAAGGTGGTCAAGCACTGACCAGACAGGTTGCAGAGTCTCCATCCTTGGAGATACTCAAAGCTTGACTGGGCAAGGGCCTGGGCAACCTGCTGCAGCTGACCTTGCTTGAACAGGGGTTGGATCAGGCCATCTCCAGACGTGCCTGTCAGACTCAGTTATTTTGCCATACTGTGACACTGTGACTGCCTCCCAGCTGCCCTCAGACACCTTGTGCTCCCCACCTTTAATACAAAGTTTCATCTGTAGTCCAAACCATTCTGCTGTGTCCAGAAAATGTCCTCTACTGTACTGTGAGAAAGACCCCCCAAGAGCACATTACCCCCAGGCAGGAGTGCCTGTTGTCCTGCAGGTCATGGGAATAGAGAAGGCATTCTTCCCTTTTTATACATTTGTGTATACAACAACTCCTTGCTCACTTCTGGTGCCCACAACTAGAGCCTGGAGACCAGGCACCAGAATGACCTGGTGCCCAGGGCTGCGCACACCCTGCAGCACTGTCATTTTCCCACAAAGCCTCCAAGCAGCACATATGGTTGCAGACAAACATGACAAGTGCTGTCCTAACCACAGGCTTCCTGCCATGAGAAATAATAGTGATGGAGAAATTGTAGCTTTCTGGGACAAACCATTGAAAAGCAGTTTTAGCCTACTCGAGTCTTTTATACACTGGTAGATATGAATCACTCTGGATGGTCACTTGAAAGCCACTTCCATGCCCTTTTTGTCCATTCTCAGCCATGAATTTGGGGATTTGAATTTGATCTAATCTGAAAAAACACCTAAGAAAGATTTCTGATTCAGGAAGCATTGTGGAGTCTCCCCCTCTTAGAGATATTCTTTTTTATATCAGTGGAGCTAGGCAAGCTGACTCCTCAGGTCTCTAGGTTATGAGTAAGTTCTGAAAGTGCTAAAAACCCTCCTCTTTATCACTGTAAAATCCAGGTACTATATGACCACTGTGACCTTCAGTGTCCTTCTCAGAGCCATAATGCCTCTAGAGTCCTCACTTCATTTTGTTTCTGCTGACAAGTTTCAAACCAGTTACAAGTTTCATTCAACTACAAGTTGCTTAGGCTCCTTCCTTTCAGTGGAAAAATCTCCTGTGGAGTATAACAATCAGGTTACCAAGAACCTCAGCAAAGCCATTGCAAGCTAAAAATGATGCACCTGGGCAGCTTCCCAAGGCGGAGTTATGCTTTGTAGATACTGCCTTCAACAACTGTCTATCTAAGGCTTGTCCCTTTGCATTTTTGGGAAACTTCCAGACACTGCTCTCATTTTTTTTCAAACCCCCCAACTCATATTTTAACCCTCTTTTAATTCTTTCTCTGACATCTCCAGCTGCTTCAAGTCTTAATTCCAGCTGCAAAGTCCACAGGTCTTGTTTTAGAGCTTGTCTGTGGTTTTTTCAGGTCTTTTCCTAACTCCAGTCAAGCCATTTTGATATCTCCATCATTTGGTTCTTCTCAGTTCAATGAGTCCATCAGCTCACAACCCTTTTGCCAGAACTGTTTTTCTGCCTGACTGCAGGGTTGTGCTTCCCAATCCACTGGGAATTTTCCTGTTCATTTCTGTTAGGAAAAGCAGATGGCAGAGATTTAACTGATGTGATCCCACTCAGTTACAAAAACAAAAAGAGAAAACATGTTCTACAAACACTTTTGGACTCAAAGTAGCAAGATACGATTTCTTAGCTATTTCTATTCCCCATTCCCAGGTAGCACTCTACTCCAGTGTCTCTCAGGATCACATTACAAATGCTTCCCTCTAGCTGTTTTTAGCTGAACGTTGCCCTTTTTGCCTACTTTTCCGGTGATGTGGCCTTATTTTTCATGTCATGGTTCTACCACAGGTAACATCCAATCACTGGTTACCTGGCCCCAGTAAAACCTCTCAGCCTGCACAGTGTCCCTCGTACCAGCCCTGCCTGCTGTCCACTGTTTCACCAATGGATTTATGTGTTTCACTTGTCATACACCTACAATGAGCTTCACCATTTCTTAGAAGTAATGTATAGGATGATTCATGTTGTTCTGTGTTTTGAGTAAGCCTAGGAAGTGTTTCTGGCTGAGTAGTATCTTTGCCATCAAACAGCTGTACCCAACATGTCCTCTTTCATACCACATCAAAAAGAGAGAACAGGAGGATACTCTTACCCAAAGGCAGCAGTGGTCTCATCGCCTTTTCTAAGCCACCCTGGCAGAATTTCTACCCACACTTCCTTTCTGAAGTTCTCAGGTCCCTGAAATGGTAATAATCTGTGACCAGAAGTAACTGAGACAAGGGATGGAGATACAGAGGAGAAGAGGTATGAGGAAATCTTGTATCCCAGCCTTTGTGTTCGCAGGCTGTGTTTGGACAGCCTGGGTCCAGCCAGTCCTGGGGCATGGCCAGGGGGGAGTGCAATGGGGACAACACTTGCTTCTTAGGAGCAGACTGTCAGATAATGGGATAACATGGGCGCCTTCCATGACAAGCCACTTCTGCTGGGCTACCCTGTGCCCAACACCCTCAAATGTCACGTAATGCTGCTTCTCATCAGCTGCAGCATAATTTGGGCTTGCTTGGGTCTACCTTGGGCAGGAGCACCAGCTTCCAGCTCTTCACCCAGGTTATGTGCATGCAATTCTGGAGGCTCAAATCAGGCACTGTCCTCCCCATCCTCCTATTTCCTCTCACCAAGGTGTGATCCCAAATCTATGTCCTATACTTGTCCCCCTCACTACCCCTAAAAGGTAGGAGCACATCTTCTGACACCATCCTCACCCCTCACCTCCTGACTACTACACTTTTTGCTTTAGCTTCTAAACTCAATACATCCTTCTCTTCAGCCTCATATATAAATACCTGCAAAGGTTGAAGCATCAGCACCAGCTCTGGACTCTATCGAGGCACCAGCTTTCACTGGAGATAAAAGACACCTGCCCCACAACATCTGTAAGAGCTTGTATCAGAGCTAGCAGCATCTCTAGCCCCTCTTTAGATATGCTGCTCTGAAGTGCCTTGGGGTCAGTTAGGGACCAGTTTGGGATCCCATGCTTCCCAGAAATCTATTTACGAGTCTTTCAAAGATAAATATATTCCCATAGCCAGATGTACATAGTTTTTACAGTATCTGCATTATTGATTTACCCTATACCCTGTTCCTAATATTGCAGAAGATTAAAAGCTGAGTGCTACTGTCCTGGGAAACCAGAAGCTGACTGCACATCAGTTAGAACCCAGTTTTTCTTCTGAGCTATCAGCAAGAAAGCACTGAGTTTTTGCGTGGCTGCAAGAGTACCAGAAGAACAGTATCAGAGGCATATCGATCTTTTAAACACCCCACTTCCACTTGTGCAGGCACACACATACACACCCAGAGCAGAGACCAGAAGACACAATAAAAAGCTCTGAAGAAATATTTGTTTTAAAACAGAAGCTATAGCTCAGCTCTGCACTGATATACAGGACAGTTGCCTGTGCAGCTTCTCTGCAGGGGCCTGTGAAACATTGCCTGTAGTAGCCAAGCAGACTGATAAAACCCTGGCAGTTCCTGCAGGGTTGGAAGGACCCAGCACAGCACTTCTTGCAGCCAGCCAGCACCACCACTCCATATTGACATTGGCAAGGCTGCATGGGTCCGTCAGAGGGAAACTGGTGACATCATGCAGCCTTCATCCTTCCACAGTGACCCACATCAAAGGCAATTTAATCACCGCCCAGAGGAATGGACGTTCTGTAACACACAATGAATCACATTTTGAAGTCCTTGGAGGTCAAACACAGCTCCTGGCAAACCCAGAAGAGGAAGATGATGTGGATGACAACCCTTTGCAGCAGATCCCAGAGAGACTTCAACTCTGATGATGAACTAGCCCCCTCAGAGGTTTAGCCCTTGCATACTGTAATGGCTGGCTAATGTGGGGTTATCAGTAGCTCTGCAGGGACACTGATACACACATCATGGTTATCCGATGTGTTAACACACCTCAAGAAAGAACATCTTGTTCAGAAATTATTAGGACAGTTCAATCAGTTGAAGATACAAGTTGTCTGATTTAGCTGAGCACAGCTTGGTAATACAACAATGCTCTAGGCTGCCTTTCCAGTCCCATGAATCCAGGTCTGCTGGGCAAAAACGTGGTCCTTTAGCCACGCTTTCCACTGGCAGCCAGATCCCCTTGCTCTCCTTGTTCCAGCAGTACTTCTGCACCAACAAGGGCAAGATGGAGGACCATTACTGCAAAGATGAGACCTTGGAGGTTGTGTGTTGCAATCAGCACATATCTACACCGTTGTCAGCATCTTGTAGCAAACCCACTTGGCAAGGCCAGATTTGGCATAGTAGCACTTTAAAAGAGGTAAAGAAACCAAAGACTTTGGCCATATACAACCACAAAAGCTCACAACTTTTTCATGTTTTTCTTAATAAAGAAGATGTGTCTGAAAGGTTATCTACCACTGATCAAGTTAAAGGTTGCTTACCCCTGCTCTAGAAGAACTGTATAATGCTTAATAATATCTCAAGGCTAACTTGAGGCGGCATTTAAATGATGGCCATTTAAATCCTGTTCATTGTTGACCACTTTTACATATATCACTTTTTACTGAAATATTTACATACACACACTAATATATACATATACAAATAATGTATTATTTATGATTGGACAGCAAAAAACTATAAGTTAAAATGTTGTGAGACCACCTGGTATTTATAGATCTGTAAAATATTAATTAAAAAATTGCCATGTGTCCAAAATACACAGGGGAATATAGCATCCCTAAAGTTCGGTCTTATTACTCACTGCTAGCTATGCCTGTTCAGAAAACCAGGACTCTCTTTTGGGAAAAACATGAAGGTTATCATATTTCATTTCTCTGTAGAATGAAATAAAAATACAACCTTCTCCATGAAAGTTTTCATGAAAAAATAGACTCCCAAGACATCTGGTGGCCCCACAGGGTGACCCAGACTCTACTTTGGCTGAGGGACTTGAATCTCAATCTCTGATATCCCAAGCTCTCTTCAAGGAAAGTTGAAATTCCTTCTAAATGTGAGAAACTTACTCAGCACCTTCATTTAGGTACTGCTGTGTTTTAGGAGAATGTTCCAGAGTGATGTTTTCTGAGGAGTCTGTGATTCTGTGAAGCACTTCACATTAAAAGCCTTGTTCAGCTGGACAGCAAATGCTCTGTTCTGCTTAGTTCTTTAGATGAACTCATAGGAGTCATGCCTTTTCTGTCCATGGGTACCACCTCTGCCTCCACTTTAGTATACCTCTGGGAGGAAAGACCATAAACACAGGAGAGACACAATGGGAGTTTCTGGATGTCTGAAATCAATTGAATGCGTGTGGGAACCTCTTAGGATTGGAGTGAATCTTCCTGACAGTGCA
Organism: Athene noctua; assembly: GCF_965140245.1. NCBI lineage: Eukaryota > Metazoa > Chordata > Aves > Strigiformes > Strigidae > Athene > Athene noctua. Next base: position 25,986,103 of record NC_134038.1, on the reverse strand, counting down.
GCTACCCCTCTCAAGTCAAACCTCTGCAAGGCCAAGGGGATAGTTCATTAGTCATGTACTGCCACTGTGGGTCTCCAAGCCCCACCAGCTGAAGGCACTGTGGATTCTCAGTGTCTGACAAAATGTTAACTTGCAGGTACTTCAATATATTTAACATAGTAAAGAGCAGGACATTTGTGAACAGCTGCTTGGGGGACAGAGGTGAGGGGAGACCTTTGCGCTTTTTTTATGAGTACATTGCAGCTGCTGGCAGGTCTCTGTTCACAGTTGACAAAGGAGCAGAGGAAAACAGAGGTTGTTGCTTTCTTACAGAGGGGAGGAGGCCTGTGTCTGCATCTGCAAGGGATTGGGAATCCAGAGATTATTTACCGCAGCTGCAAGCAACTTCATGGACAACTTCAGCAGGAAGAGTTTTCCTATTTGCCAAAAAGATCATCTCAAGAATGTTTAGTTGTCCTTAGCTGTACTGAGCAAAGCAGAAAAGTCATGGTTTCTTTGATCAACAGTTCAAAGGACTACTCAAAATGCTGAGGTTGTTTGCAGACTCATTTTCAGCTGAACCTAAAGAAGGTAAGGGCAGAGCTTGTTCAGAACTGATAGTTACCATGTGGTGATCCGCTCTCATAACAAGCTTCCAGGCAGAAAAGTGAGGATTTTTCTCTAAAAACCTGCCAAGTCACAGCTCCCCTAAGTCTAGTGAGAGAGTTGCCATTTTCATAACCTTCTTTGGAAGTCCTTCTATGTGTGAAGAGGGTTTTTTTTCTGGTCTGAATCTGACCAAATCAGAGCACTGCAACTGCTCAGCAGACTCACTCAAATTCCTCTGGCCTTCTCAAAGGCAAAGCTGTTGGATTGAGAGGAGCTAGGGACAGATTTCCCATTGACATCACTTTCCCGGCTGTGACAGGAAACCACAATGTCTTTATTGTTCAGGTGTTTAATGCACTCAGAGCAGTCAGTAATAAAAAATAATGATTCTGTGTATGTATCATGGAACAAAATCCAGTGATATGCAATTCTATGCAGTCCTAAGGTTCCCTCCATGCGCTGCTGTCAAAGTTGTGCACCTCTGCCATGTAATTCTAAAATATGTCTTTTTACTATGAAACACAATTGCCTGTGGCTTTTCCTAAAGATGGTGAGAATATTACTGAAGGGTTCACCTCTCTAAGGACCTCCACAGAAAGTGAATATTGCAAAACAAGAATCCAGCATTATGCTGCCTCCAGGGACTCCAAACCACACCCAACTTCTGCCTTCACTGAAATACCTTCTCAGAGCTCATGTCTTTTGCTGCCACTGCTAGTGGTAATCCTCCCAACCTTTCTTCTTTGCTGAGTGATTTAGCCACCTTTTTTATAAAGGCAGGTTTGCAAAAGGTTGCGTGTCTAAGGGCATGCCATCACTCCTGGTTAGAGCCAGTCCTAAGGCCTGCAGACAGTACTATCCATATTGCAAGACTGGGTCTTCTATCACTAACCCCCTTGGCTGTATGGTCCAATGGTCAGTGGTCAGCACTTTGCCAGGAAGTCCTCTGCAGTCCTGGAAAACCACCTCAGCTCCCTTTTGGAGATATACTGAATAGGATGTATGTTCACTTTTTGACACAGTAAGATGTAATTCCCTCAGCATTGGTGTTTAGGGTTCTTTGAGATGCCCCAGACAGTCTCTCCTGTCCCCAAGCAGCTGGAGAGCAGAGTCTTCCATAAACCCTCTCCCCATCAACTAACAGCAGATGTCTCGGTGTGTCAGAACCTCTCAAACAACACTAGACACCTACAGCTGGGAAACTGCACTGAGCTGATTGGTGCCTTCACTAGGAAACACACAAGGTGGAGTTAGATCACACATCTAAATGCTTATATAGAGACTTGTCGTTTAAAGCTGGGCTACTCATTTTCTAAAATGGTTTGGAAGTGGTTTTGTTGTCTGACTGTGGTTTAACCCAGCAGGCAGCTAAACACCACACAGCCACTCACTCCCCCGCAGTAGGATGGGGGAGAGAGAATTGGAAAAAAGGTAAATCTCATGGGTTGAGATAAAGATAGTTTAATAGGACAGAAAAGAAAGTGAAAATAATAATGATAAAAGAATATACAAAACAAGTGATGCACAATGCAATTGCTCACCACCTGCTGATCGATGTCCAGCCAGACCCTGAGCAGTGGGTTGACACACCCCACACACCACCCCCCCTCCCCTTCCCCAGCTAAGTCCCTCCTTGTTTTTTTTTTTCCATGATGTCACATGGTATGGAATATTCCTTTGGTCCTTTTGGGTCAGTTGGCCTAGTTGAATCCCCTCCCAGATTCACCCCCAGCCTCCTCGCTGGCAGGGCAGCAAGAGAAGTTGAAAAGTCCCTGAGCAGTAAGCACTGCTCAGCAACAACTAAAACATCAGCATGTTATCAACATTATTCTCATCCTAAATCCAAAACACACAACTATACCAGCTACCAGGAACAAAATTAGTTCTACCCCAGCTGAAATCAGGACATTGGCTTAATTTGTAAATACAGACAGTAGTGACTGCATCGGCTTACCTATGTGAACTTATATTTTGTTCTCTGTCAGTGAGTGTGTGCATACCAGTCCCAGCACACAGATGACACCCAAGAAGCACCAAAACCAGGTGAAGATGGTGCAGGTCTGGTTTAGCTCTAGAACTAGATCTTAATTCCTTCAAAGTCAGGAGGTGTTGGGATATGAGGTTTTGCAGCAGACAGAGCCCTTGCAAACCTCAACTTCACCTGCTTCCTCCTGCTGCCTCCCACCACAGAGCAGCAGAGGAAAGCAGGCAAAGCTGACTTTGCCAGCGGAGCACAACCATGCACGAGTGGAAAAGTCCTCCCCAGTCCCTGCAGGGGAGTTCATGTGTATGCTGGTGCAAGAGGTCTATTTACCTCAATCTTTGCTTGCCCAGCTCCAAATGTAATTAATTGACATAAAATTATCCAGCCATTTTTCAAATCCTGACCCATTGTTTGAATCGGTGACCTCCTGTAGTACCAAATTCCACAGGTTGACTACATACTGTGTGAAGTAATATTTCTATCCATTTACTAGCCATTAATTTCTGGCCTTTGGGAAATCTGAAATATGTATGATCATGTGAAGGATCTTGAGCTATTCATAGTTGCGTGTTGTGCAAAACACATTTTCTCATTTAACTAACTCCCAAGCTCATTTGGCCCTCACTTGAGCACCAAGCAAGACAAATCAGCCCAGAAAGCAAGAGGAATAGCAAGAAGCAAGCTGCCAGCTGTTAGATGAGCAAATGGGGAGCCACAGAGATTGCCAGAGCCAAATTCTTATCTTATTTATGCTAGCATAAATCTAAAGTAGCTGCACTGAGTTATTTTGGATTTACCCTTCTGTAAAAGAGATCAGAATCCGACACTTGCTTTGGAAACTTCCTTCCTCTGATTTCCATTCTTCCTAGAAACAAAATGAGACACCATTGTGCCACAGCTTTTCCAAATATTTCTTCACAGAAAAGGATCAAATAACCAACAGTTCTGGGGAAAAAAAATCCCTTTTACAACTTTCAATAACCAAAATTAATTTCACAGTTTTACAAAACCAGAGGTTGCAATGCCAGAACAACTATTCAGAATTAGTGTTTTAAGTGTCCTTTGTCTCTTTGGCTCCTACAACTCTCTGCTGTAAAGTCCAGTTGCTGGTCTCAGTCAATCCTAGCTGTGGAGCTGAATTTGATGAGAGGGAAATGCAAAGAGAGAGAAGGAACAAAGATGTTGCAGATGAAAGGGAAAGAGTTGCAGGCAGGTTCAAATGTGCACTATAAATTCAAGTGCTCACTTGTTCTTTGTGCTTTTTTTATCTTCTTATTGTCCCTTACAGTCATATCACAAGGCTGCTGTGAGAGGGAAGCAAAATGCAAATGTTGCAAAAGAAATACAGAGCAGGCTGTAATGCTGAGTTATGTAATAACATGTTGTTACAAACCAGACTGTCCTGAAAAAAATATTACTGCTTCCCTCATTTCTAGTAAAGCCTCCAGCTTCATTTTTCTAACACATACTATTTTATTGCCAGCGTGTTTTATGCAAGACGTGCCTGATTTGCAAAAGTAGTTCTGAAAACTTTCTTAAACGATTACCTTGCAAAACATTCTGCGACATTTAATTGAAATGGCATCACCCTGTTTTAAAACATTGTAGTGTTAAATAAACTTGACCTGTAGCACCAAAGCACTCATTTTTCTCCAGCTACGTCATACCCTTGAAATGCATATGGATGTATATAACACGCTGACTTCTCCAGCTGAAAGACAAATGCAACTCCCTATTTAAAAATAATGATGCTCCCACCTTTCTTCTTGTCATGGAGACTAATGGAGGAAGAGACTCTAAGAAAGAAGTGGCTTGATCTTAAATACCAATGGAAAATGAGATTTAATGAGATGATAGTTATTTTAAGCACTCATACTATGAGTCCAGCTCCCACTTTGGCAAGCTACAGAGCTCTGCCTGCAGTCCCCAGCTGGCAGACAGCTCTGCCTGCACCCGGGCATTGGAGAGAGGGAGGGCAGGAGTGGGGCAGGAGGGTCATGCTGGAGATGTGGAGGTCAGAGCATCCCTGTGCAACCAGGCCATGGGCAACAAGGGGAGAAGGCTCCTGGCAAGACACAGGGCGAGCCAGGAGCACTCATCGTTGCACAGCCAATGTGTGTGTGGACTCCACCTCACCCTGCCCCTAACTGGGGCTGTGGAGGTCTTGAGCTGCCTGCCAGGAGCCATGTTATAGCCCTCACAAAGCTTGGCAGGTCACAGTCCCTCACCTCTTCCCCCTCTCCAGATTCTGCTGGCTGTCCCTCCTTTAGTGCACTTTTATTGGATTAGAATTAAAGAAGAGGAAAGCACGGCTCAGTACAGTTACCCAAATCATGTAATTGTGCTGTGAGGACCAATAAAACTATTAGCTGTTGGCATCAAGCCAAGAATCCATTAATGACAGAGTGGTATCTCTCCAGGAATGCAAAATGTTTTACTAAATAAACATTAAAAGCAGGAAGCATTCAACTTCTGTCACTAGGTAGAACTCCAGTGTGATTCTATCCCGAGGAGGTGAGCAAGAAAACTTTGTTTCACTGATAAAAAAACTATTTAGTACCAGGAGGAGCTGGTGAGATATGTTTTATAGTGCCTTACAAAGCATGATGAATGAAGCTCAGTGCTTTCATGGGATCAACACGCTGACTATACAGAAAGGGAAAGAAGGCAGCAGTCTGTGCAGGAAGAAGGCTCCATCATGCAGGATGATACTCAGAAATCAGCTCACCAAAATTTGTACCTTTTTCTGGCTGTACAAGCAGAATGAATGAAAGTAGAAAGTTTGCTAAAATCTTGTTAGGCTGACTTTTTTTTTTTTCATCTGGGGATCACTGCAGTGTGACTGCAATGCTACACATGGGAAACATGATGAAAATATATACAGGTTAACATTCCCTTCCCCCAGAACATGAAATGTCCAATACCAGATGGCCCATATTAAGGTCCTCACAGTGCTAATGTGCGAGATCTCCATTTGGGTGCAGAAATTACTGTTTTTTAAGCCAGCTATCCACTCTGGACCCCAAAGAAGGTCCATGCCAAAGGCAGAGTACTGTGGCATCACCGTGCCCTTATTTGAGGTTTTCTAGAGAAAGAGACCTGAAAATTGGAAATTTGGATATTTAAGTTCCCACAGTTCACAAGGAGGCAACTTACCTCCACATAGCTGAAACACAGAAGGAATCCATCTCTTGGAATTCAGGAGGAAAAAAGAAAACATGGTCAGATGGCTACTTCCTACAGGTTATGCCATTAGAAGGATTATGGTGTACAGGAGGTGGAACGCATAACAGATATTAGTAAGAGTTAAATGGTGGGCATCTAAAGAGAAAAACACACAGCAAGATATTTTGAAAACTATCAGTGGCAAGACACTTGTAGGAAAATCTGTGGCTCTTCCAAACTCATGCAGAGCCAAAGTCATTGCAGAGAAGTCAAAAATATGTATATGCTGCCAGCTACAGCACTGCATAGAAATAAGAGACCCCCTAAGTGTATTGTAACAGCCAGTGTAAACTGATATGATATCACCCTTCTTGGAAAGAGGATGGGATTTCCCACAGAAAGTGAAGTCTGCAGTGCCAATACTGGGTGCAGTCACAGTGCTGGCCAGGGGAGACTCAGCTCCAGGAGCCCCACCAGGTGCTTTGTACCCTGTACAGCTCTGTCTCCAGAGAGCCTGCAGAGCAGAGTTTCTCTTGACCTGCAGCCTGGGAGACAAGCTGTCCATTTGACAACTGGTGCCTCAAATGCATGCAGCTTCTTCCATCAAGGTCTGCCCCAGAGAAGGGACCTCTTTTGTAAGTTCAGAGCCCCAAAATCTTAGATTCTCGGCCCAGATCTGAAAATACTCCTGCAGCCTTGACAAATCTTCTCATGTCTCTTGTTCCCATCCTCTGTAGAAGAAAAGTCTTCAAAGTTATATTCTTACACCAGGTAGGGACTTGGTCTTCCCATGAAAACCTGAAATTAGAGACTGCACAGAAATTGGTCTGAGGTTGAAGCAGGTAGATGTGGTATGAAAGCCAGCTGCAGTACAGTTCCATCCAGCCTCCAAACCCAGCACAAGAGCCTGTCTGAGGAGCATACTCAAGACTCAAGAAGGCAGAAGGAGCTACTCTGCCAGAGAGGGAATGCAGCCTGCCATCCCCAAAGGCAGTTTGCTGCTGCCAGGGGTGAGGGGAGGAGCTGCTGCTTTAGTGGAGGTTGAGATGCAGTGGCCTGGGGAGCTTGGGGGGCTATTGGCAAGGGGACAGGAGAGAAAAGGCTCAGAGGGGGAGCAGGGGAGAGTCTAGATTAAGTCCTGTGGCTATTGAGATGGGAACATCTAGAGCTACAAGGTGCAGATTACTTTGGTGCACTTTGGGCTAGAGGCAGGGGTTAGCTGAATGCTGACATTCAGTGCTTGAAATTTATTCCCCCATTTGCTCCCTGTTGCTTTTACACAGGATGCTCATCTGCACAGTCATGGACCAATTGGCTTGACTACAGCTATCTCTATGCGGGAAGAAAACAGTTTAGAGCCAGATCCTCAGCTGCAATAAATCATGCAGCCATGGACTCAGGCCAGCAGAGACCACGCGTGAGATCTCCCAGTTTCTCCTCTCAAACCGTTATATTAAACTAAACATAAGATTCAGTAGCTCCCTATCTTTGTCTTGTTTTTGCACTCTGACATTTTGTCTGACTTCACGTGCCAGGCTAAATACAAGAAAGATGATCACACCAGAATTGCATCCAAATTGTCAATGACTCACCCACTCAGACAACTACCTCGGTAAGGAAATATGGAGATAGTTTTCACCTCTCACTGTTTTAGGAAAGCAGAAGTATAATCCATATGGTCTTGCATAGGAGGAAGATCTTTATAATTCTGTGCCCCAGTGTGCAGGATCTAAGAGCCAACCCTACAGGTACAAGAGCCTCTTGAAGCTCAGCAGTGAAGAGGTGCTGCTACCCCACAGGGCACTTCCCGTGTGGGACCGCCTGGTGCTGGGATTGGAAAGCCAAGACCCAGTAGTCTACCTCTTTCTGGGGCTTCTCTGTGTCACCTCAAGCCACCTGAAGGCTGCTGTCACTTGCTTGGTAATTTCTGCAGAGCTCAGTGGGCTCTGTGAGGTTCTGGGAGGATGTACATTGCTGCTGCCCTTTCCACGAGCACACCAGAGTGGAAGGGACTGTTATACAGCTTGTTCCAGCAACACAGAAGGATCCCTTGGCACCACGGGCACCTTCCACTGGTCAGGCAAGCCAAATAGCAAGGTGTTTTGCACAAGTAGACACAAGGGTCAAGTAGCCTTTGCAGTATTGGAGGTCTCATACCTGGGTATCTGAGAGGAGTCATGAGTGCTCCAGCACAGCAGGACCCTGGGGTCAACCACAGCCACCCTGTGACATGAGGGCAGCCCTGTCACCTCCTGTGCCCAGGAGGGCACCCTACACCCCAGTCCATTCCTCTGGCTTTTATGCCCTTTTGAGAACTACTCAGGTGCATTGCATGAGAAACACCACCTCTATATAAGGCTCACAGACAGCATCAGGCTCCTTGGCTCAGATTCCTTCTAGACCCCTCCTTCAGTGAGGAAAGGGTTGTATATGAAAAAGAAAACAACCTGGGTTTTTTTTCCCCCAACAGCTTACAAATAATACCAAAGCATATATTGGCCTGGACTTCCTAACTCCATAGAGATAATTCCTGCATACAGCCCATCTAACAAACAGATGAGCAATGGCTGTGGCATCTGAAGGTGACCAGTGGCTTGCGGCTCCGCAGCACTCAGGGGAGGATCTTTGGTTTTCACATCTGGGCCAAGCTGTTACATTTGTGTGACCTTTCAAAATCAGGGGAACTTTCTGTGAAATACACAGGCAGCCAAATATTTAGGTCTGCAGAGTTACTGTGAGACATTATTTACTTATCACAAACACACAGCTCAGGAGAGACAGAGCTGTCCAAAGTTTGGCTTGCATGTCAACTCTCCACATTAATGTACTTTGTCTATCATTAAAGAGCAATACCATTTTTCTCCAAGAGCTCAGTTAGAGCCCATTTTTGGTAGGATTAGATATCCAGCTCTGTCATCCTAACATATTGACCAGGGCTTTCCCACAGCATCTTAAGCATGCCTTAATTCCAGATGGTACTCTCCCTATAAAACAGCTCTTCTCACTATCACAATACCTCTGAGCACTATTCCACCATAAGGGATAGGGAAATCAAAGCTTGTGTTTCTTCACTGGGTCAATAACAGCACGCTTTCTCCATGCACCACCCCTACTTCCCCACCCAGCACAGGTGACTGCCCCCACAGTGGGCTACATGAAGACTTCCCACCGATTGAGCCTTGCACAGACCTTCAGACAAGATTGTCATCATAACTGTGTGTGTCACCTCACGGGAACGCTCCTCCAGGTGAAAGGTTCCACACTCGGTGCTAAAAAGTTAAAGTTGTTGAAGATCTCTTAACTTCCATTAACCCCAAGAAACAAATCCAATGTCAGGTTTTGCTGTTTGATTTTTGGGATGCCTGATTTTAAGAGAGAGTGACATATAAAATGTTCTGAGCATCAATGCTACTAAAAATCAAGTATTTTTTAAAGTGTATTTCAAGCTGGGGGCTCAGAAGTGGAAGATCCTAAAATTGCTTTTGTGCCCAGCCTCAGTTGTTCAGCATTGTCCATAGCTGCAGGTACTCAGAGTTAACCCTTCACTGTGCTGTAGCCTTTGGACAGCTTCCAGCAGCCATTTAATTCCCAGGATCACTTCACTGCCACTCAAGGGTAGACGTATACACCATGCTTTTCAACCAGGATGGCTCTTCTTCATCAGCTGCTTTCCTCATTTCCAAGCAGATGCTGTTTGCAGATCTCAGAACTGCTTCATTGGTCTGGCCCTCATCTTCACACAGAGCATCTGCCATCTCAGGGAAGTGACACACTCACCTCCTTCCAGCTTCTCCTCACCCTCACTGGGCAGCATAGATATCCTCTGTAAGGTCAGGGGACCCGGGAGCGCCAGGAAAGGAACATGGCAATGAGCTCTTTGAACTCCCTCTGCCATAGCAAGAGCCTCTCACAGTGACTAGACACACTGGAGAGCCAGGACCACAAGTTACCTCAGGGCATTCCCCTCCGGAGACCCCACGGGCATCGCCCAGGGGCGCATCTCAGCCAAAACCTCAGGCAGAGTGTTCATCACACTTAATGACAAATGTTGTGCCTTTTCTATTCACTCAGTGTTTATGAGCAACTCCGTCCCTCACACACCTCTGAGCACCATCACTACTTTTGTGTTTTGGTCACACATATCCAGAACTGTGGCTGTGCCACTTGTGAGCCACTGCTGCTCACATAAGTGACGATATCCTCTCTCCTCCCAGCACAAATAACAGCAAATCCAAAACATGAGAATTCTGCCATTTGCTTTCTAACTGCTTTATATTTTTTTAATTGTATATTTGATAGCGTTAATAAAATTACCATTTTAAAATTAAATGATTTTGTTGCCTGTGGAAGGCAAACTTTGCCATGCTCGTGCACGAAAGGGACAGGAATGTAACTGCACTGAATCTGTTGCAAACTGCAACATGTAATGACAGAAAATGTGCCGCAATTTCCACGCTCTCCATGCAGAACAATGTCTGTCTTTGTTTTGCTGTTTTCAGTCCTTATTGCAGCATGAAAAAAACTTTCAGAAATATTCTGTATAATTATAGTATTTGCCGCACTGAGATACATCGCAGGCTATTTGCAAGAGGGAAATACCAAGCTGCTCCAGAGGTCTCCTCCACGGGAGGCACCTATGCCTGCCCTCAGGTCACGCACATATTTCTCCACTTCCCACAGCCTTCTAGGAGGAATCTCTTTGAATCTGTGAAAACAACGGATGGGTTGCACCGTGCAAGTTGTGTCAGGTTAGGTCAAACAGGAGCCATCAGCACGCTGGGGGAAAGTCAGCAGGGCTGAACATGGTGCCTGAGTGTATTGCTCAGCCGTGCCACGAAGGTGTGCTCAGCACAGGAAGGGACAGTCCCTGCTCCCGGGGCCACTGTCGCTTTCCGGGGAGCCCCAGGGTGCACCAGCGACCAGCACATTGGCCTGCACCTGGTTCCTGCAGTGCTGAGACCGCTGGGTCGCAGAGCATCCCCGCTGCCTCAGCAGCTTCTGCTGCAGAGGGGAACAGTGGCTGCTTTTGAAAAAAAAAAAAAAAAAAAAAAAAAAAAAACCCAAAGCCATGCTGGGGTGAGGAGCGTTGCTAAGTGGCTGAGATTTTAATGAAATGAAAATGCGTATTTTTTTTACAAAAAAGAACTTCAACCCTTTAGGGCTTTGTCTTTTATTATTTTGCTTGGCACTTGGTATTGAAAAACCAGAGAGGGCAGAGATAAGAAGTCACGGGAAGTGGTATCTTACCTCCATCCTTGCAAAAGCTTCTCTAATACCAACAGTGAAAATTTTTCAGTGATATTTTTCCCACATAAAAATCCCTTTTATTCTTCTTAGAAGTCTGTCTTTTCCAGTGGGAGGGAAGAGACTTGCATCATAAAAATTGTAGCAATCTTTATGTAAAAATGACGAAGCAAAAAAGGCACTAGGGAAAACAAGCTTTTTGCATAGCAAAGACAGCCTCCACCTTCTCTACCAGCATTTTGCCAGGTTAGTCCGGGGGGGGGTGTGTGTGATATGAACTACCAGGATTTCAAGGGTACAGTGCTCCTGAAGAAAATGCAATTTTTGTAGCTATGAGAGTGATGAGAGATTTGGGATCCAGGAGTAAGAAGGGGTGACTAACGTGGAAAAAGCCACAACTGAAAGAGGCAGAAGCACGAGGAACAAGTAGATGCCATCGTCTCTGAGAGGACTGAAGGATTGTGCCCTGAGAAACCACAACATCCAGACTGGTAAGTGGCTGCACAAGGTCTTGAAAGTAAAACTAAGTGCAAAAGGAACAAAGTGCAAAAGAAAAAGCAGAGGGAAGGGTGTGAGAGGGGAGCGTTGTTAGCCTGAGCAAAGGAGACGGATGGTTATTTACTAGCTGTGCTTGGCTGGGACGGAGTGGAGCGATGTCAGAACCTGGACGGGTGCAAGGGAGCAGAGCGGGTGATCAGCAGGCAGGGAATGACAGCGTTGAAAAGGATGGATCACTCCAGGGCAATGGTTTATACTTGCTTCATTATTTAAATGTAGGCTGAGGCAGGTAATTACTCATGAGTCTGACCACGAGGTATTTAGCAGTTGAACCACAGAAGAAACTGCACGCACAGCCTACCTCTGCCTGGCAGGAGGCATAAGTTGATGATTAATACAGCTTAAGTCACTTACAGCTCACCTCTCCGTGGGCCCATTTTCCTTGAGGAATAGGTCTGCTGCGTACAGCTTGGCTCCTGCCATCTTAGGAATGCTGTGAAATGATGCCCGCACCTTGCAAGTCCATACGGAGCCAGGCAGAACAGAAGCCCCTCTGCCCAGAGACACCCATCGTGCCCGTCCAGATGCTTGATGTGGTATCCCAGGGAGGCTGAGCAGGGCATGGGCTGAGGGTGGGTGCTGCACCCTCGAGGATCCCCAGAGCCCATGGAAGAAATGCTGCGCCCTGACGCAGAGTGGGCTTCGTTTCCCCCAGAGACAGGAAAGAAGAAGGCATGGCCATGCTAGCCCAAAGTCCCAGCCGTGCAAAGCAGTCCAGTCTGTTTGCATGTGTTGGCTTCTCAACATGTGCTTGGGGGTGCAGTGCTCAGCCATAGCTTTTTTTTTCAGTTGTACTTCGCCTGTTGTGACAACAGAAGGTTTAATTTTGAAGAGTACTATGAAACCAGTGAGATAGATCTAAGTATTAGCTGATACTCAACGATAGGAAAGACCTGTCTTTTATGTCCTCTCACTGTTCTGGTAGAAGCCTACCAGAATGCAGGACACATGTTTTCCAACTCAATAGCAGGTATCCAGCTGGAGAAATGTGTTTCCCTGAATTATGGCCATATGCTATATATCCCACTTCAACATATCATATCATGTTCCATCTGCACAAAATTCAACACTGCATAAAACAATCTGCTTTGAATTTGAATGCATATACTTCCTCACACAAAACAAAACTCTCTTGCTAGGCTATGAGTCTAAATGCCCTAGAGTTGCTGGAAAAGGTTGTGCCACAAGCGAAAAAGACCAGAACCCAAACTGTAGGGAAGAGAAGGCATTACCACTGGGCTGTGCCATCTGAAACAAATTCCACCTTCCCACTGAGGAGCTTGTCCTGGTTGTTGCTGGGAGTGGACAGAGCTGAACCCAGAGCAAGAAATATTAGCAGACATGCTAGGACTACCAAGCTGTACAAAGTATGATACGAAGTACATCGTTTGTGCTTTCTCTAAGCTGCTCTAGCCCTTTCACATCTGTAACAGTGCAATACTTAAAAGAGAGCTAGAGAGTAGATGTCTCAGCAATTTTTAATATTATAGCACTCAGAAGTATAGAAAAATTCAGAAAATTTTCATGCACGTTGAAGACAGCTTCTCTTCGCACAGACTAACAACTATGACAAGTCAATCAGGCAACACAGAGTGGTTTTTGTTGTTTTACAAGAAAATGTGAATGCTTTCAAATTGTTTTCCACAATTCTAATGGCCCCAGGGTGATCCCATCTGCCTCACCCCTTCAAGCATTCATCCTCTCCTAAGGAGGCCTTTTCCTCCATAGGAAGAAATGTGAAGTCAAAAATACTCAACCAGTCCTTAAATGATGAACACTTCTTCTCTATTTCCTCTTTCTCAAAACCTTTCAGCCAGACTTGCTGTAGCTCCTTTCCATTTGATGGCCCTGCTGCCTGTCAGTGACGAATTTGTTTGCATGGCCTCCTGGCAGACCAGCCTTTGGCAAGGTACATCCCAGGTTAAATACTTTTTTAGACTCTTGTCTAGAAGAACAAAAACAAACAGCAACTGAAAGATAGAGAAGGGTCAGTATAACTTCAGCACTATTAAGAGTTTGGTCATAGGGTATTGACAAAAAGGGAGAGAAGTATGTTTTACAGAATTCCAGTTCTGTATGACGGTAGTCACTTATTTTACTCTAAGATAAGAAAACAAAACAACTAACATCTGGGAGTATGTGACATACTGGATGCTGACGTTCTTCACTAGTGAAAGACATACATGAAGGGGTTGATTAGCAGGTATGCTGTATGCAGTTCACAGCTGTGCTGATGGCCCGCAGACGCATCTGAGAACCACTTCCCCTCAGGTCTTCAGTGTTTCTGGTTCAAGATGGATCAAAGCTTTCCATTGCTTTTATCCAGCTGATCACAATAAGGTCCAAAACTCTTCAGCAGAGATCCTCATCTGAACCAATATGAATAATAAATGACAAAGAGAACAGCAATGCCAGACTAAAACTCTTGAGGACACAAAACCCAGTCTCTGAAAAGTATCTGGGAGTCAGCTGCGGGACACAGTAGTGCTGGGTGCAGAATATCTGCTGGAAAGAGAATATCTGCTGGAAAGTGGAGATAACTGGTTTTAGGCAGATTGAGGTTTGGGACATTTTTGGCCAGCAACGGCATCAACAGCAGATCTTGTCTGGTGAATTCACAGAAGCCCATCAGAACAGCACATCGTTGTCATGCCATGAGCCATTGTCTGGTTTATGATGGCAACAAGAGACTCTCATCCAGCACAGGACTCCACTGGAGTGGGAGTGAACAAAGGGTCTCTCTGATTCTGAAGCATTCAGAATGCCTTATACCAAGTTTAGGTACCACAATAGGCATTGCAATAAATCCCCTTTTTCCCATTTTAAGAGCAAAACTCAGGCCTGTATTTCTCAAGTGAGTTAATTGCAGATGAGTGCGTAACAGTTTTTAGAAGTACATGGCATCCAATTCTCAGGCAGTTTATGATGAAAAGACTGTGGCACTGCAGAGAGTGCTCCATGCACTGAGGCCCTGGGAGCTCCACTCCTTCCTCTTCTGATGGCGAGGGACCAAGTGAGGCCCATCCTAGTAGGGATATTTGAAAATATTTCTCAGAACACAGAGAGAAAAAAGGCAAGGAACACCTGGTCTGTGGACCACAAACTGCCCAGTCTTACCTACGTATCTGTCGTGCCCAGATATATTTAGGTCTCAGGCCCTGTTAGTCAGTCTGTGGTCAGCAGACCACCAATGGACATCAGAAAATGATCTGAAAGAGCACGACCCCTAAAACTCGACACAGAACTTCATCTGAGCCCTCATCAGTCCAAAGCACTATGGAGTATTTCTGATATCCCAGTTGTTATATTCTGGAATATCCTGGGCAACAGCACCTCATGTTCAGAATTCATTTCACTATAAAGCCCAGACTCTTTCTTGCAGACCCATTATCTAGCCAGCATTCCATCTTATGCTTGAGGTTATCCTTCCTTAAGTGTAATATTTTGCATTTGCTGCTATTACAGTTATCTGTATTTATGTCAAACTGCCCCCTTAATGTAGCAAGACCATGTAGAAACCCATTTTCTCAAGTGCTTGAGTCAAATTTCACTCTTACCAAAGAAGAACATTAGACTAGTTGGATATGATTTGTTCTGGATAAATTCAATTTCCTTTCTTCATCACATTACCATTCTGCAGTTGCTGTTTTATGAAGCACTTGAATTTTCTGCAGTACTTCTCAAAGCATTTGAGATATGTGAGGCAGGTTGGCTGATCTGTAATTCTTGGTACCTCTTAATTCTTCTGTGTGTTCTTAAATACACTAGTTAATATTTCAGAAAAGACTGTGGCTAGTTCTTTAATTATACCAGAGGAAACATCCCCAGGACTTCCTGCTCTGTGTACATGCACTTTATTTAAATGTTCCTTCACTTCTTTTCCATGTCTTTGCTCACTTTTTGTGTGATGGATTTTTGTTGTCAGATAACCAAGAAGCTCCTGACTCAGACCCCCTGATATCTTCCAATGCTGTCCTCCTTGCCAGCAGGATAGCTTCCTATGGGACCTTTAAACAAGGACTTTTTCCAAACTGCCTGTTTCCTTAAGCTCCTTTCAGCTCCTCCCTGTAGAACCTTCCCTATCAATTCCCCAGTGTGAGGAAATCTGCCTTACAGGAGTCATTTGGTCTTGCTCTCCTCCTCTCAACCCTCCTTTTTCTACAGACACATGAGCTCCAATTGCCTTCTTGCAAGTTTCTCTTTACTAGTCCTATCTATCATAGCTTATCTGGCCATGTCTCCTGAAACTGCCTCCAGTCTTTGAAACAAAAAAGTTGTCCCAACACATTACAAAAAAACTTGAAGAACTGTCCGTGCTGTGCTGTTGGGTTTTGTTGGGTTTTTTTCTTACAGCAGGTATCTGGTTAGATAAAGTCCTCAATTACCACTACCTCATATCCTCAGGACACTTCCAGTAGTTGCTCAGAAAACATGACATCGACCTCCTCCTCCTCATTAAGTAACCTTTAGTAGATCTTTACAGTTCCTCTCTATTTTATCTCCAACAGCTCTCTCTCCCCTCTTTTTGGCCTTATATACATTCCTAATATACCACATAATATTCTTCCTTTTCTTCCTGCCTGTCCTTCCTACACAAATTATGCTCTCTCTGCTAATACTGAAGTGCTGCAATTTATTCCACTGAGTCTGTGTGATGCTGATTAAACTGTAGCCTTTGTTGTGTCCCAAGACTTCTAGTTCTTCCTGTTTATTCTCCATACTCTTAGCATTAGTGTAAAGACATCTCAGATGTTTGGCAGTTTGCCCTTACATTATCCCTTTTGTTCTTCTATGGCCCTCCTGCAATTTCCCACTTCCACTGTAGAAATCTGTTGTCAACCAGACCTCCAGTTTTCGTATTCACCTGAGGTCTTTCCTGCCCGCCCTGTCAAGAACTGGTGTCCTAAGAGTCTTCTCACTCATTCTTCCCTAGTAATAAAATTCTCACGTTCTGAAAAACATTTTTTTTTCATTGATTAAACAATGTTCCATAGGATGGAGATTCTCCTAAGGGTCCTCCTAAAAAGCGGCACACAAAGCTGTTAGCAGGAAAGTGATCTTACTGGATAAAAGTCCCCAGTCCAATTTCAGATTTCTCAGTTCCAGAGAGAAGGCTGACAGCGTTCATAGTTTAAACGAACGGTAGTTTCGTCAAAATGCTAGCCCATGGGCAAATACAGGGTCCCATACTCTTCATCAGGCTGACGTGCAAAATTCGCTCTGGTTAAAACCTTGGGAGAACCCTTTCTAATTCCCAGCAGTATAATACACTAAAGAGTAACATATATTAACTAAGACAGTGGTACTTTTCAGGGCTGCAGTCATCAAGGACCAGGCAGATGATGAGCATAGCAGGGATATATGTTGACTCTCCTCACTCACAATTATGAACAGCTGGAACATCCTCAGTTTACAGTGGGTCTGACACTGCAAAGAAACAAGAACAAATATTTGGAAATCTAATCATATAATATAGCTGAATGCTGACAAGAGGACTCCGCTCTAGGGGAGTATGCTCCTTTATAGCACATGGCTGCTATGTGACAGAACAAATTACACGCTATTGAAATCTGCTGTCCTGCTGCACGGCTTCTGAATGATTGACAAGGGTGAAGTTCAGTCACTTGACTTCCTCAAGGCTTCAGATGCGCTTCTGAAGCAAAAAGTAAGAGCTTATGAAGGAAGATGCTTCATACAATGTGATCAACTCTGTCCCTCAGCTAACACTTGAGGTTAAACATTGAGATGTTAAAAATAAACATGCTTATTTTATACATTTCAGTAAACAGACCAACCTCTCATCTGCGTGGGGATAATGAAGAGAAAGACTGGATCTACTCTTCATGAGGGGGTTCCAGAATTTTCCCACAAAAGACATTTTCAAAAATATACTCCTCCTATAAATCAATGTTAAGAGGGAGTCTGTGACCCAAAAAGGAACAGTACTTAAAAAGAGCTTAAGGCCCATGCTATTTTTTTCATTCACGTAGTCAGAATTTAATGGTTCCAGTGCATATCTACATTTCAAAGATGAGCCAGTGGTTTTCTTGTGCTTGAGCAACACAGCCAGCATGATGGATGTGTTGTGTAACGTCTGCTGATACGTATCACACCATCAGCCAGACTGACTTCAGCTGTCTTCTGTCCGCTGGTGTCTATTCCCACTACTTCATAGATTCTGCTCCCTCTTCTGGCCAGCAACATAATAAAAGAAATCATTTCCCTTTTTTAAATATGATTTTGAGCATGGGGAGTTGAGAAATGGAAAAGAAAATTCATATTACTTTGGCAGGACAAAGAGATCTGAGCTGCGCATCCACTGAATTTCCATATTTGGATTTCTCTGTAACAAAGGCTTGCAGTATTTGTGGTAAAAGCTGAAAAAATAATTACTGGTATTTTTTGTTCAGTTTACTTGTTAGCTCTTGGGGGGAAGGGTGGGAGAGAGGAAGGGAGGTACAGGGAAGGAAAGCCCATCGATCAGCTTTGCTGTATCTTTTCAATTCTTCTAGGCACTGTACTGCTCCTTCTCAGTTTTGTGCAAAAGAATATTGCAGACCTAAAAAAGGAAATGAGCAGAGATCCCATCTTTAGGAATAGCAGACTTGCCAAAATGGGCTCAGATAATGTTTTATATATATATGTGTGTGTATATATATATATATATATATATATAATGTTATCCAGAGCACATGCTCAGAAAGGCCCATATTTCCTCTCAGTAAGCAAAATCCAAAAGGTTTGTCTCCAAAGCAAATACTGCAGATTCTGACTATTTTTGCTTTTTTTCAGGTCCTCCCACTTCCCTTGGAGGTTAACAAGCACAGACCAGACATTTGGGACAAAGGGCTTTCAAACTTTTTCTGGCCATTAAAGATGCCACCAGAGATTCAGCTAATGTAGAAGGTACAAACTGCTCTACACTGTACATCCAAGGCAGCAAAATCTTCTCTATTGCCTCTTCAAGGACTTCCTCTGAGGAGAGATTTCTTAGGCCTCCCACAGTTGAACTTTGTCCCATGAAGCTCTCCAAAGCCACGTCTGAGGCAGCGCAGAAAGAGCAACTCAGTGACAGTACAGCTTGCTACCGAGCGTGCGACGTACTGGCTTGCAATAGAAGTGATATTGATTTTTACACGGAAAGGAAATTGCACTGAAAATCTCAGTGAATGTTTTGAGCCAAAACATTATTGATTTTTACACGGAAAGGAAATTCACTGAAAATCTCAGTGAATGTTTTGAGCCAAAGCATTGTCTGTACACATGATGATTCATTTGTTCATTGGAGAGCAAAAGAAAGAGATGATTCATTCAGCATTTGTTATCTGTGAATTTTGTAAAATTTCAGATTTTTACACCATGTTCGTTTTCAGTTGACAGAGTCTTACGTCTCTTGATTACCTTTCCTCAGAGAGCATATTGCAGCCTGTTGGGCATCATTTGCCCATTGTTTTCCTTCATAAAGACAGCAGGAGCTTGATCTCTAGCAGAAAACTGAACTGGTGTGGTCGGAGCAGCAACCAGAGTTCACACCGGTCAGAGCTGCAAAGAGTGAACCCAGCTTTAAAACTAAAGCTGTTTTTAAAGCTGCGATTTCCGTATCTACTATTAGTCATGAACTTGAAACACTATTAAGTACTAGAAAGAAATATTCCTCTGGCAGTTGTACCAGTTCTAAGGCTGGACTCTTCTACAGGTCTCTCGGCTGCTGCTATTCAAATACTCGGGCCTGATTCTGCAATCCTTTGTTTAAGCACCAGTCCGAGGGGGTGAAAGTCGGCCGGAGAAAAATGCGTGTGATCAGATCCTGTGATATGGTAAAAAAAATCCACTTTCCATGAAAAGAACGTTTTTTTCCAACACATTCCACAAGGTGCGCAGCTCTTTCAGACCTTCTGCATATAAGATGAGGCGCTTTTTTTTTTTTTTTTTTTTTTTTTGAGAGTGGGACTCACAGCCCCCATGCTGCCTGCACCACCTTCTCCTCACACACTGCTGCAAGAGGAGGGGAATCCTTCTCTTGCTGAAACAGCTACTCATTGAATAGTTCTTCATTATCTAAGAGACAGCCAGGAAATATTTAATAAATATATTACCCATTGCATCAAAATAAATATCATTTATAAAACATTCATTGTCTTTCGCTCATCATCATCATACAGTGTATATAAATGTGCCCAGTACAGATGAGATTTACAAAGGTTTGCCTGAATTCTCCCCCTTAATGCATTCTCCCACTTACAGTAATCATTGCGTAAAAACATAATGCAGCATAATGCCACCAGCATACACCAAAGACGAAACCAAAGATCTTGTGAGAGTACAAAAAGTCTTCAGGTAGAAGGAATGGCTTTAGGTACGTCTTGAAGTGGCACTTGCTCCAACTCAGCTCTTCAGCATTTTAGAACTGGAGCCAATGTTTACTTGTGAACTCAGAATTACTTAACCAAATAATAGAACATATAAAAGCAAGCTGTCTTTTTGGAAAAAAAAAACGTTTAATAATACAGTAATAGTTGTAGTATCGTCCAGTAAAGGTGTATTGTAAAAATGTTCTGAATATTAATTTACCTCAGATAACTTTAGAGTCGTAAATACTTGCATTATAGTGAGGTAGACAGTAAAAAAAAAGTTCTTTTCTCCATTATTAGCACAGAATTTAAATCTCGTAATAATATCTTCAGGAAACGATAATGTTAAGCAAGGATGAAATATTTGATTAATGCTTAATTCTGTACAACTCAAATATAAACTTTTAAAAATATTAGAAATTATAACATTTCGAGTGCATATAATGTTTTGTACATTAAAAAAGAAATGCATGTTGTTCATCTCCATTTTGCACTTTCAGTCTGTTTAAATAAACAAATATTTACAACTTTTATATGAACAACAGTGCATCCAAAGCAAAATGTGCATTTTAAATTATTGCTTCTGATCGAGTCTTTTTATTAGCATTTTATATTATTATTCTCTCATCTTTTTTAAATTTTTTTTTCCACCAGTTTGTAGCTCTGCGAAACCAGATGAGCCAACAATTCTAGAAATCAATGGGGAAAAGCCTGAAACTACGAACATAATAGTTATATTAAGAAAGGGCTAGGCATGCTTCGAAGTGCACTTTCCTCGTGTGAAGACACAGCTGAGACCAAAGGTGGGAAAGAAACAGAAATCTTACATAAAACGCCTTTTCCAGCACGACATTTGCGTATAATACTGCTGCAGGTTGCGAGGGCTGCAGAGCTAGAGCTACCCAGAGATGTGGTACCGGCATCCTCGCACTGTTCGTGAAATCCGAAGGAGTTTCCTTTCCAATCCACCCAGGTTGTGCTTTCTGCAACACTTCGCTCTTCACAGTTTTTCATTGCCGTCTTAAAATAAAACCTAACTGGTAATTACAATCTTGAGCATTTTTTTTTTCCTTTTCTCTTTCTTTTTTTTTTTTTTTTTTTTTTCTTTTTGGGGGTGGGGGGCCGTAGGCTATTTCTGGCTCGTAATCTTGCAGGAATGTGAAAGAGAGAGGGCAGAAATGACACAGCCCTCTCCAGCGCAACTTCAGAGAGCGGGATCAGCCTACTCCCTCTCCCTCCCCCGACTCTTTTTGTACTTGGTAAATTGCCTTCACCTTTGGAGGGAGGAGGGTAGATCGCCAGATAAACCCCGCGGGAGGGGGGGGAAGCTGGGAAGGGACCCGGCGGGGGCCTCGCTGCCCGCTCGCCCTTCCCCGGGCGGCAGCCGCGGGCCGGCGCTACCCGACCCACCCCACCCCACCCTCCCCAGGCCGCGGGAAGAGGCGCCGGGGCCGCCGCCACCCGCCGCGCCGCTCCGCGCCTCGCCGCGCCGCTCCCTTCGCCGCAGCCGCGCTCCGGGCGGGCGCGGGCCGTCGCCGCTCGCCGGCGCATCTCCGCCAGACGCAGCCCCGGCTGCCGCCGAGGGGCGGCCCGCCCGCTACCTGCAGCCGCAGGACTCCACCACCATGTCCTCGTACTGCTTGTACACCACGTTGTTGCCCGCGTCGATGTAGAGGATGCTGATGGGCGTCAATTTGGTGGGGACGCAGCAGCTGGGCGGCGTGGAGCCGGGGTCCATGGAGTTCATGAGGGTCTGGATGATGGCGTGGTTCGTGGGCTCCAGGTGGGAGCGCAGCGGGAAGTCGCAGACCCCCTCGCAGTGGTGGGCCTCGTACTCCAGCGGGGCGATAATCCAGTCGTCCCAGCCCAGCTCCTTGAAGTTGACGTGCAGCGGCTTCTTGCTGCAGCGCAAGCGGGACTTCTTGCCGTGCCGCTTGCCGTGCCGGCTGGCGAAGGCGCTGCGCCGCTGGCGCCGGGGCGGCGGGCGGCGGGCGGCGGCGGGCGGCGGCGGGGGGGGCGGCGGCGCGCCCAGCTCGGCGCGCAGCTCCCCGAGGAGGCTCCGCCGCCGGGCGCGGGTGAAGACCACCAGCAGCGCCCGCTCCTGCGGGGGCCGCGCCCGGCGCCCGAAGCCCAGGCCCCGCAGGTCCAGCCAGCGCGGCGGCCCGCGGCCCGCCGAGGCCCGCAGCTCCAGGCACAGCCGCCTGCGGGGCCGCTGCTCCCGCAGGCCCTGCCGCACGTCGAAGACCTCCCAGCCGGCGGCCGGGGCCGCCCGCAGGTCCAGGGCGCGGGAGTCGAGCGGCCGCGGCGAGAGGCAGGGGAAGAGCTGCATGTGCAGCGGCGCGGCGGGCGGCGGGCGGCCGCGGGGGGCCCGGCGGAAGAGCCGCAGCTCGGCCCCCACCAGCTCCTCCGTCTCGGAGAGGGTCGACACATCAAACACGTACTGCTGCCGCCTCAAGGGAGCGGGCGAGAGATCGTCTGCGAGATAAAAAATAATTACAGTCAGTTGCGCCCGGGGGGACCGGCCGAGAGGTCTCCGCGGAGGTGAAGGGCGGGCAGGGCCGCCGCCTGCCCGGCCGGGGCCGCCCCCGGAGCGAGACGGGGGGCTGAGCCGGGAACGGGGGAGGACGGGGAGAAGAAGAAGGAGGAACTAGAGGAAGAAGAAGGACGGAGGAGAAGGAGAAGGACGGAGGAGAAGAAGAGAAGAGAAGAGAAGAGAAGAGAAGAGAAGAGAAGAGAAGAGAAGAGAAGAGAAGAGAAGAGAAGAGAAGAGAAGAGAAGAGAAGAGAAGAGAAGAGAAGAGAAGAGAAGAGAAGGAAAAAGGAGAGGAAGAAGCAGAGGAAAAAGGAAGAAGAGGAAAAAGAGACGAAAAAGAGAGGAAGAAGAAGAGGGAACAGAGAGGAAGAGGAGAGGAGATACCGAAGGACCCGCACCAGACAGGAGACCGCTCTCCTGCCCCAGAGACAGCCCACACTCCGCATACATCCTCTGCCCGTCAGCCCCGCCAGCACTGTGGGACTGGCAATGTTTGTGTGCTCATGTACATTACGCACACATATATAGACATACACATCTCGATTCTCCTTCAAGAGAAAAACCTGGACTTCTTTTTTGACACATTGGTGTACAAAGTGCAGCGCAGAAAGCAAACCAGATTCCCCTGAGCTGCTTTCCAATAAAATGTTTACAACCCAGCAAATACAAAAATTCCCAAAGCCCCTGGGTTTCCCCAGAAGCTAGTAAAGCTTGTGTAGATTTCAATAGTAAAAGTGTCACTGGAGCCTCTGTTCAGCAGCCCCTCACCGCTTTTCCAAGCTCGGCCCGCTCCAGAGGTAGAAACGAGACTGAATATATAGCCCCCGGTTATTTATTGATATCAAAGGTCACTGCGGTTCCTAATCAGTGTATTTCACAACTTCGGCTCTACCTGACAGGTCTGGGGGAACCTCCTGGGGGGCAGGAGGGGCAAGGGGATGATTTATGCAAACCAAGACCTTCAGCCGCGCCACTGCAATGTAAAAATCACTGCGGATTAACGTGCAGTTAATCAGTGCGGATTAGCATACTCGAAAGTCGCCCTGCGCTGCTGCGTGTTCCTCCCCGGGCGCCAACAGGGAGATGGAGCGCGGAGTGCAGCAGGGACAGCAGGAATTGCTGGCGGAAAGAAAGTCCTGCCCCGCAGCCAGGACACGGGAGCCCACGGCGGAACCTGCCTGCCGCCCGAGCGCATCCTCCCCGCCCCGCGGGGAGCCGCCGTGGGAGGCCCCGCCGCCCGCCCGCCCGTCCGCGGCTGCGGAGCTGGGTGTCCGCCGCGCACCCCACGCCTGCCCTGCGGCCGGGCGAGGCCGGGCACGGCGGGGCTGTGCGCCGCGGAGAGCGGGGCGAAAATAGGTCAGACCCTCCAGGCATCGCGGGGAGTTGGGACCCAGGCCCGCCGCATCTCTGCCCCTGCCGCGGGCGCGGGGGTTTCTACCCCGCAGCGAGGCCGCTCCTTCCCCGGCGAAGAGCGTGTCCTCCCGGCCGGCTCTCTCGGCGGGGCCCGGGGGAAATCTGCAAAGAAACCACACACACAAAGCCCGAAAAATGTCGTCACAGCCCCAGGTGACCACAACAGCTGCTCCATCGAGCTGCTGACAAACAAAGTGAAATCCAGCAGGATCTGCCTACGGGCGCTGGACGGAGCAGGGTTCGGCCCACGGGTCGTTCGTGGGTTTGGGGGCGTTTTTCGGCCCTTCACACGCTTGCGACCGGGGACTGAGGTGCACCTGGGCTGCGGGACGTGGATCTGGCAGCTCAGGAGACCTCAGCTTCAGACAGAAGGAGATGTGCATCCCTCCTCCTTGCCTTTGGCTTTCCCGGCGCCCAGCATCTGTCAGACACCTGGGCATCCTACACGCCGCGGACGAGCCTCCTGGCCCTGACGAGCTGCTCTCACCTTCGTCCGACGGCTTCAGCGACCGTCGAGGAAACCAGATCAGCGCCTTCCCCTGCCGCTATCCCCACCTTTAGATGCGGGCAGAGCCGGGGCTGAGCATAGCCCCGCTTTTAAGCCGTCTCTCTGCTTGGAGGGTGGTGGTGGTGTGTCAGGCTTTGTTTCACGCGGAGATGCTCGCCCTGTTTGGTACTCCCTGTCGCGATGGGATGGAGGTGGGAGGAGCGCTGCCTCCAGCCGCTGTCCCTCCGGAGCAGACACACACACCCCCCCTCCCCGTCCTACCCCTGGCCGGTGCCCCTACCCTGGGGGCCCGCGCATCCCTGCCGGGGTGCGGGACCAGGGTAGCGCTGCCCGGCCGCCCGGGCTTTCGGGAAAAAGAGGGGGCAGCCCTTTCCCCGGGGAGGTGAAGGGACACAGAGATGACAGCGCGCTCCCCCCACCCCCCCTCGCCCCCCGGGAACCCCCACGCAGGCGGGAGGCTGGAGCGCGGGGACTCGTCCCCTTCAGGGGTGACATCCAGGCGTGCGGGCCGGCCGGGAGAGCAGCGCGGAGAGGCTGAATTCCCTGCGGGTCTCCGCTGCTGAAAGCTATTTATAAAGGGTCTGCAGACCCCTGTCATGCGGCGGGGAGGGGGGACGCCAGTTCCGGCCCCGCGGGTGTCAGAGCCTTGCTCGGGGGGGTGCGCCTACAACGCGCTCCCCAGCAGCATCCTTGGAAGCTCCAGCTTGGCGGGGGTTGAACGCGGTGCACGGCCACCCCGGCTAGCTCGGTGGCTGAGGGGGACACGGCCGAACGGCAGAGAAATATGCCCCCGCGCAAGCGGGTCTCCGAGCCGGGTTTAGGCAGCACCGACTCTGGGCTGGAAAACTCCCAGTGGTTCGTGCAGCCGCCGGCTCCCGCTCCTCTCCCGAAAGGGGCAGGGCTGCCGGTTGTTTCAAATAAGCAGCTTTGAATCCGATCAGATAAACGCTATTTATTCACTCTTGTAACCTAATAATTCCAGATGAATACATAATCCTAAACCAGTACTGGCTCGCTCCCAGCGCAGTCGAGAGGGTGGGAAAAGCAGCGGAGGGCGGGGAGGGAAAGCGGTACCTCCGGAGCCTCCACAAACCGGGGAGAGACGGGTCTGGTTTGGGGACCCTTTGTTCCAGCGAAGCTGCCGCCTTCCCAGCACACAAAGAGCGGCGGCAGCGGCGGCGTGGGGACACCCTGGCTGTCCCTCTCCCTCCGTGTGAGGAGCACACGCGGATCGGGGCTTGTCCTCTGCAGTTTTCCTATAAACCCAAGGAGCGGCTGGGGGTAAAATCCGGGGTTTCTAACAGCCAGCTCGAGATCTGCCTTTTTCTCAGACTGGTTCAGGCTGTCATTGCCGTTATTCCCGTTACCGAAATATTTGGAGAGAGCAGCAAAGCCATCTCACATCCAGCCGGGCTGGGGAAATCCACATTACAGAAAATGCACCGGAGAGGTGTGTTTGTATTTGTAACGTTACTTTAGATGACTGTTAGTTACGCGGTAAGTATTAGCTTTATTTCGACTGTCCGTTGTTTATTTTTTCGGGCGAAGAGAAAATACTGGGAGCGGGAAGGAGGGGGCGAAGAAGAGAGTAGCTCTGTCTGGAATTTAAGCGTGTGTCAGCGGAGAGGGACGAGAGCAGCCCTGCTCCTCTCTGCCCTTCCCGCGTGCTCCCGGGCCGGGCCGGGCCGGGGGGGCTGCGCCGCCCCCCCCCCCCCCCCCCCCCCCGCTTTCCTCCGCTTTGCGGTGGCGGCGGTTTTACCGTCTCCAAGGTGAAATGAATGACTGGCTTGGGACGTTTCCTTTGACTCCCTGTGTGAAGCCTCACCCGCTTCCCGGGTTCGCTTTCTCGCCGGCAGCCGGGACTTTGAGGCGAGCCGGGGGTTAACGAAGGCTACACAAAGTTTCCCTTTTCATGGCAGATCAGGTACTGGGCTCCCAGCCAATTCATCAGGGCTCAGATCTTAACTTTACATCACTGCAAATTATACCCAAACCACATTCAAGAAGAATTTTCCCATTCCCAAATTCTCTTTCAAGCCATATTTAAACTCGCAAACCAAAAGCACATTTGCAGTTTAAAGACCCTTCGCAGGCGCTCGCTCAACAATAATCTGGAAATTAAAACATATATCCCCCGTAATTGCGAGGGGCTGCCCACACGTTGTCTGCAGAGTCGCAAGGCTGACAGGTATTTCTTTCGGAGCATTACCCGAGCCGTGCAAACAAGGGGCTGACTCTCCATGTGTGGTATTTCTCTGGGTTTCAATTCCGCATCTCCCAGCGCCTGCCTCGCCGTGGTTTTTTATTACACCGGGTGACTAGATTTAAACGTTTCGTTCGCTTCACTATCGAATAACCGGGAAAGACCACACCTTACTCGGACGAGTTGCCAATCCTCCAAAAACCCCAGAGACCTGATGGAGGGCTGTTTTGGGTTTGGTGTTTCGGGTTTTTTTGGTGTTTCGTTTTTTTTTGTTTTGCTTTTTTTTTTTTTTTTTCTTCTCCCGGAGCGGGGAGGCACCTGGCTGCGATATACCTTTGATCACCGCTTTACCGTGCCTGCGCGGGTTAGGCTGCCCGCCCTCGCCCCGCTCCCGGCTCGCCCCCACGAGCGACGCTCGGCCTTCGGGCTCAGAGGGAGCGTCGCAACACCCGTGGGGCATCCCGCAAGGTCTCCAAGCCCCTCGTCTGTCGCCCTCGCCCCGAGAGATGCGCCGAGGCAGAGAGGGGCTTCCTTGGGGGGTTTCTACCTGCTGTAACAGACATTAACCGAGACCCCTTCCCTTTCCCCGTTTGCGGCGGTTTCGGTACCCGAGATATTTCGATCGAGGAGAAATCATTCCTCCAAAATTATTCTTGTTGAGAAAATCGGACTGAATATTCCCAGCGCTCGGAGCTAGAAATGGAGCGAGAGGACGCTTTAGAGGATATTTCTGAGCCATATATGTGGAGGCGCCGGGATACAGCAACACAACATACGGATCTGGCCACAACTAGCAAGGAATGAAACGTCCCCTTTCGCCCAGATACCAGACTTCAGACACGGAAGGACGCCCAAGCTCAGTTCCAGCCTGCCCCGAAATCTCAAGGAAAGGAGCATTTCTCCGATCGGCTGCTTTTTTTCTATAGCACTAGGAAGCGAGGAGGAAAACTAGGAGGGCGAGGCGTCCCGCTGCCGTGCCCGGCGCCGCGCTGGCCCCGGGCTGCGCCGGGTGTTCGCCCCGCGGGCCCCTCGGCTCCCGGTTGGGGCCAGCTCAGGCCGCGGCACGGCATCGCCCCGCGGGCGGCGGAAACTAAACAGCTCCGGAGCGGAGAGCTCGGTCCTACCGTCTTCAAAAAAAAAAAAAAACCAAACCCAAAACCAAAAAAAACCCGCGGCCTCTTAGCAAGCCCCGCAGGGGGGGCTTCTGGATTTAAAAATAAATAATCAGGATCGGGTCCGAAATCAGCCACGGGAATGGCTTGATAGGCTTTAATATCTCCTTCCCGTTCGCAGAGCGGCTCCGCGGCCGCGCACCGCCCCGCCGAGCTACCTGTGCGGCGCAAGCGGCCGCGGGGGCTGCGGCTCCCAGCCTGTGGGCTCTGCTTTCCCCACACCGCCCTCCCCGCCCCGTTGCGCTGCTGTGCGCAAACCTCCGCGCCTCCGCAAAAGCAAAAAAACCCCAACCCCAAAGCACCCCTTCCGAACCCCCCGATTTTCAACAGGGAGAGACGAGCGGTGCTCCGCCCGCGCCCCAGCTCCGCGCCCTCCCGCAGCTCGGGGGGGGGGGGGGGGGGGGGGGGCGGATAAGCACACACACACACGACACCAAACCCCTCCGTACCCCTCAGGCCAGGCAGCGCGGAGCCGCAGCCCGCTCCCCAGCGCCGCCCGCCCCCGCGCTGCCGGCTCCGCGGGCGCGGAGGCCCCGCCGGGCCGGGCCGCTCGCTCCTTGCCCGGGCGCACGGCGGGATGAGAAGCGGCTGCTCGCTGCAGCGCTCCGGCAGTCTGGTCTGCATTAGTGTTTTTATAAGGGGCTCAAACAAATCGAATACAAGGTCACCAAATAATTAACAGTTGTGAATTCCCTCCTTCCCCATTAAAATACTTCCCTGCTTATATTTCATTTTCCTCCTGCCAACGACAACACTGCCTGGGCAAAGGCGCTGCGCAGATTACACTATATTGCAGCTTTCGGTCCACCCAGAAACCCGCTGTTTTGCATAAACATGTTGCACTAGATGAACTTCAAGTGGGATTTACGCTCTTTTCTTCTGCCACATGCACAGCCGGGCCATTTCTAGTTTCTGCACACGGGATCCCCCTTTCGCCCTGCCCCCTCTCCTCACCCCCCTCCCGACCCTAAAGGCGAGAGCAAAATAACGACGGTCGGACCCTTGCCCATCTGAGTCAGCTGCCCCTCAACTGGAACACGAAACTGCACAAAGAAAGCGGGGAGAGGAAAAGGAGACGATCTCGACCCATTTCGATTTCCCCGTCTCTTAGGCGCGGAGCTCCACATTTCGTACGCGGGAGCCGGGGCGCGGTACAGCGGCTGCGGGCGGCTCTGCGGACACAAAAGGGAAAGGCGAGATGAATCCACGGCAGCCGGCACTTGTGGCATTCCCTTCCCACGGGAGATCCTTTTGAAAATCGCGCTGCCTCGCACCCCGGCTATTTCTTTTTTGTTTTCAGTTTGTTCCGAGCCGTGGCGCGTTTTTTGCTCGTTGTGGATTTGCTTGTTTATGGCTCCCTTCTCCAGCTCCCTCACGCTCTTTCTTCTTCTTCTTTTTTTTTTTTTTTTTTTTTTTTCCCCTGCCTGGTGGAGTCCTTGCAGCTCCTAATTGTCCTGCCTTACTGTGGAGCTCCAATGCTGGGGGTCCTGAGGCCAGCGAGAGCACCATCTGCGTTTTAATGAGTTACTTCATGTGCCAACAGTAATTTTCCTACATTCAGCTAGGTCCTGTCTGATCTTGCGACCGTAACAAGGGGGAGCGAGTGGGGGGCGGGAGGGGGTGGAGAAGAGGGAATCGCAAACTCTTTCCCCCCTTTCTGCGCTCTTTTTTCACTGATGTGGGGATACAT
The DNA here is from genome assembly GCF_965140245.1 of Athene noctua. Taxonomy (NCBI): domain Eukaryota; kingdom Metazoa; phylum Chordata; class Aves; order Strigiformes; family Strigidae; genus Athene; species Athene noctua. Next base: position 25,956,695 of record NC_134038.1, on the reverse strand, counting down.
ATATATGTATATACCGCAGTAGTGCTTCTCGAGCTAGCCTGAAAGCGATCTTACTAGCTTCGAGCGGGAAGGAAAGCAACAAGAGGCGAGGCGGAGAGGTTGTTGGTGTCCGCACCGGAGCGCGCTGCCCCGCGCAGCTGCGGAGGGCGGTGGAACGGGCAGGCGGGCTGCTGCAGGCAGGAGCAGGCAGCCGAGCTGCCCTTCCCGCGGGACGCTCTCACGGACACGCAGGCACAGCAGCCCACGCCGCGCGGGAAGGGTGTTTCTCGGCAGGAGTAAAAGCTGCTTCGCGCTCCTCTCTGTCACCCCGAACTCCTGCCACGAAGGATGCCGTGCGGGCAGTCTGCCTCGGAGCTGCCGCTTAGGTAAAGAGCAGCCCACCTAATTGGGTCAATTTGAGCGGCTATATTGTCTGCAAATGAATTGACAGAAACCTCCCCCCCCCCTCCCCGCTTTCCCTGAGCAAAGACTGTTCATCATCAGCACAACTCCAGCTCGCCAATTAACTGGGCTAGGAGCCCACGGGGAGGTGGGCAGTAAAATAGCTACCACTTCAGAGGAACGGAAGCTCTCTTGAAGTTTTTTGGTGATGTGCCATTGGCTGGTCCGCTTCATTATGGGAGACTAGACAATATTTGATATGTTATGACATGAACACTCAATTAGATCACTGAGTTGAAATACTCCAATCAGTGGCTTGATGCTAAGCAACCCTCAGAAGGTCCAGCAGAAGGTCACAGCCTGTGACACATCAAATCAAAATCAATGGGGAAAAGTGAGGCTTTTCCTTAATCAAACCAGAACTTCTGTTAGCAAATCACTTCCCCCGGAGTAGAATCTCCCATGCAGCGAGATGAGCTAAATTTGTTAAATTAACTGTCTTTCTTCTGGTTATCAAGAATAAGATGATCTTGAGCGCGGCTCTATTTCCCCGTGGCTCGCAGAATTAGCACCCCGTTTCCTCTCCGGCGGGGAAAGCGGGCCGCCTCGTTTCTGACGGCTGAACTTTCAAAACCATATTTCTAGAAAGTGAGTCCTCTGCCCCCCCCCCCCCCCCCCGCCCCTTTTAACAGCGACGAAGAAAACAACCCCCATAAGGCGAAGGCGGAAGAGCAAAACCCCATGTCCCCCCCCGCTCCCCTCGGAAACGGCTGGGCCCTCCCGACCGCGGCGCGCACCCACTGTGGGCTCTTCCCGAGCCCGATGGGGCGCGACGGACACCGGGGCGGGAGGGGAAGAGCCCCGCCGAGCTCCCTCCGCGGCGGAGCACCGACCCCCGAGGCAAGAGGCTGCGCTGTGGGTGCCGGGGGTGGGGTGGGGGGAAGGAGAGGCTACCGGCTCGGGAAGGCAGCAGAGGGGGTTGGTTTGGGTTCGGTTTGGGGAGCGAGTGGCTCCTGTAGCTCCAGGGAGCCGTGCGGTTTTCCCGGCGCTGCGTTTTGCCCTGAGCCGTCTGGGGAGCGGGAGGTCGGCGTGCTGCCCCCGGCTGCCGGCAGCGACGGGACGCCCCTGCCAGCCACCGGCAGGTACACGGGCAGGGACCCGCGCGGGGCGGGGAGGGGGGAGGGAGCGCGGGAGGAGGGGAGGGTCTGCAAATCGGGGAGGGAGAAGGAAAGAATGCACAGCCTTAATTAAGAACGTGTTAATTAGTCTGTCCTTAATGGCTTACAAAGAAGGGGAATGAAAAAAAAGAAGAAAAAAAAGGGAAGGGAAATTTCCCTCTGGATCGCCGAGAAACCTCCACCCGCTTCCCCGGGTACGAGCGATAAAACAACGAGAGAAAAGCAAATCAGGGCCCCGGCCGGGGCTGCTGGTCGCAGAGGGGTCCCGGGAGCTCCGCAGCACCGGTGCTGCCCGGGGAGAGAGGGGCCAAGGCCTGGGGCCGGCTGGCCCCGGGCTCTGCCGCCCGCCCCGTCGTCTCCCCCGCTCCGTGCTCCCGCCACGGGGCAACCAAGGGCCCGGGGGGAGCGGCCCCCGCTGCCGTCCCCGGCCCGGAGAGGACCAGCCCCGCACACACCGAGCTTAAAGGACGTAGGAGGCGTCCCCGAAGCGGGCGGCGAGTGCGGGCCACCCCCCGCCGAGCCCCGGGGCCGGGAGGTACCTGGGCTTCGGGCTGCCCCCCCGCCAGCGGAGCCGGCGGCGTCCCCGCCCCAGCGCTTTCAAACGGGGCTGGTGCTCTTCCAGGTAACCCCGATAAAGCGACCCTTCGCGGGAGCAGCTTTAGGCAGCAAATGTTTGCCCTCGATCAGTTTGAACTTTCTATTTGCCTTACAGCCGCAGCGATAAGAGCGATCCTTTCTCCGGCAGACGGAAAGAAACCAGAAGAGATTGTGGTTTGTGGTTTAGTCGGGTTTGTTGGGGTTTTTTTGTTGTTGTTTTTTTCCTTTTTTTTTTTTTTTTTTTTTCCGAGGTTACATTTACACCCAAGGTGCGCCTGCAAAACTGGGGCGTGTTTCCCACCACCCCGTGACGATTCGGGGACGACCACGCGTGTTTCTCGCACGCAGCATTTACGCCTGCCGCGGTCCGGGTTCAGCACCGCGGGGCAGTTTGCTTTAAAATAAAACGACGCTATCCACAATTTACCGAAAGATCCACTTTTCTGCGGTACCGGGGCGGGGGGTGAACACCAGTGAGCGATGCAGCTGCTGCCCGCCTCCCCAGCGCCGGGCTCCGCGGGACGGCAGCCTCGCACCGCGGAGCGCCGCGGGAAGGGGCGCCCGCAGCCCCGGGGGGACGGCGAGGGGCGGGGGGCGGGAGGGCGGCAGAACTTACCTCGTCCCCTGTCTACAAAACTAGTGATGGTGTTGGCGGATTTGGACGACTGAAAAAAGCTGGCGTTGATGCCCAGTTTCTCCGCGATGGAGTAAGTCCTGAACAGGGACAGCATGTACTCGTGGGGTTCCGCCCGTGGGAGCGCCCGGCCCACGGCGTGTCCCACTTGCCGCGGGCGGTTCTCCCGTGGGGACCGCGGCACCCTGCGGCCCCGTCCGCCCTTGGAGGAGGCGGCGAGCTCCGAGGCGGAGGGGAGGGAAGCCGGGAGGCAGCAAGGTAAATCCCAGAGGAGGCTGGCGAGCAAGGCGGCGGAGAGCAGGGCCCGGCGTGCATTCATAGCGAGAGGCGGCGGCGGTGGGGAGGAAGAGGAGGGCGGCCCGACGTGCGGCTCCGGCGGCCCACGGAGCGGCGCGGGGACTGCGCGGCGGCGTGGCGCGGAGCGGGGACTGCACCCGGGCGGGCTCGGCCCGGAGCAGCCCGCCCCGCCCCGTGGGTACCGCCCCACCGCGGACCGCCCCGTGGGGGCACCCAGCCCGCCCCCGCGGGGCGGTCCGCGGCGGGGCGGGACACCCTGCGGTCGGGTGCTTGGGGGTCCCTTTTCTCCCTCCTCGCTGTGGGCTCCACGCGGGAAGTGGACCCGAGGGCCGGGGAGATGCTGCGCGTCTGGTTGCCGCCCTTCGGGTGCCGCTTCTCATCACCCGGCCGACGCTTTGGTGCGTGCAGGTGCCTCTTGGGTGCTGCAGTTTCGGGTGTGGGCAGACTCGTGCGGCGCTAAGGATCTTGCTCGAGGCTCTCCATGTTCCCACGGCCATGTGCCCGAGAGATGGGCACAAAGCAGGGGTCTCTCAAGACGGAGAATTTGGTAGAAAGCGGGGGTCTTGCCTTGGAATGCACCAGGGCCCAGCTAGTGGGCAACCTTGAGGTGGGCCCTGCCACCCATCAGAGACGGAAGGGAAAGCACAGGAGAGCAGAGGCAGGGACCGTTCCCCTTCTCTCAGCATCTGCACAGCCACCTACTGGGGACCAGTCTTGAGAGGAGCATGGTGACAGGCTGGAGCTTGGGAAAATGCAGTGCAGGGCAGCGCTGGGCAGGCAGCACTGCAAGATAATCAGGGCAGCCCAGGCAGGAAAGCCTCAAAGAAGGGCACAGATCCTTGAGCTGGTCATGCAGATGACAGCAGTGGAGCAGAAGCATGAGGATTCACCCACCCCTTTTCGTTTGGCTTTTCAGAGGTGCACCCACCAGTGTGTCAGATCTCCAAATAGCTTAATCCAACCACCTATCTAGGGTCCACCACCATGGACAAAGCATGGTAACAAGCTTGCATTACCCTACCTGTCCTGTTCCCTCCTTGCTTATTCCTGACCTCCTTCTCATCCTCCTGCCTGAACCATGGCACTGCTGCTGCTGACAGCCACAAGTCACCCTCCTCTGCTTCCCCACATTGGTTTCCTTTGCCCCGTGCTGAGCTTCCCTCCTCTTCTCTCCTGATCTCCCATTCTCCACTCCTTCTTGTCTCTCCTATCTGCCTCAGCTCTGCCACTGGTGGATTTTCCTCTCATTCCAGAAAGAGAAGCTGCAGCCTGAGGGTTATACGTGTTTAGCAGAGGAAGCTCAGTCCATAGCAAATAAAGGGAATCTGACTTTCACCCCACGTTGAATCTGACATCTCTGACCACACACCTCCATCAGGTGCTTTCATGGGCCAGGCAGTCATGCACTGGACTTTCTTGCAATTTTCTTCCCCCTTCTCCTTTTCCACCAAGACAGGGCAACTTATGCCTGGGCTTTTGGCACCGCTCCCAGTGCAACACACACATCAGTGGGATGAGGCAGACCCAGCCGGGGCATTAGCCTGGTAGGTCCCAGTTTGCCTGTAGGGATCTCAGTCCCATCAGGCTCCCTCAGGTCTTGGGGAGAGATGCTAGGGGAGATGAAGAGCATGAGGGGGGACATTAAAAGCAAGTCAAGAACTCAAGTTCCAAGCCACCCCAGCTGCATCTCTGCTAGGCAGGGGCTCACACGCTGGCCTGCAGCCCTCCACTCAGGGCTTAGCGAGATCCCTGGTGTGGTTTTAGCCCATGCCAGTTAGCACTTTTCCAGCCAGCACCCAGGCCTGTTACAAGTTATGGCTTGTGCCAGGGGCTGTCCCTAGACAGCCATTTGAATGTGACCGTGTGGATGTGGGATACATCGTATAGCTTGGATTAGAGAACGGGGCCTGTCATTGCCTTGGCTTCTTTTTAGTAGGATAGATGTACTGCGAGGTGCTGGCAGATGAACTGTGAAGGAACAGGGCTACAAAAGAGTATCAGTGACAGTGCAGAAATGAGGCAAGTGTTCTGCAAAACCAATTCCCACATCACTCCATTCCATTTTTTCACCCCCTTTTATTTATTGTGCTTTCACTCCTTCTGCCTATCCCCTGGCTTTACAGCTGCCCTCCTGACAATTCCCTTCCCTTTTTATCAGCTGCTTTCTGCTCTGGGACATTCCCCCCTCCTCCTGTCCCTTCGGCTTCACTTTTCTGATGCCTTGCTTCTGTTACTTCTACTCCCCTTTGCCACTCCCATCCTTTCTGCTCTGTACTTAGCATTTCAGCTATTTTTTCTCGCCATGACCCAGTTCCTTCCGGAGCCTTATCATCACTTTTTTGTTTCCTTCTGCCCCTTTTTGTGCCCTCTTCACTTATTCCACGCTCCTGCCTGCTATCTCCAATCAGCTGCCCAGCTCCAGTTTCTTCTCTGCCAACTTTTGCCCAACCCTAGTCCCCCAGGCTCTTTCTTTTCTCTCCTGCTGCATTTCATTGTCCTATTTTCCTTTTCTGATATTGTTTCCACTTCCCACATCCCCTCCTTGCGGTCCCCAGTGCTGCTGCTGTACGGCTGCCCTTTCCCACTCCCACCCCGCTGGTTTCCAGGGTCTCCTCGCTGCTCCCGGAGTGTCTGTTCCCTTCCTGCCTTTGTCTCTCGCTCTGTCTCTCCTCTTCCCTCTTTGTTCTCGGCTTTTTCCTCCTCCTCTCCCAAGGGAAGGTGGTTTCATACTAATGCAAAGCTGCAAGGGTCGAGTGGTCTCGAGAGCGACTTCCATCAGCCTGATTTCATTTCTACCTGCTGCTTTTGCGCATTTTAACACATTCTCTAAAATTGACTTGGGTGGCTGCTTTCCACCCTCGCTTCTTTATTGGGGGCCTGACTCAAAGCCTTCTGCAGACAAGGAGGTCTTTTCCCTGGCTCCAGCAATTTTTCAGGCAGGACAGAGGCTGGAAGAGTCACACGCACCGTTGTTACCACCCCAAGACAGCAATGCTCACCAGACAATAGTGTAGCCAGGTAGTAGTGACCGCTATACAGTAGGCAGTGCTGCTCCCCTGCCTGTTTCTCGCAGAGTTAGGCCCCATTGCTCAGGGTGTCCCCTTGCCATTTCAGAAGACAATTCCATTGTTTGATACAATTAATTGACAGGATAGTCATTTAAGGGAATGACAGAGCATAGGGAACCGAGAAGATGTAGCAATCGTGGCGCCTTATGCAGCTATGCAGTCAGATCACTGCGAGGGACTTGAATATATAAAACCATTTCAAGAAGTTTTGGTTTTGATTGGCATTGAGTAAACCACGTGGAACTGGACCTGGGAACTGCAGGCAGGAGCAGGCACCTCACAGGGCAGTGCAAGAATGAATCAGCGCCTGTGAAACACTTGGGATCCTGGCTTCAGAGCTCAGCAAAGGGCATAATAATGGCAGCAACAATAAAATTAAAAAAAAACCCAAAACCAGTAAAATAATAGCAGCCACCAGAAAAGAAGAATAGCATTTTTAAAAATTATTTCCTTTCCGGTTTTCTCAACAATAAAAGTTGGCTGGATTTCAGTTTATAATTGCATTATAAATATTTTGTAACATTTTTTTTATTTCAAATATGTTTCTCCAAACTAAAGCAATTTGGAGACTGCAAAACTGCAGTTTTAAAACCAGTTTCATTAATTTCCTTTCGGTAGCACACACAGTTTTCACATCTTTCAAATTTTTTCCTTTCTGTGAGCTTCCTACTCTCGGGAAAAGAAAAATAAGCAGAGGCAAATTTTAAAAGCCAGGAGACAGCCAAAATCAATTTTTTATTTTTTTTCTCCTGGAAGTTTAATAGAAATTTCTCTTGTTATAACCATAAAGTGCATAGTGATGTTGAGGACTAGTGTCAGAGGTTAAAATTCATCCCCGTGCAAGTGGCCAAGTCAAGGCCTAAGCATCACTCATTTCACCTCTGGTTTGTGGAAGACTAACTGTGGTGCATAAGTGGCGTTGGTACAGAGCTGGTTGGTTTGGAGACAGTCCCTCTTAATATCTTTTACTTTTTTGCAGCTAGCTTGTGGTTTATTTTAATATGAATGATCCGTGGTAGCGTTCTTATTTTTGAGAAGCAAAATTATTCTCTATTAGGATGACTAGAAAATGTCCCACTCAAAGTATGGTCTTCTTCCCCCTTTACCACAAAAAGCTCTGAGAAGGATGTGGCCACACCACATAATCGGCAGGTAGGGATTCCTACTGGCAGAGTAGTTAGTGCAACATTTTCTGAAGTGCCTGTGTAGTCCTTCTGTGCTGATTTTCAGCGAAACACCAGCCTTCACAAGCCTTGGCTTTGAAAATGAGATTTGTCTTTTAAAGGCCCCAGATCTGAGGCATCAAACTCCTATCTGTTTTAGCTTCAACATTTTTAGCATCTCTGCTTCCTTGCTGCAGTGCTCCTGAAAAGGTTGGTTTTCAGTGCTCCATACTAACAGGAATATTTGTTTTCAGAAGGCAGATTTTGACCCAGAGGTTCTTCCTCTTCCCCAGATGGACCTTCCCTCATGGGTAATGTGCCAGCAACTCCCCCTGCCTCACTCCCATCCCAGGCTGCCCTGCTCTCGGCTGAGAGCATCCCTGGGGACAGAGCACCAAGCTCCCTTCTCTGCTGTCTGCATTCTGGACCATCACGTTAACCAATTTATTTTTTTTTTCTTAATACAGCAAACCATCAATTTTTTCTCGGTATATTTCTTTCAGCCTGCCCACTCTCCAAACTGTTAACATAAACCTCAAAAATCTAAGCGGACAAGAATTTAAACTGTCAAAACTACAGCATGTGAAGTAGCAGGAGGTGAAGGAGCACACCCAAATAAATAGGGTTGCTTTAGGAGAGTCTGAACTAGCTCCCATATTGTGGTCCTCCAAGGAAAGTTCTGTTTCACTTTCCAAGTATCCTGCAATGGATCTGTGCCTCTCCCAGCGCCTCACGGCCCGCAGGGCTCTTCCAGGCGAGTCTCCCGTGTTCCAGCTCGGCAGAGGCTTGTGTAGCCCCACAGCGCAAGGACGGCTTTCCCATTTCTCTTCCTTTTGCTCCTGCTTTTGGTGGTTAGGCTTTTCACAAGAAAAGTCGGGAGAAGTAGCAGGGCTAATCCTACACACCACTGTTGCTTTTTACAGTGTTTTATTTTGCCATGAACCAGTGGCAACGTTGCTTCTCTGCGAGCTCTCTGCATTTTTGTCACTGTCTTAGATTAGAAACATATTGTCTCTAACTCACAGTTAAAAACTTAATATATGGGCACGAAGAGTGAAGCCACTCCTGCATTCTTGGTGTGTCAAAACACATCCTGACATCAGGGACACAAACTGTGTCATATAGAGCAGGAGAAAGGGAAGAGGTTTGCAAGAAACCGGTTCTGCTTTCGTTTGTTCTGGCGTAGAAAATTAAAATGATGTAGGAAATTGTCTTTCCTGTTTAGGATAGATTTGGTTTTGAAAAATTACTGCTAACTTTGTAAACATTAAAATAGAAGCAATAAAGATGTGAAATTTCACACAGGGGATCTACAATGTTTGTATAATTATAAGCATATGGTTACTTTACATGAGGTCTCTGTTATACTTTTATTTACTAGTGCTTGGGGAAAACAGAGGTTCTCAAATTCAGTGTTTATTTACATGTGTAGGGAATGTCACAGTTCCCATTAACCTGTCATAGTCTGCATTTCTGTCTCGGAGCGCCAGCTATATAAATTGAACCCCCAGTTATACTATAATTTCTAATTTGTTCAGCTACACTGCTAACTCAGACAATTTCTGTCGTTTCTAAATAATGTATATCCTGCTGCCGGTGGCAGGACGGGAACCACTTACTGCCTCGGTGCCTTCTCATTTCAGCTCTTGGGGGACTAAAAGTGAAAGGCTGTTCCTTCGATGCAGCTTTCTCTCTTCTGAGGACTTTGGTGGCACTTTAATTTATTGTTTTCTTTTTAGTCTGACTTTCCACTAGGCTGCAAGCCCAGCCCCAGAGGATATTCGGCATTTCTTCTTCGGTGCAGAGTATCCACAATTCCTAATTTTGTAGGACACAAAAGGACCTCAGTCCCAGCAGGATCCAGACCTCCATTTGTGGGCTGAATTATACTTTTTGTTGTCTTTAATACTTAGTGGCTATATGTCTAGGGCTTCAGTGCAGTGAGTGCAGGAGCTCACATATGCATAGTAACTTCTGATCTCAGAAAAAATATGGAATAATTTGCAGACATTTCCTGGACTTTTACATTCTACATAAGGATACTTACAGTTTTAATAAGCTAGATTTCACTGGAGATTTCGGATTTTTTACGCGGTGAGTACCTCAGCTTAGGCTTACAGCTTTGGCTTCACTCAAGCCGGTGCTATGAAACGATGCTCATTGTCACAAATGATCACAACCACATGTTCTGCCTGAAGAAGGACAGGGACATACAGCAAATCCTTTTTTAAAAAAGATGGTGGATTCTGCACAAAGTGCTGCATCATCATAGTTTGGCCTAACAGCACGAAGGAATTTATTTGCATCTTTTTATTTTACATTTTTTTTCTCGCTCCTCTCATTTCCCTTGCTTCTCTGTCACCGCTTCAGCACTGTACGGGCACTCTGAGCACGGCAGCCGGGTTTTCTTGCAGGCCCTGACTTTAAGGCATCTCAGTTACTGTCCTGTTACCAGTGTTGGTATTCAGGCGAGCAGCTTTCTGAAGACTCCAAAGATCTTCCAGTCTCATCCGTACTCACACTACCTCAGGAGTTTCACTCCATCTTTGCTTGCTGCTATCTCTGCCTCATTCCTTGTTTCAACTGTGAACTCTTCAGGACAGGTGCTGCTTCCCACCATATCACTGCTATTTAATTTTTTTCTTGGTAGGGAAAATTAAATTTTTCCTTATGTTTATTCAGTTCAAAGCAGTCCACCAGTGCCAGCTCTGCTGACCCCACTGGGTATTATTTACCACCTTCCTGGGCAAGGAGCTGCAGCTGTTTCCCCTAAAGAAATCCCTTTAGGACCAACGTAGAAGTCTTACCGCATACAGACCCAAACCAGGGAGTGCCAACTGAGAAGCCTCTGGCAAAGGAAACTAGCTCCTGGGAAGTACAAAATTCACGTTGAGCTTTGCCGGTGCTTTGGTGTTGGAAGGAGCTGTGCTGCAGCAGTGACCAGGCTGGGGACATTCCCTGATCAGGAATGGATCCCTGCCTGAAGATGGTGGCAGGGGAAGGGGATGCACAGGCTGAAACATGTGATAGTGACAGCTGTCATGTTAATTCCACTTTTTCCCCCCTATTCTGTTTTTTGTTGGGTTTACTGAGGAGAGGAGATAAAATGCATAGCGGGGAAGAGAAGGGGATCAAGGAAGGAGAGGAAAAGGCAGGCTGGCAGCCGTTTTATATCAGAAGGTTAGCTGTCAGCTGAATCCCTGCTAAATAGAGGGGCACCCTCAGTGTGAATTTAACTCCATCTCAGTAAACATCCCCACATGCTGGAAATGTTTCTTTTCCATTTTTGCAGTTTAAAATCTCTGTGATTTTAAAAAGTCACTTTTCCTATCCCTAGTACAGTGTGAGACAGGCAGAGACAGGCAAAGCCACCAACTTTTCCTGGGGAAACAGAGTATTTTTCCAAGAGGGCAGTGCAAGAGCACACAGCCCCACACCAAGCCAGCTGCCACAGAGAAGCTTCCCTGCCATGCAGACTAGTGATGCCCCAACCTGAGACAGCTGTGGTGTCCACATCCTTTTCCGATCCCAAATTAATTCAGTTATTTTGCTGAGTAAAAGATGATTAAACAAGCATGAATATTTTATTGTTAGAGGCTTCCTATTAAACTATGACTATAAAAACTGGCACAGGGCAAATAAAGCTTTCTCAAGCTGAGCATGTTAGCAGCTATGTTTCCTTAAACATTGTCCGCAAAATCCATTGGCTGACCAAAATGTTTATCAGTGCTACCTCTCAGGAAACTGAACTAGTTCTCTGACTGCCTTATATTTAGTGCAGTAATGTGGTTACCTTTTACATAAAACTGCATCATTAAATAGATTCCCCAAATGATTTTCAGCACCACAAAGGCAAAAGACTAATGCAAAAGAATGCCGAGACTGAAAAAGAAGCATTCACCAGTCAGAACACAAAAAAACCCTCTCGCCCGTAGCATATTTTGATTCCTTTGCAGTTTAAACATAATTCTGGATTCCCTTATTTGAAACGCTTGTTCTGGGATTAATTAAATCAGCTGGTCTGATCTTTGAGCTACTGAAATGTATACTTATTCTTTTTTAATGTAGGGTGGTGGGGTTTTTTCTATATACAGGAGCAGTGGTAGAAAGCCAGAGCAATGCCAGCGTGCTGTAGCAAACAAAGAACTCTAAAGCAGAAGTAGATGGCAGAACATTGCTCTCCATGCCGATGCCAATGCTGCCCCGGCACAGGGAATCACACTCCTTCCCCTCCTACCACCACACATACACGGCTGCTGGCATGGGCAAATGCCACCAAAGCAGAAGGGAACCAAGAAAGATGGCAGGCTAAAAATATTAGTGTATTTAAAAGCAGAAAATGTGGGCACTGCTTTTATCCTGGACATCTTATCTGTGGCAATCAAGCAGTGAAAATGTCCTTTAGGAAAGCCAAGCAGAAACTGCAAACAATGTAGACAACAACCTCCACGCTCACTGCGGATGAAACAGAGACGAAATTTGCAATACTTCGGGAGGTGTTGGTTTGCCTCTGAATTTACAAAGTCCAGAGAGATTTATTCATTCTGGGACAGAGCCCAAAGCCATCCCTAGGCAAGGGGAGTCTTGGCTAGGGCAGAGGGTTGACCTTTTTATGGCAGGGCTGGTCTACGGTGATCGGAAAAGAGCTGCTTCCGTTCAACCCGCGTCTGCTTTGCATGGGGAAACACGCAAATGTTGCTCTCACTGACGTTAATGGGAATTATGGTTGCAGTTTAACTTCCTCACATGCCAAGGTATCCCACAGGTATCAGCCCGGGTATGTGTATACAAATTAGATCTTAAAGCTGCACACATTTTTCCTCTTTATAAAAGAAGACCAGGGACTCTATAACTGCTAAGTACAGGCTGTCTGAAAGGTGTTTTATTAACTAAAGTTGGGGAAGAAAATGAAACTGAAAAGAATACGACTGCATATTAAACTACATGAAGTGGTCATGACAACTGGGGATCTTGGTATCATAAAATTTTAACAGCTGGATGCAATCAATGGGGATTTTCCATTTTTCTTTTTTGTTAAGCTTAAGAAAGAAAGGGGGGGGGGGGGAAGAGAAAAGCTTTATTTTAGTAAAGCAAGTTCTTCATCCAGCTCAGCTTTCTTTGCTTAATATCAGAAGTTGTCTTTATTTCTCTATAAATCTCAGCACTGCCTATGCTAGGGCAATGCTGTCCCTTTCCCAGGGCAGGGATTCCACAGCAAGAGGTGTTCAATATGCCAAATAGCAGCACAACAAGGAATGGAAACCAGATAAATGCACGTTGTCGGGAGACTTCCCCAGCATGTATGCAATTGTCAGAACTTACCAAATAATTAACCGACATCAAATTTTGCCTCAAACTTCATTAAAACTTATCTGTGCCTGAAACCTCACAGTAGTTCTTCAGCAAAAGGTCTAAGTTCCAGGGTAAGTCAATAGAAATGCTTCACTATTTGGCTGGGCATCTTCCATTTCATCTCATGTAATCACAATCTGGGCTTTCCCTTATGTACATTTGTTTTGCTTTAGCACTGCTTACTTCTTGGTGATGTCAACACTTGCTTTGAGGTAGCTGAAGAAATATTTCACAGACTGAGCTTTATCAGAGCTATAGAAAAGGAGAGCATTGGCCAAAAATAATGTAATGGGCTTCTTACCCAAAAAATTAATGCATATGTTTAGAAAACAAGTCCAGAATTGTATATAACTTACTGGAATCATGTTCCTTGATAGCTCCATTGAGGACTGTCTTATTCATTCAGGGAGTAATGGGATATTATTCAGCACGAGTAAGTTTGATGGCTCTCAGTCTGACCCGTATGGCTTAGCTCAGGCAGCCTTGTGAACAAGCATGTTTCCTCAGTTTGTTGTTATTTCCATGTGTGTTAAAATTGAAAGCAACTCCAAACTTCTGACTTCACCTTCCAATGGTTGCATGTGAATGTTTGTTTATTAAAATAACTTCATTTTTCATTTACTGATGCTTCACGAAGTCTACAACAGCATCTACACATCTGAAGAAAATCTGCTGCTCTTGCTGCATTTTCAGCCTGTCCAAACCCCACTTGTCTCCAAAGTGACAGGATTTCCAGAGCAGTGGTTGGGTTCTGGATAAACTCCTAAGCTCCAGTTTTGAGAACTGCCCTTGCCTGTCCCGAGGGACTTGGTGCTGCGCACTCATACCAGGGCTCAGAGCAAGACAGGATGGAGCACTGAAGCTGCAAGAAGAACAGATGTCAGCGTGGGGAATTTTCACCTTCAGTCTCCCAGTTCCTCAATGGGTTGTCCTAAATCTTGTTTTCCATGCTTCTCCCACAAAAGACATTTGGAAACACCTGTAGGAGGGCCAAAATAAACATCAGCAGATGGTGACTGAAAAATGTCATGGGCTGCCCTTTGCCCAGGTGCCTGGAGGGGAGCAGAGCACATCACAGGGAGAGCTGGTAGTGCCCGCAGCAGTGGGCTGTGGAGAAAACAACTGGTGGGCAACAAAATGCTGGCTGGGCCCAGTGACTGCTGAGAGCTGGGATGGGGATCTGGTCTCTGAATTTGGGGGAACACATCTGGGCTGGGCTGGACTTCTGAACTGTGTGCTTGCTTCAATACCAAATGTGTCTGCACTAAAGTGAGCTGTTGCTAAATGACATTGTGAAGCTGCAAGCGTCTTGGGCAGAGATGGGAGCTCAGAGCCGCCCGCGCAGAATAAAATGATCAGAGGGAAGAGCCAAGAAACATGCTTGTCTATGGAAGGCCAGTAGGATCAAACCACAGTGGCTGAACTACATGATGTATTGTAGAGGCTAGTATGAGGCACGGGGCGGTGAGGAGGCTTTTTCTTCTGTTCCAGGAGAAATTACTGAGCCTTTCCATATGTCATTCAAAATGAACTAACAGAACCCAGGTGAAAAACCGGGGCGGCCCGTGAGTAAACCCTCCCGGGAATACGTTCCACTGAAAACAGGATCATACTCGGACCTCACGTGAGTCACTAGACGCCCCAGGCATCGGTGGGGTAACTAACACTGAATGGGCTGTGGCGGAGCCGGCCCTCAGGCTCCGAGCAGGCTTTTCCACTTAAGGCCACGACCGGCCCCTGCACCGGGGCCGGGGCGGGGGGACACGGGGTACCGGCGCCCCTCTCTTTCCTGACCGCCTCCTCGCACCTCCCGCTGACGGACGGCGCGGAGAGCCCGGAGTGCTCCGGCCGCGGCCGAGAGAGCGGCCAGAGGCGGGCAGGGGCGGCCCCCTCCGCCGCCGCGGCCCCCCGGACCGGTGTCGCCCCCGGCCGGGCCCCCCTGCACCCCCACCCCGCAGCCGGGTCCCCCCCTCCCCGCTCCCGGCAGGGGAGGCCGGGCCGTGCCCGGGCCAACAGCGCCACCTGGCGGCCGGAGCGAGCCGCGCCGCCGCCCTGCCGCCACCGGCCCCGGGGCCGCGGGACACACCCACCCACACCCACACCCCCCACACCCACACCCACACCCCCCACACCCATCCACACCCCACACCCCCCACACCCACACCCCCATCCACACCCCACACTCCCCCCACCCACACCCACACCCACACCCCCCACACCCATCCACACCCCACACCCCCCACACCCACACCCCCATCCACACCCCACACTCCCCCCACCCACACCCACACCCACACCCCACCCCCCCCACACCCACACCCACACCCCACACCCCCCCCCACACCCACACCCCACACACACCCACACCCCCACCCCACATGCCCCTCACACACACCCACACCCCTATCCACACACACCCCCACACCCACACCCCACATCCACACCCCACATCCCCCCCACACACACCCACCCCCCCATCCACACCCCACACACACCCCCCCACACCCCCCGTCCACATCCCACATCCCCCCCCCCCCACACCCCCACACCCACACCCCCCATCCACACCCCACATCCCCCCCCACACACACCCCCACACCCCCCATCCCCACACACACACCCCCACGCACACCCCCACACCCCCCTCCACACACCCACCCACCCCCTCACCCCCACCCTCCACCCCCACCGCCTCCCCCAGCCACCCCCCCCACCCCCCCACCCCGTGACGGGGGGGACACCCCGGGGAGCCCCCGACCCCGCCCCACCGTGTGCGCCGCGAGTCCGCTTCTAACATACCAGCACACACACAGGCGCGCCCGCGTTCTTCTGGGTGTCTCCCGAATGCCCGTGACAGCCACGCCGGTCTGTGCGAGGACAGTTTGCTTAATTTCATGTTCTCTGGGGTGGGACTGTACCGCTGAGGTGCCATGACTTCACGATAATCTCTGACTTAATTTCTGTGATCGTTAGTCCTCTGTGTTCATTTCTGTGCTCAAAGCAGAGCCCGCAGGCTGATTTTTCCCTGTGATGCTCGCCCTGCGCTCTCCGAGGATCAAACAGGGATGACAGCAGAGACGTGAAGCGGCTACAGAAAGCATCCGAGGTGAGGAAACAAGAAGGTGAAGGTCGAAACAGCAGGCATCCATCCCAGAAATCACATAAGCCATTCACAGTGCAGGGGAATCATGAGGTAAGGGCTTCTCTCACAATAATGAAGAGGAGAAATGCAGGGCTGTGAAAAATTGAAAGTTATTTTCCTACACTTAGAGCAAGTCCTGAAATAGTGAAAAGTTTGAGGAAGAGCAGCTCAGTATGTGCCGGTCCATGGACACCATCAACCTGACGGATGCAAGAGCTATGCAAGGGACACCTGCGGCCTTTGCTGCAGGTGCTTTTGCAGAGAATACAAACATTCTGAGGATTCATGATTTTTTGCATGTCCCCAAAGGACAACTTATAAACCCTGTGAGAACTCTGCCTTAGCTTGCAGGCTTACAAAGGTACACTGCAAAATGATAAAACCAGTGTGAGTTTCAGGAGCGCTTCTGTAACGTGTACAGATCGGAAACCCATGAGCACGTATTCTCATTAGACTGTGTCAGAGCCAAAACCCTGCCCCGTGTGCCACTCACCAGTGTCAGAAACCAGTGTCAGTCTTCAGTTTTGTCACTCCTGCTAGGCAGCAACGACTTCCAGCAAACCCCCAAGAGGCTGACACCTCAGGCACAGTGATGTCTAACAGAGCCTGTCTGTCCGCAGGAACCATGAGATACACGGGCTTAGCATCCTAATGGTCTGTGAAGTGACACGTACAGCTCTGCATCTCTGCTTATGTGGCCAGGACTCAAGTGAAGAAGTGAGGTTCCTCTGTGGCACGCAAGCCCTACAGGTCCCTGTTTTCCACTCCTTGAAAAGATTTCTCCTTGATGTAGAATGGCCTTTTAATGATTTTTCTTTTCTAACTTTCATGTACATTTTGTCCTTTCAGCTTACTGATAAATGTAGCAGCCTGCTTTCTATTTTCACAGTGTGTTTTACCCATGAACTTAATCTTCTCATCAGATGTTGAGAGCTACACAGGCACTTAGAAAGCTCTCCGCTCACATGCACTGCGCCAGACCACACCTTCTCGAGGAATTCCCAGGCTTTCAACTTGAGACTGTGATCTCTGTAAACCCTTGTCTGTGATGTCTCAATATTTGTAATACTTCTCATTGTTCAGGATTTAGTACTGCCCAAGTGCATGGAGCGGCTTGCCATTCACCAGCAAAAATGTGCTGGGCTTCCTCCAGCGAATCTTCCTCACCTCCCCAAGCTCTTCTGTGCTCACCGGCAGGCTGTCAAGGAGGGATGGGGGCAGGAAATCACGGCCCCCTCATGAGACAATCAGTAGAAAACTTTCTGCCGGCTTTTGCTGAGTCCAGGCTGTGCCTTCCGTGCAGAGACATCTCGCCCTGCTGCCCCTCACAGCGTTGGGCAGCGACCCAGCTTGGCCCCCGACGAGGACTTCAGCTTCTCCCTGTTGTAAGCTGCATCCCTGCATGGCGGATGCTGCTGTGGCCAGACAGCGAGCATGACCCTCGCTTGGTGCCTGTGTCCTGCTGCGTCAGCCACTGGCAACCTCGGTTAGATCCAAGGAGCTGCACAGCTGTGGACCCTAAAGGAGTTTGTGGGTGGGAGCAGAAAAGCATCGCTCTTAAACATACTCGCTCTGGGCATGAGAAAGATCGAGTCTACAAATTGTGCCTGGACTATTCAGTGCTTCATAAGCTTTGGCACAAGAGAAGGGAGAGCCTGGGAGTTCCAGTGAAAGAAAAAAGCCCATGGCACATAAATAAGATTTAAAAGTAATGGAGCTGTAAGAACAATAATTGCAGAACTACATGCTGGTAAATTTTTATCACACAATAATACATATGGCAGCAGCAAAGAGAGTCTCTGATTTCTTTGCTTAAGTATATAAAGTACCACACATTTATAAAAGCAACCATTCCCATTCTGTTATGTTGTTTGGAATGTGTTTGAAAAGCACATTAAAGTGTGGGGAAGTGTCCAAAAAAGTTGGATCGGTCTGGTTTATGACTGACAGGAAAGGCCAAGCAATTATCTGAACTCCTGATGGGACAATTTTGTTCAGATGTATTTTGGGGTCAGGAGGCAAGGATTTCATCAGAGAGAGTTCTTCAGCATATGAAATGTACAATGTGTCCAAAACAAGGTCTGAAGTTGATTAGACATAAGTATTCAAAAGGAAATGATTTACATGACAGCCCTGGATGTATCGTCCTCTCAGTAAGATCTGACCCAGCAAGGCTGAGATAACTTACTTATAAAATAGGACTTGTGGACCCAGCTAGGCGAGTCTTTCTTTTTTTTTTTTTTTTTTTCATTATAATGCTTTGCAGTGAATTAGTATATAAATCTTCACGAAACAGGTGAAAATATAAGAACTGTTCCTCAGCTGGTGTAAATCAGCAAAACTCCAACTGTGCTGGTTTACATCAGCATGAAATCAGGGCTATGGTTTCTAGATGGGCTGAAAAGTTTTGCTGTGTTTGGATGCTCCCTGTCAGGTGCTTTGAAAGAGGCATTTTGAGACATTTTTACTCCATTTCTAAGTAACTACCATGGACATATGACAGGTTCATGCATTTTAGTAGCGTTCCTGTAAAAGGATGTCAGTGTGATTGAGTCCAGCATCCAGGTTGCCGGGCAGTTCCGAGGTCTTTTCCTCCGATGCAGCACAAGCCACATGCGTGCACAGCTTTGTCATGGCCACTGGCCCATGGAGTCTGCCCAAGGACAGATGCCAAAGCCAAAAGAGACAGCTCCCTTGTCTCCAGGGGCTTTGCCACGAGGAGCACGTGGGGGACACCTGCACTTTGTACTAGTAGGCAGCAGGAGAACGGGATCTTTTCGTGGTGCAACATTTCCATCTTCTTTATCACCTGGAACACATATGATCTCCGTGCCTTTATAGTGAAAGATCATATAGAAGGTATTTTTTAAAAAATAGTTTTCCTATAATTTATTCTCTTCTATTTTTTTCCTGTTACTTTTTTTGGGGGGTATTGAAATAGACAAAGCAGCCTATCTGTAAGTGGTTTAGCCTTGCTGTGTTTAAATGTTGTTGTTTATTTCTAAGCATTTTGCATTTTTGTCTTCAAATTCTGGCATGCAAGCAGAGTTTGCTGTGAAAAATGGAGAATGGGTATTTTAAAATTCAAACAGGTTCACTTTTGCAAGCTTTCTTCTTACAGGTGAGATCCCTTTCTCACACCTTCTTAGAGAGCTTTGTAAATGTCCCTCATGCTTTTAGCAAGACAGGCTTGATGTCTCCAGAAGATTTATTATGAGTCACAACTTAATCAAGGAACCAAGAAAGACTCATTTTTCATGCAACTTGTACAGCATCATCACCTGAGAGACTCAGCACTAGTAAATCTTGCTGGCATACTGAGAGGGGTGATCCCAAATTTTCGGAGACTTCCCAAATGTAGACTGAAGAGATACACTGCTTTGTGTCTCCTTCCAAGCCGAAAAGAATTATGTTTGGGAAATAAGCCCTTTAGATGGTAATTTAATTTGGGGCAGATGTGCCCAACAGCTATGACATCATCCTAAAGCAGGTCTTTTCTCCTTCTCTGCGCGTCTCCCCCAGCTATACAGGAAAGATACAGAATGTAAAGGGATTTATCAGGTGTCTTATCATAAATGTGCTTTATATCCTGAAGTGTTTCTGTGAGCTGGTTCTCATAGGTAAGACCAGCTGTTAGCTCTGAATCAGGACAAATAAAAGAAAAAAAAATGTGCAGAGGAAAGAAAGAAATTCCAGCAATCATGCATGCTGTGGGAAAGAAGAATAAAATCAAATATACATCTCATTTGTCTTTAAGCATGTGATTTCTTTCGTTGTCAGAACTGTAGGTGAATTTGCTTTCATCTGAAAGTGAATTCAGCTCTGGATTTAGCAGCAAATAATGCTGCTAATAGTGAACCTGGAGAGACCGTCTTCGGCTGGTAAATCAGGCTCCATTTGTTTAATCATTGGCAGCCAATGCAGATGTAAAGTAGTGCTGCCTGTCAAAATGGTTTTGGCTCTCTGAACACCCTTCCTCAAAACCTTCACCCACAACCAAATTAATTTAACATCAATTAACAATCACCATCATGCCTGAGGAATTCATGGATGGTAGAAGTTAGGTGCTGGGGATCGGGCAAGTGCCCAGTGAATGTAGGTACCTCCTGGGAGGAGACAGCCCTGGAGGCTAAATCAGTCCTAATTTAGTTGAGTTTTAGGTGGCCTAGATCTTGCTCCTATTCCATACCAGAATTATAGTAGAAGGAAGAAATGGGATTTTGTAGCATGCTTTAGTAGGTGTAGCATAAAGGGATTTTGTCTTCATTTTCCATAGGTGTATTGGAAAGCACAGAAATCCTGTGGTCTTTTCTCAGAGGCTTTTTTATATAATGCCTTTTTTTTTTTTTTTTTTTTTTTTTAATGTGAAGGTCTTTAGGTTTTCACAGAGCAGTAATGTCCAACCTTTAGACAAAAATGCAGAGGTCTCTTGGCATGGGGCAGTTTGTAATGGGGAACATGTAAGATGCCTCATCACTTTACCCGGTGCCAAATGTGCTCCCATCACATGATGGAAAATCCCTGTGGGAAACCACCCAAACCCCATGTTTTGTTGGGTAAGGGGAAAAAGTGCCTATCCCAAAGAAAAAGGCTCCTGGGACAAGAAATATTGCTCCTCACTATGTGGTGCTTGCTAGGAGAACAAGATGACCCATGCTGGTGCTGGGGGCCAGGGGAAGATCTTCATGTCCATAAAAGCATAAATATCTGCTTAAATTAACAAAGAGGAGAGAAAAATGCTAAATTAAAAAAAAAGAAAAAAGAAAAAGCAGCTAACTGTAATACTAGCTCTTTTTGCTCTTTAAATATCTGCAGCCAGCAATGTTCACAGTGAGTGCCAGGAATATGAAAAGGTTGATGAAGGGCGAGCGCCAGCAGTCTCAGCCTTTTCACACTTGTTGCTGCTGAATCATACATAACTCCACATAGCCCTGTTAGGGGCTGTGCGAGTCATTGCCAAGATAGTGACATCTTTGGGCCAGTGTAGACTTTTGGAGTGTGGAGAGCTACACTGACCATTCTGAGGGAACTGGGGGGTAGGTTTTATCCAAACATGACAGAAATATGCGTATCTGTGAAAAAAGGAAAAAAAAGAGATCATGATAAAATTAATTTTTACTGCAGCCATTTAGGTCTTGGCTTTGTGAAAACTGTTTCAAGCCATTGCCTTTCCTTAGGCAGGTCAGCGGGCCAAATCCAATGATAAATACAAAACTCTGAGATCATTATTCCCTTCTTGGATTTTAACTGATGAAAAGCTCCATTCTGTTTGGCTGGGCTGTGGTCCAAAGCCCAGTGACCACCCTGCTGCAGCAAAATGCTGAATTAGGGTATTCTTGAAAACCTAAAACATCACTTATGCTTTTTCTGATGGGAAACAGATAAAAGTCTGCCGAATCGCTATCTTTAATCATTTGTGCCCTCACAATCTTTCTCTAGGCTTGATAAAACCTTCTTGCAGTTGAAGGGTGTAGCAGTTGGGGCGCTTGGTGCCAGCAGATTTCTGTGCTGGGATTTCACTCCTTGAAGTCAGAGGAAGGCTGGCTGCCAGCCAGGCAGCGCGTGGGCAAGGCTGCCCGAAGCCTGCAGTGGGCTGGGGTTGTGCTGCTGGCTGAGCAGCGGGAGGACACTCATCTCTGTGCTTTCTTTTTGAAGGTGTCCACCAAAATCTGGCTTAAGAGCATTGTTGTCATTGGTGGTGGCAACATCTTGGTTAAAATAATGTTTTATTTCCACAGGTTTTAATCTGAGGAATGATCTCAGTGCATTTTCTAAACATTCTTAAGCACTGATTTCCAGTATGTTCAAGATGGAATATTTTAATGTTAAACTCCTCCTTCTGATTTTAAGTGAGGGTGAGCGTTTCAGGACAAAAAGAAACCCAAGCCACTTAAACCTATCCACCTCCACTGCAGTAGGTGAAACTTGCTTTCCACAAGAATTCCCAAGCATATTATGGCAAATTTCCCCAACCTTTCTGCAGCTGCGCTGGCAGGAGGCCAGCAGGCTGAAGGCAGTATCAAATTGAATATAAAGGTGCAATATACATAGCCCAGAGCTACCAGCACAAAAGGCTCTGCCCTGGATCCGTGGTTGCAGACCACTGTGGCACCCAGAGCACACCTGGCCCCAGGCAACCAGAATGTGTATTGAAAATTATTTGTCTCTTCCCTTATGATGAATAGCAAAGTCCTGTCGCTCCTGGAGCATCTTCTTCAAGCTTGTGCTTGAGAAGTACGGCCAGCCTTCTCCTGTGCTCTCCCAGGAGGATGTTTATCCTCCCTCTGGGGGATACTCTACCTAAGGAGATTCCCCAAAGCTTTTATTCCCTGCAGTGGGCACCTTTCTTGGTCTGGGTAAAACAATGTCTCTCCATTTTCTGAACTCCTGTGAGGGCCGCATGGAAATGTTAATCCTGTCTTGAATCAAGGAGAATGATTTTTATGTTGCAATGGCAACAGTATGACACACCTTGCCTTTCCAGGGCTGTGGGTGCTGCTGCTCTCACTGCTGGCTGCCAGAGCTTTGGATTTTGGTTTGGAGGGGACTGTGGATTAACTCAGGTCTGGATGCAGGATGAAGGAAGGAGCCTCGAGACAGGCTGCTGCCTGTGCAGGATGCTGCCTTGCTCTCCTCCTTCCCTTAGCTGTTTCCTTAGATGCCTGGTAGTAGCATTACAGACTCACGATCATTGCAGGTACCAGCATTTATCAGCAGTAAGAAATGTTGTATTTTAACAATGCATTTTTTTACAGTTTTAAAATAGCATTTGCCAAAAACCTCCCTGACCCCAGTTGATGCTTGGGCAGGAGTCCTACTCCTCATGCTTGGCACGGCACAGCCAAGGCAAATCTGATTCAGAAGAACAAACATGTTTCCTCTTGGCAACAGGCAATACATACCTTGACTGGAGTGGGGCATTTGAATGTGTCCTCCATGATGTTCTTATGAGGCCAGGTAAGGACATAGAGGCCATATGAAATCATTAGTCAGTGGGTGCACAAGTGGCTGAAAAACATGCTGAACTTATCACTGTTTGCCATCAAACTGAAAAGTAATTTTTAATGGGGTCAACCAGGGTCTGTCCGGGGCCTGTTTCTGTTTGATATTTTCATTAGTAACTTGGATAATGGAATAAAGTATGCTTATAAAAATGGCTCATCACACTAAGCTAGGAGGATTGCAAGCATATTGTGGCTCAGGATTAAAATTCAAAACAGCTATGAAAAATTTGAGAGTTTTTCCAAAATCAGCAAATGGAACCAAAGAGAGACACTTGCAAAGTGCAAGGAGGTCAAAAGGACTTGTATTGAAACAGGGGGTGACTGACCAGATGGCAGAAGAGACCTGTGAATAAGGCACAGCCTGCGTGACCACAGTGACACCCATGAGTGTACCGATGGGGATGGGAAAGCCAAGGGCTGGATAATAACTTCATGGTGCTGGGAACTTCTCAGCTCAAGTGCTGTGTCCAGCACTGGGCATCACCTTTTAACAAAGATGTAAATGAAAGTCCTGAGAGACCAACAAGTGTGTTAAGAGGTTTATAAAACCTGACCTGTGAGGAGAGGTTGAAAGAGCTTGGGGTTGTTTAGTCTAGTGAAGTGAAGATGGATGGGTCTGGAGGGAGCAGGATAACAGCCTTCAAAGATTACTGTAAAAGAGGATGAACATCTGTTGCCTTGATGTTCACTGAGACTGGGACAAGGAGTAATGGCTTTAACTGGAAGCAAGGGAGATTTAGATCAGGTATTAGGACAAACTCCCAACTATAATCAAAGATAAGCTCAAGAGCAGGCTACCTTTGTGGGCTGGGGGAGCACAGTCATTAGAGGTTTTTAAGAACAGATTAGAGGAACATCTGTCAGAGATGGTCTATTACAGCTCATCTCACCTCAGCACCAGGGAATAAGGCACACAGCCCTACCTTTCTGGGATTGCTTTATCCTTCCCTGATGTAATTTACTGGAGTTTTGCAGGAGCTGAGGGATCTGTGTTAATAGCTCTTGGTCTGTTGCTTGGGAAGCAGAGCAGCTCCTACAGGAGAGAAACCCAAACATCTACTTGACCCGTGAGTAATATGAGCACGTGGTGGCTAGCTGGCTTACACAGGCATGATCCAAATCTGCATGTCTTTGCTTATAGAGCAAGGCATTTCAGAACTCCACTTAAATTCAAGTTGTCCTTGAGCTTCCTCTCTCAGTGAGATCCTTCCTTAACACATCTCCTAAGGCACCTGAAAGCAGTGATGAAGTTCTCTCAAGTCTCATTCCTGATGTTTAAGCAGGTTTGGTACTTGGAGGCGATGCTCACAGGAACCATCTAACGCCACAGTACTGATGTTATAAATTGAGTCAATCTCCATGACACAGTTCCTAAATAAGGTGCTAAAAAGTAAAACATCAAAGCTGCAAATGGCAAAAGCAACCATACTGCTTTGTACATCAAACCAGTTGTAGATGGGTAACTCATTGTCTTCCTATTTCCCTACGTTTTTTTCAGTGTAATACAGCCTATGATAAAGTGTGCTTTAAAAAGCAGATGGTTAAACAAGATGTGCAATCTGCTTACTATTATAGCTTCTGCCCCAAGCTGTGAAAGAGTGCCTCTTCACTGCGACAGTCCAGGATAATTTGAGCATATAGGTTTGTGTTCTAGGAAACAGTAAAAATTGTCTATTCAGTGATAAATAATTGCCTCTTCTTTAGAAGCACTTGTTATCACCTCCTCATACTGAATATTTTTAGTACTAGCAAAGTATCTTCTTTTCAGCTCCCTTGAGACATCTGCTCTCCATATGGTAGACTTGCTTCTGCTTCCACAGCCTGTTTCTGGGAAGGAGACTCCTGATACAACAAATTGGAATTATTTCCAGGTCTTCAAACACTTCACTAGTTCCTAACTCATGGAATTGACCCTAGCAAATTCTGCACAATTGCACATGTTTTTATTCCTCTTGCCTACCTAATTTTTGTCATATTGCTTCCACTGTCAGCAAGCTGCCCTTAAAACATCTATGCGAGGTTGTCGGTGAGCACCACTTGGGAGCCAGTGCTGATGCTGAGCCCACCTATGGTACATCGACCCACTGAGCCACCCTGCTCCTCTGCTCCTTCAAGGAAACCTGCTGGAAGCAGCACAACCCCATCCCAGCTGTGATGGTGGGGCTGTTGGCACAAGAGCACAGCCCCTTTGAGCATCCAGCTCCTTAGCACCATGACTCAGTCAAGTAAAATGGGGTAAAATCATCCCATCACTATGGACCATGCTGTTTGCTTTCTGTGGTTTCTAAACCCAATTCTGTGGAGCGAAGACTCCTTCTGCAATCACACATAAAGAGGACAGCATTTTTTTTCCTTTGGTTTGGCAGCGAATGCCAGAAGATGGATCAAGAGCTACAAAATAATCGCTCATGTTTGTGTGTTGTGTGTATATCCTTAGTTACCCTCTTATTCCCCACTGTAGCCTGTGATGTATGTGTATTCTCTGACCTTGCACTATAAAACACATGCACTATTCAAATATATTTCCTCATGCCTTACTATAGGAACAGTCAGTTTGAATTTTTCTAGAAGCTGTTACAGTACAAAGAGGCACAAAGCTCTGTCAAGCAATTCATTCTGCACAACAACATGATATTGTAAGTATCAGCAAAGGAAAACCACACAGCTGATACTTGAAGGGCAAGACCTTTGTAGAGAGTCAGTGGGCAGCACTGAATATTGATATCTCTGATGTGTAATGTTTACATATGTTAATAACACCCATTCCCCTTCTGTGATTACAGAAATCAGGGAACTGACACACCAACTGGTTGGAAGAAAGCTGTGTGTGTGGGGAGGAGCATCATCAACACCCCGCTGAGCTGCAGAGAAGTGGGGAGTGCTCTACATCAGCAGACCCCCTATGGTGCTGACCCCCCCAGCACACTGCTGATCTTAGGTTATACTGAATGAGCCATGGTTTTGTCTTGAAAAGCTAATGCTTTAAACTATCCACACGATATTTTTTCCAAGATCTATAGCTAAAATTCCAAGGATATAACATGTGGCCATGAGAAATGCATCTAGTCATAACATCGTTTCTACGGTACCTATTAAATCCTTCTTAATTAGAAATAAGTCAATTGTTTTGGCAGCTGAGTGCCATATACAAAATACCCAGAGAAAAGTATTCCAGATCCCACTGAAAATACTGGGGACAAAGTAAAAGCAGAGTAACCCAGGTGAAAAATAAAACCTGAGGAAAAAACCCCAATGTTTTCCTTAAATTTTTGGTTAGTGAGAAAGAAACCTATCTGGTTTTTTATTCTTTAAGTAATAGATATGGAAAGATTTTGTTTCTTTCAAATTAAAGTAGTATGTGGACTTGCTCCTTTGAGATAGCTCAGAAATCTGTGTTTTATGGAGATGCAAATAAACTTCACATATGAAGCAGCAGATAGGGCACATTCAGCATGTTATCACTTAGCTTCTGCATATAAGACAGTTTCTGTTGCTAAACAATATTAAATGTTTTAGTAATTCATTCCATCATTAAATAAGGAGCTAAAGGGCAAAGATGTGTCAAATTGAGTACACTGCTTTGTCTCAACTTTTCCTACATCCAAGGTTACAGCCGGACAGTTCAGTGGCATGTTCCCAAACACTGAGCCACTGCCAACACTTTCTTAATGGGATTAAATTGTGCCTTGTTATTGTACAAAGACACATTTTAAATATACTTGGCCATTTATTTGATGTATGATTCTCTTTAGCTGAATTATTATCCTGAATTTGTGAATAGTAAAGTCTTTATTTCATTATTTGCTGTAATTCTCCTAAAATTTATCCAATTAGTGGCAGAGTTATTAATAGAATGGAGAAGCAAAATGGGTCATTTAGAAGTTTTTCCCTTCTGTTAGTATCTTTATCAATAATTGAATAAATACTAAGAGAAGTACAGCATCTTTATGTATGTACAATAAAAAAAAAAAAAAAGGAATTGATAAACAAGTGTCTGGAGGAACTATCCTGAGATGACACCATGCCTTGCAGAACCAGAAGGAGGGGTTTGCAGACTGCAGCAATACTAACCACAGCTAAAACAAAGGACAGGCCTGTCAGGGACAGGGCTCAGAAGCTGGTATGGGGATGGGGATGGGGACGGGGATGGAGAGGGAACTTCTGCCAAACTGGGCCTCTGGCATCTTTCTGCCATAGGCAATAGAGCAGCAGGGATCATCAAACAAAGTCCTCTATGGGCCATGATACAGGCAGTAGCCACAGTCACAGCAGATTAAATATGCTGAAAAAATTTTCCAGTTGCTGCAAATTCTAAATTAAACTCTAACTAAAAGGCAGCTTTTCCTCCCTCGAAGCTGGGCAGCCAAACATCTACAGTGTGCTCAGGTTTGCCAGGCTCCTTTCCTCCCAGCTCCCCTCCCTCCCCTGGAAGCAGCAGCTCAGCCTCCCAGCCCTGCGCGGCACAGGCCCGTGTCTGTGTCTTGCTGTCTTGCACTGCTGAGCAGCCTGAGCGAGCCCAGGCACCAGAGCCCTGTGCCTTGAATGAGCACAGCAAAGACATACTCTACTGCAAAGGCTGCTTTCAAGACCTCATATGAAAATTTGTTGACTGTTGCTTTCAAGCCCCTATAATAACAGTTTGCAGACAGAGGGGACCATTCCCTGCTCCAGCACTCCACTGCAGTAGCTCTGCAATGGTACCTTGTCCTCAAGTCAGGACCGGCACCTGGCTGGGTCAGAAATACCCAGCCTGAGGCAGGAGAGATGGAGTTCCTGGTACAGGGGCAGTGGGGACTTCAATCAGGCTAAGCAAATCACATGAGTGCTGCTTGTTGAAGAGGTGGAGAGGAAAATCATAAAGTTGTAATTAGATGTATTATAGGTAGATGTCATCTACAGGCAGGTGACACCCAGGCAGGACCCTGTTAAACATCTTTATTGATGATCTAGACGAGGGGATCGAGTGCACCCTCAGTCAGTTTGCAGATGACACCCAGTTGGGTGGGAGTGTTGATCTGCTCGAGGGTAGGGAGGCTCTGCAGAGAGACCTGGACAGGCTGGAGCCACGGGCTGAGGCCAACTGCATGAGCATCAATAAGGCCAAATGCCGGGGGCTGCCCTTGGGCCACAACAACCCCCAGCAGCGCTACAGGCTTGGGGAGGAGTGGCTGGAGAGCTGCCAGTCAGAGAGGGACCTGGGGGTGCTGATTGACAGCCGGCTGAACAGGAGCCAGCAGTGTGCCCAGGGGGCCAAGAAGGCCAAGGGCATCCCGGCTTGTGTCAGCAATAGCGTGGCCAGCAGGGACAGGGAAGGGATCTGACCCCTGTACTCGGCACTGCTGAGGCCGCACCTCGATTCCTGTGTTCAGTTTTGGGCCCCTCACTACAAAAAGGACATTGAATGACTCGAGCGTGTCCAGAGAAGGGCAACGGAGCTGGTGCAGGGTCTGGAGCACAGGTCGTACGGGGAGCGGCTGAGGGAACTGGGGGTGTTTAGTCTGGAGAAGAGGAAGCTGAGGGGAGACCTCATCGCCCTCTACAGCTCCCTGAAAGGAGGTTGCAGAGAGCTGGGGATGAGTCTCTTTAACCAAGTAACAAGCGATAGGACAAGAGGTAATGGCCTCAAGTTGCACCAGGGAAGGTTTAGACTGGATATTAGGAAGCATTTCTTTCCAGAAGGGGTTGTTAGGCTTTGGAATGGGCTGCCCAGGGAGGTGGTGGAGTCCCCATCCCTGGAGGTGTTTTAAGAGTTGGGTCAACATAGCACTGAGGGATATGGTGTAGTTGGGAACTGTCAGTGTTAGGTTAATGGTTGGACTGGATGTTCTTCAAGGTATTTTCCAACCGAGATGATTCTGTGACCCCAGCCAGCAGTGCTGGAGACCTCTGCGTGCCCACAGTGGGTGGCTTGCTAGATAGCAGCAGCATGCTAAAGCCTTACAATAGCCACAGTCTGTATTAACACGGACACAAGCTCTTACTGCAGAGTTGTTAACCATCATAAAATGTGTTCTACCATAACTTTTGAGAACTCAACACTCACTATGAACATATCACAACTGGGACTCTACACTGCTCGGTTCCTGCAATTGTTCAGCAGTTGAAGTTCTTTACTTGCTTAAACACTGATTTATTAAAGACTTGATTCTGATCTTATTTCACAGCTATATAATTCCACTGCTATGACGTTATCCCGAATGACTTTAAAATACAATGCATAAATGTGGAAAAATTAGGAGGATTGCCAAAAGGCGCATGGACAGAATATTCATATATTTGATTTTGATGCTGAAGACCATAAACCTGATTCTCTCCTCTTGAAGACTGGTAGAAACCAGGATAAGTATATTGCAGTTATGCTGGTAAATATGAGATGTAAATTAAGATAATGACTTATACCACAGATCAATGTTTTCTGTCTTACATTTTATTCTAAAAATCTTTAAATTTCTGTGTATAATCAACAAGAGTGAGCACTGGTGACTAACTATGCTTTATTATGAAGCAGAGTCACCCAGATCCTTCCCACAAAGGATCTGAGACAACACTACCAAGGTCCTCTCTGCTAACAAGGAGTGCACCACTTCCAGCGCAAAAGCCACCATTGGTAGAATTAAAACAAATTTATGGCAAAAATTAAAACATTTATGTTTTAACATCTCCAGACTTTATTAGGTGTTCTTTATACAGTCATCTGGTATGTTTAAAGAGTGAGCAATCATATAAAAGGAAATATGGTCATAACTGATTGAAGTAATAAAATCCTGAAACTAAATAACATCTCATAACTCATTACACAGCATATATTAGATTTCATTACATCAGTATATGACTTAGTAGTAAATTCTCCTGTTGGTCATAAACCTCTAAAGTGTTGTCATCCTGAAAAATGAAATTAAAAAAGAGAAGACAATGCCAGCATGCTCTGGTGGTGCTCGTACTGTTACAGCACAGCCCCACCTTGTGTCAGGGTGAGCTGGCCTTGATGGGTGATGCTGGGGATGGGAGATGTGTTTCTCCCCGCCACTGCCATTACGTCCAGGACGAAACCACCACTTGACATGATGGACTGGTATTGCCAGGGGTTCATTTTTGTGTAGCCAACCTGCTGCTGAGCTTGTCACCCTGTGTGCTAAGGAAGCCACATCTGTCTTCAGCACTGGGCAGCTTCCTCTGAGGGTGATCAGTGAGAGCACCCTCCTGGCACACGCCCCACTGCACCGCTGCTCTGCCGGGGGTCAGCAACCCCTCTGTGTTAGTGTCGGTAAAGCATTGACATGCTGGTAATAGAAGCCAGAGCTGTGGGCCAGATGCCTGTGTCGCCCTCCCCTCAGCTCCGCTGGGAGTGTTAGCTAGCTGCTGGGGCTGTTGCTCACCACCTCAGGGCACACAGGCGGGTTGCTGCCCAGTCATCCTCCTTGCCCTCTGCCAGAGGCTGTGTTGCCGCAAGGACACGGCACCACTTCCAGTTTTCACCCACCATCATTCACCCTGAGGTGCTGCTGTGAGCTGGCGACTGCAAGCTGGTAGCTCTGCCCTTGGCTCTGGGGAGCTGGATGGACACCCCAGCTACTCGCCCCTTGGGGAGGAGGAAAATGGCCTAAAGGGATGGCATGTATGCAGCCCAGTGGGACTGAGATCTGGGGCTGTCAGAATTGACCTCAGAGAGGCAGCTCACCAACCCGTGTTACCCCATGAAAACACCAGCACAGTGGCTTTCCAAAATCCTCTCTCTTTCTGAGGCTGAAGCATCTCCCAACACTTGGGCTGCTGAGTCCCAAAGGCTCTTCAGGGTGCTGGTGCCTTCCAGTGTCCTTCAAAGGGCTTAGCAGAGGGTTGCTGGTGGCCTGAGTGTGCCCCACAAGGCCAGTGCTCTGGATATGAGGGGGTAGCACCTGTCTTCGGGGAGGAGACTACCTGGGGCTCATTCCTGACATAAGCTCACCAGGCCTCTTTCTCCCCATGCCTACAGATTCTCTGCACTACAAGCAGCAAATGCTTCACAGCAACTACACAAAAATGCACCTTTGAGCTGGGGACAGACTCTAGTAAGTGTTTGAGCCAACTGTCAGGGACCTGCTCCCTGTCTTCTCGCAGCCTCCAAAGTCTTGAACTCTTGTCATCCTGCAGTGCAGCATCAACATCTTGTCTGAGGCTCTCTCCTCCAGCTGTACAGCCCAGGCCCAAGCAGGGGACCAGCCCTGGGGCCAAGTAAGTTCTTTCCCCCCAGGGCCAACAAGGCTGCAGCTTTTCTCCAGGTTGCCCTTTCCTTTAGAGTGTCAAGAGCTTGCATCTTCTTCTTCAGGACCAGATGGGCTTCTGTTAGTGAGGTGGGTGGCAGGTCCCTTACCCTAGGCTGGGAGAGAATACCAACATGATTTCTGAGCAGCCCTAGGATCACCCCACAGCAAGCTCCCTGCTGGGGGGTTCATCCCTTCCATGCAGCACGCCAGAGTTCAGGTGTAAGGTAGGCTCTGAGACATGTCCATAACACTGATCTGGCAAAACCAGGCACAAGCAGAGGCTGTCGTGGCTCTGAGCGTCAGCTATGAACAGTGTGGATCTTCTCTTTGATTCCCCCAAAGACTTTCATGTTTTTTTAATTTGAGAACCAAACTCCCCTCCTCCATTTGACAGTTTACAATTACCCAGAGCAACCGATCAGCAACTGTGCCATTTGCAACATCTGGGAGATCTTAAGGCAGATCCCAGTCCAAGCTGCACTGATGTAATTGTTTTGCTGGGTGAAGGATGATAACTCTCCCCACGTGTGTTTATACTCCTTCAAAATAATCCAATGGTTTTTTTGAAGCTCACTTATGTCAACACGTGTTTTATTGTGTCTTATGTGTTTTTAAAGTGCTGGGTGGAAGCAGCTGGAGAAGTCCCCTTTCAAAGCATACCTCCTCAGTTCTTTTTGAAGTAGCTTGTTGAACCACCATAAAGGAACAAGGCTGTAATGGCTGTTTTAAAGGTGACCAGTCACACCACTGGGTTCGATATACATATGAAAAGCTAAGTATAAAAATTAATGAAAGAGATTCCCCCAAAGCTTCAGGAGTGGAGGCGACTACACCCCTCTTTTTCATGAGAAACAGCAAGTGCCTGTGATCAGATAAGAACAAGGATGTGCAAAGCCAGGCACTCTGTACCCCAAGTTCTGCATTAAGAAACAGCTCTGGGGAATATCTGCAAACCTACAAGTTGTCCAGCAGAAGATTCTGCTCCCAGCAGAAGTTGTCCTCAAGACCTTGGCAACAGATGGGGTGGATAACGATGCTCTTTGGGGTGAGCCAGGTGAACCTGGGCTACCGTATGCAAACATTAAACTACGGATCTAAACATCTAATCTGTCATAATTACATCACCAATCTGATAATGGAAATAGCAGCCTCTCCATAAGACAGCTGTTCTTCTGAAAGGAAATATGCTTTGTTACTTTTTTCCTAGAATTTCTTTTATTCTGGTGTTTTGTTTTGTTTTGTTTTTTTCTAGTAAAATAAAGCATCTCTGGCTGCTGCCAGTGCAAACCCAGGTCCTGATTTTGCTCTGCTAGAGCCTAAGAGCTCCTAGGTAGGGATGACTGCTTCCATAAGGCTCTGAAATGCTGACCTCACCCCTCCTCTGGTACCTCAGCTTTTGCAATGCACAGAGCAAAGCTGAGCCAAACTTCACCTGGCAGCAGAATACATTTTGCTTTTTATCAGAGCCACCTCCACACTGCCGTGACAGTCTCGTGAGCTCCAGCAGGCAGGCTGGGCGCCGAGCATCGCTTGAGGCCTGCTTGTACACTGATGGAAAATTAAAGGAGTTTTCTTCTGTCTTCTTCAGGGTGAGAGACTGCAGCTGAGAAACATTTAGGATTTGGAGAATTTTTAGTTAATTGAAGTAAACCAAACATATCTAGCTGCTTTTATGACTATTTCATAATAGTATCTTTTTAAGCTAATACTCCATCAGGGAACACAACTTGCAGACAAAAAAAAAACCCCTCTGAAAGTGCCTTGAAGAGATCTGAGCTTTGGACTCTGAACTTTGCTGCTTATAAACAATCATTTCAATCTGCTGGGCCGCAGCGGGAGTATGAGGCTTCATAAAAGGGCTTAGGTGTTGTAATACTGAGTGCAGCAGTGTTTAACTCCATGTCTCGCTATCCAGCCTCCCCATGCAATCCAGAAGATTTAGACACAAAGAACCAGATCTGCACAGGCCAGCAGGGAACCGCTTTAGGAACTGCTGAGGAGAGCACAGCCCAGCTGTGCTGAGGTACGTCTTTCTGATCGGGTTTCAGACCCCAGATCCCTTCCCAGCGCAGGAACTGAAGCAGCGCACTCTCATAAGAGAGCAACAGCAATTCCAGCACTTGCTTAGAGTTTGGAAGAGAAAGATCCAGTGCTCATCTTTCACTGCAGAGATGCAAGCACCCCAAACCCAGACCTGCCCTGTGGGTGTTGGGGCATCCTCTTGAAGCCGTTCTTGTTTTCATGGAAAGAAACCCATGAGGTCAAGCATTTAGATCACATCCAGACACTCTGGAGGCAGGATGAGGACAGCTTGGGCTCCACTCATGATCTGGTTCAATGGATGATACTGAAATATTCTTTATGGAAAACTTAAGCCTCAGTGAGTGCCATGAACACAGGCTTCCCAAAGTTAGGACACACAGGCATCACCCACTGCAGCGGCCTGCAAAGCACCCTGGCATTTGCCAAACCACCACATACTTGTTTTTCTTCACCATCCCACTCAGTGGTCGCATTTCCCAAAATGTGTTCAACCACATGTTTTTCTCTCTCCTTCGTCTCAGTAGCCATCTTTGGCCTACACATAAATGTCACAACCTCATCACTCACCCCCGAAGTGGGCAAAGGGGATGGACATCAACTTCTTTTCCCTAGACTTTTTCCAAAACCCTGCACATGTTTCCTAACCTTAGGTCTACCCCAATCCCTCACACACCCCGAGTTCCTCACTCAAGCCCTTGGCTTATCTCCCTGGTCCAGGTGTCAGGGCTGACTCAGGGCTCAGGTACTGCAGGAGAGAGCTGAGCAGGGCAGAAGCTATGAGAAGACAATCAGCTGGTGGGCAGTAATCACCTGAGCAGGCAAGTGCCTCCAGGCAGAAGGAATCAGGCATTACCCTTATTTTGAAGTAGTTTGTAAACAAGCCTAGAAAACAGCTCTCACCCACCTACTCGTCACAGTCTCTCCTGGTGCAGTTAGACTTTTCAAAGCAGAACAGAGTCAGCTGAAGGGACTAACAGACCCACCTGCACTCCAGAAAAGATGTTAATTAGAGAACTAAAGCATTCACAGAGAAGGGAACTGTGAATCCACATCTTTTTGTGAAGAATAAGGAACTGAGCTCACAGCCTGATGGCATATGCCAGCATTAATTCAGCAGTAGAGGCATTGAGGGCTCCTTCTCCAGACACACCATGAGAACACCCACCTTGTGCAGGTAGCAGAAGTGCACGTGATTTCTGGCACCCTGGGGTGTCAAACCAGGCTGTAACCTAGTCCAAGCACCACAAGCACTGAGATCCTGGGGGAGTCAGGAACTATTGACACTGGAGAATTTATCAAACTGCACCAAAGGAAGCTTGCAGCTCTGAATGACCTGCAGAGGAGTTTGAGGAAACAGAGTTTTGGGACCAGGTCCCATTCTTCAAGGGTACTTAAATGCTAACTAGAATTGTTTGCAATGGAGATAGTTGGCTACAGATTTTTCAGTATCTTAACCCTTGGTGCCTTAGACCAGCTGGAAGAGGGTAAGAGAAGTGAAGTCACTCAAGGCATTCAGGCCAGCTGCATACCAGGTGGGACACCAAGTTCTAGCCCTGGTCTCACCCTGGAGCATCAACAGCTCAGGTTGCCTCTGCCTGTTCTGCACTGCAAGGGCAGCCCTTACTCCAGCCTAAATTTTCAGTCCATGAAAACTGTCCGCAAGGGTGCAGCAGCACTGTGGGAAATCCTGAAGATAATATTTGACTTGTGCTATCTAGAGAGAAAACACTTGAAGTAGGAATGTGTTTACCATACTAAAACAGTTCCATTATAATGGCAAGCATGATGTTTCATCAGAAGTCTTATGAGAGTTCTATCTGCTGTAGCACTCCTTTAGATGGAAGTTGGATGTAAAACAAGCATATGTTTCTTGTTACAGTGCTGCAAAAAATTCATTGTTTCTGGGTTGACTGATTCAAAATTTAAAGAAATCAGTCTGCCATAACAAACATGATCTTCAGCAATCAAAATGTATTCTTATATTTCACTGTGTATTTTATAAAAGAACTTCAAGTGAAGTGCAGGTTCACTTAAAAGTGATGAAAATTAATTCAAGCTAAACCTGTCATCAAACTGCAGGATTAGCAATATCAGTTCAGACTCTCTCTTAATTTGACATGCATAATTTAGATGTGCCAAGACGTTGTGAACTCAAACTACAAAAAGACCTCAGTAATTTATGGAATCTGTATAGAATTCATATCCAAACCCACTACATTAATCAAGATGAAGGTTTCAAAGTCAAATCAGGAAATGCAAGATGCACCATTGCCTTAGGCGTTATGATATGGCCTTAAATCGCAGGTTTGCATTTTTCACAGTAGGAACCCCTTTCTCATCCTCTCCAGTGCACAGCTCAACCTTGCTTTCTGCATTCCATACAGGCCGCAAATTTATCAGCTTCTAAGTATTGTTGCACTTACCATCAGAGGAATAAGGATTGTGAGGTCTTTTTCAAATCTGTGAGAATCCCTCCGGGATTTGCTTCTGGTACCACCACCTGTAGTATCCATTGTGCGTATGGATGAATACTGGCACTTCCACCCAATTCTTCGGAACAGATCTACTGAACCTAGACATGATTACTCTGCACTTCTGCAGAGGCAGCCCCAAGCACCACATATTAAGCATTTAGCAAAATACTTAATTTCTGTAACCAAGTGTCTTGCTCAGTGTTACAAAAGAACCTCATGGCAGCAGCAGAAAGAAAGCCCAGTTCTCCAGACCAGAATGCTCTTTCCTTCATCATCAGACTGTCTTTTCACCTCTGGCAATTTGACCCCCTTTATTGTTATCAAGCTTTTCCTTAAAATGAGGCCGTTTTGCAGATAGCAAGCTCGTGGCTGCAGTGTCTTGGATCATTCACAGAGGAGGAGACAGCCTGCACAAGGAATATGGCAGGATCCCTCGGAGCACTGCACAGGTAGGATGGAAGCATGACACGGAAATTACAGGTCTGATAATCACCAATTTTTGCAAGTCCCATCCCAGATATTTTTAAGGATAAACACAAGGATTCAAAAATGGAAATCACACTGACCTTCCAAGTTGTCACCAGCAGGATTCAGATCTTTCACACAAGAAAACTTGTTTCTTCCAGCTACAGATTAATACTAGTAGCTCAGTGTGCACAGAAAGGAACACTGGAGGGTGAACTATGAAATGTCTTCCAAGTTACTCATCTATTAGCCAGTAGCACAAGCATCCAAGTCTCACATCACAAATTCTAGATAAGAGTTGACAGTCTGTAACACAAAGCTGCTACAGTTCCTGGTTCCCAGGCAACAGATACCCCTCTCTTACACCCACCTCCTTCCTCCCTGTTCCTATTTTTAGATTCTCCTAAATGTCTCAAAGAATATACATGCATCCCTGCCAAAGACAAATACATTTTTCTTCCTAATATCATTCTAAGATACAACTAAACAGTTCATTAAACTTTTTCATAATACTTCAGCAGACTACTGAACATTATGGGAATTTAAGTTAGAGATGATCAATCCAAGCTGGAAGCATCTGAAAACACATCTGAACGAAAGGTATCAAACAACCTCAGCCTTGGGGAACAGGCAAGCTCTTAACATGGCTTCCTTTGGCATCACTTGGAAAGACTCTTTTATTAACTTCTACTACTCGCCTCTGACTCTTAAAACGTTAAATTTGAGCGTAAAGAGGCCAGTGATTTCAGGTGTGATAGGCCAGTTGGAACATGGCTGCTTTGCATCCACTCAAAGGTCAGCCTGATGCCAACAAAACCCTTTTCTCTAAACCAAGTAATTTTTGAGACTTTTGAACCATATTCATCTCAATCGAAACCTATGGTCAAATAAGCAGCTGCTGTCTTTCTACAAAATCCTAGCTTTTGTAGAAGTTGGACCAGCTATGCCTTTCAAGTGCTCCTTCCATTAGACAACTGTTTTCTAATATTATCAAATAATGAAATAGTTCTAATTCCATTAGAAAAATTAAGTATGTAATAATTCCATAAAAAGAAGTGTGAAACCTCAGGCCCTATTTGTCTCTTGGAAGAAAATTAGAAAGTTCTCAAAAAAGTATTAAATTATGTGCTTCAATCATAAGATTTTACTATAGGAGATGAAAGAAACCTCACATTCTTAATATAATCTCCCCCCAAACTTTTAAGGAATATCAGTGATGCAGATTTTTTGCAGCATTTTGGTTTACCACATTAGACTGTGAAGTTTTGAAATAAATATTTCACCCAGGGATCACTGTATCCATCCTACAGATGTAAGCAGCTGAAGCAAGCAGATGAAGGTTAATAACAGAGTGATGAGCAAAGCTAAAAGACAGTTTCCATTCTAACTTCTAATCCAGTATTTATGCAGTCATATTAATTCAAAACTACAGACATAGTTTGCTCCATATTTATGTAATTTTGCTTTTTTAAAAAACTGCTCAGCTAGAGCAGCTATTTAGACAATGGATTCTTGCAGTTGGCAGACAAGCATGCGCAACAAAAAAACCCTGAAACCTTGGGACTATCACACAAGATTGTGTACTTCACACAATCTGGCTCTATGATAGGCTTTGAATTTCACATGTAACACCAAAATCTGGCTAAAACTAACACTACCATTAATCTATGGAAGACAAAACTCAAGGTCTTAAGCCAGCAAGGGCCAGTATTTTCTGGATACAACTGAATTCCTTCTGAATTCTTTTTGAGCAGAGCCTGAATTCCAAGTGTATCTCTAATGACAATAAGCCTCACAGTTTAAAATACTTGATACTAATCACTGTAAACAACAGCATGCTTTAGGCCATGAAGAAAATACATGGGAATTACACTGCTGAAAGCACATCAGCATATCACTTTTACCCTTTAAAAAAATAAAGTCTCAAGAAACTGAATTGAGACAGTCATTATGATTTATATGAAAACAGTCTTTTAAGGATTAACAATGTATATGGTATAAAAAGTTAGTGAAACATTTCCTGATTTTGTGATTAAGGAATCATCTATCTTTTCCATTATTTTAATACATATGTGCTTAGATGCACAAAGTATTACATTCTACTGTCTTGTGATGCCAGTGTAACATCAAGCACTGGTCCAGTCTTGTTATCTTGAGGGATAAGCTATGATGGAAATAAGCAACTCCATTTTAATTTAACAGAGCAACTAGCACCAATAGCCTTGTGTTTCTTGCCTAACTCTGCAACTGCACAAAACAGCTGTACTATGAAAATGGTAAGAATCAAAAAGCTGGAATGAAGGCCGCATACCCCTAAGCTAATATATAATGTATATGCTCACAGGACAGATCTGAACATTTGCTTGTTAACATTTACAAAGAACTCTTCCAAGTAGATTTTATACTTTGACATGTTTATTTTAGTTGGATGAACAGATTCAATGAACAAACTGAAACAGTATTCCTCAGCTTGACATTTGCCTCCCTGTAGACTTCTATAACCAAATGTTTAAAAATATCAGAAATACGTGGATATTTGCATGAAGCAGTTCAATAATTATTTCTTGTTCCATGCTTCTTTTTCAAGTCTTTCACGGATTACTTCTTTTAGGTATGGTTCAAGATAGTGGTTATCCTGAAAAAGAAAAGAATATATTCAAACTTATAGGGAAGTCCAGTAACTTCTCAAGTCATTCCTACAGATTACTTGTCTCTTGTTCCTCTTCTGATTTGATTAAAGCCCAACCTAACAAGAAAATAAGAAATCAAACATTACTTACTCTGAAAAGGTAAACTTTGCATCTGCCAAGCCTACAATGATGAGTTCTTTACTGCAACAACCACTAATTCCTAATGCCTCGCCAACATTAACAAGCAAAAGTGATGCTTCCAGCTATACCTTTAAAAACAATGTTCTTTTAGCCGATACCCAAAAGTACAAGACCCACTTGAATTAGTTCAAGTCCAACTATAATACTCTGGAGAAAATAGTTTTGAACTTAACTTCTAAACAGCAGTGTAAACTTGGATTTGATGGAACACCCAGACCTTGTTTAATACTTACAAACCAAACCGCTGCTTAAGGAACTATGCAACCAGTTATTCAATGCAGCGGTTACCTAAGTATGACCAATAAGACAACAAGAAACAGCTTCTGCTCATACAGACAAACGTAACACCCTTATACTAACCTATAGTCAAAAGTTTAGTGATAAGATTCCTCTCTGCCTGGTAGTTTGGAGAAAGCCAAGACAGACAGTAATGCAAAGTCTGTGAATTAATCCACTACGAAAACCAACACTCAGCTACATCTGAAAAGGAAGGTGTAGTTTGTTTTTCAAATTACAAACCCAAACTTATTTTAATGAAAGATTTCCCTTTAAATTATTCTTCCTTGGCAACTTCATGAGTAGAAGCTTTGGCTCGAGATTTTCTATAAAATTAAGAAATTTATCAGAAAAGCAAGAGACCGTTTTAAGAATTTCCAAGCTAGTTACAGTGTATTTCTTTATCTGACGGAATTTTTTTTGTCTGAATACAACGTGCTAGGGCTCTGAGCTGTAGTTTTAAGCTTGAGAAACTGATTAAATTTTAGTTAACTAAGCTGCAGTTAAGGTTAAGTTGCAGTTAAGTTGAATAATCTTGAGAAAAATTTTGCAATTTCCATTGCCAAATAGAGACTTTTAAACAGCGATCAAAAGTCCCTTTTTTTTTTTTCCAGAGGTATCCCACAAGACACACACTCATTTATTCATTATAAAGAGCACACAAGCATGTATCTCCCTAGAGACTGAAAATCCCAAAGCCTAATCACAGCAGTGCCGTTTAAGCATTTCTTCTACCTTGGAAACATTCTCTGCACATACCTCTTCGTACTTCACCCACTGGTCTTTTGGAAGGATCTGATGTTTCAAGCTTAAATCAAGTGCTCGCTTTATACGAAATATTCTTTCATTGTAAAGATGTTCTGGAAGTCTCTTCAGTGCTTCTTTTACATCATCATCTTCATACAATGTATCATCTCGCATTAATCCTGTACCAAGAACATTTTACAGTATTGCTGAATAAGTGTTCTCAAATTTAAGATTTAGGATTGACACAGGCATTTCTACGTAACATGGGCAAAACACTTCCAATGCAAAATTACAAAGAAACCCCAAACCAATTCAGGAGAAGAGAACCACTAATTGGCCAGAGAACAAATTCTAAACACTAGTTTTCACATACTTTATTACTTGGGTTTACTCCTTTTCTCAAGGAAGAATAGGGAAATGGGTATTTAATTCAATGTATTTCATAAGGTTATACATACATATATATAACAATAACTCTTCCGGGTCTGAGAGATGTATTTATGCTCATCTAATGTTATATCCGTATTTAAGACGACTGTCTAGGTAAAGGGTTTAATAGCTCTGAA
Source organism: Athene noctua (assembly GCF_965140245.1). NCBI lineage: Eukaryota > Metazoa > Chordata > Aves > Strigiformes > Strigidae > Athene > Athene noctua. The sequence goes on along the minus strand of NC_134038.1, from coordinate 25,916,234 downwards.
TCCATTAGAGTCAGTCAATCACAGATGTGACTACTCCAGTACTGAAGAATTATTCTCTAAACTCCGCTATACATAATAGCTAGATCTCCACTGACTATATGAAGCTATGGAAACCTGAAGCTAGATGTTTGTGCGTGAGTTGGGTCCCTCCCACGCCTCCCCAAATCAGAATTACATCAACTAAAGCAGGGTTGCTTGAATATTTAAGTTTGTCCTATGTTGTTAATACTAAAAGTGTTGCTTCTGTCACATTCCAAGATTGATGCAGATTACAAGAGCATACCTACTGATTTGTGGTTAAAGGTTTTGATCTCATGTGACTGAGTTCACAGTAGTCTCCCAATAAAACAGAAATTTCTTGAGCCATATGTTCTTGAATTTAGTTTTGTAATTTACTTCAAAGGCACATAGAACACAGCTGCTAGTTTTATCACTATCTTAAACTTGGTTTCTCCTCAGTTTTTAGTTGCATTCCCAGAAAACCAGCAAAAAGCATTAATGCCTTTAAGAATTTCATAAAAAGAGGGACAGATATAACAAGAGGGACTAAGCACTGCACCTCTGGAGGAAAGACCTAAGATTATTCCTCTACAGCTGTCTCAATTTTTTTTTCTAACTTCCCCACAGCAGGTATGTTGACTTTTTTTAAATAATCTGTTCATATTATGCTCATCAGTAAATTACAGCCTCTGAATATTCAGATTCTCTTGTCTTTCAAGAATAGTTCTGCCATCTAAATAGTTGAAACAAACTTGGTAACCACTCTGAATCAATTGAAGACAATATCAAGGCAACCTCCTCTACTTTTTCACCTACCTCACCATTGTGCAGGCCAGAGAGACACCAAGTGAAGTTATGGCAATGCAAAACGCATAACTAACTAAATCCTTTTTTTTCACCTTGGATATTTTGCAGAAGTACTGAAGACAGACTACTATCAGTGGAAACCTCTCCAGCTTCAAGGGTAGCCTTTGGGTTAGAAAATACTGGGCAGTGAAAGTGACTTGGTGGGAAAAGATAAATAATCAAGCTTTCAGGACTGCTTTGTGAAAGTTTTTCCAACTGCTCCAGATTAACCTTAGCTGTTACAAGTTATTTCACTGAAAACAAGAGCAAACACAGAAATAACAAAACCCCCACCAATTCATTACTAGGTAGCAATCATGATGACTGACACTACTGGTAACTTTTTCTCTGAAAAAGCAGTAGCTAATTTTTATCAAAAAGACTTAAGCCAATCTGCATGTACATACAACAGTTGTGGACCATAACTAGTTTGAGGACTGTTACATTTGCAGTGGTTTTAAAACTCAATGAAACACTTACCGTATTTGTTGAATCCAGCTGCATTATAATACCACTTGCGAATCTTGTCTAACAGTCGACCACCTCCTGCAACTGAATATGACCATCATCAGTTGCAGAGCAAGACAAAATTCAACATTTTTTGATCTCTGTTTCTCTAAATTTGATTATTAGACTGCTTTAAGACTTGGAAAAATACTAACAGTTCATTGTCAAAGGCAGCATCAACACTTAGGCTCCAAACTCTTACACTCAAGCTAAAAACATCATGTTCTACTTAAAGCAAAACCATCATGCTTTTCAAATAATTTATCTAAGTGCCACAGCTCTCACTACAATTAATGCAGTTTTAAGGTCAGCATATTAGTATGTTGTTAACTGTCTGCTCTCCTCTCCAGTTACTTCAATACTATTCCAGAGACTCTTTTTTTCAAAGAGCTGCCAAAGTCAACTGGAAAGTCAACACTGAAACCTCAAAAAAAATCATTGACTTCAAAAAGAAAAAAATCAAACACACCACACATTGAACATTTGGCTTTCCTTAACTGTAATTTTGGATAGCAGAAGTGGTTTTACATGTAATTAAGTACAATGCAGTAACAAGTATCATTAAAGTAACTCTGCAAACCAGCACAACAGAGGCAATGCAGCCAGGGCAAGCTATCTTTCATGACTGTTGTCTTACTAAGCCACCCCATAAAAGCAGTGCTACATGTGATACCAGTCCGCCATTAGCACACTACCTCATCAGGCCTTATTCCTTCGTACTTTAGGACTCGAGAAGGAATAACATGAGATCAACTAGACTGCAGCCAGTATCCGGGCCGGACAGCGATCCCCGAGGCCTCTCCGGAGCAGCCCAAAGGCTCCTCCAGTGCTCCCTAACACCCTCTGCCCTACTGCTCCTAGAAAACCTCAGTGTATCGGAGCCAGGCTCCCACCTCTGAGGCCCAGACCGAAGGGCCACCGATCTGGAGGGGCGGCGAGGAAACCCGCCCGCCGTGGCCAGGCCAGGGGTACATCAGCTTCAGGCGCTGCCCCCGTCAAGGGCACACGGCACACGCCGTCCACCGGCTCCCCATCTCCCCATCACGGCCGTCTCGCCCCCTGACCCGAGACAGGACGAGCCCAGCACCGCAAGCGCGACGTGCACGGCCGCATACGACCACCCCCGGCCGCCCACCGCCGCCTCACCAGGTGCCCTCGCCGCCATCTTGACCTCTGCGCGGCGCGCTGCCTTCTGGGTAACCCGCGGCGTCCCCGGGGGGCGGGGGCGGGCGCGCCAATGCCTCCTCAGCGCTGGCGCATGCGCCCCGGCGGGGCGGTGGCGAGGGGCGGCCCCGCGGCGGCCGCTAGCTCAGCGTGTTATCTGGGCGGGCGACGTGCCGGAGGACGGAGACTGCCCCATCGGACTCCGTTGTGGCGGCCCGTCCCTGCTTTGGCTTCCTCCTAGGCCGTGTTCTGGCGCGGGCACTCCGTCGTAACCGCGGCGGGGCACCGGGCCGCTTGGAGGCACCTGCCCGGGGGCGGGAAAAGCGACAAAGAAGGGGCCGAGGTGGGCACGGGTGAATCGCTAATTAAGCCAAGATAATAAACTCCTGCTCAGACCAAGGAACGTTGTGCGGTCTCCTCGCAGTACGCGTGCACTGCGGCACCTCTGCAAACGGACAGCATTTCAGAATATTTTCCCACTGTAGTCTGAGCCATCGCCTTTGCTAGCGGGGCCCACGTTCATACCTGCGTGGTGGCGGCTGTAGCTCAGAGCCCAGAGAGCGGATAGGAACAAGCCCTGGCTTCAGCATAAAGTAATCCAGCAGGATTACCTCTGGCAGTTGAACTGGTGTAACTGGGTGCTGTGAAGGCTCTTTAGACTAACAACTGCAAACCGAGGGGTAAAGGTGAATATTAGCTAAAAGTAAGTTTATGTTTGTAAAGCACAGTAAGCAAAGCACCAAGTCAGTCACAGAAAGAAGCAGAAACCTCTCTTTGCTCAGGTATCACAGCTGTCAGGTGAGTGGCTCCATTTTCTGAGGCATAGACCACTGCCCCTCCTCAGCAATTAATTCAGAAAAGAACCATTGCATTTGTAAAGAAATGAGTTATTCTAGAAATACTGCTATGGTAAGCAATTTCAGTCAGAAAAGCATGTGGCCGAATGTGATATCCAAGCAAACAGTACTGCTCAGACTGCACATCAGCAGACCACAAAGGGTCTTTGCCATATTGTACCCAGCACGTCTCAATTAATCAACATGCTCAATCAAAGGCTGCTAGCCCTTATCAAGAACAGCAGACTACAATAAGTTTGGTAATTCTAGGCCAAATATTTCTTTTAAAGATTTTTTTTCATCTTAAAGCCAAAAAGTATTTGGCATGATCCTCAAAAAGTTCTTCTATCCTCTCTTCTCTTTCCTTTTAGCACTCTCATAAAATCTTTTGCTTCCTTTCTTCATCGTATTTCTGGGAAGTTATTTTGGCATAAGCTCATGCATTTAACATTTCAAAGAAACTGGTTTAGCTCTGGCAGCAATCATTTTTACATTAAAAAATATTAAAGGAGTTAAAAGCTCAGAGTTTAAGACATTAAAAATATACACATTCTATAATATAATCTATATTTAATGGTTTGTCACATGGTAACATAGATGACAATAAGGACAGCGGAGTAAATCCGCAAAAGCAAACTCTTTAGTTTGGCATTGTGAACCCACATACTTTCTCTTAATAATAATTTCTACTATAAACACTGTTTTTTTCTAGATTGTTTGAAGATTAGTTTGTTATTTAGCATTTAATACAGTCAAAATGTAAGTAAGCATATTGAAACAGACATAGATATTTTCATGTAAAATAAGAGAAAGGGGGAAAGTGTTTTAGCTATCACATTTTGGCCACAACTTTAGATGACATACATCTCCACCAAGAAGAGTCTACTTAATAGAGGATTTCAAGTGACCTTCTCAGGCCAATGGAGCACGAAACATGAGAACAAAGGATAAAAGAGAGCATCTCAGATATATATTGCAGACAATGTGGCTTTTTTTACTGTGTTTCAAGTGAAGATGCCCCAGTAAATCATTCTGCACCCTGCTTGTTCTGACAACACTCCTCTTGGGTGTTGTAATTCAAATTCCAAATTTTTATTTTGGATAAAAGACCCAAGTTGTAATCCAGAGATCACTATTCTCATTCTTTAAATGTCTCTTTAACCTTACTTTATTTCCCACCTATTAGGGGAATTTAACCTTTTGAATTTTATTCTTCTAGCTGCATACAAGTTGGTATTTTAAGCTCCAACACTGAGCTTTTAAAACATTGAGGCTTTTTCATTAAATAAGCTCAAATCCAAATGAAAACATCTGGATTTCAGTTTCCTGAACTGTTTTAACTCAAAGAATGGAAACTTCTAAACAATAAATTATCAGACAGTTTGCATTTGGGTTTAGTCCGTTTCTTCACTTTGCCCAAATACACTGTGATTTGATAATACTGTATTAACATGATTTGTTTACTGATAGGATTAAGTACTTTTAATACTTCCATGATTCCTAATGTTAGCATTTATTTCAGTTGTTACATTTGAGCAAGATAACTCTTGTCAACTAAGTATATACTACAGCCTCTTTTTACATGGTTACTTGTATCTAAAGCCATACAAATCTCATTGGGGTGGGGAAAAACTGCTTCTCCCTCTCAGCAAGGGGAAAAGTGACTTAAAATAAGCTCCTAGATTTCAGGGACATGTATAGTTTTATTTTATTTCTGTAATTTGCCTAGATTCCATTTGCTGATTTTCTTTGATTATTTCAAACCAAGTTGCACTGTACAGCTTTTAAGATATTAACTTCAGCAGCCAGCTTCACAAAGAAATGCCCTTGTAACCAGCTGAAGAATGCCTTTTTGTATAAGAGACTTCACATATGTAACAGTGTTCTTTATACTGTACAAGGAAAAGAATAACATTATTAGCTCTTAAGATAAAAGCAAGTACACATCACTTCTTCGCTACTGCAGAAACTTGTTTTTCTAACTTTTGGGATGGAGGGCGAGGGGAGAAGACAGAGGAGTAGGTCACTAATCAGTTTTTCCATCTCCCAAAATGGTGAAATTATTGAAAGGAAAAAAAAAAAAAAAAAAAAAAAAAAGCTACCGTAAATTACTTTTCTATTACTGTGCAGGCACCATTCATTCCAAATTAAGTTAGCAATTAATTACAAGGATTGCATCAGTAGCAGTCAACATATATTTAGTCAATCCTTCTGAAATACAATTTAAAGTCACCATAAAGAATATTACTGTGAGCCTTTAAATCCTACAAATGTTTCATAAGCAACAACTTCTTAAACCAGTAAGTTAGGAGACTGTAAAGGGGAGTAGTTTTATAAAATATGTTTATTTAATAACTTTATTCTATTCCTTTTTACATGTGTTACTAATTAGAGTGTTTTTAAGAATTTTTCAAAGTCCTGTATAGAAGCTTTGGCCATCTCTGTACAAAACACCTCATCGGGCAAGGATACTAGCTGGTCCAGAGAGATGTAGCTGGGTTGTGCTGGGTCATACTGGGCTCTTCCCAAGAATGTAAGAAACATATGTCTCTCTTTGATTCGTAATAGCTTTGAGTTGAAAACCTAAGACGGAAAGAAAGAAAGAAAAAAAGAAAGGGAAGACTCTTTAAGATTGTCTAAATTTCAGATTCTGATTAATCTAAAGTAGGAGCATTTTTTAGACAAACTGAAGATCTAGGAAGAAAACGAATAATTTGCATATTTTCTTCTCAGTTATGTCAAACACCAGGTAGGTTACATTTATATATAAATTATCTAAATTATAAATAAATGCTTCAATACAGTATGCTGATGTACCCACACGAGGGAAATCAGGGAGTGATACAACTCTCAAATATGTTAGTTTTTTGTTTATAGATGATGACTATGTTACTTTCGTGTAATCACAGCCAAGAAAGGGGAGAGGAGACATTCAGAACCAGGGAGTAAGAATACCTAAGCATTTTCCCTATACTGTCAGAAGCATTTATTTGTACAGCCAGACTCAGATGAGCATTGTTATAAGGAAGAAACGAACAGGTGACCACACGGTGTAATACAAACAAGTGAATCGCACAGTGGCAACAGAAAAGGTGAGTGGCTGCACCTCCTGTCATTACACAGCCAAAAGGCACAGTGCAGTCGTTCAAAACAATCACTTGTCTTCTGCTGCATAGCAATGCCTACCTTTGAAGAGATTTGTCACAAAAAGAATTCTAGACCATCAAAGGCAAGAACAATGGTAAGGGAAACATGAAAGAAATCAGGGGAACATCTTACAAAGAGAGAGAAGTGGGGAAGACAAGAGCTGCACAGTTGAGTCTAAAAGCAGAGATCTAATTCTGCATAGAATTCTGAGCAGCACAACTGAAGAGAAGACACTGCTTTAGAGAAGGTAATGGTGAAGACATGAATGCTAGAGCAATGAAAGTGAGCAGAGTTTTTACTAAAAATGAGACTATGTTACTGAAGGAAGGATTTTATGAGAATGCAAACTAATTTTAACTAGGACAGAAAGCAAAACTACTATTCTGCTGTTGCCTTCCTTGAATTTTAAGAGGGAGTCAGAAGATGGGGAAAAAACCTTATCCATTGTTTATGGAGCTAGCTGACAGGAAGGATGGTTACAACAACAGCTGTAACATCGGAGAGGATTTGACAAAAAAAAAATCCTGTATGCCTCTTATTTTCAGCATCACTGTCATTCAGAATAGAAACAAGAACAGATGGAGACAAGTATGTATTTGTGAATGCCCAAGTTGCAAGTTATATGGCCAGACCATATACAGACTGAGCTGCACTAGCCATATCCCAGAACTCACAGTTTTTGAGGATGGAAGGGAAGAACAGGGCATAGAGGAAATTACCCGTCCACAAAACAGGAAGGGAAATAATGAGATGAACCACCATGAAGCCAATAGTAAGACAACTGAGAAGGAAGGGAGCAAGACTTGTGGTCACTTGAGGTCAAAGAGGGCAAAAGACATGGACTGGAGTTACAGCAAGCATCCTTGTTAAACAGAGATAGATAGCAAGATAAGTAATCAAAATCCTAGGGAGCAGTTTTATTTCCCCATATAATGTTGGCTTTTTAGACAGATTAGCCAGTTAGATTCCCTACTGGACTTGCTTTAGGAAGAAAATTATTGCAGTTCAGAAGTTGTAATTTGTGCTTTCTTTTTTTCCTTGTAAGAAGGTAGTGTGACTGCATGTCAGCACTGGATGAAGTGACAAATGCTTTCAACTCTTAATTTGTGAGAAAGTAACAGTAACGAGGAGATTGAAAAAAACCAAAATACTTATCGAGAAACTAATCTCTTTTCACTCCTGTAGTTTTTTAGCTATTGCTGCAGCAATAGGAAGTTCAAAGAGAATCTGATTGCCTAATGGACAGAACCTCTCTTACCTATAAACTGTATTTTCAGATCCTAGAATCTATAAAATTTATATTTTACTTAGACAAATCTGAAAGAAATGTTTTTATAAATATGTTATCTAATAAATACATCTTCTGCATGATCTGTCTTCCCTTGTGTCTCTTAGCTAGGTAATATTTTTGGACAAGGAATCCCTAAGCAGGTAGTAATCACTCTTGGATGAATCCAGAAAAGATAAGCATGACTGCTTCTGTTGAAAACTTAAAAATTCACAAGACTGGAGGGTGGTGGTGTCACATGTGTCAGGGGAAAAAGGGCACTTCCATACTGGAATCCTCAATGGTTGCTGAATTGCTAATAAAAGTTATCCCAGTTAAGAGTAAAAGCTACAGACAAGTTGAAGAGTTCACCCATGTCCTGTATACAGTGAGACTCCACCTTCAGCACCAAACAAGTGGAGAAGCTGTGCAAAGAACACCTACAATTTATTCCCAGACTAACAGCTCACCTGAGGAAAGCGAGTAAGCATGTGGTGGGGAATGCCCATTATGTTGTGTAAGTAGTCAAACGTCTGTTTAAGTCTCTTTTTACTGGCAGTTAAAATCTTGGGGGTTTTAAATACAATCTCTTGAATTTCATTACGTTGAAAACCAAGTTCAATCTGACAAACCTGAAAAAGAGCACAATTTTACCTTCAGAAGTCAGCTACAGCAAACAGCTTATTTTAACATGCTACCGAAATAAACTAATGCAAAATTCTTCTACCCTTTGTCACACAGCAACAAGAATGCAACCCCACAATAATACCCGCCACTCCAGTTCTTCTCAAGTCAGATAGTGCAAATTATTTATCATTCTGGATTACAGTGTTATTTGTTTATAGAATATCCCTGAAGCATTCTGTGAATGCTATGTATTTCTCAGTTTGTCTAAGATAATGAACAAAAAAGCTGTGTCTCGGTATGTGTGGCAATTACAAGCATAAAGATGCTCCCTGAAGAGTCTAATCAGTTTCAACACCAAGCTGTCAAAAGAGATCAACTTTCTAGTTGTCGAGCTGTTGAGCTCTGTAAAACACAGCAATCAAATAGCTAGTGACTACTTTTATTAATGTGGGGGGTTTTTTTGCTAATGGATTCAAGTTATAATTTTATATTAGGAAGTATAATTTCAGTCCTGTAGTCTTCAACTGAAGTCTTGTTGGACCTGAAAGAGATGTGTAGAATATGCGGTGTATTCAATTTATTTTACAGTTGGTTGATGTCTTTTTCAGAGACTGCCTTGACTTCAATTATGGTTTCCCAAAATGAAAGCAAAATCCATTTTTTCAGTAAAATCATGAGCACTCCTCCCAAAGTGCGGAATGGCAAGCAGTTCACTAAGTTGTTGAGAAAGGAATTCGACATACAAGAGTGTCTGGTAACTCAGCCATTTCTCCTATCCTCCAGTGACACTTACAAGCTGCTTCTTTTCAGTCATGAAGTGTGTGTGCTTGCCAGTCAACATAACCAAACTTTCAAATCCTACTCAGGTACTTCAAGTTGGCAAAGGTGGGGCTCTTTGTTTTTCCAATTTGATATGCCAAGGCTACAGCTCTTTTCCAAAACTGCCTGGCAAATACAAAGGGAAGGGCTTAAAAATCTGGGTTTTGAAGCTACCTTAGGACTTCCAGATCCTTATAGGGAGTTGTTTCTAGAAATTACTATAATCAGATCTTTCAACTCCTGGTTCTTCCTTATCTGCTTGATAAATATTTCTGTATCATGAGATACTAAGCAACTAAGACAGCATTCAAGTATGCAGAGATGTATTTGCACTTCAGCGGTGTCTTCCACCTCTCTGCATTGGCAGGGGTAACTTACTGCATTAAGATCACAAGATCTGAGAGTATGACCTGATGTTAAATGAGTGGAGAACGTATAGCTGGACACACTGTAGAGGTAACTGTGGCAAGAATTTTGAGCTTTTCTTTTCTACTCTGTGAAATGAAACAGCTCTCTCTTGACATGAATGGTGAGGTCAAGACTAAGTTGCTTTTGACTGCACTCAGTTTGACTGCAAGCATATTTAATATTCAGTAACTCTCTAGGCCATGTATGCTATTATCCTTACTGTGTAAGTCCCAGCAATATTCAACATACTCTGTAAGATTCCCACAACAGGCAGTGGTAATGCAAGCTTTCCAGTTTCATCCTATCAGTGAATCTCTAATTATGTTCAATGAAACCTTCAAAGAACGGAATAAGCCATCCTTCAGCTCATTTAGTCCATTGGTATTTTTTGAAAACCAGCATCAGCTGCAGCAGTTGATTCTATGTAACAGCCCACTCAGAATGAGGTACCACCAGATCACTTTTGAACTGCTGGTATACGGTTTCACTTTCTGAGTACTGCCTGCCCACCACCAGCTTAGGAAATACAGGTCTGAACCTAAATTCTGAATATGAGACATCCAACCTCCTGAAAGGCTGGAGCTTCTAAGTATCAGTAGATTCTAGAGGACCTAAAAGTCATTCCTCTCTCTCTCTAGAACATGTTAAAAATGACGCTACACTTTTTGATAGATAGACAAAATAGTCACATAGAACCAAGGATCTTAAAAGCACATTCAACACATACTGAATCCCTAGTCTGTGGAAACAACATTCATTAAAAACAAAGCACTATTAATTGGAACAGTCTGCTACTTTCCAGTCTCCTCCCTTACCACACACACACATTTCAGATTTCAAGATTCCCAGTGTTTAATAGTTTCAGAGCAGCGAGTCTGTCTGAAAATTATATATTTTAATTAATAGTTATGCATTATAGGATAATGAGATTTCTCAAATTGTTACACTACATCATGCTGTTTGGCCTAGATGGCTTTACAGCACAATAATTAAACCAATGCATAGTTTAATTTTCAAAGGGGAAAGGAGTCCCTGTGGGTTTTAAGTTATTTACCCAACAGTTGTTAATAATGACCATCTGCTATCAGACAATAGGTGTCAAATGCATATTTTGGCAAACCAGCTACCTGCCAAGAGGAAAATAATCAACTGCACATTTCTTGCTCCTAAATCCTCATGGACAATCCAAGTTAGCAAAAAAACATAATAATTAAGGGGAAAAAAGAAAAAAAGAAGCAAACAGGCCCTATTTTTCACTCATCATAAAGAAATGGGTAACAATTTGTGTCCTCAAATAGCAGTTTTTGGCAGGAAGGGACCCAGATGAAGTTTCTAACCTACATCAGAGTAGAAAACAGAATAGGATACTGCTCTACATATGCTGTAAACTTGCAAGCTACAGAGGAAAATCTGCAGCTGTTTTATATCTCTACTAGAATTATTTCATCAAATTATTTCTGTGCAGGATTCTCCTCCAAGAATTTTATCTTCTGCCAACTCTTAAAACTATTTGAATACGCAATACACTTTTAATACCTACTAATAAGCTCACCTGAAGATTTTCTTTTACAGGTTCTAATTTACCAGTCAGTAGCCTTGGAAGACGAATTACCAGATCTTTTGTCTACAATTAGAGAAAACACACAAAGGAAAGATTATTACTGAAAGCTTCTTTGTAAATCAATCTGTGAAAGAAAGATAGATATCAATAGAAACTTTTTTTTTCTAGTTGGAAGAGGGATGCATTTGCACTTGCATTTCATTTTACCCCTACCCCAAAGAATACATTGCTGCTTCATGTGAATTCATAAGATGCAAAAAGTTACTCAAATATACGTTTGGAAAATAAAAAATAACATAGCTGTTGTAAAACAGACAGGAAGAGGAAGTAAAAGCATACCCCACAAGTAGAAAGCATGCTCAAGTGCCCAATCTCTCTCAGTGCTCAAGTTGTTTCTTCCCACCTTTTTTAAAAAAAAGTAGCCACCACACTACCTGAAGCTATAAAAGGATTTTTCAGCTGCAGTGGAATGTCTACCTTAGGATCTAGTTAGACCACAGTAATCCAAGAAATTACTCCACATCCCCTAAACCCTGTGATTACTTGTAATCTGCCCTGAACACAAGGCAGTGACTAAACCTGTTTCCAGAGAGATCTCTTACCTCAAGCACGGTAAGGCCAGGAACAGGCACTGTGACAGCTATGACTGTTCAGCTAATAGAAGCCAATAGAAGAACACCAGATTTCATTGGAACTTGATATTTATTGCAATCCCCAGCTACTGCAGGAAGCAACTAACACTGCCCACTTATTCCAGGAAACTCCAGCTACTACCTCCTCTGAAGATGCCAGGCATGGTGCTAAATACCTGTTAAGGACGTAATGTGGTAAGCACTAAGGAGCAAACCCAGGGGTTACTCTTGGTGAACCGTGCATATAATTTGGCATTTAGTTTGAGATGGTATTCACAGATTAGACTATTTTTCTCTGATGAGTTAAATATGTTATAGTATCTTGAAGAGATGAAGAGTGCCATGTTGTTTTCTAGAAGTTAAAAAAGCTGCTTGCTTGTTTCAGCAATAGATTCAGTCCTCTGACCTACCTCAAACAAGAAACTGGACACACACATGCTTATTTGACAATAACTTGCAGCAGATAATTTTCAAGAACTGTACTTCAATGTTAGATGTCCGTATTACTTCTATAGACAGTTATATTACTTCTATAGACAGTTAAAATCATGTTATCCTCCTGTAACCTGCTCTGTTACCATTAGTAATGTCACTAACGTTTGTGGATAACCTCCTAACACTTGAAGTATTCATGTTTCAAGGCATTACAGTGGTCACTAATGAAGTACCTAAAGACTTCAGTCTTTACCTTTTTTACACTGAGACCAAGTTCATTTTTGAAGAAACCCAGTCTGTTATCCAGTCTTTCCACTGAAAACAACAGCAAATATGGAGCTCTTGAGACCATCTGAGCAATTTCTGCCTTACCAAATTTTTTTGATTTTAGGTAAGCCACTCTAGAAAGAGAACAAAAACAAAATAAAATCCAGTGATGAAAATTTTATTGCCTCCATTTATTCAGTACTTGCTTAAATTCCTTAGTGATATCTTATAAATGGACAGATGTTCTAGCATTAACATGCAACGCTGCCAAAAATAATTAGGGAGAAATCTGCAGTTATCATAAAAGCAAAATACCATCCCTTCCAATTAATTAAAAGTAAAATAAACCTCAGAACACAATGTCAATACTGAAGACAGATTTTAATTCCTTCCAGCTGTACTTAAGCAGATAACTATGTTAACCTACATTTAACTACCAGCCTGTCTCCTAGATTGCAAACACATTAATAGATCATCATAGGGTATGGACAAGAAGATATATACAGCCTTTTGCTATTTTAATGAATTCCATTTCTGCTGCTGAAAGAACAGAGTACTGTACCTCATACATCCCCATTTTGCCAATAGCACTGGAGTAGAAATATCATACAACAATGCTATCTGTAGAGTCATTGTCCAAAAAGACATTTCCAAATCAGCTGAAAGATGGAGTTTTGTTACAATAGGTCCCTACTTTCACTCACTGGTCCAAGGATTTAGTTACAAAACATCTGGTTGTCAGAAAGGAGAAGGAGCTGACTAAAGTTAAGTTTAACAGAGCTTTCTTTCCAACTCAAAACTTTTTCCAAACTTTGAATTCAGTGAAAGTGAAATCCTGTTTCAAATACTACTTGCAGTAGATTATTACCATAGCTCCCAGAAAAAGGAATGGGGGGGAATACAGCCCACAAAATAGAGACATGATTAACCCACATGCCACCATCTATACAAAAACTAATCTACAATTTCAAGAAGTTTCCTTTGGTTATAGATGAGCATATACAGAAGTATTTGCTGTCGGATAAACTTAAATCATACAAGTACTGATTTTATCTGGCAGTAATTAAGATACCAAACAGATTGCAAAATATTCTGAAGGAGCATATATTCAGCAAAAGACAGGCTTGTTAAATGTTGATGTGTTAAATCACATCTTGTGGAGAGAAAAAAAAAAAAAATCAACACCACCTTCCAGTCACTACAACCTCCTCTTTCCACAAGCCCTCAAAAATGAAGCCATCACAAGCCAAAAACCTCCAGACAGAAGACCTAAGAACAAGGTCTAGAGGACCGATTCCTAACTGAGCAGGCACCCCAACACAGAAGGTAATGGCCTAGACTCCAAATAATGCTGATGGAACTGGCTGCAGGAGCCTCAGAGACAAGGAGAGGTTAGGAGGGGGAGAAATGCAGAACACAACAATAAACAACTGGCCCTTCAAAAATGATACCATTATGTACTGAACACTGCAGCTTTGCTACACTATACTTCTTCCATTCATTTTTTCAGGGTCACAACTGCTAAGCATTTTAGAAACAGCTAAATGGACAGATTAAAAAGAAAACCTTTTGGTTGTCCTGACTCCCCTCTGCTTGTTTTCTGTTAACAAGTCATTGAGATTCACACCTGAAGCATTTCTTTGCATCTTGGAAAGGCAAGAAACTTAAAAGAGGGATATCAAGACCGTAATAACCTGACTGTAGAAACTGATATATTAAAGTAGCACAATTACACAACCCAACTAAAGTTTGAGATAAATCTGTGAGTGTTGGCACCAGGGTTAGCCCTCGTTCTACTACAGGGGTCAGCAGTTCTGTGTAGCATGTTAACAGTTTTAAGCCATCATTAACAATACTGCAAAACAAAGCATCTGGTGCAGCTGCAGTACAGACACTGATTTGCAACTGTCAGAATTGTTATGAATTATGGAATGTTTTGACTTTTACAGTGTTTATCTGAAATCGAATGCCAAATCTATTGAAATTTGTGTTTTGTTTCCTGGCAACGTGGAATCCATAGCAATAAAACATTCCAGAGTGATGTAACCAATACCATGTCCATCTGCACCAAAGTGTTTATGCGAAGGTGATACTCGGCTTTCAAAAGACAGCTATCTGAGACACATTCACTCCACAGCCTGCCATACGCCCTCCGCAGCACACTTACTTTAAAGCTTGCAGGAAAGCATTCACCAGTGCCAGAGATAAACTCACTGAAAAATGAAACTGCAGAAAATGAAGAAGAAATTGGATTGCACTGTTCAGCCCTTACTTCACTAACCAGGCAGTGCCACAGGACAGTCACTGAAAAGCAAATCTGACTTCATAGGACAGTTAGAGTGTTTATCATAGCAAAAAATACACTCTTCAGAAGAGTATAAGCAGCCCTGACATCTAGGCTCAAAACTACTGCTGAACACTGACAGAGGTTCTTTTCGGATATTGTTTCTGAAAGGCCACTTACTGAATAGGAGCACGGAAGAACAGAAGAGAAAGAAAAGTCAAGTCTATGTTAGAAATGAACCTATGTTAGACGTAAGTCTACTTATGTGCCTGTTTCCAAAAAGCTGTTTTTTCAAATTTCTGCCTTGGACAGCTACTATGTACAAGAGCCAAGCAGACAGACTTTTTAATTTTTTTTCTGGAAATTTTAAATACCAAGACCTTCTGAGTAAATTACAAAGTGTGTGCACATACACACACACGAGTTGTTCTGTAAAAGAAGTGTTCAATTAATGAAACACTGTCTGGAGTAATTTTAAGAATAAAAGTCCATTTTATGGACTACGGAACAGTTTAGGGCATACACATGTGAACACACACAAGAATTAGTTCATTGTGGTTCCAGTTTGAGCTGGACAACAGGAAAAAAAGTCACCAAAACCTTCTGCTGTTATTAGATGTAAACACAGAAGAAATCTGGTCTGCTTCTTTTACTGCAGAATTCACAAGGTATGGGTAGACATATCATCTAGAAGACCAGTTTCAAAGCATGACTGAAGACGTTAATATTGTTCTACAAATTTAGGTAAGCCTCAGGGACTAACATTTTGGAATCTAAGCTGACCCAGGTAAAGCAAGTGGCTTAGGATGGCAGGCTGCTTCCTCTGTGGCAGAGAGACAGGGATGAGCTGTAAAATTTGTTAATGGTCAGTCTTCCAGTAGATCAGGGTGTTGACTTATGATACCACCACATCTTAATGCTGACTGATGGGAACGCACAGGAACACAGAGCCAGGGATCAAGTGAGAAAGGAAGCAGCAGCAACATGGGTTCAGACAAGGTTAAGCCAACTGGGACACCAGGTCTTCAAGCCAAAGGACTTAACATTCTGCTGATATTTGAAAGGCCTACCTGGTTTCTAAAGCTTCCAGATCTTCGGCAAGGATGTATGGATTTTTGGTCAGGAATGGTCCCAGCTGATTGTCTTCTACACCCACATCCTTAAGAAAAAGAAGTATCTTTCTTATATCTTTTTCAAAGTCCAAGGTCAGTAAGAGTTGACCTGCCTTTTGACGTTTCTCTACTTGGGATAAGTCAACTCCTACAATAAACAAAATTAGAAATTGTTTTAATTAAACACAGACCCTACTCCTATAAATGTTTCACAAAGGCATGTTGAAATTTATAGGACTACTCCTTTTCTTGCACTGATTTAGCATATTTCAATTGCTCAACACAGCAAGGTCACAACACCTTGTATACTGTGGAAAGATTCCAGATAAAACAAGCAGTCATTTTAGACACTTTTGCTGAGTTTATTATTTGAAGGAAGACATTTGCAGTGAATCCTGCATGTGAACAATCAAGTCCACGAGCATGTGCCACATGCA
This sequence comes from Athene noctua, assembly GCF_965140245.1. Taxonomy (NCBI): domain Eukaryota; kingdom Metazoa; phylum Chordata; class Aves; order Strigiformes; family Strigidae; genus Athene; species Athene noctua. The sequence goes on along the minus strand of NC_134038.1, from coordinate 25,899,885 downwards.
GAGACCTACTCCTGTCTCAGAATGATGTGTGAAAGGAATTCCCAACTCCATTATACAAAGGAAGGGGACAATTTTGCAGTGAAGTGCCTTTGGATACTGGCTCACACAGAGCAATTTGTTACTACATGGGGCCAGATCTCCCCCTGTCAAATATTTATTTTTCCAACTTTCTTCCAGTGTTCCTTGCACTTTTGGGAAACAAGGAGGTGGCCAGCAACCTTCAACACAGCTACCCCTGCAGAGTCCACATGCTTTTTGATGATACATAATGTTATCTTCCATCCCTTCATTCTTTCATTCATTGCCTCTCCAGTTTACTGTGCCCCACTTCTAAGGTTCTGCACCCCTCCCCGCTCCCTTCCTTCCCTCCTTCCTTCCTTCCCTCCCTCCCTCCCTCCCTCCCTCCCTCCCTCCCTCCCTCCCTCCCTCAGAGAGCTGCAATATTTTCACAGCAAATTAAAGCATCTTTAACCAGCCCAAAAGAAAGGCCAATCAAGTTACACAAAGTGCTCCCCACCTCTGGAAGCTGTGGGAGATGCCTCCTTCTAGCATACACAGCACTAAGGGACTAAAATTAGCCAACTTTGTCTTCATGTAATATGACATTGCTAGTGAGTCATGCAATCCCCTCTCTTTCCATTTACCCTGGATAACATTCTGTTGCTTTTACCCACTGGTCAGTGTTCCTATTTTCAAGTTTACAAGGCAAACAGTAATATCAAAACAAAAATTATAGAATCTCCAAAGCCCCAGACATAGGCAAACCACATAAACAAAAGCACACATACCTAGGTGGACAAGTTTTGCCAGGGTTTCTGAGTGATCGACATAATCTCGGAGTGTGGAAGACTGAAGGGGAAGAATCGGTTCTGCAATGATCTGTACAGCTTCTTCCTCAGAAATCTCCTCCAAAGCAGATGAAGGTGGGATGTCATCCCAGTCTAAGAAACAGAAGACCCAAATGCATTTTGTGAAAGACCTGTGTGTGAGCTGAACAGCCAATCTATTACTATTAAAAAGCATATGAAAACATAAGAGTACTCCCAGTTTTTGTCTCTGTTCCATCTCCTTGTCACTGTCCATGTGGACAAATCTGAGTGTAGTACCCAGCAAGCCTGCCTTCAGTCTACTGCCTTGATCACTGAAGACAACAGATCACATCACCTTCTTGAAAAATAATCTTCTTTCATGTTTTCACAAATGCATTCTTGCCTTTTCATATCCAGATCAAAGACTACTGCAAAGATTATTTTTCATAATCTGACAAGCCCACTACTTTGTGCTTCTTCTGAATCTGATGCCTGAACTGCAGTTGTTTTAACTTGCATGGTATTTCACAGCCATCTCCAACGAAGCTATCATGTCTTATCCATTACAGAATGGCTGCTGACTGCCACCACCTCAAACTAAAGAAATCAAGCTCCATTTTCTATTAATTAAGGTTTCCAAGCGAATATCATTATGCTCGATTCCCCTTAAGTGTTCCAAGTCACAGAGCTCAGTGTCTTTTTAAAAAATACTTCTCTAAACTGATCTATTTTTCCACTGACAGCAGCTAGATCAAGATTACTGTTTGCAGGCTGGTTGCTAGCATCCACCTCAATTGTCAAACTGATTACTGATCATCAGCCCTATTATAAACTCTTCAGGATGGAGATTTTCTCTGCCCTGTACCTTTGCACAATGACATCCTAGAGACTAGGGTAACACTCTTCCATATCAAGAAAACAAAGCCACACCAGAACTACCAAGACAGGTTCCAAAGCAGGATGATCTTAATGTTCCAGGAAAAGCTGCACAGACTAGTTCAATAGCTGTAGAAGGTCTTGCCACTTGTTTTTCTCTGAACCACAGAAAGAAAGCACGGTAAAATGTTTTTAGCAACATTTACACCTTAAACAGTAATAAGAACTCTCTAGGAATCCATATGGATGTCAAGTATTTTCTTTAAACTTGTTGAGGACCGAACCAGTGTACACCAAGGTCCATTCCAGAAGCACAGATGCTTTTTTTGCCACTTTAAATTCTTTAGACCTCCTATCGGGAAACATACCTCAAGTCATCAAAAAAAAAAAAAAAGTTAGCAATTATGTTTATTCCATTATATACACTGCCAACTGGGCAAAATCCTACACACACACACACCAGCAAGTCTGCTGGCAGATAGAAATCTGGCACATAGATAAACTGCACCGCAGGTGCAGACACATAGGAGCTGGCTGACCTGTCAGTTCTGCTGAAGCACTGTTTCCAGAACCAGCTGCACAAACACACAGATCTCACTTGCAGCTCTCAGCCACCCCAAAAATAAGCTCTGTAGGATCCAAGTTGGCTGGGCTTAAAGCAGAATCTGAACATACAAGACTGCTTAGTAATCCAGAGCAAGTTTCCTCAGTATAGCAGAATTATTTTCAGAGGGTGGTATTTTTTTTATCCTCATTTAGATATAAAAGTAGAGAAAAGTGAAGCAATTTCCTCAGGGCAACACTACCAAAGCGACCTTCTATCTCCTTTCCTCAGGAGACAGCTGGAGGAGCATTTCCCATGAGAGCAGTCAGTACTTAAGCAGGCTTCACACTCTGCTGCCTCCTGTTGTCCACCGCCGCAGTTTTGCGAGCGGCTTCAGGGGTGGCCTCGAACCCTTGCTCAAAAAAACCCAAATCAACCAAACCCGACAAACAAACACTTTTATTTTGTACCGGTACAGCTATGAGGGAAAGACAAATGCTCAGCTGCTGAAGGCCGAGTTACAAAAATCCCTTCAAGCAGAAGCTTCATACTGACATTTCTACCCAAAACATTTTATCTCAGCTTAAAGGTATTCTTTGTATGCTAGAGTGACCACAGGAATTCTTTGTCAACTATGGGGCTAAAAAGAAGTGAAAGTCAGGAACTTCAGATAAATGTTTTAGATAAACAGGCCAAGAAAGAAGAAACAAGGGTAATACTGCAAGCATGATTTGGGAGAAATGGCATCCCTAAGGCTTCTTACCTTCACACAGTATTTTTGCATTCAGATCAGGCAATGTTTCTGCTTTTACTTGTTCCTGTTTTACTGGTGAAGGCAAGGTACTTTCGCGACAAGAAAAGGATCCATCCTTGGCACTGCCAGGTGGAGAGCTGCTTCCTAGAGATACACGCCTGTATGCCTGCCGTCTCCACGGAAGAACGTCATTTCTAGAGGGCAGCGGGGTGAACCCACGACATGCCTGTGTGGTGCTGCTGCGGCCGCTCAGCCTCCCAGGAAATTCAGCAGCACGGGCCGATGGCAGCAGGCAACACCAGCGGGAGACCTGCCGAGCCCACGAAGCCATCTTCCAGCTCACTGCATCATCCTGCTAGGAGAGAAAGGGCTGAGGACTAACACAGGCGCTGCCTCACCTCGCCCGCAGGGCTGGGAGTGTGAGTGTTAATCCCCTGAGTGTAAAAGCAGAAGTTATTCGCTACAAAGCATTAAATAGCTGCTCTGAGGCTTTTAACGCGTGACAAACGGAGGAGACGTTAATGGAGGAGAGGAGCCGGCTCTGAACGCCACAGCTCGCGGCCCTGCACGGCAGCCGGTCCCTTGGGAGCACAGGGGGGGCCCAGCCGGAACCTAGGCCCTCCCCGCGGGACGGGGCCCTCCGCGCAGAGCCGTCACCTCACGCCCCGCCGCAGGGCGGGGGAAGCCAGGCCGGGCCGGGCCGCGCCGCGCTCACCTCCCCTTGCAGGCCCCGCCAGGCCGGCAGCCTCCACGCTCAGCCTGCGGGAGGGCGGGGTGTGCCGCTCCGCACCGGCGAGCCCGGCCCCCGGGAGGGGGAGGGCGAGCGCGGCGGCCCCGGGGACCCGCCGCGCCGCCCGGCCGGGCCCGGGACCCGCCGCCGCCTCACCTGCCCCTCGCGCCGCGCCCGCGTGCGGCCCAGCCCACGTGCGCGTCCCCCGCCCCAGCCCGGGTGAGACCACTGCGGCGCGGGGGGGGGGGGGGGGGAAGGCCCTTCCCGCCGCTGCCTTGAAGGGGGCGGCGCGGCGCCGCCCTCCTCCCCTCACCGTGCGGGCGCGAGGTGCCGCGGGAGCAGCGGCGCGAGCTCCGCCCCTCAGCGAGGCGGGCGCGGCGCGTCTCCTCTCAGTGGCGGCGCCTCGGCGGGAGGCGGCGCGGGCGGCCGGGCCGGTTCGGGCCGCGCCGGGCCGCGCCGCTCGGGGAGAACCAGAGCTGCGCCGAGGCGTAGGGGAAGGGGGCGAGATGGCGTCGTGCGTGGGGAGCCGGACCCTGAGCAAGGACGACGTGAACTACCGCCTGCACTTCCGCATGATCAATGAGCAGCAGGTGGAGGACATCACGCTGGAGTTCTTCTACCGGCCGCACACCATCACCCTGCTCAGCTTCACCATCCTCAGCCTCATGGCCTTCGCCTTCACCAGGTGTGCGGCCCCCGGCGGCGCCGTGGGGATCCCCCGCCCCGCCCCTGGGTGCTGGCAGCGCTGCTGCCGCGCGTACCCGGCCCTGGGGCGAAGGGGGTTCCCGGGGTGGGGAGGGGGCTGGTGTTGGTCCCCCGGGAGCGAGGACGGGCGGCGGTTCCTGCTGGGGGTGGGTTAACCGGAGCCCTGGTGTCGGGCCGTGACTCGCTGTGTGCTCTGCAGGCAGGGGTGTTGCATCGCTAGCGGGCTGGAGAGCACCCTGCTCGGGAGGCCCTCTGTTCGAAGGGCGGTTATCCTCCTCCGCTACGTTTCCTGGGAACTTGTTGATCGTTTTGAGGCTCTCTGTTAAAGTCTTTACCGAAATGCGTGTTTCGAGTAGTTGCCAAAAATGGCTCTTGTTAGACTATCAAGAAGCCCAGCAATGACATCACTCAAGTAGGTAATTTACCAAGCGTTCAGTGGACAGGGGTGATTGTTTTGTGTCATCGTTTTTATACAACACACTTTGTCTGTGGCCTGTCACACGTTGGCTCAGGCCCCGGTACTGGTATGCTTAGCCACATCCTTTGCCCACCACAGGAACAGCTCTGTGGACTTTGCCACTGCAGTCATTCATGGAAATAAAGCTAAGAATGGATACAGGTATTTTCAGGAGCCTTATTTGTAAACAAAGGGTATAGCAGTGCAGTCTGAAGGGTATCTTGCAGTATTTTTCTAAGTTGTGTATACTTCTTATTGCCTCCGTGGGGCTGGGAAGATCATAACATAATCTGCCTTTAGGGTAAATCGCGCAGTCTCTGGGCAGACAGTGATTCCTGAGAGGCTTTGGCTGAGTTATATATCGTGTTTGAGTCTCGTGTACCCTTTTGCGGCATTGTATATAGACAATCACAGGTTCCTATGGCCTTGTTGATTAAAGTCTGTATTTGACAGAATAACACCGTTACTTGTCTGTAGGCCTGGTAAACAGTGTAATCTTCAGTCTTAGAATAAGAATCTAAATGTATAGTTTTTATCAGCTGTGCAAATGATGGTCAAACCTGGGTTGAGCTGAGAAAGGAGCATAAGGAAATGTAAAATAGTGTAGCTGCAAATGGTCAGAAGTGTGCCTTTTCTTGTTTCAACTTGTGTATGGCCCCAGGGAAGATATTTTTGGTGAACACATCCCTTGTTCTACTTAGATCTTGTTACCTAAGCTAAAGTAGAATGTACTAGGCATTCCTTCTTAACTCTTAAATAAATCAGAGACGTGTTTCTGTGCTTTAGTATAATGTTTAATTAAAGACCTTTGCTACAAGTGCTCCTCTTGCACTGTCGTCCCTTGCCCAATCACATTTCTCACTATAGGGCTAACTTAGGTCAGACTTAGGAGTTACTAAGACATTGGTTCTGAAGGATTAATGAAATTGATTGCTCACCTTTAGGGAAGGAAAGGAATTTTGCCATAAGCTCTTTCAAGCAGAGGATGAACCAAGCAGCAATTTCAGAACTATGGAGTCTTCTAGGCCCAAGGAATATTTCTTCCCTTTGCATTTTTCCAAGAGAGTTACTAACTTTTCTTTCCATTTGTCTTGCTAGCTTTCGAACTGCAAGTTCAGTTTCATTTTCTTCCCCCTGTCTGTTTCTGCTCTGCCTCACTTCCTGTGTTTAAATATCCATTGACTTCTCTGTAATTTTTCTGTTCCTCTTCATCTCAGGTTGTGGAATCTATTCTGATTTTGTTTTCTTCCCACCCTTCTACTATTTCCAACTATTACAGGAGTTTCCTGCATCTCCTGGGTGATAACAGAGTGCTGCTCTCTTCCCTTATTTGGACCACTACCCAAACCATATATACTCTTTGAGAAACTGGGGGGAAGGAGATCGTTCCCCATACACTTACAGTATGTGCTCTTAGATTTGGTCTTTCTGTTCCCATCAGCTTATTGCATTGAGTCTCCAGTGACTGTATTCATGTTTCTACCTCCTGGGCACAAGGCTCTGTAGGCTGTCCAGTAAGGTGTGTCAAGTGATTCTTTGCTTCCCCTGTGCTGTCAACTGTTCCGCAGCTTTCCTGGTCAACATATTAAGCAGGGAATTTTCAGTGATACATTTACACCGATGTTAAGTAAGATTGACTTTTTCAGGAACTTAGGCATAGGCAGAGGAAATTTTGCTTCCCTTAAAGTCTTTCTTGTCTCTTCTATAATTGTTTTGTGTCGGAAGTATATGGGGGTTCAGACAAACTTAGAAAATGCTTTTCCCTTGGATGTGCCAAGCCATAACATGTGGTCTCCCTTGAGTTCACTGAGAGCAGCTGGTACTGTCTTTGAGCTGACAGGTAAGGGTGAAGCTGAACTTCAGATAGCAGTAATCTTCAGGTAGCTGTAATAATAATCCAGAAAAAGAAATGTGAGTGTGTTTAACTTTTCCACGTTAAAGTGGGAAGTAGAAGGTATTCTGGTTTTTTTAAAGCACATCCTTCTAGTGCTTTTGACAATGGCTGCAGCTGCCTTGGTTATTTCCTGCTGAACCAGCCAGACACAGGCTCCACTGCTTCCAGGCTGTGCCTGGGGGCGGAGGGGTGGAGTGGCTCTAGCTTTCAGTGTCCTCTTCCTCCCTAGAGAGAGGGATGAGCCCAGAGGAAACCATCAGGAGGACAGGTGGGTGCTGGAGGGAATATTTTTTGGAGCACAGCAACAGGGCTGAGGAAGGTGGCAGACTGGTAGCTTCTGGTGTGAAGTTGCAGGGGTTTATGGAAGCAGAAGTAAGAACTATGAGGATATAGTGCTGTTGTGTTTCACTTGATTAATGAAGTTGATGTGGATTATTGTACATTTAGGTTTGGTTTGGGGGGATTTGTGGAAAATTTTTTGGTTTTCCCTCATACACTCTAAATTTAGTGTCCTAGCTATTTTTTCCCCAGTTGAGTATAATTTTATTCTTTGTAATAAATTACTAGCTTACATTTTTGTAATGTGACAGTGTAATGTAGCGCTCTGAAGAGCAGGAGAGAGAAAATAGTTGTGCAGGTATTGTGTGCTTTGGTTTGTTGGGGTTTTTTTCACCAAAAAGCCACAACATTGCAAAATGCACTGATAAAGTGGATTTAAATTGAGGGAATTTTCATCTGTCCTCCCACGCGAGCATTAGAAATCTTGTTTTTGCTGCATGAATGCTAATATTTCAAAGTCAGCATCAAAGTTCTTAAGGCTAAGTGAGGAGATGATTTAGCACATTTTCCTGATTGCAGCTGGTTGTGATTGTGTCTTTTCTTCAACAGTTATTTTGCTTCCCTGTTTCTTTTGGCATTCCCCAAAATAGTTCTTCCAGGCAAACCTATAATTCTTATACTAACTAATGCACAGTAGCGAGTCTCTTGCTCCTACCTGTTTTTACCTACTTCTAGCAAGAAATTGGATGCCTATCCTTTTTGAAAGGTACCTGCAAGCCAAAATGAAATGCCTCTACCATTCACGTGGAACGAAATGCAGTTTAACACCACCTAAAGCTTCTTTGTTGATTTTTGGGGGAGGTGGTGCCAATGTGACTAAGACTGCTTTCCTGAAGTTGAGTAGTTCTCGGAATCCTGATAGGCAAAGGTGAGGACCCTTCAGCCCAGCTGGCACGACAATTAAGTGATGTGATCACAGTGGCTTTCACTTCTTTCTTGGGCACACTGAATTGTACAGTGATGTAACCCTAGCAATCAGTTCTCTCTTCAAAAAAAAAAAAAAAATCCCTTTACTTGGTAGCACCCATGACAGCATGTTCGTGTGTGTTATTTGCATATGTTTAAACAGAAATATGACTTTGCTGTCTGAGCCATGAGAGCCCGAGTCTGGAAAGTGTGCTGGATGGCATGAAGCCCTTGAGATTGCCAAGGGAGCCAGAGTTAAGCTCTGGAGCTCGGGCTTCATAGCTGGTGTAAAGTGTCAGCCTGCACAGCATGCCTGCAGGAAGATGACTTAAATCTGGACTGAGCTGGTCTAGAAAAAAAATAAGTGCTGTGGGGAGTCCCTGAGGCCTGCAGAGAAACCATTGATGTTTAATGTACTTTTTCCTGCCTTACAGTTAAACTAACACAGTGCTTAAATGCCTCACAGTGATGGAAGTCTGTGGAGCCGTTAAGGCTCAGTTTTTAGGGAAAGGGAAATAATTTGGGAGAGAGATTATTTTATAACCGCAGCAAATATCTAATGTGGAGCGCATTTATGCTGTCACAGATTCTTCACTGAACCATCCAGAAACACGACAGATGGTCTGCCAGGAAAAGCTTTACCTCTCTAAAGTTTGCTGGGAATTTTTTGGTATCGTGGGTTGGTAATAAATAAAGGAATATATTTAAATTGATAAACTGATCCGAAGTACATGAACCAAATAGTAAAACTTTTGAGTTGTAGTAGCTAATACGTTGTGAAGTATTAGCTGTGTATATTACGATAGGCTGAAGTTTTTTTCTATTTGTATTACTGAAGTATCTTAGAAGCTGACTTCTGGTTAGAAGACTTGGGTGGGGTTTTTTTTTTTGGTGAATCTCACTGCTATACACCATGTTCTACCTGCCTGAAAAGAAAGAAGAGCTCAGCCAAGTTTGCCTTTCCATTTCAAACTGAATTCTTAAATCTCTCTTCTGGCCAAATAATATGACCATAGCACAAATTCCCGTTATTTTGTTCAGTGCTTTGACTTAATAGATGTAAAGCAAGTTGATATTTTTTCCCTGGTTCTTTTAAGTTTTGCTGTCTCTTTTATATACAGATTCTAAGCTTATAATGATTATTTCCCCCCTCTCTGCACTCACCTCAGGCATTTGGCATTGGGAACAGGCCAAGGGAAGTGAAGGAGATTGTGAACAACACCAAAACAGCAAAGGGAAGACTGGGAATTGCATCCAGGCTTCCAAAGTTTTTGGTCTGAGTCTCTTTGCTGTGAAAAGTACTTTTGATGTTTCCGTGGATGTTAAAGCAGGATGATTTTTTCACCTTGGATTAAATGTAGTCGTTTCTGCATTGGCTTCTAACAGTGCTTACGATGTATGCATTGATGATTACGTTTAACTCTGTTCTAAGCAAGCAATACCCAAAAGTGCAGAGTGAAAAGCATTCAGTGCAGTTACTATCTTGATTTGTTATATAACCAGCATGCTTATTTCTTATACTTATTTCCATGTAGTCTTTATTTAAATAACATGATATCTGCAGAGCCTTTTGACTTCATCCTTATAATGTACTTTAACACTCTGATGTTGTCTGTCTCTTCAGGGATGATTCTGTCCCAGAGGATAATATTTGGAGGGGTATCCTCTCTGTGATTTTCTTCTTTCTAATCATCAGTGTTCTAGCTTTTCCTAATGGTGAGTAAGGTTTATACTGCTTATGCTTCACTTTTTGTAACACGTGAATTTCTCTTTATTGCCACTATGTTTATTTTGATTTTTATTAAAGTACCACGTTTAAATGTGTTTTTTTCTTTAGGCTTTTGAATTCCTTTATGTTAAGGAACAGTTTAAAAATGGGTTGCAATCATACTGAGTGGAGATAATGGTGAAATACAAGTTATTTATAGCTTCTGTGTATCTAACAAGGAAGTCAAGTTTTCAGAATCTGTGTCTCTATTTGCAGGTGCACAGTTGCAACTCAGATTGCTAAGTAATGATGCTGCCATATAAGGATCTCCTTAAATAATGTTTAAAAGGACTCTACCTCAGTGTGTTTTAACAGATGTGTCAACCTGCAAATTCTCAGAGAAATAACACCTTATATAAATCACACTACCAGAAGTTAATGATAGAAATGGTTGAAGTCACATAAAATGTATAACCACAGTTGCTCAGTAGAAATTAGGTTGGACAAAAATTTTGGTAACTGTGTGAGGATCATAAAGTGCAAAGAGGTAAAAACACTTGTGTGACATTTAATTATGTGGAGGAAATGCTGTCTTACTGGTGTTCAGGGTTTTTTAAAAAAATAATTTATTTTTAATTTTTACTTATTGCCGTCAGCAAGAACATAATTCTTAGCTCAGGTCCAAACTGTCTGAGGATTGACAGCGTTCAGGAAAAAACAGTGATTGTGCTCAGGGCAGCTTTGTAGTTTAGAGTTGGGATGTATTTTTATTTTTCTCATGTTTTAAAAGTTATTAATCCATATTTTTCACAAAGCACTTCCTGAAAAATTTAATGCCAGGCAAAAATGAGCTTTATGTATACAGTGGTGAAAGAGCACTCCGCAGTGTGTGCTGAAAGTACTTGTTCAGCCACTTCTTGCTACTGAAAAGTATGATTCGTGCTTAGAGATTTTCCAGTTTCACTAGACTTACTTTCTCTGCTTTTCACATTAATTGAGAGATTTTTAATCTATTAAAGTCAGTTTATTAACTGGCTCTAAAGTAAATGATATTGACACTGGTAAAGAGCATAGGTATCTTGCTTCTTGTCAGATATATGATACTGAGTTTGGAAGTTTTAGGAGGCCTGCTTGCTAACATTTCATGGTCGTCTGAAGGCTAAGCACCATGTTTCTTTGCTAACACACAGAAATTTGTATTTGATGACTTAATTGAGAGCAAGCCACGTGTGAGCTGTGGTCTAGAAAACAGATCAAGAGATCCTCTGGTGACACCTGAGATGTATCTGCTGAGCAAACAGCGTATTGCTGTTCTGGAAACAACTACATAAAAATAATTGAAAAATTTGCCTGCACCCTACTAATTTGCAGACTCCTTTTCTCTCTGAAATCTGTTTTTACCATGTCTTTTTTAACATCGAGTCCCAGAATTTAGGTATAGTACATAGTTTGATGGAGAACCGATCTGTGTTTATGTGAGGTATACTCAAAATAGATTATGTGGTTCTTACTGACATGTCTTTTAGTAGGCTTTTTGTTTACTGTCCACAGGACCCTTTACACGTCCCCACCCTGCAATATGGAGAATGGTTTTTGGTAAGTTTAAGTTCTCTCTGACTTTTTTGGTCCTTCTGCAGGACCTGCCATTTTAACTTTCAGATGAATGGAATTGTCGTGATACATAATTGTGCATCAAATTTGTGTGCATGTCATTTCCCTCCCACTTCTGAGTAGTTGTTTATAATCTATTCTTAATCAGGTTTGGGAATGTCATTGTATTTACTTTGTGTCAGGATGGTGTAAATTAGATCACCAGAAAGGGATCATTCATTCTGATGCTCTCTGGTTTATGGTTTGTGTTTGTGCTTCCTAATCTCCTTCCCCCACACCCTTCCTACTGCCATCTCTTCCCACCCCAAAAAAGTTTGGGTTTTTTATAGCTGCTGCATATATCATCTGACTTCTAATTAAATGTAGTGCTTCTTTATTGGCAAAATATGCTATTTCTATATTAAATTGTATCATGGTCTAGTTTAACATACATTTATTAATATTCTTAACATGTATGCATTAATATACCAAACTTACAATTCCAGCAGAAATACCTATAAATATTAGTTTCATTCATAGTTTGGAAAATAATTGTATTAACTACAGAACTTACCGAGTGAAATCCTGCTCCTTCAACGTTTGAATTATGTGGCAAAACATAAGGAATTTTATTCTGAAATAATTAGGAGTACACAGAGCATATCCTAGACTTTAAGCATACTTGCAGAGAATTAGGTACATTTAATTTAAAAGCTTCTCTGTTTCTTTTTAAGGGGACTGTATGTTTCTCTCTCCTGCTGTCTTTATATAGCTAAAAATAAGTAGCCTCCCAAAGTAGCTGATTACTCATCTGTTGACATTGAGAGGATACTGCTGATTAGATAGTACTCAAAGAATCCTGCTTCTTGTGAAGTTACAGAAACACAGGTCGTACTGCTCATTTCAAGTTTAGCAAATGTACACTAAAAGGTCTTTCTCAGTGTTAATACTGTTGGAGCTTGATCCCCTGTACTTTTGGGTAAAAGCTGCATGCAAAATCAAGAGCAACATTTTTCCCTGCATAATACTGTTTGTTCTGGCATGGCTTATTTACCTATGCTTGAAGTCTTGGACCTGTTCAGTAGATGAAAGGCAGGAGTAGTGTGTCCTCAGCGTCTCAGGATGCACCCTTGCCTTCAGGCTGTACTTCTTGTAGTAGTTTGGCATCTGTTTACCTGATGTGTTTTTAGGGTGTACTGCAGAGGACAGTATATATACTGTCTGTTCACATGTTTGTACTTGAATATAAGTTGTTCTTTAGCATACACTTGTTTTGCCAATTATTAGGCCTAGCGTAAAGGACACAGCCAGCATAAAGATGAACCAATAACCAAATTGTATTTGATACAAAAGGGTCAGTACATGGGTGAGTGCTGGGGGTCTAAACGAGCCAGTCAGATTATACATAATCGACATCAATCCCACTGACCCCAACAACAACACTGCACAGCCAACAATGGGTGGAATAAATGGTGAACTGCAGTCTCCCATAGAAGGGATGGGAGACAGAGTCAACAAGCCAAACACAAGAATCTCTACACAGCCCACGTTTACAAAAGCCAGACTTGACTGGAGCCCAGTCCCAGGGAGGCAGGAGGTCCCTCCCCACCAGGGAACTCTGCACAGTGCCTCCACCTCACAGACAGACGCTGCCCCTTCCTGTAAGTGGTCCCGGCTTTTATCCCTCAGTGGGACACCTGACCTTTGCTTACTTAATGCAGACACCTGGGCTCATTTACCCAATGGCTCTGTCTGCAAGGCCGGCACCACCCTGGAGGGAAGCCTAAAGGCAAACTCACCCCCCGTTTGTGAAGGGCTGTGGGAATCACCCATATGTCAACCTTAATTTGGGGCTTGGGGTTGAAACCCCAGCATTTCAACACTAGGGATTAATAACACCCGAGTTCTGGTTATAGTTTAAAAATAGCTTTTTAGAATTGCTATAGTTTATTTTGGGTAGCAGATACTAAGTTTATTCACATTAATCTTTCTGCCTTTCATGACATTGCTGCAGGACACAACTAAGTTTGAGTGCTAGACTGTGGAAATGGTATTGGGGTTTCTGTGCCTCTTCCAAATGTGGTCTTAGATATCTGTGAACTTGTGAATAAAGATGTGCTCCCAACAGCAGCTTCATCTACCCACAGATCTATACCTAGGACTCTAACTTCTTAAAAATTCTAATTTAAAAAAAAAAATAATCATACATTGGGACAAGAGATGCAGTAGTCCCAAATGCAATAGTGTTTCATAACTTATAACCGTGAAAGCAAATCATAATAATCTATATAAGCTTCAAACAGCAAATTTTCCAGCTCACAGAAGTAACTCAAACATGCATTAGTTTATATTTATAACTAATCTTTTTTACCAGCATAGCTCAAAATTGCCAGGTGGTATCTTTGTTGAAATCTGCATGTAGGTTTAGGGGCCTACACTAGTGAGACCAAGAATACTTAAAGCAAAAGGGCAAAGCTAATCCAGTCCTGGAGTCCTAATGTATCTCTTACTAAAGAGCTTCCTGATCACAGCCTTGTACTATTCCTGTCTAAACTGATCAGGCTGTTTTTTGCTTTGACTGTATTCATACAGTTGAGCGTATATTCTATCACTTGAAGCAGGAGGTGATATGAAGCATGGAGTGTTCGGAGATTACCATCTGACTTGGGTCTTAAGCTTTTTTTGCATGTAGCCACTGTATGTAGAAAACTTGTTTGTGTAAACTGGGCATATATAGAGCACCAGTTTGAAAGCAGCTTTTTGGACGCTGTGTTCCAAGGAGTTTTGTGAGTGAACATGGTTCTAAAGCTGAGTCTTTTTGCAGGTCTCAGTGTGCTCTATTTTCTGTTCCTGGTGTTCGTGCTTTTCCTTAACTTTGAGCAGGTAAAAGCAGTGATGTACTGGCTGGATCCTAATCTTCGATACGCCACAAGGGAAGCAGATATTATGGTATGTATCCATGGCACTTTACTGGACATCTACTTTAGATATGTTTTACATGAGTGGGAAGGGAGAAATCTGAATTTGCTGACATGAGCAGTGCAAGTTTGTGCCTGTATTTGTGTGTCAACAAACCTTTTATTTCAACTGCTGTTTCTTTACTTTGAAGTCAGTTGTGAAAAACAGTCTTGTATGTATTCTTTCTAATGCAGATGTTCAAATGGGTGTGCAGTGAGCAGTGTGAGATATGTTTACAGTGGGGTGGCTTTGGATTCTTTTAAATAATAGATGTGAGCCTGGACACTGAAAATAGACTTACCAAGGTAGCATGTAAATGAGGCCTGTATGGTGTTTGTCCTTGGGATCAGGCTGGGTTTTTTTGATGCCACAATTCTGCAATCAAAGAACTTTGGTCTTACCTTACTACTCTGAGCTTAGTACATGACTGGTATGCTACTGAGTGTGTGGAAATCCAGGTATAGCAACTGCAGGGCTCTGCTGCCTTCCAGTCACCCAGCTAAGTGCTGGTGCTATTGCCACTGGGAAATTACTTCCATACACCATGATCTGGAGTGGCACGGAAAGCCAAGCTTCTTGTTCTGCCTGTTGAGCAGCTTGCGGAGTTTTGAATAGAGACAACGTTCCCCTTCAGGTGAGGACACAAGCACAGGGAGTTGAGGTAGTAAAAGGAAGTCCAGGAGAAGTATGTGAGGTGTGTTGGGAGGCTGGCAGAAGAGAAGGTGAGCAGTTGAGTACCAAGCAGAGGAGGGTTACTACATGGAGAGGCAAGAGTTGCCAGTCTCGTCCTCTTCACTGCTGAATCAGATTACTGCGCACTGCCTGGCCAGTGTGCTCCCTTGCACCTGAGTTTTCACATCTGCTCACTGTGGTCACCTGTTGTATAGTAGGTGCTGTTATCTGACTCATGTCTCAAGTAAGGAAATGCACTGATTGTCTGGCAAATAGCAATTTACTGCATATGCAAGCTACTGCACCACACCTAATCAGCAGTGACTGCAAACTTCTGCCCTGTAGCACATAAGAGGGACTGGAAATCTTTACAGAGCAGTAAGCTTACATTAGCTGATTGACAGTGAGGGCTGCACACAGGCTCCTTACCTGGAAAATGCTGGATGCTTCAGGTGTTGCACCTCAGCTGATCAGCAGTACGTGTTTTGCAACTCCAGCATCCAGAGCAGGGCTATGACTTTCTGTTCTGCAGGAGGCTGTGGTGGTAGGGAGGCGTGGGCAGCCTGATGTTAGGGTGGTGGGAGGACACATTGCTAAATGGAGCATGAGCATGGGGGTTAGTGATGTTGCTGAGCAACAAAAGGGAGCCGAGATGAGGAGTCGGTTGGTAAGTCAGATTCACCTGGCTCTCCTGTCATTTAAGTTAGAAATAGATTCAAGTCAGGGGAGGACTAGTATTACTGCTGGCATAGAACCACAGTACAGCAGATTCCCTGACTGTAGCAGTCAGTGGAAACTTACGCTGTACTAGTTTGCAATCCTAATACTGTCACTTGAAGTTGGAGTAAATTTTTAAAGTGCAACAGTAATGAAGGCTGCAGCTTGTTCTCTTGCACAGGCCTGTCAAAGTTGCTTGAGTATAAAAGAAAGTTCAGCGCATTTCACTGATTGGGAGAGCTGCAGCTGGAAAGATGACATAGAGTGGGAAAAAAGCCCCAGTAAAAATAAAAGCAAAAAAGCAAGAGCCCTGAAAAAACACTTACTTTTGGAGTAACCTCATTGTGTTCACTCATCACAGTTTCAGGTACAATGATGTAGCTCGAAGCCTGCACCTTCCATTGGGCATTCTGTGCTTCTCATGCTGGCAAATGATCCAATTTCAGATCTCTTTGGGTATGTGCACTAAAGCTGCAGATCTGCTATCCTTAGGACAGGTGGTGCACCTTTCTCTGAATGACCAGCAGCACTGGCATGTGTGAGAAGCAATACCAGGCTTTTACTTCAGGGAGCACCAGCAGTAGGGGTTACTTACAGTTTCATAGTGGGACTCAACTGTCCGCTGATAGAAGTATTGGTATGAAATTGTGCATTCTTCTCTTTGGAGACCAGGATTTAAATCTTTATCTGCCGTCTCCTTTTCAACTCGATCATGGTTTGTTTGTGCAGGATTAGTGATAGTTCTGGCCTGAAAGAGAGTACTTTCTTAACAGCAGTGCTGTGTTGTCACCTGCAGGTGGCAATCTATATTTTAAAAGGGTTGGAGAGCAGAGATTTTCTTAAATGTGTGTTTCCAGGTGGGAATAGTTCAGTTTGTGCCCAGTGATGAGACAGAACCCCACAGATGCAGCCTCCTGATGGCATACAATTTTTTTTTTTTTGTTGGGCAGTGATTTCTAGCACTCGCTGTACAGCATGATGAGAGAACACATTTCCTTTGTTATTCATGATTAGAATATTAAGTAATATGTCACTCATCTATGACAAAACAGTTGCAAGTTCTTCTTTGTTTTATTAGTTCGGCCCTGTGACCGAACTTTCTCAATATGAATGTGTTCTGGGAAATTACTTTCATGAGGAAAACAAGACTCAAAAAATACTCAAATGAACATGGGGATGAGTAATGTAACATCACAAACTGGTGAGGATGAGCCACATCTGAACACCAGACAGCATGAAAATGGCAAAAGGTGGTTATTTCGAATTAAGTCCCCAAAGAAAAGCAAATAACTATTTTATGGAGTATTGTTTGCTGGCTTCATCATTATTAACTTTATTTCTCCTGCTGTTTCTCTGTCACATAAGAAATACATGCTCCTTCAGGCACCAAGGTCTATTCTACCTCCCTATAAATGAGAGCTATATTGTGATGACACTGAGTTTTTATACTGAAAGTTTTCCTGCAGAGTTTAGAAGGACAAGAAAGTGCAATAACTCTTATTTGAATATCCTTATAATTTCAGTCTTGTTGCACTGGATAGAAAGAAGTTTCTTCATTCTTGTGTTCCTGAAGTTGCCTGTTGATTGAGATTTTTTTGTGGTGTGGTTTTTTTTGTTTGTTTTCCTTAACAGGAGTATGCTGTGAACTGTCATGTTATCACCTGGGAGAGAATCCTCAGCCACTTTGATATATTTGCTTTTGGGCATTTCTGGGGCTGGGCTATGAAGGCTTTGCTGATCCGCAGCTATGGGCTGTGCTGGACTATTAGCATCACCTGGGAGCTCACTGAGGTAGGCCGCTTATTTATCTTAATTATAAACAAATGTATGAGACTTGAATTGTTCTTGAGGGGAAGTGTGAATGTTACGAGAAGGATGACTCACTAGTTCTCAGTGTAGATGAACATTTTAAGCTTTATAAACCAGATGATGAGCGATTGATGCAGTTGCATTAGTGGACAACAGCAAACTGGGGTTTAGGTAGGTGATTTACTACTACTTGAATAGGAAGGAACTCCAGGCCAGCCTTATGGTGCCATCCATGATTTGGTTTTCTGCTGTTATGGGAGTCAACATGCATGCTACTACAGACATTGACTAATATTTCCCGATCCAGAGCAATTGTTCTCCTTTTTCACCTTGCAGTATCTGTAATGTACTGTTGCAATCCCCTTACCCCAAATACAACAGTATTATGTGTTGTGTGTAGTCATGATACTGTACAGTGAAATAGAGTTGAGGGATTCCTGAGGAGAGTGTGAGGACCCATGAGGAGAAGTCTGTATGGAATGGCAAGACACCATTTGGTGTGTTGTTTCCTGTTGTAAGGCCTGAGTGCATAGCTCTTCTTTTGTTAAATTGTACCCTATAAGCCTAGTTTATTCATGTTCACTGACTTAAAAATGTGACTTTTTTTTTTTCACTAGTCCTGGATCTAAGCTAGTTCACATACATACAACCCTGCACCATGGTTTGGAGGGCCACTGACTTAGTTTTCTTTACCACAGTTCTCCCAAGCACATGCTGAAGTCATTTGACTGCTGGCACTTTCAAAGCCTGTTTTGGATTAAAAAAAATACAGACACTTGACTTGATGCAGTCAACTGCCTGTTACTTGGACTGCAGGTCCTTATTGTTAGATCTGTTTTAAGAATTCAAGCTGATTAATTGCTACTCTAAATAGTTTCATCTGCATGTAACCTAGAGCTTGATTAGTAGAATATGTGTCACCTAAAATCCAAGGATGTGTTTCCATAAAAATTGAAATTATATTCTTTGATTGGACAATTCAGAGAAAAAAAGAAAAAAAAAAATGCAATTTCTATCAGGTTTTGGGGCATTATAGTCTAACCTGTCACACTTAAAATATTAAGTGTAGACGTAAACACCTTAATTTAGTCTTTAAAATTGTAGTTTCCTGTAGAGCTTGCCGTCTTGTGAATGTTTGGCTCATCTGACAAGGCATTTGTAATTCAGAAACACAGATAAGGATTTAGTTGTCGAAAAGTCAACTTCTGGGTTTTAAAATACTGGTGCCATGAGTTCCTTTTCAAAACATGTTTTTCTTCTGTGGCGTTGAAGTATACACAGTTTTCTAAGCTATTTTGAAACTGCTTAAGATTGGGATTTCACAAGTACCTATCCACAAAAAGCAGCTTTGCTAGTTATTGTACTAATTTTTTTTTTTCCCCTCTGGAGAAGAATAAATTTGGATTTGTTTCACATGCACTCTTATCATTCAGCTGATCATCACACAACCATCGTCTTCAATTTGAAACCGCATGGGGTATCTAGTATTCCCTGTTGTTGAAAGGCAGGTTATTGGAACGGACAATGTGTTGGGTAAGGTTCAACATATAGAGAGGTTATCACCACTCAAATGGATTTTTAATGAATTAGTTAGTTCAGGAGAGTCATTAGAAACCTACAGAAGTTACTGGGGCAGTTACATAGGGATTTAGCTGTGCATCTCCTATTAGCATTAATGGATTTCAGCTGGCTCCCCATTCTGAAATGAGACACTTGGCTCATGCTCCATACTATCAGATTAAAGTTGGGATGCAGGTAGACCTTGGTCTCTCATTCTGAGAAAACAGCTAACACTTTTGAGATGGTCTGGCTAACACCTATGCTCTGGGTTTTGCTGCCTTATTATATACAATTTTTGGTGTCTTTGGCTGTATCATTGCAGATTTTGATTCATAGCCCAATGCTTCTTTCAGGTTAAATTAATTTATATAACATGAAAGGGAAAATGTAGCAGGACAGTGAGCGACATGGTATAGTTTGGGTCCTGAAGAGAAATTAAAATTTTAATTTTATGCAATTTGAAATTAACATAGTCTTGTCAAAGAAAACCAAGTTGCTTTGATAGACTTTTGCAAGAGTTTTTCAAAGGAACTGTCATTGTCAATAAATGGACCAGTATTCATTCTTGTTGTATACAGAAATAATTCTTGTTCCTTTTTCCACATCTGATTTTTTTCAGTATTTTATTTATACATTTGTTAACAAAAGATATTTTATTACAAAATCATACCAGTCTTCCACAGACACAGTGTAAGTACATTAACTGACAAAAATTGTACTGTTTTTGTGGAGGTAAGAACATTCTTTAGTTTTCTATGTGTTTTGTTAAGCATCTTCTTGAGTATTCCAAAGGGATTGCTTAACACATGGCTGTCTGATTTCCAGTCTACTGCTAACTTTTTCAGTTTACTTTTGGGGTTGCCATGATTTTTTTTCTTGTAGAAGAGAGAATACAATTATTTTATCTTAAAGGAGAATGAGAAGCTCTGAGTCCTTTTCTAGCTCTCAGTAAATTATGTTTATATCTTGTCTTAACTTTCACTGTATCAGAAGTGTAAAGTTACCAGATGTATCTGTAAATATGTTTAATTGCCTTACGGATGCCTTATACTGGTCTTCAGTTGAGTATTCAGAAAGGAACAGATTGCTTGAGAGGTAAATGATTTGTGCGCTTTCCAGTGGAAATCTTAAAGGGACTGAATATGTTTTGATATATCCAGATGATGTCAGCTTTTCAGTCTGATGTTGGTTTGTTTCTGGCCTGTTTTCCAGGATCTTCATCATAAAAGTACCTTCATCATTAGTGCTTAGCAGAGACCAAGCAGGAAGGGAGAGTGGAATATCCTCTTAACTTCTTGAGCCATTCTGGATCAAATATAGCAGCAAAGCTTGTAGTGCCTGAAACACTGGTGAACTCTTAATATTTTTATTCACTAAGCTTCCTAAAAATAGTAAATGAAAGAAGGAGTTTTGAAATAGAGCAAGTCTTAAGTCCTGAGCTCCAACATGCTTTAGTATTTACAGTTGTTACAAATATATCTGTTCTACTTAACTGCATCTTGTTGTTTAGAAAACGTACTTCTTAAAACTGTTTAGCAGAAAATAAAGCAAAGATTCTCTTCAATTTTTTTTAAACCACCAGCCACCTTCTTTTCTCCAAGAAATGCAGTAGTTTTCCTTGTTTCATGCATTTCTATGAATGTTCTGTGTATCACCTTTGAGAGGCCAAGAGCTGCATAATATCCTTATATAGAGCATAGGCCCAACTGGGAATGGTAAGAAGGAAACCTCTGATGTCTTGTGTGGTTCTGTCCAAGGCTTTCTGAAGTTAATGGAAGCATACCCATCAAATTTCAGTGGTTGTGGCTCATTTTTTAATGTGTACTTAAAAAGTGAATTTATATCAGTTCTGTACTGTTCCTCACCCAGAATCTTTTTGCTGTATTCTGTAGCTCTTCTTCATGCACCTTCTGCCTAATTTTGCTGAATGCTGGTGGGATCAAGTCATTTTGGACATCCTGCTTTGTAACGGGGGTGGCATCTGGTTGGGCATGGTAGTTTGTCGTTTCTTGGAGATGAGGACCTATCACTGGGCAAGCTTCAAGTAGGTCTGAATTAAAGCTTGGTAAACATTATGTTTGATGTTATAATATTGAATTCATTTCCTTGGGAGATAGATCTTCTTTGCATATGTAAAATGCATGTGGTATAGAAATAGCATGCAATCTGGATGTGCTAACAATGCTGTAGATTTATTTTAAATGTTAAAAATCCATCTCAGTAATGCTACTGTACAGCATATATTTGTAGATATGATTTTATATATATAATTTTCCTTTGTAATTTAAGTTACAAGCATTGATGCCAAATGAAAATATAAAGTAATAAAGCTATTTGCATTTTCAGTTTTTGTACAAAACTTTGAAGAAGGCAGTGAATAAAACATGGTAATAATTTTCTCGTTATGCAATGCTTTTAAACTAGATTTAGGCTCATCTTGATGAGGCGTTAGTGTGGCAATCTGTCAGCACTAGTTGCAATTGCAGAATAGGAATCAGGCTGATTGTACCTGTGCTGTGAATTGCCTTACCCCATTGCTGACCCTCTAAAATAAATGGAGTAATTGCAAATTTAAAACCCGCTGGTTGTGTAAAAGGGCAGCAGCTTGTGGCCTAGTAAGTATCAGTTCCTAGCTGTCCAGGTATGGTTTCTTCCATTGGTTTTTGCCCCTTTCCTGCCTTCTTCCCTGCCAGTTGCTGGCAAGCATGATTATCTGCATGTTACCAATGGTATAGATGAAACAGGATCAAATATAATTAATTGACAAAGGATATTGCCTTGAGAGATGGAAAACAAGCCTGAATCTTGACTTCCAAATTTATACCCTACATAAACTTCTTCATTGCTTTCTTTCCTCTTGCTCTGAGAACCATCCAGCCTTCAGTCTCAATTCAATTTTCCTACATTTCAATTCAGGAGGAATAATAAGCATTTGATGGTCCCTCTGATTTTAGAGAGTTCACTGAAAGTTAAAACAGCAGAATATCTATGGCGGGACTAGTCTTTACTTGCCTTGTGGAATAATTTTTCCTCATGTTCTTTTTAATGCATGAGTAGATATTGTTGGATCTTTAATATGAAGAGGAGCTGCATAGAATGAGAAGCTTTTGCTTATGCCCTTTTTGTTTTCTTTTTTCATTGAATAAACACAGATCTTAAATATCTAACCTAACCTAAGATCCCACTAGCCTAAAAATCTACAGGTATCAGAAATGTCAAATCTGAATCTCCTTTTTCTTGTCCAGAAGGGCTAGGGAAATAAGAGAGTGAAAACTGACTTCTAGCCCTGCTAGTCTTCCTTCAGAAAAGAAAACTCTTGAGTTTTTCTTAGTTCCCTGTCCTTTGGATGCTGTAGCTCATCTGAATTAATGTTATCAAAAGCAAGAACCAGTAACACATCTGTCAGATGAACCTCCATTCACATCCCCTTTCAAAAAGGAATTCAAAAGCCTCTGGCTTTTAACAGTGCTATCACATCTCTCTAGAAGATTCATGTGCATCTAATATCAGAACAGCAGGGGTTGTGTGGGCTGGTAGTACAGTATTTTCAAACCTGTGGAGCCAGCCCCATATACAATTAATGAATAATGAATCTGACAGATTCCTGAAGGATTGATGTCAGTGAGCTATAGAACAAGTCTTTGGGAAAAGAGCAGTGGCAGCATAGCCTGGGAAGAAATACCCTCTAGATTTTTCCAAGGGGGTTGTAGAATCACAATCCTTGTTTCTTTCCTTTGTGGAGAGAATGATAGATATGTTTTGTAGTTAGGTACTGACTGAGGATAGAGGAGAGTGGGCTTTCATAGCAGAATGTACCCTGACTGAAATGCTTAATAGATTATATTTCTTAATTCACCCTTGTCTGGTACACAGTTGTGCCTGAAGATTTCTGCTGTCCAGCAAAAAAGTGTGATTGTTCTGAAATATCAGTAACGTGGCTATTGCTTTTTTTTTTTAACTTGCATGTTCCTTGTATTTATTCCAGCCATTCTCTTTTTCTAGGGACATTCACACGACCACAGGGAAAATCAAAAGAGCTGTATTACAGTTTACCCCAGCCAGCTGGACCTATGTCCGCTGGTTTGACCCTAAGTCTTCATTTCAAAGAGTGGCTGGAATCTACCTTTTCATGATAATTTGGCAGGTAAGAAATAAATTCTGTGAAATCAAAGCTGCCATCAGCTCAGTTACTTATTGGCTGTGTTCAGCTAGAAGATACTCTAATGCAGTGTATGTCCATCATTGGAATACACAGTTAAATGAATTGATAATACAGAATTGGACATGGCATTGTTCAGGGAGTTACATGATAGTTCAGGAGTGTAATTACAGAATCTGCAGAAAAAACCCAAATGTTACAGATTGCTGTACTGACCATCAGATTATTCTTTGCAATTGATACAGTTTTAAAAACTGCTAGACAGTGGGGTTTTGGGTTGGGTGGGGTTTTTTTGGTTTGGTTTTGTTTGGGATTTTTTTTCTTCCCCATTGACTGTTGGATGGATCAGTGATACTCAGAATTCTGGCCTGGATCTAGCAAGACTCCACGGTATGTCCCAGCTGTTTTGGCGCTTCATTATGCAAGCGCTAGAATGCTAGCAGACCTCACTAAAACCTTTTTTTTTTTTTTTAAAAAAAAAAAAGTTGTTGAATTTAGTTTTTAAAATGAGAACTGAAAGTTGATTTTTTTTTTTTTTTTATATGTTCTCTTCTACTCCTCTACCAAATTTGCCTCAGTCATTCATACCTGATTTAGGATATGAAAGTTATCAGAAGACCTCTGCAGTGTGAATTATTGTCTGGTCCCTTAATGGGTTTCTGGAAAAGAGAGCAAATATCTTCATAGAGGTGTTGTAGGGGAGAATTCTTTATTTTACTAGTATATTCCTTGCTTGTTCTGGAGCAGGAACCTTAGACTCTTTAAATCCTCAATCTAAACACCAGGGCTCTAGGAAAGCATAAATAGCTTTCCTTCCCTGTTTCAGTTTTCATATTAGTCTTTGCACGTTTTCTGTAGTAACTCATTAAGAGTTATGTTAAGTTGAACACTATCAACTAACTTTATTTTTTTCCTAGCTGACTGAGTTGAACACATTCTTTTTGAAACATATCTTTGTGTTCCAAGCAAGCCACCCTTTAAGCTGGGGGAGAATTCTCTTCATAGGAATCATTACAGCACCAACTGTAAGGTAATTTTGTACACTTTAAAGTAGCTTGACTTAGACACCTAAGAACTGCGCATAGCTTGTGAATAAGTAAGCACATTTCAAGAAATTTTTGCTTTTGCCACCATGAAAAGCAAAACAATCATCACTTTTCAATAAAGTGTATTTTCTGACAAACCAATAAGGTAAAATGTGTATAAATATCTGTGTTTCCGTAGGGATGCAGAACCAGTCTGTTCCATCTTCTGTTTGTATAGCATCTCCATGTTTTGTGAGTTAGATGCATGTGAAAGTATCCAAGTTGATGAGTCAGGTGCTCACGAGTGTAGATGAGGAAAAATAGAGCTGTTGTTTTTTGAGTTCCTTACTCTGTTTCTCTACAGCAAATGTTATGTTAAAAAAAAATACTATATTCTGAGTAACAGAACAGTATATATGTTCTGTTACCAATTGTATAGAAACATTAACGTGCTGTTAGTGTCTCAAGTTATGTGCAGTGATTTCACACTGTTAGTTAAATCACCTTGATCATCTTATAAGCTCCTACATCAATGAGCTCAAGTATGACACTTGCCAACCTGTAGAAGTCTTTGTTCTTAAACAGTACAAGGATTGTTGGATTAATAACACTTGTCTTCCCCATCTATCAGTGGAAATCAGAAATTGAGAAAAGGAACTTTGGTTCCACTTCTTCAGAATTTCCCTCTCTAAACGCTTAAAATTTAGGAACATAAAGAACAGAGCAGAATGGTCTCCAGTAGTGAGAAATTCTACTCTGTTCTCAAGAGGAAAACATGCCAGTGGTTAGAGACCTCACCCAGGGTATGGAATAGCCATGTTCAGTTTCTTTCAAGATTCAAACCCACATCTCTCAAGAAAATGTAATTGTTAGTAAATTAAAGAAAAACTGTGGAAAAAGGGGGTTTATCTTAATTCTTTAAGCTGTTGCACTTTTCCTAAAAGAATTGGAGATTCGGTGGAGAGGCAGGAGACAAACATGTAGCTTTGTTAGCCTGCTAGTTTGAGTACTTTCCCAGTCTTTGCTCTCAGGATTGTTTTCTGTGTTGTTTCAATCTATTCGATCTATCCGATCATCTGTCCTACTAGAATTGAAACCGTCTGGTAGACATCCAGCATGATTGTGTATGATTTTAACCATCAGCACTTCATTTTCTGTATAGATACATTTGTAACATAAACTTGTTTTCTAAATGTAAATACTGTGGGAACTTTCAACTTCATGGAAGAATTTTCTTGTTTCCCTTCTCAGGCAATACTATGCGTACCTCACAGATACACAGTGCAAAAGGGTGGGAACTCAGTGCTGGGTGTTTGGGTAAGTGTTCTTGCTGCATTCTTGAAGCTCTTGGACAAGCGTTAAGTTCCCAGCCTGGGAATAGGCTTGGCTTGAAGCCAGTCCTTGTCTTCTGTTCTTTTTAGTATAAAGAACAATATGGAGAGATTTTCTGTTTTTTGCAAGTTCAGAGGAAAGGAAAATTTTGGATTTGGAGGTAGAACATGGGAAATGATGGAATGAGAAAGAGAAGAACAGAAGGAAGAACTAGAAACTGCTGGATAAATCTAGGCTCCTTCAAATTAGCATTGGCCTTGCTGCCCATGTTGTCAGTCAGGTGAGAAAGATAAAGCTTTTGCCTCTACTACTTGCCTGTCATCGGAGCAGTGTTTACCTGGCCATCAAGGTGGGCATTGCGTCTCTTAGCAGAATCACAACAGAAGACACTGAAACAAACCATGGTAATCAACTATTCTGTTCTCAAAGAGGGAAAGGAATAATACTATGAACAATGGTTACCTTGGCTACAATCTCTTTCAATGTGTCTCTTGGAGGAGACCTTTAAATGAAGAGTTTGCATGATTGCTTCCGGTGAGAACTCTTCTGCATGGCTTGACTAAAATATACTGCTTTGGAAATCTGAAGCATATACTGTTGTAGCATTGTAAAAGCTTCTTATAAGCAAGCACCGGAATAGTGTCCCTTTTGATTTATGACTTGGAAGATTATTAATGGGAAAATAGAAAAGATCCTAAGTCATGTCTTAAAGGAAAAAAAAGTATTTTAAGGAACTGTTCAAGAATCTAATTTCTGATGCCAAAGATTTTAAATTAAAACAGCTATTTCATTCTCTTTGTCAAGATTAGCGTATGTCTTATTTCCAGAATTGCCTGAACCATTTTTGAGTTTAATAGAAGAATCTATTACTGTTTTAAATTGGAATAGCATTTCAGTGAGCCATAAAATACTCAAATCTAATTTAGAGGCAGTGCTTTGACAAATTTATCTTACCTCTACTGTTAGTCTTAGGGATGTTGCAGAGTTTTAGGAACAGTGCTGGGCTGGAAGACATGTTTCTAGGTGCACTGCACCACCATAAAGAATGCCCCTTTCTCAGCATTTGAGATGAGAGCAGAGCATGCTGCAATGTAATTGAAGGGATTTCTACTCTTGTTTTAAATGTACCCTGGAGAACGTGACACATGTCTCCTTGAGTTTGGCTGGGCTTAAATATTCATCTCTTCAACTGTCTTAGCACCTTCACGGATAAATCTATTACTGTCTTCAACATCCAATGGGCATGCAAAAGTTAGTAACTCTGTTCTTGTATAGTTTAACTGGTGCTGAGTAGGAGTTAATAATATTTTCTATAAGCCTGAACTTCCTTACTTAGGGAGGATCCCCCTCCTTGAAACATGCATTAGGATTCCTAAAGGGAGCCTGTAACAGGGAATGTGTTTTTTTAATGATCATGGCAGAGTAACCTGTCTTTGTCACTGGTATGGATGGTGCTTTAGTACTGAAGATAACTAATTACACCATTAATATGACTACTTAATTTACAGTTAGAATCAAATAACCTTGTGCTGTTTGTGCATAAACATTTTAATAGTTACAGGGCAAGAGTATTAATATTTTGGAGCTATGCATTTGAATACAGACATGTTACTGAAATCTGTATTTAAATGATTAGGAATTGAGATGTTTACATGAAAAAGGAAATGTTCTCCACTATAGATGGTAAATTTAGAGTCTTATAGACTCAATAATTCTCTAATTTTGGGGGAAGAATTTTCAGGTTCTGCGTTATGAATAAAGGAAGATGAATTTCTGTTTCATCCAAGAGAAAGAAAGTAAACATATTCTTTGGCAATATGAAGGGAAATATGATGCTGAATGTTTGCCTTCTGACTCTGAAAAATTGTGAAGGATTACAGAAACCGTTATCCTTGGTTCAGAGCTCTCACTGAGCACATTAATGTCATATGTCAATAAATAATTGCCCAAATATTTCTTTACTATCGCATAACAATAACTGCAACAGAATATTCATCTACAGTCTGATCTAGTTAATCCCCACAATTGTGGGAGATGTGTAAGTATTCTTGATACTGCTTACTTCTGTATTCTGCTAGAAAAAACAGAGCAAAACTAGGAGTTCCTGTTGTTGGAAAAGCAGCACTGTTCTGGTAATTTACTGTCCAGAATATAATTTCTGAAGCAATTAAAAACAAGTATATACAGTATATATCTGTGGTGATCAAAACACACTTTTAAAGGCACTAATTGAATTTGTAACAGCCTAACCATGGGAATAATTAAAATGAGTGCCTTGCTTTAGTATGAA
Source organism: Athene noctua (assembly GCF_965140245.1). Lineage (NCBI taxonomy): Eukaryota > Metazoa > Chordata > Aves > Strigiformes > Strigidae > Athene > Athene noctua. The sequence continues at coordinate 25,872,051 of NC_134038.1, read as the reverse complement.
ACTGTGTTCTTTGTGACGGGATGTGTACTGTAGCATCACTCTCAATGGATGGACAGTAAGTGATGTAAGGCATGAACAAGGCCAGTGCAACAGCTCTGTTGAAAATTACATAATTTTTCATTAAGATGAAGTATTTCAAAAAGGAGTGTCTGGTAGGATGTAACAAGACCATTTTGATTGAATAAAAACGTGTCTTTAGTTCTATGGAGTATTCTCATCACCTTTCAGTAGGACACTAACACCTTTCTCTGTTAGCATTCTTCTGTCTTTTGATTTACCACTTCTTTAACTGTAATAGCTGTCCTGTTGTACAATGCACTTAACCTGAGTATCCTTGACAAAAATATTGGAAAGAATGTATAAATGCTGCACAAACAGCTGTATCGCTTTTTTGAGTCCTTGAAAATAGCCTATTGTTTTGTTTTACCTTTGAGTATATCATACCCTTGTATGTTTGTTTCCTGATGGTCATCTTTCTGTTCCCACTGCTGTAGTTCAGTTTAATTATTTTTAAATTTTTCATCTGGATCAGTAAGAATAATATAAAACCAAGAAAGAAAAGTAATTGGTGACCCAACAGAGTTAACACTGATCTCAAGTTTTTACTAACATGCACCTCATGAATTTGCAGTATTGGTCAATTAGGTATTAATTCCACATTTTTGGCCCTGCTGGTCATGCTGCAAATCTCATTAGATGGTACAGAGAAAGCCTTAATTTATTATTTGGACCAGGACCATCTCTGCAATACCAGTGGTTAAGTCACACACACATCTATCCTCCCTCTTTCATGGGGGGGCTGGGTCCTGTCTGCCAGGCAGCAGAGCTGATTTTGGCAGCTCCCTGGCTGTGGGGAGTGCTGGTAGGGAATGTGTCCTGCAGTGTCAAGCCTGGAAGACCCGAACACTTGACCTGGTGTTAAGTGTGCCTGCACTCTGAGGAGTTTTCATGCACGTGCTTAATAGTCGTCTTCATTATTCATTTCAGCTTGAGAAGAGCCAATTTTCTATGCTTTTGTTGCATCAGTAACATTTCTACACTTGTATGCATTAAAACTATGTAATTTTGTGTCCAGGACCAATACAAACTAAATATATTTCTGTAGCAGCTGATGGAAGCTTTGGATTCATAACCTCTTGTTTCACACCAAGTGGTGGACAAGCCTCCGTAGCTTTGAGCCTGAAAAGGTGTAAACATTTGGTAACTGGGAGAGAGCTGGAGATACTTGTTTTGATTCTTAGAATGCCGGAGAGGAAAGTAAATACTGTAATTTTTCCGCTTGCATTTCTCCTAAAATCCTCTGATACTGTAATGTGGACCTGAGTTTACACATAAACCTGAGCAAATGCTTGGATTCTCAGAGAATTTGAAATTCTGTTTCATGTTAATTCTCTCATTGAAATGCATCTGAAGAAAGAAAAGGAGCCTATTTAGAATTGTAGTAAATTTACATCCAGTAGAGAAATACCCAAAGCTCAGTTCTAGTTCACCCAACAGGGAGTCTGTTGGTTGTTCAGCATGGAAAAGAAATTATATCTGATGAGGGCAGAAGCACAGTGGTGGGTATAAAAAGAAATTATCTGCTATTGGCACACACTCCTGCTTGTTCCCTGGGCAAAGAGAGGCTCATAGAATTGTGAACTGCTGGTCAATCACTTTTTGTATGCTGTTTATGCCAAAGAAAAGTTTAGGAAGAAAAATAAATTTTTCCAAAGAATTTCAGTTAATGGTGGTGTTGGACGTGTGTGCTCACTAGAGTAGGGCTTGTTTAGAGCTGACAGTCTGGGGTCTGTGTTGTGAACATGGGAGTTAAATTCTTAGTGTTTGTAACCACTTTCCCCCCCTTTCATTTACCCACAGGGTTATTGCTTTCCTTGAAGCTATTGTGTGCATAAAGTTTGGACAGGATCTTTTTTCCAAAACACAAATACTGTATGTTGTGTTTTGGCTTCTATGTGTGGTAAGTGAAAGATTTCTCATGTGAGACATAAAGCATGGCAAAAGCATTGAGAGCATCTAAATAGCTTCCTCTCTGGAACATTGGCAGCCAGGGATCGTTGTGAGGGAATGCTGGTAAAGAGCTTTGTGCGCGTCCTAGAAAAAGCAAATGCTAGGTTGTTTAGGACACATTTTGAAGGGACTAGAGTAACTTTTTTTCTTATTCCTTGACATAGCAGAATATAGCCACTTTACCAAGTGCTTAACAATAAAACAAACGCTAGTTATAGAGCATGCTATTGCTATGGGAGAAAATGTTAGTTCAAATGGGACACCAACTGCAGTGGTGCTTGCTATAGTGCCCACTAAAAGGAATAGGAGTTAATGAATAGCATTAATAAGTAATGCATGTTGTTTCACATTGAAGTCTTACAACTACATGGACAACCCTGCTTTATCAGGCAAAGCTCTTCTCACTCAGCCTGCAACTTTCAGTGTGATTACTGCAAATGCACCATGAAATGCCCATTTTCTCACAGTAAATGGATGTTTTTCTTGCCAGACTTGTAACTCTGATGCCAAACACATTTTTAATGGTCAGTGAAAAATAAGGCATTTATAACAGGCTGACAGATAAATACTTTGCTCTTCTAACTGGGAAAACAATTTGAACAGGTGATAGGGAGTCAGAATTTATTCTCTTATTTAGCATGACGATTTTATTCCTGAAACTTCAGAGGAGAAAAGTATTGAATTGCTTCCTGGATCAGAGCACCACAAAACCAAACACGTAACCCAGCCTGAAGCATGGGGCAGGGAGAAGGAGAAATTTTTTATTTTTTTTTTTTCCCGGGCTGGTTGTTCCTGATAATATACCTACAAGTGCCTACCAACTGCCTTTGTATGATGACTGTACAGGATGAGGACAAAAATGATACAGTGTGTCCTGCATGTATATGGGTGATCTGTATGTATTCTCATGCTCCCATCGAGAATTGGTCTGCATGCCCCATGGTGGCAGAACGTATGTGTACCTTGAAGTTGAAGCATGAGTCTCACTCATCCTGACAAAAGATGCAGAGAGAAACAGAGCATGAAAGTCCCTGAATGTGCAATCTCCAGAGCCTCTGAGATCTTGAACTAGCAAGGAATTTGGAAAAAAAATTTATGAATTTTTTTCTTTTTCTTCTCCTTTCGTTTAGGCCTTTACAACTTTCCTGTGCTTGTATGTTATGGTTTGGTATGCAGAATGCTACGGCCACCGAGAAAAGGTACTTTATTAGGAAACCTGGTTTTGTTTTATACCAGAGTTAAAACTGCAGTGCTTCTAGATATTAGAATTCTTTACCAGAGCTAGTATAAATGGTGATGAGGGGGGATGGTCTGGAGTCTTAACTGAAGTCAATAGAAAGAACTCTGAATTCAGTGGGCCTTGGACAGATCCCAAATTACACTGTGGTTTCTAAAGAATGCTGTCCTCTTAGTTACTCAAAATGAAGCTGTAATTTTAGCAAAGCATTCAGGGATGAATGGTTAGCAAATGTTCCCATTGTACAGGTGGAATGCTAGGGGAATATTAAGAATACTTGGTTACACAACAAATCACGTGTCAAAGGGTGAGTTCTTATTGTATCATCTATGTTGTGCCTTCTAACTAAGAAGGGAAGAGTCCTAAGTACTGGCTGAATGTTTTATGAGGATTTCTGCCACAGTTTACAAGTCCAATTGCAAACAGAAGTGCTGATCACAAGAACCAGCATCCCAATGACGTGTGTCCTTCTTGTTTTTGCAGACCTTATCAGAAAGTGAAGACAGCCCATACAGTCCAGATGCTTCTTGGCTTCATTCTAAATTCAGTAGAGGTACTGACACTTTTGCACATATATTCTTGAAGTGGTAGCATTAAGGCTCAGCACTTGGAAGTGGGACTTGAGGAACTTACCTTGAAGACAACTGGAATTGTTTAAACATCCCTGCAGGAGCTATACAGATAAATCATCTGTAAAGCTATTTGGCTTTACTGTCTTTTTTCTTCTAACTCTTGGAAATGTGTTTATTTTTTAATGAAGCAACTGATTTTTTTCTGCCTCTATTCCAGACTATTCTTGTAGGTTAAGGGCATAATGCATTGCGTAACTGTTATGACAGGTTTTCTCTCTGAGCATGACATGTTTGATTTGAAACAGATGAGTGTGAATTGTGCTTTTATTCCTGCTTGTTAAGTAACAGTCAAGAATGTGCCCTGGAGCTTTTGTTCTTACTGACATTTCCCCAGTCAATGTAGTGCTGATGGTCATGAACAGCTTTCTCTGTGCTAAGCAAAGGCAGCCTCCTTCTTTGACTTCTTTTCCCTACACTAGAGGTCAGTTAAATTACCTTTGTTAACTCTTCAGTGTGGTCTTGCTTACTGAACAAATACCGAGATTCACACCTGGAGGTTACCTCTTTCAGAGTTTACGTTCCAGGTGTTTGTATCATTAAAAATATTTCTTATTTATCATATGCTTGAAAAGCACCAACAGCAGACCTTCTTTATATTTCATTATTTTTCTGGATGATGTTACTAGTTTATTCTCAGTTTAATAAATTTGTGGATTTTTATATTTTGGAGAAAAATTGCTGGCACTCAATGTTTTCCCTGTTTATATGTGCAGGATAAATCTGGCCAAGCAAATCTTTCTTTGACTTTGTTACGTCACTGATTACAAGCTTCAGCCTCTTTCATGTTTTGCTCTTGAATTCTTGTTTCAGTCCCCATTGTCTCCCTCTGCTTTCTCAGAGTCAAACATTGCCTGTCATATGAAAGACTGAAACAAGAATCTGTTACCTCACTTCATAGTTCTTAATTTCTGGTAGTAGTACCTGCCAGTAATAAAAACGTGGAGTTTTAATTATTGGTGGCATTTAAAATGGAGGATGTTTCACCACTATATTCTGCTGTAGCAAACTTCTGATTTTTTTTTTGAGGAAGAATTTTGCAGAAGTCTTTAAAGAATTGCTTTTTTTTAAAAAAAAGGCCACTAGATGGAGTATGAGTATCAACCAGTTTGTATTAGCCTGAAATAATCTGTACTGTAAACACAGTAGCTCTAGAAATCCTCAGTGTCTTTTAGACAAGAGCTTGCCAATGTCAAATATATATATTTATTTCTCAGCAGGTGCTGAAAATAGTCCACCAAAACATTCAGTCAATAGTGAAAGCCATTCATCTAGAAGGAGGAATCGGCACTCCAAATCAAAACTAACAAATGGAATTGGCAAGAAATAAGAATGATCTCTGAAGATACCCTACAGTATGACCAGAAGTGACAAAGAAAATCAGACCTGGCTCTGAATTTCCAAATGGAAGATTGATTTTTAAATTTAAAAGTTAAAAAAAGAGGTGTTGAAGAAAAAGACGATCAAGATGGAGGCACCAGTGTAGTGCAAATCATAGCCTGCTGACACTTGCCGTTCACTGATTTAAATCTAGTTTCTTCAGCATGTGGCATTAAAAACTAATGAAGATTATGCTGGAAAGAAAAGTAATTTTGTCATAGCAGGTACGTCCTGTTTTGTGTTCAGGTGTTGCAAGTGCATTTTTAATATCTTAGTTGAGGACTTAAACACAAAGGTTAGTAAACTGATAATCAGTTGCCATAGTTGATTGGATTTTTTTGTTTTGTCTTACTGTGGTTTTGTTTTTTAGAAGAGTATGTAATTCTTTGACTAAAAGCAACTTGGTCCTTCCTTCTCAGTCTCACAACTAAACTTTTCTATACAACAGTTAGTAAGTATTTAAAATTTCCATACTTACATCCATCTGCTTGCTTTTATGTAAAGGCCCTTTAGACCTGGTGACAGGGTTTTCCTAGTGAAGAAATGGGTCCAGGTTTCTTGTAAAGGATGTGAAATTGATCTTCAAACACCTTTGTTGGTTTGGTTTCTTTTTTTCTGTTCTGCATTGTCCTTCTGCCTAATTGTTACACATTTGATTTCTAAGTTTGTAAAATAATTACATAAAAACCTGCTGCAAAGTAGAGGGCCATGCCTCCTGCCCTCAGACAGATGTCATTTAATTGTTTTTCCTCCTTTACTGCAGTGTGTTTTGCATCTTCAAGTGGAAATATGTCACTTTCAACTGTGTCACATAATGTACAATGTTTCTTTCCACTCGTCTCTTAATTTGCCTCTGCCTCAGCTGGAACTAGAAATCCCAGTGTCTTCAGACTGATACCAGAAACTGCTTTGAAGGCTCTGATGCCCTACTAAGCCTGATGATAAGGCAGGGTTTTTTTTTCTGTAGTGGAGTTGCTTTCTAGTTATTTATGAAGGCTTGTTGTAGTCTCTGATGTCTGAGAGGCAGCATGATATTACTGTGACATACCCCACTGCTTTGGTATTTGCTATCATGTAGTCAGATACCTAACAGCAAAGTCATTCTTTCTTTCAGGTTTTTTGTGTGTGTTTTTGTTTGTTTCGGCTTTTTTTAAATGTATTAATTCTGACATCTAGCAAAGTGGATAATTCTCCAGCAGTGAATGTAATGATTAAGTCAAGAGGTAAACAATCAAGAGCAATCAGTTCCTGTATTTAGTTATCAAAATGTTTTTGTGCCAATTAGATTTTGGGATTTATGGGGTTCAGAGGGGTAGATAGTTTAAGCAAGTAATACCCATTAGTCACTTAGTCTTCATAAGAAAATAGGATTTCCTTTTCCTTTGAATAATATTACTGTGATTTGCCGCAGGCTAAGTACTAAAAAAAAAATGCAGCAGAGACTTTATACAAGTGTATGATACTGTAAATAGAAAAAAGTATCCTGTGTAAGCCATTAATTCCTATGTGCCACAGATTATCAATGTTTTCAATGCACTTAAGTGTTGCTGCTGAACTCCTCAGAGGCCCTTCATTTCCCACCCCCCTTTCAATCGAAGAAAATGTACAACTTGGGAAGTAACATAGTAGAAGCTGCTATATCATCATTGCTACAGTGACATTAAATGTTACATGAGAAAAAAAATGTTAGGAAGACTTTCAGGCTTTCCTAGGACTACTTAGGTTTTGTTGATACTGTAGCAATTCCACATTGCCTCCTTATTCGTAATGTACTACATATTGATGAATGTATTTGTAGATTTTTTTGGATACTGAGACTTGTTACTTTTTTATTTTCTTGGTTAATAGCTCAGTTTGTGTAAGACTGAAGAATGGCACTGTAAATTTTCTATCAGTTCAATACCAAAGCAAGAGATTTGAAGTCTAACGGTTTAGATATTTAAGTACTGTGGTTTTCAAAGGTGAGAGCCTGTTTTGTACTTGCAAGGTATATACACACCAACTATGTATACACAGCTTACATGTGTAAGCGGACGTTGAAGTACAATATCTACTTGCCTGTGGGGACAAGCACACATTTTGTAAATGCAGACCTGGTGCTCACACTGCTGAAGTGCACCCTAAAAATATTGGAAAGGCAACTATGAAGTGTCATCTTTTTGGAAGATGACTTCTGTATTCTATTACAACAGCTTGGCCTTGAAGAAATGTTGTTTGACAACACCTTTAAAAGTATTTCTCATTAAGTCTTTACTTAATTTCTTGTATTTGGTTGGGGTTTTTTTGTTTGGTGTTTCTTTGTGGTTTTTTTTTTTCTTTTTTACTACTTTAAAAGAGGGATGGCTACGGAGAGGGGAAACTGAAGTAAACTATTCAAGTGCTGCTTGGAAAATGGCACTTTGTGTCCTCTGTCAGCAGCTCTGGCTGGAATTCACATGTGGTCTCACAAGTCCTCCACTGACTAACAGCTGTATTTTCAGCCCCATCATTTTGGATGTGAGCTTTGCACTGGCAGGCATTGGAAAGGTGCTTTTGATCACTGCTGTAAAATTAGTGATCTCAGTTTTGTCATTTCCTGCGCTATTGCTGAATTCTGTATGTGTGTAACACCTACAATGACAAATCGCAGAGCTGTTTAGCACAAGCATCCATGTATGAATTCTGCTGCTTGAACAGTATTTTGTAACAGTCACGGATGCACTGTCCTATTTTTAACTACTTGTTCTGTCACAGCCTCTCATTCCTACTTTCCTGCTTCTGATGTTCTTTCCTTTCTCTGTCCTCTAGTGATCTCCCCTGCTGCTATGGAGAGATCTGAATTGGCCCTCCAGAGGCTGTCCATCAGTGATGTCAGTCATTGAAGGGAGGCTAATTTGGGGCAGCATGGTGTAAGCAGAGGGTAGTGGCAAGAACTTTAAGGAGTGGATTAAACAAAAATGGAAAGCTTTAAAATGCAGGTATACAGTGAATGAGAGCTAGTCTTGAGTACTGGAGTCCAGTATTAAAGCTGCTGCATAGATCATGCACCGCATCTAATTAAGTATTTGGAGTGTGATTTCAACAAATGCTTTTGTTACTCTTCTGTGAAGATCATAATTTGATGTTCCAGCTGTTAAAACTTTAATATTTTTTACTTTGTTACCACAAGAGGACACAGATGTTACCATGTATTTAATAGTTTTGAATAGAGTTGCTCTGTATTGATTGCAAAGTATTGTATTTTGCAATAACGCATTAAATCAACCCATGTCACCAGTATGTGTGTTTGTCTGTACCTGCAAGGCATAGGAAATGATTACATACTGCCTTTAGAGGCTGTTACATCTTATTCTATGTAATTGCATGCTGACAAATGCAGTGGTTCCTGAGCAGCCTACAGTGCACACTAAGGTTTTGCTATAATTTATTATTTCAGAGCAGCAGATCTGATAATATGAATGGTTATATTATGCCTTCTGAAGTTTCTCTAGTGTACAGGTTAAGTCTTGTCTTAATTATTCTTTTTGGACTTGTTTTACTATTGGATGGGAGAGCTGAATGGCAAGATGGTCTCATGACAGCCCTTCAAAGAAGAAATGAGACTTCCTGTAGAAGAACTGCAAGGCAGGCTATCAGCAAATAAGCTTCTGCCAGTATAAACGTGTCATTGAGTATCAGAATCACTTTGCTTTGGCTTCTACTGCTGCCATGGCTTCACAACAGCAGTTTCCAATTGGTTTTGTACCTAAAACCTATTGTGAGCTGTTGATTGCTCCTCTGCTGTTGGCAGTAGCCTGATGACTAGTGCGTAAGGAAGCATGGCTTTCCCTTTTTCCTCAGTTCCTTCTTTCTACAGGCATTGAACACTGGGACTTTTTGCCTTGCTGAGAAGGGTTTTTCTTCATCATGACTTACCTTTTTGAATACTGATATGTAGAGAGCCCATAAATTCTGAGGTTATAGTAAAATTTGGAATAGCCAGTTCTTAAGCTTGTTCAACCTCTGGGAAGAACAGTTGAGGCAAGTGTTCAGTTTGTAAATGTCTTCTGAAGGGTGAGAATACCTGATTAAATGATTTGTAAGAGCCACCTCTCTCACAGGACACTGTTTACCGCATTGGACAAGGTTTTGTTTATGCTTCATTCTGATCAATTAAAGCATTAAAAAACCCTGAAGCATTGGAAGAAACTTCCTTTAAGAAGCAACACTTGAAAAATGTACACCTTTGTAAGCATGGGCCTCCACTACTTTTGACGAATCACTTATTTTGTGTCTCGGTAGCTGCTGTGACAAGTGGAGCTGTAATCAGCAGTGTCAGGGTCAAGTGAGCCAAACAGCTTCATTTCTGGTCAGTTGTCCTGTGGCACAACTTGCACGGTCTTTTGATTTGGCACACACTGGAAGCTAGAGCTGGAAGCTGGCAGGGTACTGATTGAAACAGGTGTTGGTGCCCGTGCCTGATCCCATGTCTGAGCGTTCGTGTTCAGTTACCTCCTGTTAACATGTCCGTAGGCCTAGGCCCTACTCTCCTGTGTCGCTGTTTTCCCACTAGTGCTCCTCCATCTGGCCATGCTGGAGCACTGTAAGGACTACAGGATGGGGCACTGGGGTTTAACCAGAGGTCTCTGAACTGATTTTAAGCCTCATATGCTCAAAATACCTCCTGCAGTACTCTGTCTCCCTCTCCCTTCAGGTCTGCTCTGCTCTGCCATTGCCACCCCACTCAGTTTTATTCTCTGTAGCCTGGCAGGGACTGGTCCTACTTCAACAAATTAAGGTGCATTTTCACAATAGGATGGTAATGTGTTTTGGACAAACAAACACACCACACGACTCACTTTGCTTTTGTTTTTTGCATGGCTGGTCAGGAACTGAGAACATAGGTTGTTATTCACAGAAAGTGGGACTAGAAAGCCACAAGCTCTTCATAGTCCGGGCTGGCATGCTCCAGACTGCCAGCTTATGCCCAACAAGATGCACAGTCTGTTACCTGTATGCCTGCTCACTCATCTGCCAGTGCTGTGCCTGTGGCTGCTGGTGTGCCTCAGGTCACTCCCCCTGAGCTGGTTTCATGTGTACCAGCCCCTCTGAAGCCAGCTGATATTGAAGCTCTGCCTGCTCCCAGTTCTTGCTGGAATTAGTGATACATCTTTCCCATTTCTCAGCACATCTGGGTCCAGGAGTTCTTCACACTAGTGAAGACTAGTGAAAGTGTGAAGATAGATAGCAGGCTTTCTCACATTCTCTTGGTACCGATCAGGCCAATACCCTGCCTGTATGTAAGAGTTCTATGCATAAACCACCAGGTTGACTCTAGAAATCCAGTTTGGGTCTGGAAGAAGTATTTTTTTTTTTTGTTTTCTGGAGGATCACAGAGCTGCTGTTGCCTTTAGCAATGTACAGTTTGCTGTACATCTGCAGAACAGCATGAAGAGCAGATCCTGCACAAGTCTTCTGCAGTGTGTTTTTCACCTTTCTGTTCACTCTAGACAGCTACTCAGCAAAATTTATCAAGTTCCCTCATACTCTAAAGATGGGTCCAAGTCATAGTTATCTCAAAGGACTTTGGAAATTTTGGGGAATCAAATTTTGTTTCCAGCTCCATCCTAGTCTTTAATTGGGACCATATCTTCTTGTGTTTCTATCTTCTCTCAGTAAAAGACAAGAATTGGTTTCTCATGCTTGGACTTTGTTTCTCTCACAAAGGAGCAGTCCTGCCCTCAACAGCCTAAATATCATTATGGTAAGACCAAGTGAGTTTTTACTTCAATTCAGAAAAAAAGGCTGGGAAAGAATGTAAATTGTAAACGTTGAATTCCTATAATCAACAACAGTGTAAGTGCCAGACTATCCTAAGCATACACATGGGTTTAATTTTCATAGTTTTCGTGGATCTCAGTTTGCAGATGATCATGAAATAACTGGATGGCTTATTTAATGTTTTTTAGAGTAGGGGAATTTACAGCAGTAGCATTCCTATGGCCATGATCCAAAGTATGTTCTACAACTGCTGTGCCCTCCAGTTCAGTATTTCAGTGGTTCTTGCCTTAAAAATGCATAAAAATACTTGTGTGTGTGCATACAAACATAAATCTACCAGATGAAGTATCTCATCAAAATACCCAGGGTCTGGGAGAGTGTAGTCTCTGTGACAATGACTGCTGTGCGCCTGGACATTTGGAAGCATCCTAGCCTGTATGTACATCTAGAATGTCCAGAACAACAGGCATTAATCTCAGTTGCAGCCTCTAGGTGATGCTATAACACAAACACACAGAGAACATGACCTGGATTTTTTGATTTTCAAATGTTACTTCTAATTTTGGGCTACTGGATTTAGCCACCCTGGCTCGGTTTTAAAGACTTCATAACTCCTGTTGACTTTAATTACATGTGCTGTACACATAGGCCTGCAAAGTGCCCGTGTTGTCAAACTTGCTGTGGAACAACCAAAGCAAAATAAAATCAAATTACTAGCTTTGAGGAGGCTTTTAATTAAAATCTTAAATGATAGCTCTAGACTTTGGAGAGCAAGAGCAAAAGACTTCTATTTTGGTTTCTACCAAACAGACAGACTACAAATTTGTTTCTAAGTACCTTCCCTGTTTGAAGGGAGCACTGCTCACTCCAGAGGATCTTTGGGATGAAGCTCTGGGCAGGGTTCTTCTGGCTTTCCTCCTGTTCCCACTGCCCTTCGTGTAGGGCATCAGGGTGGGACAGGATGACTGCTGTTTGAAAAAGTTGTTTGGTGTTTGCTCCCAGGAACTCATCTGGAGCAGGCCACAGTCTCCAGTGCTGCACACTTGTCCAGTTTTCTGGCTGCAGCAATGCAGCTGTGAGTTATCTGCTTGCTCAGATGAGCCTGGCCCTCATCCCTGCCATCCTGTTTGGGAACAGGAAGCCACTGTGTGCGGATTATTAATGCTTCGTGTCTTCATGTGGCTCAGAGTTTGGGGTGGCTCAGTATATTTCAGCAAGCAATCAGAACTTCATACTATCTGCAGAGAATTCCCATTTTTCCATTAAGAGCCACTGAGCATTTTTTCTAAAGATTTGGAAAATCCTGTTAGTCATAAACCTCAACAGGGCACCTGGTTTGTACCAATTACTATGACTTCTATCTGTTAACACCAAGATGTTCCTATTGACTTAGGAAAAAAAAAAATCACTTCTGTGTGGTCTGCTGAAAGAAGAAATTGCAGCTCGCATTCCTTGCAGGAGGAAGCAGTGTCCTTGCTCTTTTCAACCTGTTCTGTGCAGGGTGGCCACTAGTAGAAATCTGTATTGGTTTTGTTGTAGCCTGACTTCAGTACTTAATGCCACCAAAGGACGTATATTTCCATTAATCAAATAAATAATTTGGAAGAAACCCAATACCTTTTATTAAAGTAGCTGAGACATTTAGGGTTTCCCCCCCTCCATGTATGTGCTATAAGAGCTGTAGGTGACTCAAAATGAGGCATAAAACTTTTAAAATAATCTTATTTCTGCCTGTTTGCTGACTTTGCCATATTTGGATCCCAAATCCGGACCTGCACATTTTGTTTGCCCACATTTAAAATGCATTTTGAATAGCAGGACAGAGACTGGGGTGGAGAAACCAGATAGAGCTGAATTGCAATTTCCTGGTAACATGTTCTCTAAACAACCTAAAATATCTCTCAGAGTGAAGCATTCCACTTGTTGACTTCAGTTTTCGACAGCACATGCTGTTCAGTCCCGGCGCTGCTCACAGGGATGGTAACATGATTACCAGTAATGATCTTTCATGCTGTAGAGTTTTCTTTTCGCGATGCTTCCATGTTGAAAGAATTTCTTTAAAACAAAGCATAAGACATTGCTTGATGCAGGGTGGCCAGTAAGTTCATGTTAAAGATTAGAAATGGGGACAGAGGGTAAGTGACTTGTCTACATTTCCTCAGGAAACTGAAGACAAAGAGAAGAGTAAGATCGCAGACCTTTGGTTCCCATGCTGTTACCAGAAAATTATCATGGGATGTGCTAAAAAACAGCTTCTGTAGTAAATCCAAGAATGTTATCCACATCTCTTAATCCCTAAAAATGAAACCAAACTGTGTTACACAAAGAGGGAACAGGGATTGAGGTGATACCCCTGCTCCATTCATATATTCTGGTCTTCATTTTATTTTGCTGGCTTACTTCAATTTACTTATCTTTTCCAATGGGCTTTCATGAGCAATACCTTGACTGCTGATTTAAAATTAGGGTTTGCTAAAGGTAGGTCATCATGTGTAGGGCAAAATAGAAGATCTTTGGATCTCCAAGGCATGCTGGGGCACTGTGGTTCTGAACCAACCTAGTGACTCTCTGCTTTTCTTGTTAGCACTTGTGGTGCAATACATTTGACTTCCCAAGGGATGAAACAGGCTGGTTTGCCTTCTTCACATTTGTCAAGGCCAGCAATCCTGGTTGAAGCAGGGCTGCAGGAGGGACAGCAGCCAGGGAGAGGTTGGGAGTGGGGTTCTCATCCTATGTTTGAATGGGAACCATTTTCAAAGGGAAACCTTAGTCCTTTGGAAGACTGTTCCCCCACATATGTGAAGAAAAAGCAGCTGGAACTATTCTAAAATAAATAACATGGTAAACAGTGTTTTGATCTCACGGGTTCCTTGCTGCTTTTTTGACCACATGAAGGTGCTGTACCCATTCTCCCTGCAGAGCCACACTCTCTATTGAGATGCTCCACATCTGTCTTGGGGGGTGAGGTTATTTTGGACCTTTTGCTTCCTTTGGGTGCATCCATTTCTCATGAGCCCAAATCAGTTTTGTCTCAGCTTACTGCAAGTTTGTCCTTATTGTGGGCTTCCACAATGACCATTACTTGCTTCTTGTTTATCTGACCATCTGACCCCTAGCAAGTTTCCAGAGAATCTTTCAGAGAAAAGCTGCTGTAATTAGCTGATAGCACATTCCTCCCATGTCTCTCTCAGCAGTGAATCTCAAATTTAGCTCTTATTAGCTTGGTTATGGAGATGGCTATGAGTACTTATGCACCACAGGCCTTTAAAACTGGCACGGGCCATGACTTCATGCCAAATAGCCATGGTATTTTCAAGAAAATGCTGACTCAGAAATACATTGATATAAATCACTTGGAGCACCAAGTACTGAAATGTCAGTTGTCTCTGAAGACCTTCATGTCTGCAGAGCCCAAAGGTATGAGTTTGGCTGACACATAAATTTAAATCTTCTATTGTTTCAATGAGCACCTCCACATAGTTGCAGAGAAGCCTGTTTACTGTGGGTCTGTGTGCCCAGGTATGCATTCCCTTCTTGCACCTGCGTAACGAGACTGCAATTTGTAGAAGTGGGTTATTTGGCACAGTCCTGCTGCTAGTACCAGGACCTTAAGGCCCTCATGCTTTTGGTTTTGCATCTATGAAAATTGCTGGGTGAGCTGATCTCCTTTGCGGCATGCCGTTTCCCGTGTTTTGTTTCAATTTCTGCTCTTTAATGTTCTTGAACCTGTCCAGGCCCTGGTGTTTGCTTCCATCAGCCATGCTCTTCTGCCTTGACATGTCAGAGATCTTTCATCAAGGACTAATTACTTTTTGAACTTGATAGGAGGATGCCAACTGTTTTAAAGTGAAAAGAAAAAGGAACCAAAATACAGCTTTTGTTTCCAAGCTGAGTTCCTGGCTCATTTCTGTCCTTCCATCTAATGTGATCCCACAAGGCTTCAGCTTTCAGTGAGTGACAGAGGTGTCCCATGACAGTCTGGTTCAGCCTCTGTTCTGCTCCTCTCACAATTTTTTATGCCACTCCCTCAGCAGCCATATCACTTCCCCTCATGCAGCGGCCAACCTCTCCCATTCCAGCAGCAGGATGGGATGCCTGGGTTTGTGTTGACTTGAGACAATTGATGGAAGAGCCTAAATTAGGTACAGAGTCCCTGTAGGCTTCCTTGCTGGTAAATAATATTCAATAGATACCTTCAAAGAGCGAGGGAGGTTGTAGATGCTTTAATCACCCTCTGGAGTCACAGGTGACCTCTGAAGGAGCCTCCACTGCCAGCAGCAGGTGTGTAACTACACCATTGCAGGACCTCCTGGAAGTGCCTGAATTACAAAGGATGAGTCCAGGCCCTTGTCCCATGCTGCTCCATTGATGTGAGCCATCCATCTCTTTCCCCTGCTGGTCCTCACAGTGTAATGCTGTTTTCCAAATGCAAAGATACTGTACTCCAGCAATGGATACTTCCCATCTGATGGGATGGGAATTACTTGTCACCCAAGAGGAGAAGAGCCCAATGGTGTGCTTTTAGGATGCTGCTGATACTGTGAGCCTGTTACAGCATCAAAGAGGAAACAAAGGGATCCATGCTGGAATGGACGTGTTGTTCACCAGCTTTCTTACAGGACCTGCTAAATTTGAGGCTGTTTTCCTACTAGCGTGATAAGCAATATTCAGCATGGAAAAAGATAAGAGACAAACCTTTCTTTCTTCTCTCAGCTCTCTCAAGGTGTAATTCATCTTCCAGCTTCTTTCTTTAGGAGCTAGCTGCAGCTGTTAGAAGAGGGTTAAACAATCTCACTAGGAAGCAGAGAACTTTATCATAGCTAAGGAGGATTAACACACACATAATCCCCTTACAAAGCCACTTGCCTTCCAACTCCAGTGCATAAAAATAAAAAAAGGATTGGATCAATGTTGTTTTTCTCATATCTAATTCTAGAACAATAGAGCACATTAAGTAATTAAAATGTTCACCTGTAAGATGCTTAAAAGCAAGGCTGCTGGCAGATATATAATTAGCTCCAGTTAGCTGCTTGCTTGTTTACTTCCGTTAATTTACCTAGTGTGGGGTCTTTGGGCTTGGAGCTTTATTTAGAAAACATTTTGTTGTTGCGTAAAGTAATGCAGTGGATAGGCAGGGACCAAAGATAGAAAAATAGAAAAAAGATAATTTACTGAGCCAACATGCATGCTAATATCAGGCATTTCAGGTTCTCTTTGTTACGCCATCTGCAGATGCTGGCAATTTATCTTTTATCAGAAATATAGTTCTTAATATGTTGAGTAAAATCACCTCAAACATTACTATTTTTCTTGTGTTGTTTTTCTTCCACAGAGGATCTGCTCTGCCTGTCTCTGCACATAATATATAAAGCAGTGGGTTTTCAACTTTCTTTAATGGAAAGATGACTCAGAAAGATGCAGAGCTGTGCATGCCCAGACCTTATGGGCATTTTGAAAACATATTATCAGGGATACTACCTGCACCACCAGATAAAAACCAGCCTTAAATTATGAGGGTACACTTACTATTGGTGTTTGGTCCTGTTTTGTGTGTGCACGTGCATGGGGATGCATGTGAAGTGGTGAAGAGCAAGATTTTTGCCTGGTTTCACATGCCATGTCTGCCAGCCCACTGGCTGCCTGAAAGCCAGAGGATGTGGCTTGACAAACCATGGTAGGACAGACAGACAGTGACCTGAGCGGATGGAAAAGAAGAGGAGAGAACAGCAGATACAGGCTGCAGTTAACAGCTCCCTCACCATGAACTATAGGTGTTGCTGCCCATGGGTCAGGACCATTCATTTCACTTGATTTTTTACAGGGTCTTAAAAAACTCTGACAGCACTGGGAAAACAAACTTAAGGAGTGATTTGCAGTTATTTATTGTTTGGATGCTACGTTTGAATGGGTGACTCTGCAGAAGAGCCCAAAAACGGTTAGTGTTTACAGTCTGGATAAAACATATGGGAGCCTGGAAGACAATGACTGACACTGGGGAGGAGGGGGAAATATCATTATACTGATGTTTTGTGAGCCCTGCAGAGGAAGTGAGCCTTTAAAGTGTGAAGCCTCCAGTATGATAAGCAGTGCCTACAGAAATCAGCTTGTGGGATCTGTTTCTTTTGCTAAGCTGCCTTTGAAGGTTGGGGGGCTGTTTTGCCTTCAGTTCCCCTGGGGAAGTTTTCCCGCCTTTCTAGTCTTGCCTGCTGATCAGAGTTACACCCCCGGATCTGTAGGTGTCTGTATTCCTGTGACAGGCTATGATAAAGCCCAGTGTGTTTTTGTACAGTATAAATGATTGTACTTCCCTGTAGGTCTCGAGTTCAACAGCCACAGGAGACTGAGCCTGTCAGCAAATGAACCCTTCATGGCTTCTGCTTTTTTAGTGAAGTGCTGGTTTCATGGCTCCTGACAAGTGCATTTCAATATAAAAAACATGTGTACAAGTTGACTTCTTCTTCCCCTTTTTCTTTGTTGTGGAGAACTTTTCTTTGCCATCCTGTATTTACTCTCTTGCTTAGGGACCAAGGACTAAATACCTGCCTTCCAGCTTCCTCCCCAAGACATCACATACTTTCAGCAACCAGTTGATGTTCAAGTGGCCTTGGACAGACTGAAAATCCTGAGAAGCTCCTCCGTCACAGCCTGCTTCAGTCTTTCCTGCTGTCACAGAGCTGAAGTGAGATGTGCACAGCTGCTGATCTAGGATAAGGCCACCAAAGCTGGGGGAATTTTACCAGAGATGGATCCATCCATCCATTTAAGTGAATCTAAGGCCAAGTTACTCAGGTTACCTATTTATGCTCGTGATTTACTAGGTTTCAAACAATGAACTACAACATTGCCTTATGCTGCAGACAATCTGAGTATCCAACTGTTTTAAGCCCCAATTTCTCACTGGGGGGAAGGAGTTGTTTAATGCAAGGCTGGCACCTACACCGTGACACTCGACTAACATCACAGCTCAGTATCTCCAGTCACATCAAACCTACCAACTCAACAGGGACATCTGTATCAGCTTCCTCAGCCTACAGCCACATAAGGACCTTTTCCTTGCGGAGCTGCCGCTGCCTTCCTGAGCCAGCTGGGCCGGAGTGCAGGAGCCATCCATGCCAAGAAAGCAGGGGACTTGCTCTTCCTGCACGGCCGTGGAGCTTGCACGCCACCAGCACTGCAGGATGTCACAGCCCATCTGCCGCTCCTGCTCTCAGCTGGTGGCCAGGTACACGTACAGAGCCTTCAAACTCGGGTCAGCCAACAGGCACAGGGATGGAAGGAGAACAAATTCCAGACATATGGTATCCCCCCTCTTTTCTATCCCCTAATCTTTCCTCTGGCAGCCTATGTTTGACCACTAGTGAGCCCACATCAGCTAATTGGCTCTCACAGTGTGCCCGTAGCATCTCCAGCTGGTCCTCACTGAATCATGAAGGAAATTGCAGAGTTTGAACTTCATCAGAGACCCCCTGGGCTCCCCTCAGCGTCTCCACGAGGGAAGGGTGACAATAAGCAGCATGCTCAGCTGTTGTCACAGGCAGAGAGGCTCTCTCCAGCCTAACACGCACAGCACCGTGTCAGCGATGGGAAGTCCTAGCACAGAGCCCCAAGTCAGGCTTGAGTTTTTCTCCAAAACTCCCAGAGCCTGAAGGAAGGAAACAGGATCTTGTGTTCAATAAGCACAGAATCAGCTACCTCCAGGGGTGGGCAGTGATGCTGTGAGTGCTGGATAAATACAGCTAAGAGCAGCCAAAGAGAACACCATCTCCACCAGAAATGTGAACAGTTGGGACAGAGCAGGAACTTGAACCCACATCTCCTGACAAGAAACTGCAGACCTTGAGACTGACTCGGAAATGGGACAAAAGGTAGCAATTGTGTTTGTTTATCATTATAAAGATCTGCCTCACCCACTGACTTCACCCTTCCTGTTTTAGATAGGTCACCCTGACCTAATTTTCAGACAGTATTTTTGGATTTCATTGAGCCACAATGAAGTCTGGGTAAGTAAGAGCACAGAGGGCTTTCCTTGTAGGTTTGCAAATGCAGGTGGGCTTGGATTCAGGTCTGGAGAACAATGTAGTGGTCCTGAACTACGGCATTTTCATTACAAATGCCCCTGTTACAGAGGTGGCCAGTGACACATTACTGTGGTGTGACTGAAAGGGCCAGTAAGGGAGTGTGTGGAGCTACCTGGAGAAATCTGACCTGGGGTTTCCCATTTAAGCTAAATCTCCCTCGCCCCCCCCACCCCCGTCAGGGATAAAGGTTAACTCAGCTGTGCAAACTAATTTAAATTCAGCTGCACGTGGCCATAAACTGTACTTTTTGTTCCTGACAAATATTAATATGGTATTTGCTCTGAAAATTCACTGTTTCTCATGCAAAATCTTTCCCCTTGCTGTGTCTCTGCAATGTAGAGTTTTGCTTGGCAGATGGACAGTGCAGGAGGGTGGCCAGGCTGCGTGGGAAAGAGTGAGTGCCCGGGATATGGGGTATCCTCTTTTCCTCTTGAACTCTTGTGTAAGTTTTAAGAAATCGGTGAAATGCAAATGGAAAAAGAAGAATGTTCTTCCAAACAGTTGAGCACAAAGGGAAGATATCCTCCAGTGAGAGGATGGACAGGACAGTGTTGGATACAGCCCATGACAGAAAAGTTATTTCAAGTCCTTTGCCAGCTTGGAGATTGGATTTAAATAAGGGAGCTGTCAGGACTCAGAGCTGTTATTCAAAGGCATAATATATTTTTTCAGCTGCCCTCCCTGTATTGCTGTGTCTTTGCTTGTATGTAAGGGCCTGGCATACAGAGTTACCTAATTGGAAGGAAGCGTCTAGCTTCAACTTGACTGATGGTTGTTACCAGAAAGCATCCATTGAGACCAGCATGTCACGGGACTCACTGTACAATTTTGGTAGCCTTAAGTGGGGGCATATCAGACACATCTCTCAGTTACTCAGCTAACTTTGCCACTGCCTCAGTCTGGAATTCACTTCATGAAGAATTTTTCAAGGATTAAAAAATTTAATTTTTAAAAACTTCTTACTCTCTCCCAAAATTGGCAGGCACTGGCACCTTCTTTTTCTGGAATGATTATCTATATCCCATAAGAACTATGAAATGACCTACATAATGGCAGTCAGACAAACTGTTCTAAGAAATTTCTGCTTGAGCTTGGGAAATAATGGAACTTGGGAAATATTCCCTCTCCACTTGAATATTTTATGTTGCAGTGTCAGAAAATGCATATATATATATGTGTGTGTGTGTGTGTATTAAGATTTGAAAATAATTTCTCTTGCTCTGTGAACTGGGAAAATAATGAGGAAAAATTATTAGATAGTATTATGCTGTTGGCCACAGAGCTGTTTTGAGGTTATTATCCAGCCTGTTGTCCTCAACACAAAAGAGCTGACTCTACATTCTTCCTGTTCCCAAACCCATCACGTTAAACACGGGACTAAACCACAGGCACAGAACTGAGGAACACAGAAGAAATGGAAAAGCTATTCAAGAAGCTGGCAGTTGACAACAGGGTCTTGAAAAATTATTTCCTTGGATTCAACAGAATTTCCTCTCCCCCCACTCCAGACCGGGCTCTGCTAGGAGACAGTTTGAGCCACTGTGGTTGAACCAGCTGTTGAAATCCCATCCAGCTCCTGAGCAAGTGAAAAACTAATCAGAAACCGCCTTCAGCAATCTCTGCTTTCCTGAGCACCACCATCTCCTTGCCCAGGCAAAGTGCTGCCCATCCCCAAATCAACAGGGTGCTTATTCCTGCTTGGGCCTCGAGCAGATGCCTCTGTCTCCTGGCCCCATGCTATGTCCTGATTGCAAGACCCCTTGGTACTCATTCAACAGTATGCCCATGCCTTCAAATGTCATTGTCCCTTAGTATGGAGATCTTACCATGCTGGTAGAATCACACCTACTAGTTTGACGATTCCTACTTGAGATGACATGATCAGGGGCTGTTGAGGGGGTTTGTATCACCATTTTAAGACTTCGGGAGGTCAACCCTTGAGGCTCAGTTGAGCAGAGCATCTTTAGGATGCATGTCAGGGCTAGGGCACCATTTTCAAAAGCACCACAGGCATAAAGGGCTCAGCTGGAAAGCTGGAGGAGAAGTCTAATCTGAGAGTGTCTCTCCAGGCATACCTTTGTTCTGGCAGAGAAGCTCTCCTGATATTGGTATAGCTCTACTGGAAAAGCTCAGTGGTCTACTAGGATAGTAACATCAACATGAGCCAAATCAGCTACACCAGGGAAAAGTTTCTGGTGTTCTTTGGTTTACACACTAGCTTTCTGCCAGCACAAGCCTACTGACCTAGGACCAGGGCTGGTTGCAGACCTGGCTGACAGTCATGGCTGGCTGACACCTTTGACCAAGAGACCAAGGGGCCAGGAGGCATTGCCACTGACTCCAGGCTTTGATTTGATGATGGGCAGAGTATTGCCTGGATGAGGAGATGGTGGTGCTCAGGAAAGCAGAGCTTGCTGAAGCAGTTTCTGATTAGTCTTTGGCTTGTTTGAGAGCTGGCTGGGATTTCAATAGTAGGTTACAAAACTATTCAGAAGACATCAATTTTGCCTGCTCTTTTGCCTCAGTGTTAAGTACGGCTGCACACCCCGAACACCAGTGCCAGCCCCAAGGCAGACCTGGGTACAAAGTCTGTGGTAGAATTCAGGTTCTGGAAGTATGGGCTCTCACTCCTGTTAGCAGTTTCTGGCAATCCCATCCCCATATTCTCACCTTTAATCAAATGGAGGACACTTCAAGGCAGAGGGACAACAACATGTCCCCTCTCTGTGCCAATGCAAGCAAGACCAATATGTATTAAAAGGGATCAGTGTTTTCTTGGTCGGCTGCCTGCCCTGGCTCACTGCACGGGTGTTCCTGCCATGACAGAGCAGGACACTGTGAAGTCACTCTCTCCCAGCTACACAAAGAGCTGAGCTCAAGCTTGCCCTGACATATGGCTCTGCTGCTAATTCTGTAGAAATGGCAGAGGTGCAGAGGCTGGATGCCTGGTTTTAGCAGTTTAAACATAAGCCCATCTAGGGCTTACACTGGAGTCTTGGCCCTGTCATAGCAGCCAGCATGAGGATACCTGTGGCTGGCACATTTGGGGTTCTTGTGCTGCAGAGGTGGACCCAGCTGCAGCCATCCAGCGGTCCTTCTCACTCACATGTGCTGCAAACTCTTCTCCAATGATTAGATAAGAGGAGTTGCCCATTTACTTTCATTTCAGTTGTGCGTGACTGGATCAAAGGATATACGCTCTCTTTGCTTCAATTACGCATTTTGGTCTAATGTAGTCCAGATGGCTATTTCATCTCAGCCCTTATATTTATTCATGGCCTTTCTATTTAACTTTCCTAAAACAAATACTCACTCATAGGCGTATATTAATTCAGGGACAAGGACTGCCTCAATCAATATGTTGAGGTTAAGTTTCTATACCACAATAGGTCCTATGTACATAATTTCTGTTTTTATTACCCCACTGCTAGCCTCAAATATATGAGCAATTTCTTTAAAGAGTTTACTTTGGCTTTTTCCTAAATTTAAACAAATTACAGCTCTCCTGATTATTAGATTTACAATATGCAGATATTCTTTCACTGACCTTTCATTCAAACCCTTCTGCAAACTTTGGCTGAATATGAGCAAATTTGCAAAAATACCAAGGAGCCCAAATGTTTGACAACATGATATTACACCACCTCTGACCATGGCTCAGGTATCCAGCAGAGGATAAAATTTGTTGTCGAATTTTAAGTGCAATCCTGCAATCAGCATGTGAATGCAGAGAGTGGAAAAGCTCCAGAGACCAACAAGACAAGATACCGAGACACTTTGGTTTACATCGTCTTTCAAACTGGACCTGAAGGTTGGGTGCTGTGAATTGACTTAGATGCCGCTGGTGGAGAGCCGAAGGCAGCACCCAGCACGAGGTGTCTGAGGAGGGGTAGTGCCCAGCTCTGGGCTCAGCAGCGAGATGGGCGCATGTGGTGGAGGGAATGTGGGAAGTCACTGTTTAATCTGTCTGGCATTTGATTTGGGCTTTTGGTCCTTGTTTGGATAACAGGATTGCAATTCCTCTCGGTACACTTAAAATAAGAACATCTGAAACTCAACTGCAGCCAGGCAACAGACTTTCATTTCAGGTAATCTGATTTTAGCTTCAGTGATTAGCTGCTCCGTTGTCAATGGCCAAATCTAATTGTCATTGTAGTTTCTCTTCTGGAGCCAATACATGCTAACGTCTTACAAGCCGGGTTTTGTTTCACATCTTCTCTTCTCAAGTAAAGTCTCCCAAGGCATTTGCAAACAGAGAGAAGGTGATTTCAGACCTAAGCTTGAGGAAGCTGGCAGCAATCTCTGGTCAGATTTTCTGTTGCATAAAATGGACACAGTGAGCCACCTTTTAACATTCTGGGCATTAATATTGGCCTGAAAATTTTATATATATGTAAATATATACAAAAATATAAATATATATATATTTAGCATTACTAATATAAACATACTTTTCATGACATGTTAGATTAAGTTTTCCAGAATCAGATTCTCTGCAGCATTTTATACCCATATTTTTTATGTGTGTGAGTGATTGCTCCAGAAATCATTGTGAAACTGAGACTAGGTGGGTCTCCTAGTTTCATTGGAGATTATTTTTTATTTGTAAAACAGTTTCCTCCAGAGTTTTTTTCATTAAAAAAAAATGGATGGGGAAACAATTTATGACAGTTTTTCCCTCCCCTGCCAACCCTGTTAAAATCAAAAAGGCAGTTCAAAATGTAGAGTGTAGAGTTAGCTTAAATACAAACCCTTAGCCTGGGATGAAAAGGAGACAGCAATGATAGTATCAGGACAAGTTTCTTCTAATGTCACTTTCCTTTTGGTTGGACTTCTGCACCAAATGAAGCTTTAGGTTTAGATCCATAGCCCAGCTTCCAGACTCACCATCAGCTCTCAGGAGAAACTATTCCTGTATTTTCCTTGACTAAAAGCAGAAACAAAATGCTGTGATGGCTTGGAAGAGCGGATGAAAGACAGCCTGCTCAGATGTGTGTGGTGGGATACCATTGCTAACACATGTGTATAAAACAGCGTCCATACAGTGCTGCTCAATAGCCTTTGGACTCTCCGCCCATGGAGCTCCCTTTGGGAAACCTTAAAAGCCAGTTAAAAGTCACCCCCCAGCCCATGCTTCAAAGAAACCCCAAAAAACCACACGAGAGAAAACAAACACTCTCCAGTGAAATGACCTCAAACTAACTGGAAAAGCAGGAACAGTACACAATCACCCTCAATACAGCGACATAAGAGTTTGTCTGCACAAATTAAAGTCCATCCATCTGTCAATATTTCTCCAATTTCTAGTCCACTGGCATGCTTGCTTATCCCCAGCTCTGAGCCATAGCAGCCTCTGTGGGCGAGCCTGTGCTGTCTGTGGCTGCTGGGATGGATGGAGGCAGGACCTGCTGGGCTCGGCATCATTCCCATCAGCCCACTGAAGTTTCTAGGGGACTAAACTGCTCCTACCCTACTGATAACGAACCTGAATTAAGCGTCTTGTTTGTTTATAAAGGCATGAGTATGGCTGGGCCAGCCTCAGGTGCTTAGACCTGGGCAATATTTTTCCCATCAGCTGGCAACTGCTCCACTTGCTCCCATCAGTCCCCCGTCATCACTGACAGCCACAGGCAAGGGACCACCAGTCCTGGTGGCAGCATGTGCAGACACAATGTGGAACAAGAGGGAAAACAGGAGAGGATATGGGATTTTGAGGGCTTATGAGATAGACTTTCCAAAGGAAGAACAGAGATACTGTTTCGCTCCAAAAACCCCATTGGCAAAGGACTTCAGTGAACAGTTTTGACTAGAAATGCAGACTGTAGCTTGTCTTCAGAGTCAGTGTGCATACCCTGGACAGTATAAATACTTTCAGTTGCTGTGGCTATAAGAAGAACTGTTAATTAGTCAATTTTCTGGGTAAACAATAAATATGCATGTTACAATAAAATCTGACCACAAATTTGCTGGTAGGATTCCTGTCCCTTAAATAACATCTCTGTGAACATGTTTTCCAGATCCCTTCCCGGACTTACCCAAGCCAAACCGCCCAGTGCTTTGGAGGGCGTAGACTCGTGTGGGGCCAGCAGCGCAGGAGGACAGCACAGCATTTTGGGTTACTTTCACCAGTGCCTGCATTAACAGCTGAAACCTTCTGCAAGAACTTGGATTACAACTGTTTGATGCATTCTGCACACACACCTGTAATGATCACATAGAAATAACTGTTAATGGTGCTGAAAAGAGGAGCCAGGTGTCTTACTGTTTGTTGTTATGCATATTATCTTGGATTCACTTTCCTTTATTGCTGTGATTTTCTTTCCTCTGTTTTAATTTGGCCCCATGGGCCATCTTTAGCCAGATTACTGACAACTGATTTAATCGGTGTTATAGGGATGAACTCTGAGAGCGTCTGATGGCACAGCGTGAGCTGCCTGGAGCTGGCAACCAGTTGTAACGTACCCCACTTGATTTTCCTCTTCTATTTATTTTTGCAGTGTTGAATGATGATGCATCTTCTTCATAAGTGGATTGTTTTGGACAGCAACGGGATGCTACACAGTTTTGAGAGTTTGTTATTGTTTTTCATAAATGTCACTGTCGTGCCAGATGGGAATTTAACTCATGGTTGGAAATCAAGAGGCCATCAGTCCTACACTCAGCTTGACTGGACAGGCTGATTCAATTCTTCTTTTTGGTACCTGTATGTGGAATAAGACAGTGTGAGTGCACTGCTAAGGAGCTGGAGGCAAAGCAGCTGATTAGGAGCCATGTGTAGGGTGCTGGGGAATGGACTCTGCCAGGCCAGATTGCAGCCAGGGGCAGGTTTGACTCCTTCTGGAAAGATGTTGGCTGGAGAGAGCAATGGATGTGGGTGGCTCTGTGTTAGTGATGCTACCAGGTCTTCTGGCATGAGATCAGTATTGAGAAAGCATTAATTTTAGCAGCAGAATGTGACTTTGTGTTAAGGGGAAGTACACAGAGAGCTTTGAGTAAAAGACACATGACTACAAAGGAGGGCGATTACTTCCGAATTGTGAAATAAATGAAAGTGGCTTGTATATTGTCTTTCTTTGGTGGTACATGTAGAGAGCAGTTGTACAGCAGCACTTGAGTTTCCTCTCTGGAAATACACTGTAGACCACAGGAAATTGCTAAGTCTAAATAAACGGGCTTATTAACTAAATAGGAAAGCTACGAAGTCCGGACTCCTTGTGATCACATTTCCCATTACATTCTGGTAACTGTCTGAAACTCAGGCAAAAATCCTGAAACTCCAAGTAACTGAAGCCATGTGGACTGTCCCTGACTTCAGCACAGCTGCATGGGGCTGTGAAAAGGGACCAAAGTGTTGAGTCATGCAGCCATACTAATAGATATCTCGGCCAACCTTCACAGCGTGGGATCTCAGATGGCTCCAACTACCCGAAATTTTGAATTGCAACTCTCCCATTTCCTTGCCATTTTCTCACTTCCCTTACCTTGTTATGGAGGCTAACTTCACACTGCGAAGCTAATTGCTGCTGGCAAGTTGGAATGTGGTCCTTGTCATGTGCCAGAAATTGCTGCAGCTGAACATGCCTGCTTCTGAGATCCCACCAAAATGACTTGACTCACCTCGGAAACACTGCAGGTAATGGCAGGATTTTATTAAATTAATACTATGAGGGGAAAAACAAATCCCAGGGAGGCAGGCACAAGAGGCTGGTAATAGCAACTGCTACCCACAAGACATATTGGAAAAATATAATGCTGAAAAAATGTTGTTTTAAAGCTATTTGATTCACCAGCTCTCTCCTTGGGAATGTATAAAACTGGAGAAAAATACCCTAGAAATAGAACAGAACTAGGCAATACTCATGTTCAAGAATAAGAAGGAACCTTTTGCTTCTGTAGTGCAGCAATGATTGACTAAATGCCATCATCAATGGTTAGTATCTCAGAACAGTACTGGCCAGCATTTATGTAGGTCTGCACAACACTCCAAGGGTCAGCTGTTTGATGCTTTGGAACACAGCTGGTACTGTACGGATGAAAAAAACCAGAGCCTATAGCTTCCTAGGAACTTGGGGCTCCCAGGTCACTGAGAAGTAGTCCAACAACTCATTAAAGTCCTTTACTAGATGGATCAAGCTCTATCTTAAAGCTCATCATCTTCTTTTGCCCCAACTGCCCTGACTAGGAAGCTAATCCACAGCTTCCATGTCCTTGGATAGATAGAAAAGGACTTACAGCAGCTGCCCAGGCCTTGCTTCGGTAGTCTGGAGGAGCCAGCCCCATGTGGTCCAGTTTAGTAAGAGGAGACTGGGGCAGCCAGAAAAGCCAAAGGGTTGGGAATACTCTTCAGGAAGCTTTTGAGGTGTCATTCCCCTCATTACCCAAGTCAAGGAGCTGCCCAGCTGTGCAGCATCTCCCCTGACTGTGCTCCCAGATTTCACTGCTCCAAAACCTGCAGTGGGGACAGGAGGGGTGTGTGGGGCCAGCTCCTGCCTTGCCGTGGGTGAGGATGCGCCTGGCACATGCACTGAGGCCAGGAACTGAAGTCCTCCTGGTTTGGACAAGTTAGACATGGCCTGCTGCTCCTTGCACTCTTTCCAGCCTTAGTTCATCCTTTCCAAATACTGGTGGTCAGAACTGAACATGTACCTCTGGGTTACATCTTACCAGAGGCTTGAAAAACAGTATCAACAGTTCCCATTCTTACTGGAAGTGTCTCATTACTTACTGCACTGTCTGTTACATTGCATTGGTGTTTTATAGCCTGACAATAACTGAAGCACCTACATCTTTCCCTTCCTCTATTTCTTCTAGTTCCTGGGTTACTGTAGGAATCCTCATTTGTTATTCCTGAAATCCGGAATTCCCACTTTTCATTCCACTTCTTTAAGTCCCATCTGTTACTTGTGCCTTCAGAAGAGTCACCTTGTTCTCCTCATCCAATATCCCATTCCAGCCTGGCAATATTCTGGAGCTCTGTGTCACAACCAGACTTTTTTAAGCCACTTCCATGTTTTGTGTTAAGACCATTTATGAAGATATTAAAAAAAACCCCAAACAGTTCTCACATTAATATCTTCATTCACCATTCATACTTTCCCATTTCCTATTTCTTTTTCTTTCTCATTGAGATATCTCATTGGGATCCCATCTTCCCCATTTCAACAAATAATTCCCCTTGTGTCCTCCCATCACTTGGTTCACTGAAGTCCAGACAGATGAGATCTGTGATCCGTAAAATTTCCATCATCCATACCATCGGCTCCTTATTAAAGAAAAATCTCTATATCTACCATTTTATCCCATTTTCCAGTTACCTCCGTGCTTGTAAATACCTTTCCTCACAAAATGTATTTTAAGTTGTGCAGAGCCTTCCAGAACTGGACTTTATGGGGGTTAGGGAAATAGTCTGGGCATTACCTAGATGGTTTTCTCTCTGCTCCCTTTTTAAATATAGGGCTTTCAGTCTCTTAATTCTCAAGCTGTCCAGTGCTGTTCCTGATGTGAGGCATTTACTACAACTCATCACTATGAAATCTTCACTTTCTCAGAACAAGTCTTTGAGAAAAACTTGAGCAGACTGAGCTCTAGGAGTATTGCTTCTCCCCTGATACATCTGAAGATAACATGGATGGCTAAATGCTGCAAAAGGTGGATTGACTGAGCATCTTGGAGGGGATGGCTATAGCCTGCAGGGAGAAGACAAGGCACAGAGTGGGTGGGAAAGGGCATGGCTCTGTCAGGATGGCAGGGGGCCAGCCAAGAGACTGCCCCAGGTCTCCTTCAAGCATCCACTGCTTCTGCTCGTCATCCTGGGCTGAGCTGTGCTGGAGTCTGACGTGCCTGGCGCTGCGCCGTCCCATGCAGCACATGGCGATGGAGGGCAGAGCCGAGCCCTGTGTCACCAAACGAGAGCAAGACTGGCTCTGCCAGGGAGGAAATGAATTCAGGCCTTAAAGATGACAGCGGCAGGTCACTCTTCCTTTGTGGAAAGGAACTTTGACGTGCAGCTATCTCTCTGTCCAATTAAGAAGCAAGGCTAATGAGGGCTGTCCTGCCGGAAGGTTGCTGGCCATTGCCTGAGCTGCTGCACAGCCCAGAAGCACAGCTCTGGGGATGAACCAGAGGGGACTTGGCTGACATTCACCTAAACACCCTGCAAACCCCGCCAGAGTCGGCCTTTCCAGCAACTTTTTAAAGAGCTGGATCTTGACATTGATTTCAAAGGGGGTTTGAATCACTGCAATTTTGTATTACAGCCACGTTACGCTTGAAGGCAGAAGTGTCCACGAGGGTTGTTCAAATGCTATTTTTGCTTCTGCAAACAAAGGAGCCCTTGATACCAAATGAGTGACTATATCCCCCAAGTATGCTGGCCTGTCTAAATATGGAGATATTAGTAAGCATTTATTTTCATTGTCCGAAAAAGGAGGAATTACTGTTTCCATTTTTTTTTCCCTAAATTTTAATGCGGACAGGAAAAAAAAAAAGCCTTTTGGACAAGGACACTTTTTTATTTTCCCAAGAAAAATTACTTCTCTGTGTGCAACACTGGCCTTGCTTCTGCAACAAAAATATTCTTTGAGGATATTTTGATTATGTCCCCTGGGAGGACATCATCATCAGCTGCTTTCCAGATGTTTTACTCTTTCTTAATCATACTTTCTCACTAGCTGCAAGATCTGATTCAAAGCTGAAGAATGTCATTCCATCCAACACAGCTCTTATGAGTCCCCAGGAAGTGTTTGTTTTTTGCAGTTTACAGACATGAATTTAATTAAAAGATAAATTGAAATAAATCTATTTACAGTGTAGTTATACGTACAACACACCATTGGCAGTCTAGAGCTACCAGCATTGCCACTAGGAGATATATGTTCAGGAGTTTATCTGATGTGTTTTATGCATCAGGTTGAACTTTATATCTTCACCCTGGGGAACGCAGGGTGCTTTGCTATCCTGAATGATTGCTATCACCAGAAAATGTTCTCACCTTGCTGCCCACCTCTTTGTCTAGGTCATTTATAAACCTATTGAACAGGAGGTCCCAGCACAAATTGCAAAAGTCTCTTGGTGAGATTCCTCCATCACAAAAAGTTATGTTTTGTTTCCTCTCTTGTAACCAAGCCTGCCGTTTCCCCAGGGGTCTGGTGATGAGTACTGTCAGAAGCCTTTGGTCAAGGAGCCCCAGCAAGGCGCTCTGATTCTCTGCAACTCCCAAGAGTCAGTGTGCAGCAGTTTCTCCACCATCTCCACAGTGAAAGGGACCTGCCTTTACCCCAAACACCAGATTTTGGCTTTTAGACTGCAGTTCTCCATCAGAAATGCTGTTTTCCCCATTGCCCCACTCTCTGCACAATCATTTATTCCTGCATGTAATAGAGGTAAACTGCTCCTTAATCAAAACCGTACCTTCTGCATCCATTTCCTATTGTATAATAATAACGACTCATATAGCTCTGCTCTTAAAAGTAAATTGGCTGTGCATGTCTCAGGGAGTTTACACAGGGCCTCATTCGGTGGGGTCCAAGCTGCAAATGAGGCCTCTGGGATCCCTCAAAAAGCCTAACGTGCAGATGACAGCTCTTCTGCGTGACTCAGATTGTGTCTGCTGCACACATTGCCATCCTGACATTTTCCTTGCTCCATCGAGGGATGTAGTCCCTGGACAGCAAAACAAAATGTAGGAGAATTTTTGAAAAATTAAGCTCTGACTATTTCTAGAAAAGCAGGTTGGGGATTTTTTTGAAAAGTAGTTTTTCCCATTACTTTCTGTAAAAATTGAAATATTCTCTTTTCATTGTTCTTACATTATTCCTCAGGAATCTTTGTTTTGAGGCACATTGAGTTCAACGAATTTCTCTTGTTTTCATTCATAAAGGACCAAGTCCTACAAACACCCGAGCACAGCAGAGCTTTATGGGGAGCAGACACGTACAACTTTGTACACACTCACTCTCTGTTAGCTTCTTAGAAACATAATTCAATACTTGTTTTTCTTTCAGAACGGAGGCAAAAAAAGATGATCCTGTTTATGTGGACATTGAAAATAAATATTTTTTAAATGGATGCCAAATGTTAGGCTAACAACCTTGAAAGCTTGGTCACACCTCCTAAAAATGCAGATGAAGGGAAAACTCTCTAAGAAGTTTCTCCATGTTTCCCTCTGCATTTTCCCAGTTATCAGACTCGTGGGATTTGCAGTTTTGGGAAGAAGGATGTGGTGTGGCCCCGTGGCTTCACAGAGCCTGTGAAAGCACACAAGGTGGACTGAACATGAGACCTACCACCTCTACCACCTCCTTCCCACTCCCCCATCCCTTCCACTGGGCAGAGCACATCAGAGCAATCCCAAGTCAGGCTAAAGTCACAATGCCACCAGTGTCTTGGGATAAGCCAAGAAACCCTGGCACTGACTGCAAGTACCCGCTGGGCTGGTCTAACTGATGTTACTCATGTTTCTCTTCTTTTTCTCCTCCATATGTAGACACGTGAATACCTCCCAAAGGCTAGTTACTAGCCTGTTCTGAGCACACACATTGTCAAGGTTTCTCCAGGGGCTGCAGAGTCCCACAGAGTCTGGAAGGGAAGTTTTCCTGACATGGGAATGTCTGAAATTGTTTGGGCACCTGCTCACATACTTCCACCAGTCTTGGTTAGGGGAAGAAAGAACGACAAACCACAGGAAGAAAACATATACATTGGAAAAGAAGAATTGCAGGATGGGGGTGGAGGGTGTTGCTTTTGTAAAAGAAGAAGATGCAAGTAAGTGAAGAAAGCAATGCAGTGTCTAATTTCCTGACATTTGATTACTCAAGTGCATACGAGGTACATCAAAAACCAAACCTGCAGCTTGGCAGAGTACAATACCATTATCCCATAGGAAGTACAGACTGTTTATTTTGGTGCTATATCTTTCTGATTTACAACTCCCATGTAAACTCTATGCAGACTTCACAGAGCAGGACTGTGACAGGTTCAAGGATTAAGGTCTTCACTGTACAGTTACATTAAAACATACCTTATATTTGTCAGGGGCAGCCTCCAGGTTTTTTTCATAAGAGGAAGTGCAGTGAACTTCATGGAGACTTCACTTAATGATCTTCCTCATTTTATTTCCCCTTCATCTTAAAATAGACCTTTTAGGCTGAAAGTTGATGGTTCCACTTTGCACATGGAAAGCAAAACAGAACAGTGTGAGATGAAATGTAGGAGCTAGTCCAGAATGACGCAAGGAAGAAAACAGTTTCAGCTGCAAATGCTGAACCAGTCAGGATGTGAAAATAATTTCTCTCCTTCAAGCTGAAACAGAAATGTAACTGAAAATATAATTTCTGGGATACGTGAGCAATAGTCCGAGGATCAGTAGTAAGAAAAAGGAAATCGTTTAAATATATGAAGTTTGTGTTAGGAGCAGTTGGAGGAAAGACAAGAAGAAATTATTTGCTAATCATGCCACACATTTTAGAGGTTCTCCTCATTTATTCTAGTCACGTACATACGTA
Source organism: Athene noctua (assembly GCF_965140245.1). Taxonomy (NCBI): domain Eukaryota; kingdom Metazoa; phylum Chordata; class Aves; order Strigiformes; family Strigidae; genus Athene; species Athene noctua. The sequence continues at coordinate 25,839,476 of NC_134038.1, read as the reverse complement.
CTGATTCTTTTACTATGAACAGCTATTTAGCCCATGGAGAACCACATTTCAATGTGCATGCATTGTAAAACCACTATAGGAAGAGTGTTTAGTGAACAGTTAATGACTTCCTTAAAAGGCTAATACAGTTAACAGTTGAGAGGATGTACAGCTAAATATGGCCCTTATAAAACTTAGCAGATTCCATTAAAAAACAGACGTGCAGGAAGTGTCTAGTTCCTATTAGAACTGATTGTACACAGTTGCATGGGAAGAAATAAATACAGTGTACAGAATTTTACATCACATCCTTTGAAAGCCCTGAAATTCTCTGGGGTCCACAAATCTGTGCATCTGGTCCACACACACATACATACACACACGAACAATTAACTGGCATGCAATTACTTTAAAGGAAAAATGTACATCTAAAAGTCAAAGTCTGCACATCCTGAAGTGAATGGCAATGTCGTGCTGATTGCAGCAGTCCTGGGTTTGGTTGAACCCAAATCTGTAAGTTAGGCTTTCCTCTTACTGATACTGCACTCACACCCAGGTGGGACTCCATGTCTGTGCTAAGGAGGGGAAAATCCAACCCTATAATTTCTGTGTTAGAAAAGTCATTCCATTCTCTTCTTTGATCTAATTTTATTTTTTTAAAAATTAAAGCAGAGCTAATGCTAAAATTTTCCTTGTTCGATTGATCATTTATTATGAACAGCAACTATGAGTTCAATCTTACATTTTATGGGATTCTGTGTGTTTATTTTCCAGCAAAAGCTAGAATCATTTAGCATTGAAAGGTGGCTGTTCTCAGGAGCCTGAAAACCTTCTCTCAACTGTATTTGAAATGACTTTGTACTTCATTTGCAAGGACATCAGCCAATCAATTTGCCTCTAGCCACAGTCCTGATGCTGGTGGGTAAAGCCAAGGAAATGACCCAGAGACCATCAAGACAAATTTGTCATGAAATCCAAGGCGAAATTGCTGACCAGAAGCCTAAAGAACTAGACTCAGAGGATGTTCATGGACCCAAATCCAAGTTTTTCATTCCCCAAAGAAGACTCATGTCCCATTGACACTCAGTGAAGCTTTGAGCCTGTGCTGTGGGGATGTCACAGCTGGGCTCAGGACCTTAGGAGGAAGGAGGCTGTAGGTGTTCAGGCCACCTGTGAACAGTGCGGGCTCTCACATTTGAGCGGTCGCTTGGGCTGCTCTTTAGTCCACAGTGGGGACAAGTCATACAGGGGCTTCCTTGCTCCTCACGCTGCTCTGTGGCCTGGGAGCTGAAAAGAAAGAAATATTTAAAACCAAATATACTTGAAACCTTTTACTCTGCATCATCCCCAAATAATCCCCATCCTTCGATGCTTAGTCCATCATAGAGAGATGTTAAAAATTCAGATTGACAGAAGACAGAAGCAGCCATCCTGCCACGGAAAAGTTCTTCTTTGGCAGGTTGATAACAATGTATCTCCAGTAGTGAATTTTTTTTTTTATATTCTAAGGAGAAAATTAAAGCAGTGTGGGAGACCCTTCCAGGCTTGCAGTACCAGTAAGCAAGAGGGAAGTGAACAGTGTCGCTATTGAGAAGAAGGTTTAAAAAATGAAAAGAAGAGGACTTTTTCATTGTGACGTCTGGATTTTATGTTGTATTTTTATTACTACAGATGGTTTTGTATGGAATATGATGGCTATCCTGCTGTGTTGGAAGAATTATGTTCAATTTAAACCCCCAAATTTCCAGTCTACAAATTTTGAAGGAAATAAATAAACAGTTTCACACAGGAAATGAGCAGAAGTCTCTCTGCAGTGCACAGCATTTGCAAATCTTTGATTTATCATCTGATATTTAATGGACTACCTTGCATCGAGAATATGGAGACAAAAAGAGAAATTAAGTAAATGACACCTTCCAATACCTGCCACCAGGGCAGAATTAGTCTTTTCTCTGACCAAAGCCATGACCAGCCATGCCTTGGCAGTGTCAGAGTCCATTAGCCAGCATATGGGGTTGTTTCCATTGGCATCTGCTGTCTTTGGTACAAGCCTGCACAGCAAAGCCTCCATCCATGGCACTAGCAGACATTTCTTTAAAATTATGTTACTTCAAAGCTCTGGCAGCATGCTATGTTATGAGAATTCAAAGCAGCAGCAGAACATTATTGAACAGCATGCCTAACATTGCTCTTATTTACCATGTGGTAAATGTTAAATATTATTAATAAATATTATTATTTACTATGGATTTCGAGAGCCCCTGAGAGTCACAGGAAAAGAGTTGTACCAAGTTTTTTGATGTTTTTCATAACTGTTTCCTTACAAAACCTAAACAATTCTCCTGTTTAATACTACCCAAGCAAAAGAAATGTTCAGTAACAGGAATATGTATAATTTTGTACAGTGTTGCTTAGATGATTCCTCAGCTGAATTTATCAAGCAAGGACAGGAGACTGTCATGTCAAAACCTCCCTAACCCAGCTAACCCGTGTTGCTTCTTGAGATATCAGTAGATTGGAGAGAAATTTTAGTTTTACCCATTAACAGCAGCATCAAACTTTTAACAAACAAGCTCATCTTCACAAACAGCGCTGACAAAGAGCTTCCTAAGAGCCCATGCAAAATGGGTGGAATCACCAGTATCTCTTGTCACATCCCTTTTCCAACTCTGTTGAAGCTCTACCTGTGACTTTTGCATAGTTTGTCCTGAGCTGGAGTGATACATTTATGTATTTACATATATAAAAATCTAGGCAGGTTGTAGAGGTGTTGCTCAGAAACCTCTTTTAGCAGCAGAATTGGCAGAGATCTACTTCTGCTGAGTCTGAGTCGTAACTACTTAACAAGGGCTAACACAGACCACTGCGTAAGACAGCAACCAACTCTGGCATAACTCTTGTAGAGCTGTCACCAACCTCTTTCTTGCCCTTCCCAGTCTAACCAAAAGGCCACTAACGTTGCTGTTAGCACAACAGAAGCCCTAGCACATATGAAAAACCTTATAATTTGCCATATTTGCCCAAGATGTCAGTGCAGGCTCGGGAGTTTTCTACCTCTTCCTCCTCAACATCAACATTTCTGCTGTGATTCAGGCTCCTGGTCTAAGGGCAGGCAGCAGCGTTGCTGCCATCCACAGCCCTCTGCCATGGCTTGGACCTGCAAGGTTTCCCTGCTGTCACTGGGGAGGGAGTTCATTAGCTCAGTTCTGTAATGTCACATCGCATCATGCTCCCAGACACAAGGGCACCAGCGACCATGGTTGTCTCTGAAGCCTTCTCAAGCAATGTGGCTGTCTCAGCAGCATTTCCTCCCCCTCTTGGGGTCTGGAGAAGTTGACACTTTGCCCATCCAAGGTGACATCCTCATACAGTCTGAGCAAGGTCCCCCAAGCACTTTCTCAATCTTCGGTGCAGGAGATGCCCATCTTCTTTCCAGCTGATGATTTCATTCTGTCTTGCATGATTCTCTGTTGCTTCAAGCCAGCAACACTCTGAGCAGACACACAACAGCCACCCTCCAGGCTCATGTCATGCTCTTCACAATGTCCTTGATCTGTGGAGAACCTGTTCTGTCCCTTCTATTTCCTACAGCTCTCAGTGTGTACCACTTGGTGCCATTTCTGTGTGCAATCCCACTTCAGGCTCCCCAGACTTTTCTGACTGATGCCTCTTTTCTGACAGAGCCATGGGGGTGCCTGCTCTGGCTGCAGGACTAGGGCAATGCCTGTCTTCTGTAAAGTTAGTTCTACATTGAATTATTTCCTTTGTCTGTCACAGGTTAAACCTTGGACTTCCAGCTCCCTATTACAAATGTCTTCAAGACACAGGTAATCTCAGAAAAGATGAAGATCAGAAGAAGCAGGAGAGGTAGATTTTATCTTTATAATGAGGACTGAGGAAATAAATTATAATTGTCAGAGCTGAAAGTGTTTTTTTCTCCCAGCCATTTTTATACACTAATGCAGTGACATGTTGAGATCCATGTAGATACACCACACAGTATTGCATTTACACCACCAAAGAGCCATCAGCCCATGGTCTTCTCTGTAGCAGTGGTGGATCATCGGGATGGTCAGTCCCTCAGGAGATGCCCATGTTACCTGCTGGCAGCAGGAGCTGAGGGAGGCAGCCTGGCAACTCACATCATCTCTCAAAAGCAAACCCTTGGGCTGACTGCCTGAATGACCCTTAGACAAGGTTTAGGATGACCCAACTGATTTAATCTTAGGAAAATCTCAAGTATATCTTCAGAGGAAGGGTATTCTCCAGCAGCCCGCAAGGGTGCCCATTCCTCTTCCAGACTAATCCACTAAGATTTTCCTGGATCCCCACAGAATTCTCCTGGACGCTGAGGCAAATACCCTCTATCTTCAGCATGCCACAACTGTTAGTAGGCCTCTTTTACCTATAAAGATAGGCTATACCTTCTCAGTTATTGATTTGGCAAAGCTGTGGGACCACAGAACACCTTTTAGAGGGCTCTTTTCCTAAGAAAGACTCCACCAAAGGAAGGATGCAGCCAGACCTCAGCCAGGCTCAGGACACCTATGCCTGGAAGATCACACAGAGGACTTCTAATCATGCCTGTGACCTCCTTGGAACCAGTCACAGTGGGTGAAGATGTTGACTAAAGCAGTTCTTGCAAAGCCAACATAAGACAAATTGAGAACACTCATGAAATGGGATGAGAAGTAGAAAGTGCTAGCCGCTGGTGATGATCCGTACAGAAGAGACTGTCCCAGCAGCCCAGGCTCTGGGGCTTGCCTAAGGAGAGGCTGGTACTGAACCAGAGCCTTGCTCTGTTCCCTGAGAAGCTCCAGAAAGAGGATGAGAGGAGCAATGTCTGAGATATCAAGCAGAGATGTTATCCAAAAGTCAGACTTACATGCCACCGTGAATCTCCACTGCAGTTTAGTTGAGAGGGAGGTTGGAAACATGGTGCAGCAATAGACCTGACTTTGATGGCAGAGATGTTGACCGTGCATAAAGTGCAGTCATATCTTCTGTCTTCATCTTATTTTTATATTCACTCTCTTGCTTCTAATCCCTGAATAGAGCCAACCTTTGCTAGACTGGGAATACAAACACTTTTTTTTTATGCCTGTAAATTCAAGGCCAAACATGTGGCCATGAAATTGGAGACAAACAGGACAAACAATGCCAAGCAAAGAGGTGGGATCCCCACTGGCCACTGGCTCCTGAGGGGACTAACCAAGAGGGAGGTGACATGTCCCTCCAGTCACCCTCTGGACATGCTCCAGGACCAGCAGCAGCGTCAGCTCTCACCCCAGGGTGGCCAGGGCTCTTCTCTGCAGCAGCATCCAGGCCTAGGTGTCCTCAGACCCGTGTGCCTGGCTCCTTGCACCTGAGCATGGGTAGCAGGAGCAGCACTTTGCCTTCACACTTCAGAGCCCAAGCACATCCAGTGTGTCAGGGGGTCTCCCTCAGGAAACCACTAACAACATTAACGGGTGCCTCCAAGCGGAAAATAGCTGCAGTAATGCAAATTAGAGGTAGATCAGTCACTCAGGTGCTACAGCTGCACCTTCGCAGCTTGTCACCCACACTCAGTCGCCAGGGAGCATGTCAGGTACAGTCTGACTAATTACTGGTGACATCTGTGCTTAACACAGGTCAAGCCCCAGCCCTGCCTTGCTCAAAACAGGCTTAATAATTATTAACTTCAGGCTGGATGAGGAGAAGACAAACGTTAACTAATAACCTTGATTTCCTCTAGTATACACAAAACCCTTTATTTTTTACTGTTGGCTCTGCTTGACTTGCCTGGGAAACATTGATATGATGCTTTGCCCCCTTCCTGCGGTTTTATACCAAGAGAAGGTCAGAAAATCTAGAGCAATGAATCAACAATGCAAAGTGAAGTCAGAGATGTGCCTGAGTCAGTGGGTACGCAGCCGTGCTGATGGAACCAGGGCTTCTTTTCTTCCCCTTACTTTATGAATTAATTTGTCATCGGGTCAGTTCAATTGTAACTAAACCAGCTTCTTTTATTCCTTTTTTTTTTTTTTTAATGCACTCTGCAGTGCTTCATGTAGCCTGAGGGTCTCAAATGGCATGTAAATTAATATTGCCCTGCAAGCTGTATTCTGCCATACAATCGCCATCATCTCCTAAGTCTTAAAAGCCAAAGCATAAGGTGAATTATAGGCTTTTCTTCTCCATGTGGGGCTCACAGCTTATAGTCCTAAATTACATTTTGTCAGCCTGTTAACAAAGCGAGATAGTAAACCATTAAAAATAAGCTGAGATTATGTAAGTGTTCATGAGTGTCTAAATATTAATGTCAGGACTCTGCATAATGGAAGTGCTCTAAATAATCCTTTTTAGCCTTTGTAGTTTAATCTTTATTCATATTTTATCCATTAGCTACCTTTAGATAGCATGGTTCTTTTGATAAGTAAGAGGCTGTGAATAACATTCACTGAAATTTCAACATTCTTGCCTTTCACTGCCACAGTCGAAAATTACTGTATTCCTGGGGCTGCTTGGTCTCTGGCATTTTAATTGCAAATGAACTACACAACCTGCAGCAGTTTAAACAAACAACCAACAAAAAAAGCAAACATCCCAGTGCCCATCTCCTGCCTCTATCTACCTCTGCAGAGGTATTTGAAATCTCAGCCCACTTGCATTATCAGCGCTTAACTCATACCACTTTTCTACACGGTGTTATTTACTGGCTTTCAAAGCTCACCAATAAAATGCTGCCTCAATGATGTCGGGGTGATGAGATCAAATGATAAAAAGCAGGAATTGGAAGCTTTCACACTGTGCCTAACTAGCTGCCAGTGTCCACAACCGATCTATTGTGTCAGTGAATTACCAGGCTTGGCTGGAGGCCCCAGCGGTGGACACCACATACACTGTAGCATCCAGCTGTGGAAGAGAAGGGTTTAATATTTTATGTGTTCTTGATATGGTACAATCCCTACCCTACCAGGGTTTTCATCTAAAAAATAGTATATGAGCAATACCTGAATGCAAGAGGTGTAATATTTGCACATTAAAAAAAAAGGACCTGAGGTGGTAACTCATCATGTCATGGTAGCAGGCTGGACCTTGTGCATGGGCAGACAAAGCACCTGCTGGAGCCCAGCAGATACTTCTCCTCCTGTCCTCCTTACCTGTCAGTACATCAATTTATTTTATGGTAGCTGCTCTGCCATGCCAGGGAGACATGCGCAGGCTTCATCCTGCTGCAGAGGCAAAGCACGTGGCCACCAAAGAGGGTTTCCTCCTGCTCACCACCTAGTGCTCTCCACCATGGCACCCAGAGTCGTGCCAAGACCCCGTGAGAGGACAGGGTGTGGATGCAGTCAGGGGTTGGATCTAAATGGGAGAAGAGCTGAATTTGGCTCACAGCCCCATCTGCAGCTGTTGCTTGTAGCCCAGCATGGCAAGGACAGAATCTGTGGGCTGGTGCTGTGAGCAACTGGCATTGAGTATTCATGATTTTGGTAAGGCAAAAATAAATTCCATAAAGATCCTAGTCGTTCTTTCCTCAACAAGTGCAGAGAGAATTTCATTGCTTCAGTATTTTGTAAATAGCTGACTATATCAGCTGGTTATAAAGTTTTGAAATCTGTTTCCACAACAATCAGTAATTTGTTAGTTAATAGAGATTGCACTTGCTTAAATAAAAATAGCCAAGCAAGAGGGATTGAAAAACTGCAAGAGGACTTCCAGTGGGAGAAATGGCACTGTTCAATTCACTTCACCATCTTTGTTTAGGGCCATAGGCTTTCTCGTGTCCCCCCACTGTCATAGGAATGTCATACAGCCAGCTGAGAAATAGCAGTTGTTAAGGCACTCCTCACCACTAGATTTATGGACAAGGATATTTTTTAGGTTGAGACACAGTGTCATGTCTGAAGATCCTATTGTGAAAGTTTTGCCATTGCAGTTGAGTTCCTAAGGAAGTTGTGACAACGATACGCACTGATGAGAAAGCACTACATGCTTGTGCCGAATGACTCATGGTGTCACACTGGAGCCTGTTGCAGAAATAGCTATGGGTAGCAGAGAGCATCCCAAACTCTGGCCTACTAAGCAGATATTACAGTGTGAATCACGTGGGAGTGATTCTCTCTCTCTTTATTTCCAGCTGTTCAATTGCTTAAAAGGTTGATAAAAATATGACTATTGCTTAATATTACCCTTATATGTAGTCTTTCTGCAATATCATCTTGCAAGCTGTATGGGGAAATCCTCCCACCCATGTGACAAAAATATCTGATAACTCTTCAGAATCTAAATTTTCCACTGGAGGCATCCACTTTCCCTATTTTAAACACATCCTTCCTAGTTTGGTCAAATGAATGTGATCATTAGATCATCAACGAGGTGAAAAGGAACCCTCAAAAGAAGACACACCCAAACTCTCACTTTTTGTTAGCCCTGAAACACGCTGGTGTGGGGAGGGCTTGTGGGGAGGACTTGCTGCCAAGCTTTGCTTTTCCACAGCCTTGAAATCCTGCTGGGCACCGGAGCTTCCCAGACCTTGGTGGGAAGAGTTGTGGAGCAGCAAGGGGTCAGAGTGCATTGTTGTCCTGCCCCAAAATGCCTGGGGTCACCTTTTTTTTGAGCTATCCATGTGGATAACTGGGTTTATGTTGTATCTGGGCTTCTGTTGATGTCAATAACTTTAAATGACAACATAAATTTTCACTCTTACTATCCAGGCTCTCTACAGCATCCCAAACTGAATTAAAGCAGAAATAATTAGGTACCATTGCAGTGTATAAATACTACTTGATTTTGAACACTGACTTTAAGGAAAACAATGACAAATGAAAATTCAGCGCTCTGATTTTTTCTGCTAAGGATTTTGGGCTGCTAACAGAGCGCTAAACCAAGTCACTATTCAGAGATTCTCTAATGGGTGACACTAAACATTTCTTCTAACTTTGCAGAGGGGCTGCAAAATTATATATTTTCACAGCAAATGCCTAGAAACCATTCATTGCAGACAGTACTTGTGGAAGGTTAATATTTTCTTTTTCTGTTTGTGTGTCTGCACATGCCCCTACACAAATGTGCACATGTGTATGCACACACACAAGGCTAGCTGGTAGAAGAAATCTACATTTTTAATATATTTTTAATAGCCTGGGTTCAGTTCACTACAAATGGTGGAATTATCTTACTTACATTTTGACAGTGTTTGGACCACTGTCAATGCCTACAAAAATCCTGTGGAAGTTTGATGAACTGTAGAAGAAATGTGTCTTCACAGCAGAACAGCATTGTTTTCTGTCTGCCATTCTCGCCTCTTCTCTTTAAATTACTTCAGCCATCTAATCCGGGATCAGAAATGACACGGTGTCACTTAAATTGCCAATCACACAAAACAAGTCCTGAATAGGGAGCGGCTGAAACAAAAAAAGTTTGTGCACAACCCATAATCTGCAAATCATCTGTCCAAGCAATTCACTGACGAGTTTAGGAGTAACAAACACATTTGAAGAAATTGGGTGGGGGTTTACCAACTGACCTGCTAACCACCATCCAGGGTGACAGCCCCCAGCAAGAAATACTTCATTATTATGGAAAAATCAGAATGTGGTACCTCGGAAATACTTCTAGGGGAGTCTGCAGTGACCAGTCTGGTTGCCTGATATTTTGAATTGGGCAAGGTTTTTGCAGGCATCTTTTGTGTAGCTCTGATGCCTACTTCATGTGCCCCTGCCTTGTGGAGCAGGGCTGTGAGAGAGAGGATGGCCAGCCACCATGTGCTTCAGCAACTGAAAGCAGAGGAGGGATGATACTCGCCCTGTGCTTTTGGATGTTTCCAGCACTGGGCAGGAAATTTTGCTGGGAAATGCTAGCAAAAGGTACCAGAGACCTTTGCGGAAGGGACGGGAGGGAGTAGAGATGCAGGGAGAGGTTCAGTGATGCGGCTATGCGAGCGAGAGCTATCTCCCAAGCAAGGGCTGAGGCACTGTGCCTTCCACGTGGCTCTAACCCACACCCCAGGGCAAGGAAACCACTCCCTTTCTTACCATCATGTCTTATACACGGCCTGCAAAAAGCATACATGAAAAAGCATGGAGCAGTTATGTTTTTCATCAGCTGCTGTATGCATGCCAGAAATAGGCTTTAGTTCTTTGCTGGCTTCCAGTTCATGTTAACAAAATACAGTGAAAGCGATTGCTGAGCAAAGGCAGAACCAGAGTGAGCTGCAGAGGACTGAGAGACTGTGAAAAATGAATGGCATCCCTGCCCTGCTACCCAGCAGGAGTACAGGCTGCACAGTACACTGGGATCCTACCAAGTACAATCACTGACCAGGCATTACATATTTTCCACCTCCGTAACAAAAAAAAAAAAAAAAAAAAAAATTTGCTATTTTCTCTTTTAAATCCTTGGAAACTCTGCTAGAATAAACTCTCTAATCCTGTTTGAACAAGTGTGATTTTATATTCTCAGTGTTTGCTTTGCGTTGCATTACAAACCCCCATAGCCACTCACTTGGAAAAATGCTTGTGGCTCAAATACATTGAATAGCTAAAAACAAACACTGTTTACTCTTTTTATTGAATTAAAAGCATTTTATTTAAAGTGTTTACAAAATCTTCTACATATAATAGGAATTCACTGCAAAGTCAGAACAGTGCTTTTAGGACTCTTTAAAATCATTGTCGAGTAATCATGATAATTTGATTATGTTAGCAAGACTGTTTAAAAATTCAGGAAATTGGGGCTCTATTCAGTAAAATGAAAATAGGCTGTAGGAAAGAGATACTCAGGCACTAAGTGCTGCAAGACGTTCTGCTGTAAACTGCCAGGTGTTCCCATGTGGCATACTGAACATAGTGAAACGTTTTGACTGAGGATTGCAACACACTGTATGGAATAATCAAACCACCCTCAGGCAATGGGATGAAACTCCTCGTACCCCGCTGGAATTATCCAGTGCAGCAAGTTCCCGTAATCTCCTGGCTCAGTGCATAGAAGCGGCTCACACAGCCGACTCAGTGCACACGTTTAGAGTTTGTCACTTTGGGTTTCATCAGCCTGTGCATGTGCTTGGCAATGGATATCAGTTCTGGACAAACGCTTCTTATTCAAAGTCTTGTTTATATGATTGCATGCCTTGTGTACCTGCCCTCCCTACGTGCAGGAGCCATTTAAAATTAAAATTGCTGTGAAATAAGTCCCGAGAAGTTTTGCTTTGTATTGCATTTTTCACACTTGGGGTATGTAAAACTGCAATGGAAATTCATCAGCTGGTAGCAACCAAACAGCCATGTTGCATAGGTAATTCTTGGCACAGCAACACTGGTGGTTCTGGATGCTTATTTCAGCTTGTTTAAGTGTTAGAAGGAATTTTGACCACATTGCTGGTATTGCACATGCACTCTCCGTTTTTAAAGGAATGCTATGGGATTGATCTCTGAGCTGAAGGGCGACACAGAGGTGACCACCTCTGACCTCCCTTCCTTCAAAGGACCCAGCTCGGTGATAGTCAGAGCAGTAGCCTGCCAGCCCAGGGCTGCTATGCAAGTGCCAGCCTCAAGCACAGGATTTCCTGTGATTCTGAAGCAAATTTTCCCACTTGCCCATGTTTCAGTTTTAGTAGCAAGTATATTGAGACCCCCTGGTATTTGACAAGGACGTATCGCCAGAGGAGCAACAGGAAGAATTTTATGCAATAGACACAGCTGGAGAACATAGTCCTGCACTGTGCTTCCTGTGATTTCAGCCCCATTTCCAGCTGGGATAGTTAATAGAGCTTCTGGGATTGCTATGCACCTCTGTGGTGTCTGGAGGGGCAGCATCAAGGGCAGAGGAATACCCAACAAGAGAGGTGTGGTGGTTTCAGCTGCTCTCTTGAGGACACTTAGGGTCTACAGGTACTACAGGGCAAGCAAGGACTATCTAAGCTGAAACATCACTGAAATCCAGAAACAACTAAGAAAAGGTCATTCTTCCCTGACATAGCTGTGGCCACAGGCTGCCTGTGTCTCCTTTAAATCCTTCTTGCTGGTGTCCGTTTCCACAGGAGGCTGAACCTTTCCCTCCCCTACAAGGTGTACAGATTTCAGGAACCTCTACAGGAAAATGTCCAGGTTCCCTTAAGTCAGCATGCCATCACTCATACCTCTCCATGTCCACCGTGGTGTGAACAGGCATTTCTGTCTCCAAAAGATGCTCACCCACCCTCTCTAATCTCGATTTCTACCTCAGCTTCCCAGTGTTTCACTTTTGCTGATACAGATGTGAACCTCCACCCACTAGGCCATAGCTCTGATGAAAATCCCTACACCATTTATACATCCCAAGAGTTTTTCTTTAAGCACTCTTGTCAGCAGCACATTTGGGATCAATTTCAGATTTTCATTAAAAAGGCATACTCCTTATCTATTACATTGTCACTACTCAGTACATCTTTCTAATACTCTTCAAAGAGCAGGTCCAGCCTAGAAATAAACGATTTTTGTACTGTGTAGAATACCCTTTAACAGTTTCATTACAGAGTTATATCACGGTGGGTTTACTATTCTTTATTCCTTTTTGCTGCTGCTGTGAACATAAACCCCAGCAAACCCCTTGGGAGAGGGAGGGCACCCCAGAAGAGCAGACTGGCAGAGAAGGGCAGGAAGGCCAGTCTCCATGGCTGTTTTCATATTGTGCTCTACTGTGGACCATGAAATGCCTGGGCATCAAAACCTCATTTACAGATGCAGCAAAATACAGCAAGAATTTACAAAGACAAGTGTAGCTACATGTTGTCATCACAGAGATGGGAGTGTAGGGGGGTGTTCTCAGATAGTGATGCGAGGGAAAACATCATCATGTGGCATTTATAGAGTTCAGCCATCCTCTCTCCTCCCAGACACCAACCTCTCGGCAGGTATAAATTCAGGGTTTGAGAGTCTCTTTAGACAGAAAGAGCCTGTAGCAGCCTGTAGTGGAGAAGGAGTCCCTGCAGGGACTTGTCTGACTGTTGCACATCAAGTCAGATCCTCAGCCAGCTAGAGGTGGAGAAACCAAGTCCATCTTGGTCTCCTTCTTATCCTGTAGACTAAACCCAACATTGATTCTGGCAGCAGCTCATTCTGTGCAAAGCTTTTCAGTTGCCAGTACCTGAAGGGGGTTGAAATCAGGCTAAATGTGCTCATTTAGCCTTGTGTTCTCCAGGCAGGATGGACTGCAGGGGTTGGAGTCATGCACCGTTGCTGCCCAACACCATAACATTAAGGACTTGTCACTTTATGAAGCCCTTTGTAGGTATCGGTTATACGGTGCTCCTCAGGCACAGAGTGATGCGCACACAGTTTCTTACTGATGTGATACTGGTACACCAAGAAAGAGCAAATTGAATTTAGCCTCTTAATAGCATTTATTTAGATTTGCTTTAGTAACAGACAAGAATAAGTGCATAAGAGCCCAGAAGACTATAATCTTTTTAGACCTCAAGCTCCTGAGCAGAGTGAGGTGAATCTCCAAATGTCATATAAAAGACATGAGTGACTTAAGACTGTGCCCTGATCATGGGAAACATGGGGAATGCTGCTCCCTCTGAAGGAGGCAAGCAGGTGATGTCTCAGAAGTGTTTTCTCTCCTGGCTTATGATTACTGCTGGGCTTAAGAGAAGGGACTGAACTGGCATGAAAATGAACTTTTGACATATCTATAACAAGCTGTCTCTCTTTTCCAAAAAATTTTGTGAGGAGCAAGGGAGATTTTGCAAAATCTGCACCTTGACCATCAAGACTTGAAGACACAGAGCTCTAAGCTGCTGGAAAAGCATCAAATCCTTCAGCAATGGATTTATCAAAATGCTCAAGTGAACACTTTGTAATGTGAAGTGGAGCTAGTATCCTTGATAATGAGTTTTCTTACCAAGTTAAATAATAATATAGTATTTTTGAAGTAAATCAACTCTTGGAGTCTACTACTGTCACTATGCTTTTTCATCTCAGGAAATTCTGGGGACTATAACTGGTGAAGATTTATTTCATTGTGTACTTCTGAAGAAAAATCCATGTTAGAAAACAAGGGCTGGAGCTGTGGCAGATGGTGCTTTTCTGGAGAAGAAATTAGTGTTTAATAAAGATTGTAATAGTGTGAACCAGATGTTCATCTCACATTTTATCTTTGAAAAGATTTGGGTAGATGCCAGATAGATACATATGTGCATCACAGATCTTGAAAAAATACACAACTGGATCCCCAGGGGCTCATTAAGGGAGGAGTAACTCTGTGAGCCATCAAACTCAACTGAAAAAGCAAGGTCTGTTTAAGCTGTGACTAAATATCTCCTAGGAACTCCCTTTCACCTTTCACACAGACAGAGAAGAACTCCAGAAGAATAAGGGTAGCAGTAATCTGGTTTTCCAGGGAAAATGGTGACTCTAGTTTCATCAAATATTTTGGAAAAGAATACTTAACTAAGTAAGGAAAGCTCATCATGAATTGCTACTCTTATCAGGCTTTGTCTAGCTCTCCACTGGGATGCAGAGGTGAGTCCCTAGCTATACAGGGCAACATTTTCAAGGGCCCTACATATTGGACAAGCAAAACATGGCTACATTTAGTGTGTCTGAATTGCTCCTGCTACATGACAGCCTCCCAGTCTTTAGTGAACTGTCCCAATTTCTTCCCATGTGGTGGAGAAGTACTCCCACCCCTGCTCTCTTCACCTGCAGCTGACCTACCTGAAGGCTCAGCCTCATACTAGGTGCATCCAGCAGAGCAGAGGCGTGAGGTCAGAGCTCCCAGTCTGCTGCTGAGGTCTTGTGACAAGACTATTTTAAACCCTGTGTACCTGTCATTCCCCTGCCTGTGACATTCACACTCTCCCAAGGTGATATTTTGCCTTGGCTGCCTGTGAGCAGCACAACTGTGACTGTATTTCTGCTTGGGTCTGAGGTTCTCTCTCCATCCGTCCCCCAGGACTGTCTCGCATGAGAGTGACTTCACTGGACTTACAGTAAACTAGTCCTTGATTCAAACCAAGATCTCCTACCTTACTATTTTCACTTAGCAAAAATACACCTTGTTGTAGAAAAAGAGCTCTGAAGGGATAAATGCCTACAAATGCCTTTCCATACTGCAACTGACCCATTTCCAGTCCCAAGCCAATGAAGGTGCCGTTGGTGTCTCCAGCGGTTGAACGTGATACTTTTATATTTAGGTGGAATGTCATTCCCAAAAGAACATGTGCAATAAGTGCCAATGATGGCAGTCGTGTTATTGCAGTTAGAGCAGGTGCCCATTACAGGATGTAGCATTTATTATCAGCTCCTATTGTTACTGGAAAAGCTCTAAGTTCTACGTGTATCTGTGAAAGGTGAGATTAATCGATGACCTGTAAGGTGATTATTTAGCATTATAATCTGTGTGTGTGTACATATGTCTACCCATCTGGGAAAAATCCAGTTAAAAATGCAAGTGACAAATATTTCAGCTGCAGCTTTCACCTTGAACTACCGGCAGTTCCCCGCAGTGCTGGGAGCAGCATCCTGTGTGCAGGCAGTGCTGGAACAGAGGCACAGATGCATCCTCTGAAGCAGTCATTCCTTTGGTTGGGCTGCAGGCCTGGCTTCTGGCTCCTCATGGGGACAATTCAGGGGTGCTGTCCTATGTTGGGGGCCCAGCAGCACCTGTGGCTGCTGACCTGGGAGCAGGGGAACTGGGAGCCCTTTGGGAAGAGGCTGATCCTCAAGCAGTGGCTACCAACCTGCTTCAGTCCTTCCTGCTGCAGCAGCAAGAGCTGTTATTCGTTCCCAGTTTTTTGAACAAGGACTTTGTCATAGTACTAATATAATGACCAAGGGACTGTGTGCTTTAGTTAGGCCTGTTGTGATTTCAGGTCTCTTTCCTGCAAGCCAACAGGGAGGCCAAGTGGGTACATGCAGGAGGGTTTCCATTATGTTGAGGGAGAGCCTCCAAGTTCCTGCTGCCCTCCTTTAGCACATCTCTGCAAGCATGCCTCAGCATCCAAACAAACTCAGAAGGCAAGTATGCTCAAATTATGTGAGGCACACTGGAGAAACACATGGGAAATTATCTCACCTTAAGTCCATAGTGGACATAATTGCCAAGATCTTTTTTATGGACATGCCATTTGTACTTCTGCATATTGCTGGGGAATTCAATGCCATGGCCATTTTTGCTGTTAGAGCTCAAGGTGTACCATCTGAAGAACTTTGCAATATGGTGTGTATAAATACAAAACCTGCATTAATTAATAGAATTTTAATTAAGAGGACAAGGTACATCGTGCACACTTAAATTGCTTTAGAACTAATTTACATAAATTTATTTGCTATTAGTCAGTTGTAAATCAATTAAATATGTCCACAGAAAAGACCTGACTGGCATAAAATGCAAGACTGGTTCACAGATTGCTTGTATTTACATTTCAGTTCAAGGTCTCCTCACAGTGGGGCCAGATGCTATCCTTAAAGAACGTGCTTATCTTTTCCAGCTCATTGTATTCTTGTGGCTCACATAGATACAAACCTGAATTACTGCCATTCAGTTGTGGAGGGAATGCTTTAGCTTAAAACTCACCCACCAGAATTCATGCTGAGATGCCTCACCTTGCAATTAGAGCAGGTGAAGAGTGCACATAGATGATTATTGACATTTCTGGAAGCTCAACTGATGCAAGGTTAGTTACTTAACTCAGTTGTCTGCCGAAGCCCTTGAACTAAAACAAAGGTTATTCTCACTGACAGCATCTTTTGTGCATGCAAAAGCACGGGAGAACTCATTAAGGACTTTATTCTTTGAAATTCTTAGGAGTCACACCAAAACCCCATGGCTGCTAAATGTGTCCTTCCAGAGTTGGAAGTTAATGAATTTATAATATCATTCATTACAGAAAAGAAGAAAGAGGGAAAAATCATGTGTCATCATCTAACACTAGTGAAGAATTTGGAAGGGAAATAAAGACTTTTTTTTTTTTTCAATGTGAAGACATTTGCACAGTTTTCCATCTTTCCTGTGCTGCTACAGAAGCATTGCAGTTTGTACTGTCAAGCCAAACTTACTTCTATGAAAAAATTTCATAAGAATATTAGAATAAAAGCAGGTGCAATCTCTGAAGTGAGGTTCACTGGAGAGAGAGCACACCAACATTCAGAGCCCTCCATCACAACTTGAGAACATGGGCTCATTACTGACCAAGGCAGAGCTAGCATTACGCCTGGAAATCAGCAACATCATCTACCTAAACCATCTGCATATCTCTAAGGCTTTAAAAGTACATTGTGATTGTCCTTCTTCATGCCCACTGCTAAGTGTTAACACTGGAAAGTCATATCAACTTTAAACTAACTGTTCAGAACTGTAGAAACATCCTCTGCTTGTTCTCGCCAGTTGCGGTTGTCCGTTATCTCTGATCCTTGTTCGTGCAACGTCTAAACAGAGAACTTCATGAGACAGAAGCAACAATTCTCCTTGTGCCTAAAGAGCTGTTGTAGCATTTCGGGTAATGTCTGAGCAGATAATTTGAATAGGACATGTGTTTATGATTTTCTTGGCCACAGAAGACCTCTTCTTCAGCTTTGTCCCAAGTTCTGTCCTGAAGGACTTCAACAGTGTCCAGTGTCCATTGCAAATTAATGTGCTGGCAGGGCCAGCTACTGCAAGCCAGGATGCAGAGGAAGTCATTCACAGAGCAATTCCAATGGCACACACATGGGAATATTCAAGAGACTTCTGTTACTCATATGGGTTGCCATTAAGAAAACTGGACCTTTATGATAATGTTTATGACTGTGCCTACTGCACCACATAAAGAAAGAGGGGAAGGAAGAAAGTACCCACTGCCTTTGTCAAGGTGCAGGAGATAATTCCTACTCTAGTGCATGTTACTCTTTTTTCTCTGCACTACTTGCAACCTTCTCCCTCTCTCCTATTCTCCCATTTCCTTCCGCCACTACAAAGCCCTTCAAAGATCAAAGTCATCATTGACCATGAGTTTGCACAATGTTTCTGCTTCAACACTGGCTGGGAGCCAGCTGGCATGTGTTAAAAACCATCATCAGAATCTGTTTAATTACTGTTCCCAATGCAGTATTTTAACAAAACACTGGAACGGACACAGTTCCAGCAAGCTGATGCCCAGTGATGGGACACTGCAGCAGCACAGCCATGACTTTGATGTTGGCTGCTTTAATTCTTTTTTATTTCATACTATTAATCCACTTTTTGGCCTGCTTTGAAAAGATGTCTTTGCAAACACAGTAAAAGGAGATCTCTAAGATTTTCCCCCATTTGGTCTAAATTTATTACTAAAAGAGGTTCCATGTAGATTTGGAATCAAAATATATCGCTCACAAAAAAAGATGCTCTTTCTGCTAGTGCTTCCCCCATCTGTGACCTGTGGCTGGATAAGGACACTCTCCTGGCTAGCCTTGGAGGTGAGGGTTAGCACGACAATAACGATCGGCTGCTGCAGACAATGCTTGCAATTAATCCCTTAAATTAGACCCACTGTGGCTGCTTCTAAGACTTTTCCTGACCTTTGATAATACAGCTTGACTTCTGGTCCTGCCCAGAACCAATGGGTGGTTCCTCTGGCTCACACCTTCTCTGGGTTCTACCTTGATCCATGCCCACATATTCTTGATGCCTCTGGAGGATCACACACAGCACAGGGCAGGTGAGACATGCCCCAGGTAGGCAGTGGCTACCTGTATTGAAAGACCTCACGCTGTACATTTCTCTAGCCAATGGCACATCCTTCCCTGCCACCCACAGTTTCAATCACCTTCATTCAGCCAGCCTGGGCACATGCCACCCCAGTAAGCAACACAGTCTGGCACAGGGGTGCTCACAGCTACCACTGCCATTGTAACGGGACAGCCAAAACCCCTACCCTCCTCACACTGTGCAGCTGAACACCCTCCAGGTCATTCCCCATTTTGTGTCTAAGACACTGCACCTCTGGTGACAGCCCACATGCTTCTGTGGTCACACTTACTTGATTAGAGTTGATGTCCTTGACTGGAGGAGGAAAGATCAAAAAAATCTGCGGTTGTATCATCTGCACTATTACCCAGAATTATGCCACAGGACTGACAGCAACTACACTCCAACCAAGTGCTGTCAAACCATGGAAGCACAAAGACTACATGGGGCAGGAGAAGCCTGAATTACCTGGTAGCAGAAGAGCATCCAGCCCAATGTGCAAGGGAAAGGCTACAGCCTCACTGTACCACTCAAGCTGGAAATAACATCTGTGAGGCTGCAGCACTGTCCACTGAAAGACATAACCGGGACAGTTTATGGCCAATGCACAAACTGTCCCTGTTCTGAGGAGTGAGACTGTGTTATCATGACCACTTTGACCAGGGCTAGGTACCTCTTATTCTTGTCACTCAGAAATCTGAACTGCAGGTGCCCAGGGCTGGATGGGGATGACAAGGCAAGTCCTGCAGCTGAGGACATTGCTGCCCTGGCAGATGCATCTTTCTGTGAGCCCGGGAACCACTCCTGCCTCTCTGCAGTGGATGGCCTCTTTGGCAGCTTGAGGGACTGTGAATAATCCTTTTGAGCTCCTGCCACCAGTCCCAAAGTGTGATCAGTACGCAATGACGCCAGTGACATAGTCTGAACTTCTCCTGCTTCGAGTGACTGAGTTTGAACAACAGTGACAAGAAAGAGCTGGAGTGTAGGGGACATTCGAAAGGTCTCTCTCCTTCACACGGATCCTGTGGCAGGAATGCAGTCACCCCATCAGATCACAGGACAGTGTTGCACACAGGTCATGTGTTAAGGACATACTGTCCTGGCATCCCCATCTTGCCCCTGGCTCATGTGACTAGTGCATTTTCTTGACCTGCTTCCCTCGTCCCATCACACAGTCAGAGGCAGACCTCAGCCCAGAGAAGCCTGACTCCTGGCATCTTGCTGCACGGTTCTTGCCCATGCCCAAAGCAAAATGCAGATGGAGCAATTATTCATCCTGTTCATCACTGCTAAAGCCTGGGGCAAAAATGTGCATTCAGGGTATCCATGATGCTGACCTGGGGGCCTCGGCATGTGCAGTGGCTGGGGCATGTAGCACTCTCCCCTGTGATGTGGTCATGTTTTCACTTCTCACTGATAACTCCTCTGCTGTTCTTTCTTGTATATTAATAAGCTTAATCTCCTCCATGGTGGATTTAATGAAGGGTTAACTGCTTGGGGCTTTTGTTCAAGAAGTCATCAGAAACTTCAAATACTTTGTCACCTTAATTCAGCAACCGGGGTCTGCAAAACTACCTGAGGATTATGCTGAGGATGAGGGTAAAATCTTGTCCATAGAGAGGTCAAATGAGAATTTTACCATCGATTTTACCATATCCCTGGAGCTGGGATTTTCCCCAGTGAGATTTCTAGCACTTGAACTGGGTGTTCGGTCAGAAAGACCGCACATGATGCTGTCTGACTGATGTTTAGCTTTTCTGCTTCCAAGCCTGACTTGACCTAAGACAAGAGCTGGGAGTGGAGGGGAGGAAGGGGAGAGAGGCTGGGCAGGAAACAGAGTCCAGTGAACTTTTACAAACCTTAAACAACTGCAGTTGGCTGGAATTCAGTGTGAGATGGACCAAGGTTCAGGGTGATTTATTTTATCTGGATTTGTTTCACATCTCTGGATGTAATGTGTGGGGTTGGCTCCCCCGCCGAAAGACAGTAGGACTTCCGAAGAAGGCTTTCAAAATGATCATCCATTTATCTGTAGTGCAGCATTTGCCTTCTCTGTATTCACAAATTTGGAACTAATTCCCTGTACAACATAGCATTTAATGAGTTTGTCTCCTGAGTTCTGCAAAGCATTTAAAATCCTTTTGATGGCATTTTCTCTTTAGTAATTAATGTCTTATCAGTGAGTTTTGCAGAGAACAATGGCCTGATTCTCCTTCAATGCCATTTTACATCTCTGTAATTTCACTGACTACAAATGAGTTACTCCTGCTTTGCATAGTGGGAGACGAGAATTAAGACCTTAAGCCTACCACTATTTAATCACATGCTTTGAACTCATTTTCCCTCATTCAGAATTTGTCCTTTGCTTGCAGCCCTGCATAATTCCCATTTTACTATCATTAGGAAGCTCGTCATTATCGAGAATGTGTGTACTACCCTTTGATTTCAGAAACCCCAAATGAGGGATGCTCCAGCCAGGGGAAGCCCCACACCGTGCCAGCTCGTGGCGGTAGGTGGTGGCTCTTCGTCTCACCTGGGTGTTGGACTTCCCTTGGGGACTGTTCTACAAGCCCTGAGGGACACTAGTCATTATTTCATTTCACCTCTAATCAGCAGCCTGTTCTATATATCTGATGAGTTTGCAATTACACTCAAAAACCATAAAAGCTTGTAACATGAAAATGAAGCTTTTTCTCTAGCATGAAAAGTCCAGCTGCATTTTCTCTTAGAAACAGTCAGACCACAGCCTCTCCTTGTACTGCAGACTAATTTGTTTTGATGCTCACAGGATGTATATCCTGAGACTGGAATAAATATGCTGAAACATGTATGACCTGGACAAATCTTTATTTTATTCTTTTGGCTCTGGATCCAGTTCCATCCTGAGAAGGTAAAAACAACACCAGCAGAGAGAGAAACAGAAACACGAAAAGCCCAAATAGCTGTGATAAGGCTTGACATAGACAGATGCTCACTTGATGTTGGAATATATGTTTATTTGAAATATATTTATATATTTATATCTGAACAATAAAGTATGATCAGGTCAGAGGTAGCAGATACTGTTTTAAAATACTTTCATCCATTATACACAAATCTGGACTAACTGTATCATGCTCGGCATATTATATGTGCAAGTCCTGGTGTATCTGTTTACTCCCATAAGTTAGGAGGTGATAAGTAATGTCAATTAATTCCAGTGATTTTTTTATGTGTGCAAACATTACTCATATGGGTACAGATTTCCAGGGCCAGACAACAGAAATTAGTTAACCCAAGTGTGACATGTTGTGCATTATGTTTTAAGAGTAACGTTAAGAAAACCTTTGCTATAAAAACATTGAAGCTACAAAGCAAAGTGCTCAGAGTTGAGAAACATCAGAATTAAGGTTCTCCTTTCACCTAATGCCTTATGATACCATCTTTAATTACAGTCATCTTTGTCACTCACTGTCTTCATAGCTTTCAACTTCTGCAACAAAATGCTGCGTGGATCATACTGACAACATTATCTCTCACTACACAGCCTATTGTTTATGCTGATCGGCTAATGCAGAGTGTTGGGGCAGACAGACATCTTCCCTTCGCTATTTGCTGATAGCAGAGGAACGTGGAGCCCTACGTCTGGCAGTGGTAATTTCTAGGTCTGGAGGAGAACACAGTTGCCCAATGATGGGCAGTTACCATCTTGTCTTCAGCAGGACCATCTCCCTCCCCTTCTTTTCCCAGGCCACCCCAGACACCGCGTTGCCCTGCTTTCCTCCCTCGCTGCCTCTGCAGGTATCACCTACTGTTGGTCTGATGCCCTGGCACTCGTCCTTCTGTGCCAACACCTCCCTCCACCCTCACTTTTGTCCTTCTCCTGCCGTGCTGCTCCCTCCTCATATCTCTCCCTTCTCTCTCTCCACCTCCTACAATCACTGCCCCTCTCTTTATTTCTCCACAAGTAAATCAAGTAATTCCCTTCTCTTCCCCCTCGCTGTGCAGGCAAACACAGCAGACCTTGTCTTGCAAGTGCCAAGAGGAAACGTACAGCCAGCCCTTTTATTTGGAGATCAACCACAGAGAGATTTCTGTGGCTCTGAGATGGAATATGCCCCACCTAGATGGGATTTTTAGATGTCAGAACTTAACAAATCTCTACTGAGCATGTACAAACTGCAAAGACAGTAATGCTTAGACATGGTCCAGATTTGGGTATAATTTTCCAAATGTGTTGAGAAGCAAATTTCTGGTGTTTGGTTGACTCCTTTTACCAATTTTTTGTTCTTTGCTTCCATGCATGGAGGTAAAACATATTCTCTGAGAAATGTTTGAAGGAACTTGGCTTACCATAGACAAAATAACATACTTCATCCTAACCTTGCTCTTGGATATAGATTTACCATTCTTGATAAAACTTGCAAAACAAAAATAAAACAAAACAAATAAAGTGAGCCAGAGGCTGATACCCAGCATAGGAAATTTCTGCTTGATGCATTAAACTTTGGCAAATGTATAAGCAACTGACAACAGGATATAATAATGAAAAAGTGTTGGGCAATCTCTCCACCTATAATTCATAACTCCTACACGTTTTAAGATAATGGAAATTACTCATGTTCATCAGGAATTGAAAAGATGCCTCTGTTATTACTTGTATTATTCAGTTAGCAACAGCAGCCAAATGTATGTCTAACTGACTTTCATTAACTTCAGCAGTATACCTGGCAGAATTAAAATCTATTTCAATTCAACCCTTCTGTATTTTTCTCCTGATGTACCGCATACAAACCTTAACCACGATATCATCTTTTGGGATAATAAACTAAATCAACAATGCATTTCATTTGCAGGGATCATCACATATGAGACACTTTGAGGTATGCAAATGTCTTGGATAAATATTGAGCCATGGCTCTAAATGAAACTTTCTGAGATAAAGAATTATCTTTTGTATTTTAAAGGTACATTTTGTCCTAATAAAAAAAAAAAAAAAAAAAGTGTAATAGCCTTGGCTAGAACAACAGAGTGGAAATTTTACCCTCTTCAGTAGGCCAGCATGAAGTGACACTGAATTTCTTATGGCAGTTAACATCCAGAGCCAAAGCTGGGAATATAATGTTTCTTTGGCCAAGTTTAATCATTTTTTTGGTGGTCCTAGCTGTCAGTATTGACACATTCACTTTGCTTATGGTGCTTGGTAGGCATCTCCCCTGGAAAAGAGACCCAAGGCACTTGAGGCACGTATTTTACATTTAAAAGCTTCATCAACTTGCTGAATAGCAGGGAATGAGACCTGCTCTAGGAGCACTGCCAAAGCCTGGCTTTAATGCCAGGTGTAAAGGCCATCTTTGAATCTGGATGAGTGACTGGTTCAGATGTCCCCCTCTAAGCGGGGGTCATGACTTTCTGACTATAACTCTTCTGGAAAGCTGGCTAGCCATTCTCACCAAGCAGGAGAATACTCCAGATTCCCCCTTGCCCACTCCCCTGCAGCATCCCCCTCTGCAGCCATCGCTGGAGTGAAGCCCCCAGCCTAGGTTTATTTCTCTATCTCTTTGCATCGATACTCTTTTTGTCACATAATGAGAAACACAAACCAGCTCCATTTCCAGGCTGCTTCTGGACTGCTTCACTGCACCCACCACCTCTTAGGAGGTTGCTGCCTGTGCTCTGCCTGTAATACCAACCTTTTTTTTTCTTCTTTATTAGGCCTCCCTACCACTATTTTTTCCGTGGAAAATGAACAAAAAAGTTTTGTTTGCTGCAAGTTTTCTGTTGTTAGTTGTTGCCCAGCTAAGCTGCAGGCCAAGCTCAGACATTCTGTTGCATTCATATAAAGCCCAGAACTATAAACCACCTTATAAAACCACGGAGTCCAACTATATGGCCCCAGCAGTGCCACAACAGCCACAACAAGCACTGGTTGCTTAATGGTGCCCTTAGCTCCTGCTATGCTGTTATTTCAGCTATTAGGGAGCACTGGTTCTGTGAACACCTATTTTGTATTTCATACCTAACGAAAATAAACAGATAGAGGGAATAAAAAATAAATAGCTCACATAAGTCAATGATTCAGAAGCTGCATAGGCCTTTGAATCAAAGAGGAACAAAGATGTCCCAGGGTATTTTGGTGATGCTTAGAAGAGGTACCCTTGGAACAAGAGCCTGTTGAAGAAGGATGCGTGTTCACATAATTACACTGTTAAAAACTGATGCAGAATAGAACCATTCAGTGATGTGTTACCAGAAATTGCTGTCACCTTTCCTGTGGTTCAATGGTCCCATGAGCACCAGTTCCATCCTACCACATCCCTGAATTCATATAATATAATACAGAAATGAACATGACCGCACTTGCAAATATTTGGTGAGACATTTTTATAGAAGAGCTGGGTAGTTCTATTGTTCTTAAATTAGAAACGTAAAATTTGTGAGTTTAGGGATGTAGTAATAAATCTCACTCTGAACTGTCCTACTGACATATTTTAGCAAGTTTATTTCAAATCATTGCCGGCATGGGTTCAGACAAATTTAATGTCAGCTGCTTTCTTACTTTTCGCAGGTTCTGCTCCTCTTTGAATAAATTCTTTGGGAAAATTTGCCACCTCTTACAACCTTTGAATGTGATGCCAAGACTATCCCATCCTGGGCACAAATACAGCCATCAATCATTTATACAACAAACATCAGCTCTAGCCAATGCCACCTCATCACCCGCTTGACTGCAGTGTGAGGCTCAGGGTTTTGCTGTGTTTGCTGGTGCTTTGGGCCAAGTGTTCTCAATCACACCTTGTATTATTGGCCAAATTTTAATGGAGAAACTGCATTATTAGGAGCTCTCCTTCCCATGTAGCTCACTTTCCTTAGCCCTTCTGGTTGTGCAAGTCACCTGGATGACTTGGCCACGGAGAAATGAATGCTTGGGAAGTACTCAGGAACTTGTTAAGCACACTCATTCTTAACAGTGACTTAGCAGCCACAGGCTTGAAATCTTTGTCCCTAGATTTCCAAACTTGCTTTTTTCAGCTCCCATCTGTTTCTAACCACGATTCTTCCCTAAAATTCCAGTAACTCCATGGCGCATCTCAGTAAAAGTGTCCTCAAAGCCCTGTCTGTGCTCTGTGGTACTCCTAGCTATAGAAATATTTGCATTTGTGTGAAGTCACTCAGTGCTTTGCACAGTGCAAATGAGCCAGAGCTGGGAACACAGGCTACAAATCCAGAAGGTTTATTTCCCCCTAGGAGAGACCTACAGCTGAATTTTCAAATCTGGTGGACATTTGGATTACAGTTAGGGCTATTTTTCAGTTGATAACCCCATTGCACGTGCTCCACATGAGGTCCTCTCACATCCTTCCAGTTTATAACACATTCTGTTAAAAAATGGCCTTTGGTGAAGTTTGTCCCTTAATCCCACCTTAATCCCACTCCAGACTGGTTTGACTCAACGTTGAGGTTGTGATTGGGTGGCTGGTGCCTGTTGGAGGGCTGGGGGGCCCAGGGTGGCACAAAGGCAGCGCAGTGATTGCTGCCTGACTGTCTTAATCAGAAATGCCCAGGCCTGCAGCTTTCTCTTGGCAGATCTGTCTCATCGCCTGGCTCCAACTACCCTCACTGCAGTTCTCATTACATAATTCCTTTGGGTTAAAACCACTTGGTTTCAGATTCATGCTGGGCTTTCCACTTGCCTCTGCCCCTGCAAAATCAGGGCCACAAAAGGAGCAGGTGACAGAGCACTTGGCTGTGATAAGGTATCACAGCTGTTCTCTGTGGGACTACGTGTGGAAGTGCTCCTGCCACAGTATGATGCTCCCAGCTGGAGGGCTCAGGAGTGTGAGGAGGCAGCAAGTGGGTCCCAAGACAATCTTTTGTTATTTTTGTGACCTACAAGGGTTGTTTCTTTTCTCTTCTTTCTTTCTCATGCTCATTTCTATTTTTCCAAACCATCCGTCTGGCTTCTGGTCTTCAGTTCTGCTCCCTCTAGTATTAGTGCATGTGCTTAGCTTCATGCTTGGCATCGCAGATTTCCCCCGCACAGGTTTAAGGATGTGTGTAGGCATTTCGAGGTTTTGCAGGTCTTAGTCCTGAGTCCTTCATGGGCACTGCCCATATGGACACTTATGGTCCATGAGGAGCCCATTAGTCGCTGTTGCCTTTGCCTGAGGAAGGTCTTCCCTTTGCTGGTTGCAGATGATATTTTGATTTTTGATAGATTCTACTGAGCACATAAATCCCTGATAATCATGGGTTGTAGCATGAAAGAAAAGGTGAGCTTGGTGTATTTGTTAAAGATGTGCCTGAAAGGTCTGAATGCTAAAAAACCACCCTACTGTAGTAAATCACCTGCCCCTTGGTGTCTGACAGCCCTTAGGATGTTTCCTGTACTCAGCTTCTCTGGCTTCACATTTGGTCTTTTATATTATTTGTTTCTAACGTGGTGTTCTGTTTTCCTGCTGTTAAGAATGCTGCTAGCGTAAGAAAGGCTATTTCTGGTTTCCGCTTTGACTTGAGGCAGGTTGCAATGTCTTTATCTCCCCCATCTCTACAGACAGAGGTGCCTGTAAGACCCCATGCCTATGTGAGGTCCTACAGATTTGGCCCAACTGGAGTTTTCCTCTCTTTGCTTCATTGCATTTTGCTCATCCACATCAAACTGTGCTGAAAATGTTGCTTAACTGGATTGCAATCCTGCATCCTACCAAGGAAGAGGATACACAGAATTTGGTCCTCAGTATTTGTAACATACTTTGGAGGAGAATGATTATACAAAACAATCTGTTTAATATAAGTAATATGTTAAATAATCTGCGTGTGACACCCACGAGGAGCAGACCATTGAAAATCTGGTAAGATTTCAGCGGGGAATGCAGCCTAAAAATCAATGACACAGCATGTCCGGAAGGTGGATCTAGAAATAGCAAGCGTGGTAACCGTTGAGAGGTATCACGTTGCTGGGACTGGGGTGCGCACAGCAAGAGCACTCCAGGCGTGGCCACCTACTCCTATGGGGACAAGGGCCCTGCCGCTTCCCAGCACAGAGCCAGCCGCTGCACCCACACTGCACAGGGATCTCCAGGGATGTGTGTTTGCCTGGGAGAGGCTGGGAAAGTGATGAGCTGAGTGAGAGATTGCTTGTGCCAAGTCAGCTTTATTGTATTTTTTTACATGGCATTCCTGGTTTGATAGGAAGGCAACCAGAGTGGGAGACGAAGGCAGTTGGGATCTCAACACCACAGAGCACAGGACAATCAAGATGAAGGGCATGGAAAAACATCTGCCTGGGAAAAACACTGGGCTGGGCGGGGGTCCTCTAAGAGGAATAGGTTTTGCTAAGACAAAAGAGACTATTATGGTCCTACTGACCATTTGACTCAGGCTGTAAAACGCTGTCTGCAGCCTTCTGAATTAAATAACAAGTGGTACTTTGCAAGCAAGACTGATGTATTTTTCTTTCCTGGTTATTGCTCCTTCCCCATGTCCAAAGACTGATGTAATATATGGACACGTTCAGCGGTGGAAACATGCTGGCATAGGCGAGGGGATCGGGCTGAGGCTCCTAAGATCTGCAATACCACCATTTTCCCCACTTGAGAAATACCATGGACTAGTCATAGCAAGACTTCTTGTTTTGGCTTCTGGAGCACACATTCCTGGTGCTGACAATTCCTTCAATATTTATTTTGAAGACATAGCTCCTGGATCCATGTAACTAGGTGCAAACCACAGCTGTCTGTTATTCGCCAGCCCCTCACCCCTAAAAGTTTCTAGTCTTCTTGTTGAGGGAGAAAAGTGGAAAAAAAAAATAAATCTTGGGGCAGAAAGCCAAGTGTGGATGCAAAATAGGCTGGCATTTTGGGATATCCCCCCTCGCCGTGATTTTTAACTCCTCCGTTCTGTTTTTTCCGACCCTTGATGCTGCCACCCAGGCTAACTCGGGAGGGTGGCGCGGAGCAGCGGCGCGCGATCCGGCGGCAGGGCGCTGAGGACACGCGGCGGCGGCCAGATTTGCCTCGGAAAGAGGGAGCCTGTCCACGTCCCCGCTTTTATACCGAGCCAGCCCTCGCTCGCTCTGCCCGCGGCGCTGCTCATGTTTTCCGCTGGGGGGGGAGGACGAGAATGGGGAGACCGGGGCGGAGGAGGAGGAGGAGGAGGAGGAGGAGGGGGGGGGGGAAAGTTGCTTGAATTTGCGAGGGGCGAGAGCCGGCGGCGGCGGCGCGCCGCCTCCTTCCACTGGCTGGGGGAGCTGCCAATCTGTGTTGTAATCCTGCAGGAATTTCTGCGGGGTTTAACTGGGAGCCGCGCCGCCGCCGCCGCGCACTCGGGGCGGAGGGCGGGCGGCGGAGCCGGCAGCGCGCAGCCTGCAGCCGGGGCGCCCCAGCGCCGCGCAGCATCGGGCCCGCCGGGCAGTGGGGAGCGGAGCGCGGAGCGGAAGGAGCGCGGCGGGACGGAGGGCGCCCGCGGCCCTGCCCCGCGCCCCCCGCCCCCCTTCCCCGGGCGCTGCCCAGCGCCGCCGCCCCCCGGTTTCTCCTTTGTGCCCGGCCCCAGGCGGCCGCCGCGCCGGCTCCGCGGGAATAATGCGGGGCGTGTGGCTAGCGCTCACCGTCAGCTTCGTGGCCTGCGCCTCCGGGCAGCCGGTGAGTGCCGGGGCGGGCGGACGGGAGGGGGGAAGCGGCGGCCCCGCGGGGCGCGGAGCGACGGGACGGGACGGGACGGGACGGGACGGGGGCGGCCGCCTCGGCTCCGTCTGCCAAGCGCGGGGCGCGCAGCCCCGGCCCTGCCCGCGGCATCGCCGCCCGCCGGGGCAGCGGACTGGTTCTCGGGGGCATCTGTTGATAGCTGAGCGCTCTGCAAACAGCAGACACACACACACCCCTCCGCCCCGAGAAAAAAAAAAAAAAAAAGGAAAGGAGACCGCCCCCCAAAAAACCCCAGGAAGCCGAGCGGAGCACCCTGCCGCCCTCCAGCGAGCCTCATCCCAAGTTTGCCGCGACGACCCAGCCGCCTGCCGGCCCCGGAGCCCCCCCGGCGCCTCTTTCCCTGCCGCCCGGAGAAGGGGGGGCTGCCCGGCGGCCCTGGGGCGCCCGGGGGGCGGCGGCGCGGGGTTGGGTCCGGGCGCCCTCGGGGCGCTGCGTCCCGCGGGGCTTCGTACCCGGCCCGGCCCGGCCCAGCCCAGCGCTGGGAGCCGCCGGGCTTGGGACCCGCCGGGCTTCGCCGTGTCCGAGCGGCCGCCCGAGGGAAACGCCGCCTCCCCCCGGCTCCGCGGGCGCTGGGGCGGGAGCGTCCCCTTGTGAAACGAACCTTGCCCGGCCGGTTGCTAAAAAGAGTGAGAAAAAGCAGTAACCGCCCTTGGCTGCGCGGCTCAGGACCCCCCACCCCAAACCTTCGGGTACGCCGCGCTGCTGCGCCTCTGCTTGCGCGGGTGCGCAGCGCTGCGCGCCTGCCCGCCAGCCGTCGGTCCCGGCCGCGGAGCCGCCGCTGCCCAGCGCCGACCCCGCGGAGGACGAGCCTGTCGCTGGCCCCGCCGGCCCTTCCCCTGCGGGCTTGCTGCGGGATGCTCTGGATAATGCCGCTGTTCACACTTTTTTTCCGAGCCCCAAGTGTAGTTGCCAGCCGGGGACCCCTGCTTAATGCAATTAACTCCGTTGCCGGGATTTGTACCTCTGGAGAAGCCGCTCCCCGGCGAAGCGCTCCCACCCTTTCGCGGCACGGAGCCGGTGAAGGCCAGGCAGAGGCTTTTAGTCTTTTCCGTCGGTGGATCAGAGGTTGTCTTGAGGGAAGGGAACATGCAAGTGACACTGTTGCAGTGTTTGGGCAAATACTAGGAAATAATAACTTGAGGTTTTGGTATGAAATTAAAAAACCATGACAATTTAATCCAATTAAAATGAGCCGCTCCACTGAACTAAATAATGTCACTAGCTTGGGTTAACTTTTGAAGTTGTCTAGCTGTTGTATAAATTAGCCCAGTCACAGCCCCTTCGTGAAATCTGGCTCATCATTAGGGATTTCTAAGGATACAATTGCAAAACACTTTTCTTAAGGACTAATTAAAAAAGGGTTGTATAGGACACTGACTCCTGTTTCCGCTAAGTATAACTGCACTGCAGAAACACCCATGGCTAATGAGGTACAATATAGTTTAATTTTATAGAAATGCTGTTATTACGAAGTTCTCTGATGGTGTAGTAACTATTAAACTGCCACAGTAATTAGTGAAGTATTAAGTTTTATGGTTTTTTGCCTTAGGATGAACATGCTGCGGCAGCGTGAGGCGGGTTGTTGGGGCGTACTGGGGCAGCGCGGTTCGCGGGGCTGGGAGGAGAGTGAGGTGGGGGGGAGCCTGCCTGGCCGTGGTGCAACGCCCTTGCTGTTGCCAGAAAGTTGTGGAGAGATTGGAAAAGTAAAGGGAGGGTGGGTTTTTTGCTTTTGTCCCCCCCTCCCCCCACCTTTTTGTGTTTTTTTGTTTTGTTTTGTTTCACTGTGTTTGGCAGCAGCTACGTGGTCCCTTAAGGTAGGATTTTGTAGACTGGTCTCTGGGAGAAGATAGATGCCAAATCTGTCATCTCTGCAGAAGGCTGTCCTGGTTGTAAGAGGAATTTTATATGGATGCTTAAAAAACCTGTTAGCTCTCCAGAGCAATGTCAAGTGTTTGTTTGATTCTGCTATTTTTTTATTATTATCTAGGCAAAGCTGTCAGGTAAAAATCTCTTATTTCTGATGAAGTAAATTATCCAGGAGTTTTCTAAGCAGAGGAGAAGAAGGCAGCAGGAGATTTTGTTTCCTAAAGTAGTGAGTTCCCTATGTTTACTTCATGTAACCCACAAACCTCTGTATTTGGGAGGGCAAAGTAGATGTTAGAGCCATGTTAAAAATGTACTGGAAATGAGACCTGCCACTGAACCTGGGAGCGGTTTGCCCGTGCTGGGTGCACACTTTGTGTGCCTGGCCACGGGCTGTTGCACTGCAGATGCGCTGCGCTGTGCTGTGCCAGCTCCCCTGGGGGAGCAGCCACTGGGGGACATGGTCGGGTCGCAGAGGGTGAGGGGGAGCCCAACCTGTTTAAGCCAACCTGTGCGTAGTGGCAGGCGTTGCCCACATCAAAGCTGGTGGATTGCAGCCAGGGCTTGCGGGGTAGTTCGCTCCTATCAGCGCAGCGCATGGTTAGAGTGGGGTCTGGCAACGCTGGCGGGTGTGGGGGATTCACCTAGGTTTGGCTGAATGGCAAAAACCCATGCTTTTTAGTTACCTCGAAAGTTTCCTGGTTTGCTTTTAAGGAGAGGGAAAGAGCGGCATGAAAGCACTGGAAAGAAAAGACACGATCTGTGAGAGGCCTGATGTGCCTTGTAAAAGGTTGGGTCCGGTCCTGATGACAGCAGGAGTCAGCTCTTGCTGATTTTAGTAGCACCAGAGAGAATCGCCAGGTATCCAGCTGTACTTGTCAGCTCCCATTCGGAAGAGGCTGATAAACCTTTCCGTTTCATCCAGTTTCGCAGCAGTGGGATGAATGGTTTTCCAGAGCTTGTGTGATGCGCTTGGGCTTGCAGAGAGGATTAGAACATGTTGGGAAACTTTGCTGGCTAACAGGTTGTGCTGTGTACCGCAGCATTACAGTGCTGCTTTCCTAGCAGAAGGTTAATTGCAGCTCTCCTCGTGAGGTTTCTGGAGTCTGGACACTTTGCTTCACATCAGCAATGCTTGTGTGTGGGGTTGGTTTTTAGACTTTCAGCAAAATAGAGCACTGGGGCATCAACATCAACTGGGTGGTCTTTCTGTTTCTTCTGTAAGTGTCTGAGCATTGATCTGTTGGCACACATGTAGTTATTGAAGGATGATCCAAGGGTAATATGTGGTGTATTTTTCAGAAGTATTTAGTATTTTAGAAGCATGATGTTGTAATTTTCCTGCATTTGTTTCTAATGGTTATTTTGCTTTTGGAATTTGGAAAATTGATAATACGTTGGAGAGGAGGAATGTTGTTTTTTTGAAAAAGGCAGCTAGCCTTTGGAGACAGCAATTAGAGAAGAGAGAGTAAGTGCTCGAGAGATAGGTGGCGTTTCAGATTTATATGCTGTGTGTGTCTCTCCTAAGTGTGTTAAATCTGCATTGCCAAGTAAGTTCCAAAGAAAGGTAGGAAGCTTTTTTAGTCTTGATTCATTTCCAACCTTCCTCGGCTCACGTGAGCTTTTTCTTCTCACTGTAGAATTAATAAATATCCATCCATTGCTTTTTGTGGCTTGGCAGCACCTGGAATCAGCTAACAGCATCTGCCATGGCTGCTTCCCTTGCTCTGGCTGAATATCTGCGTGCTCCCATCCAACACCTGCCTGCATGGCCATGCACTGGAAAATCGGGGGAGCTCTGGGTTTTGCCACCAGTCTTGGATATACTTCAGTTCTGGTGCTGCAGTTAAACCACCCCTTATCTGGATATTCTCAGGAGCCACCTTCTGGGAATATGTTTCCCTCTCAGGTTAGCTTATCTTTTAAAAATTAAAGAATGGATGATTCTTGACGTGAGATCAAACACGGACGTGGTTTCTTTTTTTAATATCTTAGCCCCAAGGTCTGCATTGGAATTGACTTAATATTCAGGCCTAAAGTGCAGAGATGTTTTCTCTGCATTTTTTTCTAGATCCTTATCGAGGAGGTAGATGAGAGCCTGGTCTTCAGGAACAAGTCAGGACAAATATCTCAGGGTTTGAAGTCGAGTACAGGGATTGTGGTTCTTGGACAGATGTTACCTCTGTGGTAGGTTTGAGGCAGTTGCTGCAGCTAATGGGGTAAAGATGCTGGACTTTGGAGAATAAGCCATAAGCCTTAGGTTTGTTTGAAGTTTTGATGGATCTAAGTCTCTGTGGTCCTAATCTTAAATGTAATCTCAGGATGACCAGATCAAGGCCTAATTTCTTGTCTAGCAGAGGTGCAAGTTATGAAGAGCCCCGTGTCAAACACACAGCCATGATCTAATGCTTCCAGGGAGAATGGTGGAGAGCTACCTGCCATCCTCGGCAGGGAACGTGGCATCTTGGCAGAGTCCTAAGCTTGGAGAAGAGCTTGTTCCTCCCTGCAGCAGCTGAGGTCCCTGTGGAGCAGCCAGTCATTTGCAGAGCTCTCTGTTTGCCCTGCTCTTCATGGCCAATTGTCTTCATAAAACGTCAATCGGAGGCATATGGATAGCATTTATTAATTACATTATCTCACCAAATTGACTTTTGCCATTGACCAGTTGAAACATTTTCCTTATGGCAAAGAATCACAGGCCTTAGTTAGGCTGCGCAGCTGAACAAAGGGCTCTTGTCTAGTTAAGGAAAAATACTCTTTTGTCTTCTGGTCAGATTTGACTGACTATAATTTTTAACAGAAATGTTGTGTTTGAGACCAGCAAGCTTATTTGAGGCCCCATGTAAGGCTCTACTTGAATGTAAGTCATAACGATGCCCTCTGTGCTGCCACATTTGAGAGACGATGTCCAAGACATGAGCAAGCAATTTGGTCCACATTCAAGTTACTTTGCTCTCCGTGTTGTAGTAAAGCATAAGAGAATTACTGTAGGCTGTTCTGCGAACAGTTTGTTGTTTGGTTATCTTCAGTTCATGCTTACAAGATGATAATAAACTGCTATCTGCAATCTTTCCAGGACTAGTAATTTATTCATAGGTTACATGCCAGTATTCAGTGATTTGGGAAGATTTCTCTTGCTCACATCGAAGTATAATTTGCAGTCTCTTGAGTAAAGACTGCATTAGTGTTTGACCATGTAATAATGACAGTTCTCTGTATGTATGCTGTTTTCTTGATTAGCTCAGCCCTGAGGGATGCTTTCAAAAGCGTACTAGATATTTAGGCAGAAATACAAAATACATGTAATCCTCAAAAGTATTGGAAAACTGATTGCAGTAGGAGAAAACATAGCATTTAACAACCATTTGCAACAAGTACTTTTGGGCTGAACAAATTATCTTTGTTGATGTCTGAAGTAGGGCGTTCATTTAAAGTGAAATAGTGACTAATAAGGCAGTGATGAACCTTCAGAACATGGTCTTGTCTGCAGCTAGGTTATTAGTGTACCACATAAACTGTGCTTAACTAAAGCCTGAGCTGGACACTCCATCTGAAATCACTATTTTTAGTTTATCTATAAACAACTTCTTCAGAAATCTCCCTTCTAGGCTAAATTGTTTTGTTGCAAAGGTGAATTGATTTGGGAAAGTTCAAATAAAAACCTGTTTGGCTGCATTTGAGTTGTAAGCATGAAGATAAATACATACTTTGTACTCTTATTAATGGTAAGGAGACAAAGGGACTTGCAGAAGGTCAAAACAGTATGTGGTATATGCAGGAACTGAATCAAAATGTTCAGAAACCAGCATTGTGATTAACAACCAGAATGTATTGCCTGTATTTAAATATTATGTTGTCAGACATGTTTTGTTCCTGCTTGATTACCCATAATAAAGCATAATTTTCTCTAGAGGTGCTTCCACACTAATGGAGGTCACTTGTCACCTTTCAGATCAGTGTGAAGTGGCCCATCCTTGTTTTTTGAAGTGGATTTCAGAAGTGTGACTGTAATGGTCTTGAAGAGATGTAGGAAACAGTGCTGCTAAAGTAATATAGCCTGGGAGGTGAAGTACTTCTTGGAGAGCAGTTGGGTGCATGACCAATGTGGCCTCAAGACTAAGGATGTTTTGAGAAAGGATAAAAACTGTAATGTACTTGCTGCTACATGAATGAATAACCCAACTGGGTCTTCCATCTCTTCTACTTTCACCAGGATCCTTTCTGGTACGTCTGCCCCTGTCCCTCCATTAGTTATACAAGTAGAAGCAACCTTTCCTCTTTCTCTGGGCTGAGCTGCATTAATTCCAACTGTGGTGACTCTGCAGTACCTGCAGGAACAGCTGACTGGACACAACAGCTGCAGGGCACAGCTGTGACCAGCCAAGCCTCACGTGCTTGACCTCTTTCAGCTTTAAGAGCTGAGTCTCGTTTGCTTTTTGGACTAGGGTCTGTAGGGGAAGGCTAATAATGGGTTTGAATACATGGTGCATCTTGTAGGCTGTGGAGAGGAGAGATGTCTGTCTAGGAGATTTTTTTCTTTGCTGGGTTATCTGTGCTTGCTCTGGATGTGGAGATCCCAGAATCAGTGTGTCAAACTGATTAGCAGGTGAAAGCCTTCACAAAGTCTTTCCTTTCAAATCCCTTTCAAGTGTTGTGCAGTTCCTCATTCAAATATGCAGGTGTGGAGGTGTGACATGGATGGTGTTCTTATTTAAAATGAAAATCTGCCGGAGAAGCAAGGTAGAAAGGTAAAGCTACTTCAGAGTAATGGAAACACACCATCATTGGGACATCTGAAAATTGAGCTGCTGTTGAATATAAATTTATGACGCTGCATAAATAGAAGTAGGTATGGCTTAGCCCTATAAATAATAATAGTATATAAGTCCTACAGCAAGGATGTGCATAAAATAATGTTGCTGAGAACCAAGATTCTGAGTTTTATGTGGAAGGGAAGTTGCAGAACATCCACGTTCTTTCCTGGCTATGGCACTGCGCCTCCTTCCCATCAGGAGCTCAGGGGCACCCAGTACTTGCCACTGGTGGCAGTGCAAGCACAGTGCGTGGAAGTGTGCAGTGAGAAGGAGCATCCATGAACAGGGTGTGTGAAATCTGGTTATGTTAGTAACTGGCTTGCGTAAGTCTCTTTGTAAGAAGGTGAGAAGTTCTCAAGAACTGCTGTGGCAGCATACAATGTTAGAAGATTAATGCTTTAGGATCATTAGTGACTTAAGCATCTGTAGTGTGTGGAACTCACAATCTCTTTCTCCGTGTTAGAACAAGAAAGATGATTAGTCCCAGAGGTAGATAGAAAAAGTTACTGAAGTGCCATGTATATCTTCTAAATTCTTGTCTTTGGTGGAGTTGCTTACAATTTTTCAGTCACATGCTCTTTGATTATTTCTTGTCTGTGAAGGCTGATTTTTTTGAATATAACATATATAATGGTATGAAATGAAACTTCTTGGAGTACATTTGAAACTAAGTGCCCATACAGACTGTCTTCCACAGAACATCTGCAGCTGTTGCAGTTCTAGCTTGGAAGGTCTTTGAAACTTTTGTGTGTGTGTGTATTTTATGTAGATTGTTACTCTACATAGATCTCTATTCTACATACATTTTTATTTTATATACTTTTGTGTGTCTATCTTTTACAAAAGGCAGTATGTCTTTCAAGTATCAGGAGACGAAATGCCCTGCAGAACATGAGAAGGACTCCTGGTTAAATAAACAGAACAAAATTGGTCTCAAAATTGTCTTAATTCTCTTAGCCTGAATTAGGGTACGAGGAGCAGTTTCTCTGACTTACTTACCAGGAAGAAAAGCCTTAAACAGAAGGTGGTCTTTACAAATGGTTTTCTTTTTGTTTCTTCACTTGTCATTTAATACAATGATTTCATAACAGTTTTCTTCCATAAGTATGATTTGATCCTCTGTAGCTCCCACAGGTGCTTTTGGTTTGATTGTCTGGCACAGCCTTCCCTCTGCCCTCAAAGCCTTGGTGAGGGAACAGGCATGGTCATTGCTGTAAAATGCAAATGAGTTGGAAAAATTTTGTTCTAAAGAGAAAAACTGGGAATAGTGGTTAGCGTAGGTCTGTACCTGACCTTGCTTGGCAGGGAAGTCACACCAGAGCTGTTGGCCTGAATGGACTAATCTCAGCTGAAATTGTCTGTCCATGTTGCAGCTTGGTCCAACTGAATTTGTCTTTTCCTCCCTTTTGACCAAAACACTTTGGTGGACATGTCTGTCTGCTGTGTGAAAACATGGCAGAGGTCTCCAGAAATTTCCAGAGAGTTTATCAGTGAGCAGGAGGTGGGTGAGGAAACCTTGTGGCAGACCATGAGATGCTTTCTGATCTTCTGGTAAGAGCTGTGGTCCTTGCAGAGCAGCACAGAGCATCTGTGGGCGTGCAGAGGGGAGGGATGACGTGAGGGCGTTGAAGAAGTGGCAACTCTAAAAACTGGCTATGAAAAGGTACACCGATACCATTCATCAGCCTTATATCCAACCTATTGAATAATGTTTGGATATCTCATTGCCGCTTAGTGGCCTGACTGTGCAGGGTTTGATCAAGGGTGAGGAAAATAGGTACCATGGCCACACAGGCTTACCTCCTTAAAGCACACAGGTGCTGAAGGAGACAAGGCATTGAAGTTGAGTATGACTGATCGTCTCCAGTTGTGCTGCCTATTGGAAATGCTTTTCTCTCTGGTGGTGTTTAGCCCAACCAGTCATGCCCCGTTGAAGAGCATGTTCTGCAAGGGGGAATCTCTTTGCCTTTGGTGAGGCCCAGGCTCAGCCTTTCAGCTGGGGTGGGGAGGCAGAGGTTTGCCCATGCCACCGTGCTGTGGCTCACTGGATGGAGGGAACTATTGAGCTCCTGATAACATGAGACATTGCGTCTAAAACTATTTGAGACAGTACTGTTAATAGTATTGATGTTCTGAAAATGCCACTTGTCTGTTCTGTAACTGTAGGGCATTAGAAAGAGGAAATGACCTTTATTTCTTTTTGTTCCTGTTCTTACTGTGATTCACAACCTGAAGATTTTATTCTACCCTTGGCTGGTTTAGGGTTTTGTGCTTTCACTAATGCCGCTTTCTTGATTGTATGTCTTCCACTTAACTAAGAGCTGGTGACTTGGCCTCTTGATGTAGGTCTCATCTGGTGGACACCCGTGATTGGTCTTCTGCCTGGTGGCATAAATTGTCATATACTAAAAATTGGATAAACTTAATAGTGATGAAGCTTTTCTGATACTTTTTTTTGAGAACCATGAATCTAGTCCGTGTGTTAAAGAAGTATTCTGAGCTTGTGAATATTTAGTAATGCTACCGAGGTCATATGCCTATCATTTTATTTTTGTTTTTCTGACCTTCTCTATCTGCACTGGAAGAATTAGGGAGCTTTGGGTTATGACGAAAAAAATCTTAGTTTGGGAAAAAAATGTGGTACTTCTATACTGTACAGATAAGAGTCTCTGTGATACTTCTTCACCATGTTAATTGCTGTTTCACATTAACATCTGAGGATCTTATCTCCACTGGTTTAAATGGGTAAAGGTAAAC
The DNA here is from genome assembly GCF_965140245.1 of Athene noctua. NCBI lineage: Eukaryota > Metazoa > Chordata > Aves > Strigiformes > Strigidae > Athene > Athene noctua. The sequence continues at coordinate 25,800,709 of NC_134038.1, read as the reverse complement.
TTGAGGAACCTGAGGAACACTGAGAAGAAAACTTCTGGCAAATGTTCAGTCTCAAAAAAAAATAGGTAGGATCCTTTGTTGTGAAGATTGTGGCTGTACAGACAGGCAGAGATGGCACAATTCCCGTAGAGTAGCTCACATGGCATTTCTATTTGTGATCAGAGATGAGAAGGGGTCCTCAGGGAGGATTAGCAAGAGTATTTTTGGGGATTTCTCTGTGGCTTCCAAGAGATGTGCAGAAAAAGCTAATCTCCCTTCTTATTTAATTCAGCTAACCTAATTGGAAAGCCTCCTTAGAGCAGTCTCTGGCAGCTAGCTGTAGCAGCTGTACAATTAGTAGTGTCACCTAATGGGAGAGCAAAGCAAGGAGGGGTAGGAAACTGGAGGTGGATGTTTCTGTGTATCTTAAAACCCTTCCAACAGACAAGCTTGCTAGAGTGAACTCGGCTGACAATTTTAAGAACATAAAAAAAAAAGAGGAAAAGTCTGAGTTTTTAAAGGCTTAATGCCTCGATTTTCTTACTACCAGTATTGTTATGCCATTAAGCTCCACAAAAGGTGTATTTGCCCCAGAGTTACTGTTTTGCCTATATAATCCCCTCTTACTCCTTGAAGTAGTTTTGGGGTTTGGACATTGTTGTTATTTACAGATTAATTTCTTAATGAAATTTTACACAAACAGGACTGGATGTGGAGGCTGGTGGGCTCTACTGCCCATTCCTCAGCAGTAAAGCTGAGCAGGGAAGAGGTGTGTCATTAACTGCTTTATATATCTGAGGACAGTTCTTTGGCCTCCCAGCTTGGCTACTGGAGTATGCTTTATTTGGGGACAGCCCTGGAGCCTATTAAGAGTAGGAGCTGGCGGGGAGGAGAGCATCAGCCCCAGGGCTGACGGTGCTCTGGCAGGGCAGGAGGTGACAGAACCGGTGGCAGTGATGCTCCCTGGCTGCACAGTTCAGGACTGTATGTGGGCACCAGAGGGCAGAGACAGGTTTGCATTTGAATCGCCACCTTGGCATTTTACAGCTTCACATTGCTGATTACCATGATGCTAATATCATTTAGCCATACATGTGTATTTAGGGAGCGTTTAGCTAAGTGTGTGTGGGGCAAGTCATAATTTCCCAATCTGTGTGGAGTTACGTGGTCATCATATTTGCAATGTGTGACCCATGGTTATAAAGGATGGGTTTTGGAAGTGCTGTTAGCTGAGTGGCATATGTCAGGGACTGGAAAATGTAGGCTATTTATAATTACCCACAGGTGGAGAGGGAGGCAGCAATGCACAGTACCAGTAATAATTATCAGTAGTATAGAAGTTCATCTCTTAAGCTGTTGGGTCTGATGCACTAAAAAGTATTTGATCTGAAGTCTGGCACAGCCTTCAGATGGAGCTGTTCAAAGGCGCCCTGACCTAATTTTTCTGCGGAAGTGTGTGAGCCTTCCTCATTCCCCTAATTTCTTGCAGGAGGTTTCAGTGATAAAGTCTTCATCCCCTACACGTGCATATATCTTACTGCAAAGCATTGGGATAAAAGCAGCCATTACAAGCCAGGTGGTAAATATAGTACACAGAAAAGACCTTTAATTAAGCAGAGGCGGGCCCTTCTTCTGCACTTTGCAGTTGTCAATTAGCTTTCCTTAACCATTTTTTTTATTTGCTGGGGTTTTTTTTGTGACTAATTGCAAAGCCTGAAGTGCAGTGCTGGCTCTGTGTGTATGAGTAGACTTCATGTTATGCTGAACTCCTATTTCAGTGACATCTCTGAAATATGAAGCAGCTTATAAACGGAAGTTTGCTTTATTTTCCAGGGAAATAAATCATTAAATTATAACACACTGCCCATGGGGCTATGTAAATTTATCAGTTAAAGCATATAGCATAAGTGCTTTGACTTTCCTTCGGATAAATCAAAGCAGATGTAACTACGTTATGTCTTAATGGGCTTTTGTCTTCAAAAGAAAATGGGGAAGAAAGAAGTCTATTTTTCAATGGTGGTACAGTACAGCGTACTGCAAGGATGGGTAGTACTCCATGTTATTTATTGTCTGTGTAGGTGTGGGCTGTTTTTATCTTCTGATAAAAACAAACAAAGAAGCCTGAACTGAGGGCTTTAAATTCTGTCTAACCTGTCACTGTATGTTTTCTCATGCCATTATCACCGTAGTGGTGGTGTAAGACTAGCAGTTTCCTACCAGAAATGTTGCTTTTTGTTCAGTGTGGGTTTTTTGACTTGTGCTAACTTTATTTCTGAGCAATACTGCACAGTACATGGTAACTATAATGCACTTAATTGTAATTTGTGTCTCACGTTCTTTATATGCTCTTTTTCTCTACAATCTCTTGTGCTCCCAACCTCATTAGACTGTTTTTTTCCCCCACCCCCCTCCCTGCTGCTTTTGTCTTGTGAGGCAAGCCAGGTAAACGGTTAGCATTGGCACTGCTCTTCAGTCTCATATTGCAAGTACAAGATCCAGGAACAGAAGAAAAGGGAGATGAAAAACTGGTTCTACTCTGGTCCTTTGCCCATCCTCAGGAATCCTCTGCTTGCTCAGCTTGCAGCAGTGAAAAAGAGGGAGCGGGGAGGAGACAGTTGGGAGTTACTGAAGTACTGGCAAAGCTATCGACAGGGAGGGGATGCTGGACTGCTGACATGTCTTGGCCAGATCATAATTCAAGGAAAAACCTGGAGGTGACTGGTCTGGGGTGGAAAAGAGTTGCTGTATCAGGGATATCAGCGCCATATTTGACTCGTCAGCTGTGTCTGTTTGACAACACTGGAACACGTGAACCAAGTGTTTAAGCAGACATGGATGATTTGAGCACTGCATCCCTCACCTCCTTTGCTTTTGGAAAGTGAGTGTGCAGAGCCAAACTTCGCAGCTTGGCATTTCTCTCTGCTCTTCAGGTTTTCTTGGAAGCCTCTGTATTCTCCTCTCAGACTGGGCGAGGACAGGAATGATGGGTGCAAGATGCTGATGAAGCTGGTGCTCCTCCTCTGACCTACAGCATCATTTCAAAACTTGTTTTTGTGCAAATCACCATTTGACTGTTTAAGTGATCAGTAACTGTGCTGGCTCAGATGGATGGGGAGCAGTCTGAAGTTAGGACTAGTTGGAGAAGTATCCGGTTACTGAGGGCACTATAATCAAGGTGACAGCTGCTTTCCTTATGCTATACTGAAACAAAATATCTCAAACTGTTGGACAGAGCCTCATCAAATATATTAACCTCAGTGCTTTTACTCTTTCCACAAGTTGGTGGAATACTTAGCATTGTTGGCTAATGAAATACTGGAGTGCTAATCGTTTTCCATGGATACCAGAGGGGAAAATACGGAGTTTTGCTACCCCAAGAGTGCAAGCGTATGTGTGCGCTGGTGAACATTTTCAAGGCAGGTGGTGCAGGGAGGGAGGCAGTTTCTCTCTGGGGTGCTTGTGCACCGCTGTAGGTGCTGATTGTGGCACGGGGAGGAGGAAGGGTGGGCTCCGGCATGCCTGGGAGGATTATCTGTGGTGCAGCAGCTGCTGTCTGGATGCTCGCTTCTCCATACCCTGCATGGTGAGCAACCTGTTAACACAACCCTGTCTCCCTCCCACCCCTTCCAAGGTATTTACACATGCCCTTAAGTAACCATTTCTTTCTTTGGCTACTTAAGCTGACACACTTTGAGATACTCAGGGGTGAAAAATGGAGGTGCTACTTGAAAAGTCCTTGATGTGCTGCTTGGGAGAAGCATGTTTGAGGAGCAGGTTATGAGAGTCCTCTCTGAGCTCTATTCATACCTCCCTTCTAATAATACTATTTTATTTTAACAAAAACTCCTGTGGGTGTCTTGGCCACAGAAAACAATGCAAAAATACCTTGTTGGGATTTGGGTGAAGTTTGTTTCCAGTCATGGAGGTCAGTCGTGTGGGGAAGAGGTTTACATGAAGGAATAAGATAAATGAAGACCATGAGAAATTACTAGTCCTGGGCTTTACTGTGGGACTGTGACTGAAGTTTTAGGAATCATCCTCTGGTACAAAGCCTTTTCTTAATAGGTTCCTCTGCAGAGAAAACTAGTTTTGGGCTTAGTTTTTGGATTGCCAGAGGCTTGCTCCCAGAGCAGTAAGCCCTGGTTTCTCTGAAGGCAGAGGGACCTTTTCCCAGATCTCTGCAGAATGGTCTGCTGCAACAGATGACATCAGAAAAAGGGCGGTTGGACTGGGAAGCCTGAATCTGTAAAGACAGCAGGGACGCGAGACTTAAAAATTGATGGGGGGGTGTTCAGTGGGGGTGTAAAGGCAAGAGTAATCTCCTAATTGCTGAGCCTCATTGCATGAAAAGTGTAGCTTTAGCTGCTCTGCCAAATGACACATCCCCTTTCTGGTTAGGAAAGGCAAGAACAAGGAGTGAAAGGGCTCTGAGAAAATAATCTGGATTAATCTTGACTCACACAGGTCTGATGCACCAGGGTGTGTTTTGAGAGATGGCTGTAAAAGCCTGAGGCAGGTGGAGCTGCAGGAGGAGGGGAGGTGGGCAGCCTCCAGCTGCAGGATTTGCAGGAGGCTCCTTCCCCGCCACCAGCTCCCTCCACACAGCCCTCCTGTTGCATTGGGCTGCCAGCGCAACTGGAAACCTCCTCTTTCCCTGGCCACAAAGCCTCCTTGAACTTATGGAAAAGCACGTCTGTATCACTTCATTTGTGGTCAATGACGTGAAATGTTTCCAGATTTGAGAGTATGCTCTGAGCAGAGCTGATACTCCTGTCAGAGCAAAGAAAAGGGGTGAGAGTTAAGATACTGGTAGAGCACAAACTCTGTATTTCCTGGCTTGCAGCTACTCGGTTGTTTCAAAGCACCTAGTTTATCCTTTTGTCTTTTCTCAGTTGCACCTAATTGGGGCAAAGCCCATGCTGTGCAGAGACTATGTTGGAAGATGTGCATTTTGAAGCAGAGAAACTGCTGGATTATAAGAAGGCATGAATATCTGTCAAACAGCTTTTGTACCCCATGATTTTTACTCTTAGAAAGTCTGGAGCACTAGGTGCCCCACTAACAAATTTCCCATGAGCAGAAGACTAAGCCATGACAGCCATGGTTGCATCCTGGCTTTCCCAGGGACACTACTTAACCTTGCAGGAGGATGGCTGAGGTGTGTCAAGTCCCTGCTTGTGCAGCACAGATCCTGCATGCCTCTGTTTTCAAGATTCCTGACTTTTTTTTTTTCATTACAATGCAAGTAGAGTCTGAAACTGTAAGGCTCTGACCTCTTGTATGAAGTGACAGCTTCTTCCAAGGGAGAAAGAACAAACACCAAGGAAATTAAAGGGAGAGTTGTTCCAAGGAGAATATTTAGGGCTGTTTTGTTTTCTTTTTCCATAATTATTTTTAATCCTCTGCTGCTGGCAGTGTAAGATGTATCAGAAGAAGGCAGTGTGTTCATTAGGTGTGGTGCAGGACTCGTGAAGCCTGACCAAAATGAATAGGCTTCACTAGATGGTCATTGACTACATGCTCTGGAAATAACTCCCTAATTTTCTCTGGGGGTTTGGGAGATGAAGGGGGACTTTCTTTCAGCCCTCCTACTTATTTAAAATAATATGCTGGCATACCAGGCAGAGCAGGATTTATTTTTTCTAATGCTGGGAGAAGAAGCTCATGATTAAGAAACTCTGACAGTTTGTGACTCTTAGATTATTTTCTTGTATTTTTGATGCCTGAGTTTGTATGCTAAGGTGTTCACAAAAGCATAAGAAAATGTATTTTCAGGAAAGCTGTGAAATGGATGACGTTTTCTGAAAGGACAATGTGTCTCTTTAGGCAGCATCATGGTCACACGAGTAAATATGTATTTTGGTAAGGAGCCTGAGAACATCTATGGATCTGTCTCCTCATACTCTCCTTACTGCATTTGTAATTCTAGGCAGTCTTGGAAACACCACAGATGTCAAATCCAAGGGCTTTTTTTTTGTTTTTTTTTTGGTTTTTTTTTCATATTTTATGAATTTAAAATTACTTTTTAATTCTATGGTAATGGTCTGGATGCTGAACAGTAAATACACTGGATTTCTAGTATAATTAGCACAAGTTAGGGCTGAAATAGCCTGGAACTCCAGTAGTGATGTCTCAGCACTTTCTGTGAAGTAAAAGGTCGCTGAGTACTAACTTTTGTTCACTTTCTACCTCTCAGCTGAAATTGTTGCTAATGGAGATATTTGGGTGTTTATATTTCTGATGTGGAGAGATCTGCCCTCAACTAATGAAAAATGTCAAACTTTCCTCTGCCGAAAATCTGGTAAAGGGGATGGAGTAATTCTGCGCTGCTGGTGATCTCTTGTGGGTACAGAGGGCATCGAGAAAGACAGACGGATAGACACAGGGAAGGAAAAGAGCCACAGTGTGACTTCACATGCTGAAGTCATCCTGTGACTGCTCACAGCCAACTAACACTATTCCAGAAAATTATGCATGCTTTGGAAGTGGCTGCAAGCACCAGATGGGAGGGAGGCAGCTTTCCCTGAAAAGGAGGAAGAACCCTCAAGAAAAACACTTGTGTAACTTTTGATTCCTTCTACTTTTGTTTTTCTTGGTTTTTGGTTTTCTTTCATTACATGGAGAATGTGACTACAGTCAGTTCCTTGCTGTACTCTGCCCAAGAGCCAAGTGAAGCGCTGATGGAGAGTGAGCAGGTTCCTGGCACTGTCACTCCCAGCAGAGGTGCTGGGAGGTGAAGGAGTTTCCTTGTCTTGCCACTCTCCGAGTCACTCACCTTCCCCAAACTGGTGCTTTGTCAGGGAGGCATGATAGTGTTGCAAGGAACGTTGTTAGAAAGGAGGGTGTAGATAATGGTTGTTTTACTTGTGGAACTCCTGAAAGATGAGCCAGGGAAGAGAAGATGCTCTTGTGTAGCTCTTGTGAAAGCAGAGGACTGCTTTCACTAGGAGTAGTGGGACGAAGTGGCAGGTTGGAGCTGACTATTTAGGTAGAAAAAACCCAGATATCCCTTGTGGTATTTCACATCTGAACTGACATGAAAATACACAAACCAATGTGGTTGTTATGTCAGTAATTCAGCATAATATAAGAAATTGCTATCTCCTACTGCAACACCAGTAAATCAGTTACTGCTTTTTACGCTCATGTAGGAAGTAAAATACTTGTATTTTATCAGTTTTATCTTTGGAAATTTATGTGATTCAAGGCTTTCAGCATATGAATTAACCAAGTTAAAGGTTATTCATTGCAGTGAACATGGCTATAACATTCTTATTTATATAATGAAACTTAGCTAATATTTTAGGTAAGCTATTAAAACTTATTTAGCTTTTACCTAATAAATATTTATTAGCTGCTAAATATCAGTCATTCATGCCTGATAAAAGAGATTCTCCAGGAGGCAGCTTCAGCTGGGAAGGCATCTCTCTCCTTCCCTCTCTACACAGTTCTACATTAAGCGACATCTTTCCCACCTGCTGCTTTTTGCCCATGGTTGGAATGTCCCTTTTCAGTGCTTGTCACTGAGTCTGGATGGAGATGTGGATATCTTGCACTTCCTAGCACTGAGAAAGGGGCCAGTTCTCCAGGGCAAATCCTCTTAAGAGATGTGAATTCATTTGCTTCACAGGAAGGATTGAAGTGGATCATCTACTCAAGCAGTACTGTGATTTCTCCTTGGGAATTTAGGTGGATATTATGCATGTCACACAGCTGAGCTTCTGAACACGTTTTTCTCTTTAAAATATGCTTTTAAATGTCAATATACTCATCTTTGAAGCTTAAGCATCCAGAATTGACAGGTGTTTTTTTAAGACTAGACAGTCTTTTTGGAGAGGCAAGTGGGAAGTCAGTACTAAAAGCATTAGACTATTTGGGATTGCTGGTTCAGCTTTAATATTGGAAAATGAGAGATCTGGATGTACTACAGATGCCATTTTCCAGGACACCATGGGCCATGCGAATGCATGTAGAGTTCAGGGTGGAGGGGGCAGGATCTTCTACAGAGTAGGAAAACAATAATTCATCTGTATGCATTATAGCTGCTTGATGGTCAGGGTAAAACACCATTTATATATGAAAGCATCATATGTTACAGGGGGTAATAAAGGTAGGACAAGTGGGAGCTAAGAAGAATGGGCCAGAATTGTATTGGTTTGTTTGTTAAGAAACAACAGACTAGGTAAAAACGCACCAAAAGAAAAGATCCACCCCAACTTCTAACTGATATTACCATGACCAGTGATGGCTAGCAGGCTAGCCTCAAACAACAGCTTGAGATATGCTTCTGTGTCCTTTAAAACTAAATGATTGGTAAATGGTATTTTGCTGATGCGTTAAGTGGTGGTTTGCAGCAGAATTGCCTTGGGGAATCAAAACAAGTTAGGGACTTCACTTTTTCAAATGTAAGGTTTCTATTGCCTAGCAGTTCAGGGATTTACATGCATCAGCATGATCTGCATGGATTATGGAGCCAGATTTAGTTACATGCTTTTACCATTTTAAAAAGTCAGTGCTTCTTAGCAATTTTGTATAAGGAACACTAGATGCTGTATTATTTGCTTTTTCAGTCAGTGTGTTCTGTGTGAGGTTGTTTTTTTATTTTTTTTCTAAAGAGACCACAGCATATGAAATTTCAAGGATTAAAAGTAATTTTTGAGGGTGTAATTACAACACAGTTCTCAGCTGCATTGCACTTGTTTTGTAGACGGTCACTATGCAGCTGAACTTACCCTTTGAATGAAGCCCTATGTACCACTAGAGTTAATATTTAAACGAAACCACCCGCTTAAAATTGTCAACCCATTACCCCAGTTACATTAAATTAGAAACTCCAGTAACAAAGTGAAAAGGGTCTTGTTTTATAGCATGAGCTGCTTTCCCACCCTCAGGCAGCAAACTTATTTTAAGTCTCCTGCTCTGAAGAAAATAGAGTTCGGTCCTCCAGCTGCACATGGCTGCCTCAGCTCTGTGAAAATAGAAACTGGTGCTATCCCAAATGCATAATTCATCCCATAGCTAGCAGGCATTCATGCGATACAGTAAATGGTGATGGCTTCTTTGAGCATGCCGCGGGTGAACAGCAGCACCAGGGCTGTGGTGTCTGCGCTCGCGTGCCTGCGCCCAGCGCAGCCGCTTCTGTCCAGCGCCTGGTGGGAAGGGTGCCCTAAGGACGACACGAGCAGCTGGGCAGCTTCGCAGGCGTGTGCAGGACCTCTCTGCTTTTGGTGAAGTAAACGCTGACCTTGCAGCCACTTAAGTTTGGGGAAACAACCAGATGTTGTCTTGGTTGGATGCAAAGCAGAGTTGTAGGAATGAACAGACCTCAACTTTGCAGGTATCCTTTGGATGAAAGTACATTGCTTCAAGATTTACAGAACATGATTATGTTTTGTAGTAAGCAGTTTTGTAAGCTCTACAACTGCTGTGTGATGTCTTTTTCTTCCTTCCTTCTTTCTCACAAACGAGTATTTGTTTCTTCCCCTCCATCACGTTATTGCTACCAAAACCAGAGTTGGGATCAAGGTGGTATTCACCATTGAATATACAAGAAATGCAGCATAAAGTAGCTCATGTTAATATCATCCCTTTCCTCATGTGCTTCTGGGAAAAATATTCTAGAACATTCCTTAATTTACATTAAGAAATTTGGGATACTCTTGCTTTCAGTCTTGGTTGTACCTGAGCAAATGCCAGCGACTTGAGTAAAGTTTGTGCTGTAGTAATTGGACATCTTATTCCAGCATACCAAAAAAAAACCCAAACCAAAAAAGTGCAGCTTTGGAGATACTGAAGGATGGAATAATCTCAGGTAGAAAAGGAATACAGCTTTAGGTGTTGTTTTTCTTACAAGAGTGAAAGCATGCCAAAGATAGCTGACCTGTTACTTGTTTTGGTAATAGATACAGATAGATATAAATCTATTTCTCTACAATTTTTTTAGAGGAATAAGCATTGAGCAATAAAAATAAATATGGTATGTCAGAGAAAGGTAGAAGTTTAGGTGGCTTCTCAGCAACAGAGGAAGTGCTTTGAAGTCTGTCCTGTACAGGTGCAGACTGACAAGCACGCAAAACTTTTCATTATGATGCCTTTCAAAAGAGATCTTTTTTAATAGGCTTCACTAAAGTGATTCTTAAAAAAAAAAAAAGTAGTTCCTTACTTGCTCACAGCTCTCTCTTCACCTCTCTTCCAAGATGTTTTTGTTGCTCTATCTCTGTGTACGCATATGATTTAGATTTAGCAGAACTTAATTTACTTAGGAAAGGAAAGGTCATGCTAGGTATCCATCAGTGACTGATGGATGCAGAGAAGTGTTGAATGTTTCATGCTTATGGCTCAAGGAAATGTATTTCCAAATTAAGTGGATGTTTGAACCAGCATGAGAAGGACATTCAGAGAAGTTTGGCTGTCTTAATTTCCCAAGTATGTCTGTAGTGCCAGCAGTGGGGTGGGCAGCCCTCCTGCCTGAGCCCTGCTGCCAGCCCCCCCTGGGACTGGTGCCCCAGGCCCCCCATGGCACCTCTGCAGAGGTGGAGGAGGGTTGAGGTGGCTTGGAGGTTCCTTGGCTCCGCTCTCAGCTGTGTCCTTGCTGGGGAGCAGGTGGGCTGGGCACATGGCTGGGAGCCCCATGCTGCCCAGCAGACACTGCTTGGTTACCTCACTGATCCTTTCTTCCTCCCATGGTGGAGAGTCTTGGCAGCCCTGCTGTTGGTGTATGATGGCAAAGTTGGGACAAGTGCTGCCTGGGGTCTGCCTCTGTGCCAGGGGCCATGGCTTCACCACGTGGCCTCAGTAGCTGAAGCCAAGCTAAATCAGGAGGCTTGAGGATTTCAGTCATCAAGGGAGAGAGGCAGCGATTACTTGTTGCAGGAGTCCACATCTGTTAGTGCATGTGCTTTGCTCTGCTGGATGATGGTCTTTATTTTGCTGGGATTTAGGACAACCACAGTCTCTACTTGTGACTAGATGCTGCTGAAGAAGGTGCTTTCATTGCATAAACACTAAATAGTGGTTGATCCATCACCTCACTTGGATCTCTTCAGCTTCTGGTGATTGTTAACCTTTAAATAAAACTTTCTGCAACTGTGATAGTTTGCGTTGTGACAAGTATGAACTGGGCTCCAGGTGGGCTTCATGTGTTAGATATGTGCTGTAGATGCTGTCTGAGGAGGCTGGTGTTGATGTTCAGGTTAGATTCCCACACATTATTCTTTGTTACTCTTGCATCTATCTAATTTTCTAGGACCTCTCAATTGTTAATAGTGCCAAATAAAAAGTCTGTAGGGGTATAAAGTACAGCACATACTTGTATGGTGCCCTAAAGTATTTTAGAGTTGTAAATAAGTAAATAAAACAAAAGATGAAGAGAACTTGTATTTTCAGAGCAGTCCATTACAGCATTAATTTTTTTTAAAAAAGGAAAAAGGCCAATCAGATGCAATCCATGACTTAAGCATATGCTCCAAGTTAAGTACACTGAGCAACCCCAAATGGGGTCCCTGGTGAGACTCCTTTGCATAAAGTGAGGCATGTGCAGGGGCATCTGGTGGAGGTCCAAGCTCAGAGTCACAGGTTGTGGGCAAATCCTAATCCAAAAGTGGTAGCAGAGCACCCAGTGGTCAATTGGAGGGCTTGCTGGCTCTGTTAAAATGCTCCAAAGTGGTTTCATGGTTTTGGATTGATCCAAGACAGGCCAGAGCATGCCTTTGTCTTCTGGAAGTCTGTTTATTTATTTATGAACTTACAAAATAATGCTATCAATTTTAGTGCTCTAGAGGAAGGAAAGAATGGTAGAAGAATGGTGTTAGAATTCAGTATAAGCACTGAATGGCGTGAACACTTAGACTAACACTGCACAGGTTGCTTTATTCAGTACTGTATCTTCATGAAAAAACTGTGAAGGAAGCAAAACCCAAGTGTTGTGCTGGGTGGAGCAGCTTGCATATCCCAGGCTGAGCAGGAGGAGTTGACAAACACAGAGAAGAGGCAGCTGGCTGCCTTACAAGTTTGTCCTAGGAACCGTTGCTTCTTTCAAAAAATAAAAAATTAATCAAATTATATATACCAGTGTATTTGGCTGTGTATGTATGTGCTCTGTTTGGCAATTAAAGTTAGGAATGCAGCTGAGAGGGGATGTAGATCACTGCAGACAAGCATGGAATTGTCTCAGCGGAAAAGATGAGTAACTCCAGAAAAGAGTCCTGTACAAGTGGCTCACTTACTTTGGTCAGCCCTTCAGAGAAGGAATTGAAATGACAGAAGTCTGTTGAGTCTTCACAAGTTTCTACTGTTCTAACTGGAGGAAGGGATGTTTCTTCTGTGCCTCACATGAAGGAAATCAGTGGTTGTCATTGCCTGTGTAATTCTGTTACCGTCATTCCTAAGTGTGACTGAAACACAACACATGTACGATGTCCCCATTTCGGTTAAGTAATACTTTCCATTCCAAGTTCTTCTTGCGGACTTATTTGTGAAGCACTCTTGTTTTTCTGATTTGATTACTAGCAGTTGCCTGCTCTTCTCTCCTCCCAAATCCTCACCCCCACCCCAAAGTCGAACTGCTAAGCAGTGTAGGGATAAAACCATGGCATCTTGCCTGTCTGTGGAGCTGCAGCCTAGGCCTGGCTGAAGCCCAGGCTGTTGGATGGCCACTGCCTTGCTCCTGCTTGAGGATACTCCACACAGCACAAGTAGTGGGTGTTTGTAAGGGCTGGAATCGCACTGTAGCATCTGGGAATCTGCAGCTGTAGACTTTGGTCTAGAGCTGAGTTGGCCATCTTTGTACCAGGTTTAGGTACTGGTCTAGGAGTGCAGAGGTTGTGCATGTGGACCTCAGTGACGTTGCAGAGTTGGGTCCTCCAAAGTTGATGCCACATGTGACAAATGCACTGAGGCCTTAATTCTGCTCTTACATGCTTACATACCATCCCTGGAATCATTTATATTTCTGATTCTGTTCTTTGTTTCCTGCCAGAGAAGCTTTGGTGTCGTGTCCTGTATAGATCAGGCACAGATGAGGTCTAGTTTATTGGGGTGGAATATTTTGCTTGAAACTGCTCACTCCTCCGTTCCTCTGAAGCTGTTTGCTCTGCCCCTGGACTGGGGAGTTGGCAGGATTTGTAGGTACATGCCCTGTGGTGAGTGCAGTAAGGTTGTACCTCCAAAGCCCATAGTCAATTCTGCTCCACTCCAGAGGATTTGGCTTTGTCAAATCCTTCCCGTTCTGCTGTTAGTCTGGCAGATGAGTGTGATTAAAATTAGAACTGGCTGCTAACTGTTTGAATTCCCAGGAGGCTGAATTTCCATGTAATAGGACTTTCACCATAATTTATCTGCTTGGGGTGTATTAGCGGTGAAAAGCCGCCTTTCTGCAATCACAGTTTTATTCAGCATGTTTTGTTTCTGCAGTTGCTCAGCCTTTATGTCACCCATCTTTGCTACTAGGTGGCATTTGACACTGTAAAATTTGAGGTACTCTACTGAAGAGAAGCTGGGAAATTACACCTTTATTACACCTGCCCTAGTATATCCTTTTCTTCCTTTCTTTCCCTTCATTCTTCTCTTACCACTTCAGTCTCAGAGCTCAGGTGACGAAACTTCCTTTGCTCTCTGTTAGTGAGCCCTTCCTCCCATTTGAGGAGTGACGGGCAGGCAGTGATCTGCACCTGGATGCTCACATATGATATGGCAAACCCTGGCCTGGCTGTGTGAGGTGCTCATTGTGGTACCTGCTTCTCCCATGGGCAGGTCTGACCTTGGTGATGGAGGGCCGGTCACCTCCCGAGGCTGCCTCACCAGCAGCAAAGGGCAGGCGGTGCCTTGGGAAGTACAAGAAACTGGTGTGGGCTACATGCCAAAAAGAAAAAAACCACTTTGCCAGCTGTTTTATTTGAGTAAAATTCCAGCAGCCATGCTTTGTGTGTGACTCTTGGGGAAGCAGGTTGCCAAATCGTATTGGTGTAGTGACTTGGCTGGTATCAGCAGTTAATATGACCTGTATTTGTCCCTCAAGGTGTGTGACACCTGCTTGTGTAATGTTGATAAAAGGAAAATATGCAGAGGAAGTTTTTCCCCCTCCCCTTTTCCAAGTGAAACTTCAGCTTTGGACTTCTCTCCTCTCAGATATGCTGAGGGAGTACACCTCAAAAAAGGTGTTGTGTGAGTTTGAAAGCACAGTATAATCTGCAGTGTGGGGTTTCTGCTAGCATGTCACCTCACCCTGCTTCACTGGCCTTTTGAAGAACTTGACAAGCAGAGTATAAGCTATAGTTTATGACGTGTTTATGTGTAAACAACAGTATTTTACCATAGACCCATATCTTTAACTCTCTTCGCATAACTCACTTTAAACTACTCAATTTTAGAAAGTTTATGTATTATAAATTCATTTTTTCTGGTTTTATACCTTTACGTATATTCTGTGGGAAGTTTTTATAAAATGCACTCTTTTTTTAATGTTGTTAACTTCCTATGCCATTTTCTTCAGTGTTGTGTGATACTTGAGTGAGCATTCCTCCTGTTTCTTGAAGCATCTTGCCTTTGTTAGTGTATAATGTTTCTGCAATTCATTAAGCTTTATAAGAGTTTCTTCGTGGTGAATGAAAAGAATTGCAGGTATTTCAGGAATCTATGAATAGCTATTTCATAATAAAAGACTACTAAGGGGGGCATTTTTTTCCTGGTTATCTGAGTTTCAAGAGAGGTGGTACTAAGAGCTCAGTGTTACAGCCTCCTTGGTAAAACTTGGTACTTCAGCTATGTAAAAGAAAGCTGCAGTCCTCAATGAGATTGCGGAGAGATAAAAATACAGATCTGTGCTGTGTCAGAGTATTTCTCAACACAGCATTGAGTGAGCACTGACATCTTTTTATCTAAACCAGAAGTGACAGCAGTGTTGCCTTCAGCATGGCCAACAGCTGAGGTAGAAGGAGGGGGACTGGATAACAAGTCCCATTTGAGCGCCTGTAAAAAGTAAATAACTAAATTACTTGCAAATTCTATAGTATGCTACAAGTCCATCTCTGGTAAGGAGCGTTAAATAATTCTGATTTGGAATGACATCTCGGGATGACCATTTACCTTTCAGAAAAGTAATTCTGCTAGATTTGCTTTGCTCTATATAGTGAATTGCAATAGCTGCTGTGAGAGCCCTTCAACCTTAATGCCTTCCCTTTAGGAAGTGGTATTGCTAATGGGAAGTTGTACAGATTAGGTTCTATCAGTGCCTGCTTTCTATCAAACAGCTTGGCAGGAGTTGCTGCATTCTCTGCTAATAGGTTTGGTCTGCTAATGGTGTATCTTTCTAAACACAATCTCAAATGACATGCTGTAGTATGATTTTTGTTTCATGACTGTACTTAGGAGTATTGCATTTAAATCATGGAGGCTTACTGTGCTTCAGTTTACTTATGTTTAATTTTTAAGCAGGGATTCCCTTGAGCTATGTACTCAGTTTTACTTAAGGCACATAATAAGGTAACTGTCAGATGTGGGTGATTGTTTAACGGCCATGGATTTTTACAATATAATTAAGGTTAATGTTTTCCTAAACTTATTTAGTTCTGTATCTTTTTCAATTAGTGTCCAATATAAAGATAGGTTTGTAGGCTACATCTGCTCTAATTTTTTTTGTTTTTTCTAATGTGATTTAATTATTTCTGAGGGAGAAAAATACTTCTCTGGCTTGGCCTCAGTGCTTCAGCAACCTGTAACCTTAGAGGAATATGCTAATGCCTGCATTCAGCTAAACTTTTATTTTTCCCCTCTCATCAGTAATGATCAGGAACAGGTTTCTATAATTTAAGACTGCTTCTTCCAAGGGCAGTAATATCACTTGTGCTGTGGGTTCAACCCACACAAGGTGGGTTTCATTACAGATGCTGAAGAGGGAATACCTCTCAGGCAGTAGCTTCAACAAAATAAAGGTCTTTTTCTCCTGTTGTCAGAAGCAGCCATAGGATTTTGCTGTTGGGGAAAGTTACCCTCAAATAAGTAAGTCTAAAGTAATGCATAGTACTTATGCTGTATCAATTTTGAAAATAATGCTCATTCCTTCCTAAAGTAAGAGATGTTTGATTTAATGCTACTGGTTTAAGGCAGTATCATCGAGACACAGACAAATCTTGCCCATGTATTTGAAAGCAGCAGAAACATTTAGATGATGTCTCGTTTCACACTGGAAAAATTTTAGGCCCAGATAATAGAGTTAATTGAGCAAATTTAAACTGGGAACGTGTTTTCTGCCTTAAAAGAACAGAACATATATGGAGTATGCAGTTTGCTAATGACTTCTAGTTACATGGGACTCTTGTTATTGCAGCAACTATGCTTCATGTGGAAATCAAGGAAATTTAGACGTATATGTAAGTTTTCTAAACCAGATAAAGATTTAAAAAAACCCTTCTGTCCCCCGCAGCCCATGTTGTGATCCTCAAGTTGTTATGAGGAGTTTTTGTATTGTTTTCTGTTCCTCACAAGAGGTACTTGTATTTAAAAGAAATTAAAAGCCCCTGTGGGAATGCCTGTTTTGTAGGAAGCTGTCAAGGCTTTCTTTTTGTATATGCAGTAAAGCTTACATGTTACTTGCACAGAAGTTAATCACCCCTGTGTTTAACTTAATCACAGACCTCAAGCATATAGAGGAATTAAAATCTGGGATTTATCTTTCCTAGGTAGTGTCTGGATTTGATGAGAGTTTTTTTGTGTGTATGTGTGTCTTATGTATAGAGCTTTATATTTTTTCTAAATTTGTCCTTTTATTCCTTTTAGAATTATTGCAATAAAGCAAAGTGACTATTTTTAATAGAAGTGAGTGCAGTATCGAGTACAGCCATGGATTTTTTTTTTTTTTGATTGCCCATACAAATTACATTCTACATACCATGCTGGAGTGTGTTAGTAGGCAGTCTGATTTATGGTTGAAGAAAAATACCATTGCTAGTGTTTTTGAGAGCCTGGGAAGGAAGGAAATAGGTAGCCTTTCTGGTTAGTTTTCAGTGGAGTGCTCTGAAATTCTTGGCCTTCAGTCAAGAGAACAAAAGGCCTCTTGTTGTTTTATGAGGTTTTGGGGTGTGCCTATACCTTAAAAATGTCATAGTAGCATTTATTTTGGAAGCTTTATTTGGAGTTTTCATCAACACCTTGATGAGGAGGGGACAGCTACTATCAGCTTGCCTGCCTGGCCAATTTCTGTCTTAATCCAGCCAAGAGGGAAACATCAGTAATAATGCATCAGCCTTTGCAAATCCCGCCTGGACCTTGGCCTTGAAGAAAGAATGAGATGTTCACCCAGTTTTTCTGCTAATCTCTGTATAAATATGACTGGTGATCTGTACAATGAGAAACTCTGGAATAGAAGATCTATACAGGCAGCTGGTAATGGTCCCCTTTGCTGTCTTCAACTGCCCATCTAATATAAGATCCACTTTAGGATTGCAGCCTGGACATTCTTTTTAATGTCCCTTGAAGACTCACCTTGGTTTTGCAAAGGGACCATGTGGCTGAAATCTGCTGAAAAGCTACATGTAAATCTGTGCAAATCACCTTGCAGCTATGTGCACTGAAATGATAGTAGAGGTTGCTCCGAATCAGGGTATTTTCTTCAGCTCTTATGGCATAGGTACAACTACTGTGACGTCTTGTAATCCCATGCCTGTGTCTACAGCATAAGACTGAAAATTATTTTCTATGTAGTTGTGAAGCCCAGGGCTGGTAAAAATGCTGATCTTTCACTGCGGAGCCAGGACAGCGCAAGCCTGGTGCCCTCCTCTTTCCCACCATGCCTTCAGCTTTTCACTGTGGCAAAGGGGAGGGGGATTGTGTCTTCCAGAGGAAGCTGTGGCTACTGTAGCAGCCTGCGCTCCCACAGCCTCTGACGTGGACGTGTTGGAGGTGGCAGGGGATGAGGGAAACTTAGTGATCTGCAGGAGAGCTCAACAGGGCACTGGACAGCTTGGATGTGCCCCTTCCCTGGTGCAGGAGCTATTGCTGGTTCTCAAGGTCTTCACCACAGCAGCAAGAGGAACCAGTTTTAGCAACTCTAAGTCATGGTGGGGAAGGCAAAGATTGGGGTTCTTGGTTTTCTATTTATTAGAAAAATTGTCTAATAGATTTGTGTTACAAAGATGTGGTGTTCTCACTTTTATACACAACAATTTATTTAAATTAGCTTTGAAGGTTTGGAAACTTTCTTTTTCTGTGCTTGGCATTTTTAGTTAAAAAAGTCAACCTGAGAGAAAAAATTATTGATTGTAGTTCCTGTATCCTGTGTAATCATCTTGCACACATGGAATTCGGAAGTCTGCATTGACATCTGCTGTTGTGAGGAGCATCTGAGGGTTTGGCCCAGACCTCGTCATCCAGGGAGTTTCTAGGTGGTGTAAGTGGACCCTAGAAGACCTCTTGGGTGACACCCTGGAGCTCTCTCCAAAGCTTACCCTGCTGTGCAGGAGTTGCTGTTGCTGAAGGGGGATAAGCCAAGCTTCACTCATGTTATATTCAATATCTGTGTATAGGGAGTGTGTGCTGAAGTTACAAAGCTGAGCATTCCAGAAGTGTTTCAGACATTTCCCTCCCAGCGTGGGACAGAGAAGACAAATTATCTTAACCTTTTGTGCCATTTGAGATACCTTCTGGCACTGGGAGGTCCGCACAGTCCTGGAAGTGTGACGGGACCTGCAGGAGGCACACGTCCATCTGGAGCAGGAGCTGGGGCAATGCAGGGTGCCTGAGGCATCCCAAGCAATGCCTGTGTTTAGGAAGCTCTACAGGGCTCTCCTGGCTGCAGTCACTAGCTTTTCACTGATAGGAATTTGGACATAGAGCTCAAGGCAAATGCCTGCCTAAAAGTAGGTGTCTTTGGAGCTGAATCCTTCACTTTAAGCCTGACCCTCTGGGCACCTGGGGCTCTCCAGGAATGGGTTTTAAATTCTCCATGCTTGTTTGTGCTTTTTCTCTTTTTCTTTTCCCCTACCGCTGATGAACAGCAATGGTACTTCAGTTTGGGGCCAGGAAGCACGCTGATATCCTATAATTGCCTCTCAGACATTAGCTGGGAAGTTGCTTTTGTATAATTGTCTTGTTTTGTTCTTGGCTTGTTTGTTCCCACAGCCTCCTATTACATTAGGACAACATGTCCCTCTTGGAAGGTTTTCTAAGCCACTGTAAGGTAATTTCATCTTGCTGACCAGGATGCCATTGTCTCTAAGTGCATTATACGCAGGTATCCTTAGAGGGTTTTCATACTGTGTGGGCATTTATCAGCAGCCTGGCTCGAAAGAGAAGTAGGTGACACAGGAATAGGAACTGGAGTGCTGTTTTATGCTGAGGGAATAGGTCCTTATTGTCTGTAGGTGGGGTAGGTGTATAATTACCAGAAATTTCAAGCACTTTTTAACACAAGCAGATCTCACATTTAAAGTTGGCCTTAGGTCAATTTTTCTGCTATTTTGTAATTGATAGGTATACAGTGCTCTTTTAAATAGGAAAGAACTGTGAATTTTGAACAGGTTTGACTGGTTTCTGTCTCATTGCATAGATATGGGATGTTTAATTTTAAGTCTTAATAGATTACACTTCATTCTCATTGTACATGAGAAAATAAAGTAAAATATACAGTCTGCAGGTTTTACAAACCATTACATCCTTCTGAGAAACACAACTATTCAGACTTGTGCTATTTTGTGGATTTTGATTACTGTATTGCAAAGCAGCAACTCCTTTGGTTTCCATTCCTCAAAGTGGCACATGGAAAAATCTTATTTCTAAAGCATTATGTTCAGTGTGCATTCTCCTGTACACACTGGATGTCATTGAGAAAGGATCTGGTATATGTTACCATTCATTTAATGACTGTACAGGGTAGAATTAACAACTGGAGGAGAGTTGCAGTGCTCCAAGTGTGGAGCAATATAATTTTAATAGCAGTTATCAAGTGACTATAAGCAGCATAAGAAGTAAAAAGTTTACCTGGAAGAATTTTTTTGGCACGTAGTACTGTGCTAATTAGCCAGCAGAATTGGTTTTCTGTACAGCCAGGTCCACACATGTGGTTGCATGACAGTGATGTCTAGATGCTTGTATACTTCAGAACTGAAATAGCTGCTGTTGTACATGGCCAGAGAAATACAGCTGCTTCTTGCTGAAGGAATTCTGCAGTCAGGAATTATGCTGTGGTTGCTCTTTTTCTTTCCTTATAAAGCATCCAGAGGAATGAGTACCCGCTGTCCCAGTCCAGGAACGAGTCACCTACTTGGTTGGGTTATACTGTGTCATTACAAATAAACAGAGGTCTCTTACTGGAACTGCAAAAGTATGGGTCTACAGCCCAAAGTTGTGGGGTTTGGGTTTTTTTTCAGTGCATCTTGTGGCAGCACTGAGATACTGAGGTTTCTTGCCAAGTCTCATAAATGTGCTGTTGTCACAGTAATTGTTCCCTTGGAAAATGCAGATCTGCTGGCTTTGCAATGTGCTTCTCTACTGGGTTATTCCAAAACTCATTCAGATCTACTGGAACCTGACGTTATACGTGCCATTTCAGTCAGATTGACTCCCTTGCTTAACATGTGTTGGAAGGACTGTTCAGCTGTTAACTGTTAACTGATGAGTCTAAATTCAGACATAAAATCAGGACTCTGAACAGCCCTCTGGAGAAGTAAACTTCTCTTCATTGATCTGTAGAAAGACCTTTTGGTCTTAAATTTAGCTACTCTGAATTGAAGTAAAGTTAGGTGCCTGAAATACACAGTGACTTACTTTCTGGCCCTCCATCTCCTTAGTCTTATCTGAGAGTGCTCCTGTATTAAAGCCCTGAATTTGGAAGGCATAAGGCCAGTGGATTCAAAATTACAAGTGAAGTCTATTTGTAGTGATTATGCTAATTGTACAGAGATACTGAGAGGGAAAGGAATGTGCATATGACTCTTTGGGGGACTCACTTTGATCCTTTGCCTTCAAGTGCCAAGCAGAGAGGGACACAGAGAGTAAGGAGTAGATGCAGATAATGTTGGAAAAATACTTTAGGTTTCATCCAAGGCTGATGTTGTGTTTTGGGCTGTGGCACTTTCAACAGGCCACATGCAACCCCGAGCCCATATGGGAGACACTGTCAAATCAACATTAGAGCTGAGCACCAGCATTGCAAGTAGCAGTGCCCTTCTGCTGGGCAACTTGTTCTGAGCAGCCACCCTGATGGGCACTTGCTGGAAACTCAGAATTTATGGATGAATAAATATGTGGAGCAGGAGCTGCTTTTAAAATAGTTGTCTGCAGAGAGGTGTGAAATCAGGGACTGATATCCCCATCATGGAGAACTGATTTCACTTTTGCTGTGTCTAAATTGAATGATGTAACGTGCATTTGTGGGACAATCTTTTAACCATTTACAGACAAAGCAAGAGGCTCTGCCATGTGAAATCCTGGCTTTGGGGAGGGGATGAAGGGGCAAACAGGTGATGGATGTTAGTCATATGTTTTATATACCATGTCAGAGAGCACTGTGCAACAACCTATTTGCAACAGAATAAAAGAACATAAAAAGGTGCAGCATTAATCCACTCTGGAAGCCACCTCTTGTGTAAGAGGGATGACCTGGGCCAGATGATGTCCAGCTGGGAAATCTGGGTAATCTGAGTGTGACCCTGTCACAAGGTGCACCGAGCCTCTGGGAGCTACCTGTCTTTAGCTCTGGTCTTACTCCATTCTGAATCCCATGCCTGGGCCAGAGTGACCACATCTCCTTCATGGCCTTCCCCTACTTAAATGGGAAGACCTTTAGTTTTCTTGAGGAGAGACGTCAGCTGCTGGTGTGCATAGCTTTTGCTGGCAGGGTCCATGTAGCTCTGAGAGTGAGGGATGCTTATATCTTAACTAAAATGTGTCAACACAGATTATGTTGTTAAAATAAGTAAGCCTTTGAATCCCCAACACGACAGTCATAATCCCACAGTCATTACAACATCAAGCAACAAGTCTGAAAAAGATGTTGAGTTTGATGCTGTTGCTCAGATGGCTTCAAGTGGGAGTAGCCAAGCTCTATGGGTGGCATGGGACCACAGCTGCAGCCTGTGCTCTCTCCTGAGGTGCTGAGGTTGCAAAGAGTGAAAGGATGAGGACTCTGATGGGATACTTCTCTTTGCTTTGGCAAGCCCTCGGGTTATTTATTGCAATAATGCATTCAGAGGGGAAGTAACATGGCAAATAGCTGTCGTAACCGGAGGTTTCACAGTATCTCCTGTGCTTTGCTTTGAAAGTACAAGCCTGAGACTTGACATGTGCCAGGATCACTGTGAATGCAGACTGAATCTGTGTTTAATTCCTCTTTAGCACTGGGGTATAAACAAGGAGTATGTGCCCTGGAAATTTTTCCAGCTGCTTGCAGAGAAGCGGTAATGGAAGCTCAGCATTGAGATTGATTGATTACTCACAGATTATAGAGCAGCAATTGCAGACAGTTTTACTGTTTAAACGCTGCTTGGTATTAAACCACTTTTATAGCAGACTGGAAAGGCAGATGTCAATTTAATCTGTTTGGCTCCTTCAGCACTGCATAATGTCATGAATGACAACATTCTCCAGCAAAATGGAAACCTTCAGCTGCATGATCCAGTGGAGTAGGCTTGGAAGCAAGGGAGAAGCTTCCTCCTTTTAGTGACTCCTTTGGTGAACGTGAGCTTTGCCTTTCAAATGGTAGGGCTGATAATAAATTGTTAGTAGGGCATGGTGCATCCTAGGATATATAGGTTACTATATATGCTGGCTATAAATTGATAATAGGATATTAAGTTGATTTCCTAAGGTAGTATAATGTGGCGAAGTCATGTGAGGTATCTTAAACTATCCCTCTATTTGAGCCTTGTGTATTGGTTTAAAAAAGAAAAGACAAAAAAAGCAGTACTATTGCAGCCTGTCCCTCAGCATACGGACTATATGTACTGAGGTTTTGTGATCAAATCTTTTAGTGCCACTTTTATACTTTGCTTCAGCAAACGCTGAAGGACTGCAATTGGCTGTTATAAACCCAAGTGCTTTCCATTTTGTGCTACCTCTGAATTGCGGCTGTAATGAGCACAGAGAGGGGAACAGATCCTCACAAAATGGGGTTTTGAAAAACCTGGCCCCATTGGCTGGTCCGTGCTGCCCAGACTTGCCACAGTGTTGGCACAAAGTGGGCTGAGAGAAGTCAACGTGAAGAGGACACGTGCCCAGGGACAGCTCGCTGGAAACTTCTGTTTAGTTGCTGTGGACAAAGTGAGTTTATTCAGTCTGAATGAAAATGGCGTGCCACTTCAAACCGTTCTTACTGGGAAAGTGATGAAGAAAATGCCACGTTGTCTGTAAAGGCAGGCTGCGGCTTGCCTGGAAGGTCGCCTGTGGCTCCCGGTGCCTTCGTTGCCTGCCCAAAGCCAGTGTGTGTGAGGAGCAGCAGTGTTCCTGGGGCCCTGCTGGGGCCGTGGGTGGCGGGGCAGGTGGGACAGACCCTTCCTCCTGCTCCATGGCCTGCTGTAGAAGATGGAGTGACCTCCAAAGCAGATTTCAATAATATTAGACTTGCGGAGTGTGGCCTGGTCTTTCTTTTAAAAATTGTAAACAGGTTCATGGAAGACATGGTATTTGAGCAAAAAATGAAGAGTGAGTCCTGGCTTTCCGTCAGGCTTCATGGCAGATGGGGCTCTCAGCAGAGCCTCCTGACTCTGCCCTCACCTCGGTAGCTGAAAACAGGCGTTATCCCACAGCTTTGTGCTGCGTTTTGGGGGTTTACTGTAATTTTGTTGGTGTTCTTCTTCATAACCATTCATTTTTTCCCCCTTGAAACTAATTTTAAAAGAATGAAATGGAGGCTTGTTAAGCCTTTTGGTTGCATAATGTGCTGTATCTGAGCCGTAAGCCAGTAGTAATCTGCTCTCCCAGCCCATCAGAGGCTTTCCCAGGGGACTGCAGCCTGGGCCTACGTGTGTGCACATGTAATTAATGGAGGAAAGACAGCCCCTGCCAGGAGCTGGGCTGGGGCCTTCGGTCTCCAGAAGGGCACATGGTCTGTCAGGCTATATTAAGCAAGCTGTTTCAGCACAACAAAATCTTGGGATGCCGGTTTATCTCGATAAGCCAATTTTTTTGCAAGTGAAATACAGCTATGTATTTCACTGGATGAGTATCGTTAGTTTCCGTGGGATGTGTCCAGTATGGACTCAGTTTCTTAAAGAAATGAAATGAGTTGATGTCTCTGCTTTATCAAAAAGTCAGTAGCTGTTGTGCTCTTCTGTCTAATGGTCTTTGTTTATCATGTCATTGTGAAGTCAGATGAACTTCTGAGTGACGTTTAAGAAGAGACGACAGCTACTGACATGAATTGAGTTTTCAGCAGAAGTGGTTGTCACCCTCTCAGTTCTCAAATGCTTCCTGGTCATTGTCTGCCTTCATTCAATTATTGTCCGTGAAAATGGCACATGAAGGTGTCTTTTTTGATCTCTTCTGTCTGATCAAAGGGAGTAAACAAATGCTGCTTGCCATGAGGTACCATGTTGCAATTGCTTCCTTACAGTTGTCTTCCCCAACATGCCATAAAAAGCTGCCTCCGTTTGTATTATCTACAGAATTATATTTATCAACAAGTTCATCTAATTTGCTCATGTATGTTTATAAGAAAATGTGATTTACATGCCCTGCTCTGTGAGGAGAGGTGTATTCTTGATCAAAATGTCTAATTTGAGAAGAACTTAAATACAATATTATTGTGTGATAGAAAACTCCTTTACACTTCTACTAAAACCACATTACAGGCACATTCTTCTATCTAGCTGGATAGATGCATATGTTAAAATGTCGCTTTGCATTGTGCTATTCTCATTTGAAACACAGTCCTTGACCACTCTTTTCTTAGATATAAATGTGCAAGTGTACTAGTAATGTTGCAAAACTGTTCTGTGTTGTCTTGCTCTGACAGATCTACATGTCTTGCTGTATGGTGTCTCTAAGCAGAGTCTTTACACCTCCCCTCTTTGTCCTCGGATTTTTTTTTAAGCTCCCCAAACCCATGGAGGTGAGCGGGTTTGTGTGAGGTCAGGTCTATTAAGCAGCCAACATCCGTAACACTTAGGCTGATGAAACCCCTTTTTGCTTGTTCCATTTCCGAGTGCTGAGTGATCCGTTTACTGAAGCAAACTAAGAACCTTTCTAATGTCATCAGTGTAGCAACCTTTTTTATTGCTTGCAGAGAATAAACTGTGGTTTGAATTAAACTTCTGTTATTAATCTTGGGATAGGCTTTTAAAGGGCAATTGCTTTGGACATAGCTGCAATGAAACCTTAAGGGAATTTGTTCATTTGATTGACAGCTGTATAGAGCAGGTTATGTACCTTATTTTTGAAGCAGAACTGTTGTAAATAAGGTGCAGATAACTGGAATACATTTCGTGCTTTATCTGGAGTAATTTAGGGTTGACAGGTTACTTACCCCTTTTGTCCACTCTTTTTGGCAACACTTAACTATGTTAAGTAGCATAAAGATGTCAGTGTTGAATTAGTAAGACATTGCTTAAAAGGTCTTTTTGTGATACTTGCAAACTTTGCTGAATTGCTAACTTAGAAAACATCTGTTCTTTCCATTCACTCTGCAAGGCACAGCTTTAACAAGGAAATAAGAAAGTTGATCTAACATCCAGAAATAAAGTATCACTAGCAGAGATTTTGTGGACTCCATTTATAACAGTTTAAATCTCTTCCTTTTATCCTTCTCCCTGGGCAGCTTCCTCTATATATCTTGGCCCTCAGCTGAGAGTCGAGTTACGTGTGATACAGAAGTTGGTATCAAATCTAAATCTCTCTGTGCCTGTGTGCGCTGTCAGTCGAGTACATTTTATAGTATGGCCTTGGATTAAAATGGGGTAGGTCTTAGTCTTTCTGATGGCATCAAGGAGTAGTATGGGTCACTGGCCACACAAACTTTCAAGATATGAAACTTCAACATAAAAGGATGAACAAGAGTTGTTTCCCTGAACAGGATCACCCCATAACTATAAGTAGGAAAGTCAAAGCAGCGTGAGTATGGCTGCTCGACTCTAGCTATTCATAAGTAATCCAAGGAAGACTGCTGTGCTAGCACTGACCTTCTTGGTTGATACCTCCAATCATGAGAGAGACCGTGAGATTGCTTTTTGATGTGTGCTGATAGGTGTTGTGTTGAGGTTTGCTTTTCCTACAGAAATGCAGTCCTCAAGATGGGGATTTTTATCTGATAAGAAGTTTTAGAATAAAGCAGAGTATTTGGTTTCGGAGTTTGAAGTATGAGAAATTTATCTTTCTTTTTCTTCTTCCCAAGTCAGGTGATGTGTTTTCTTACTCAGTAGGTAGATACACTTGCTAGCTTCTGTTACTCTATTTTTTAAAAAATATATATATATACACATAAGTGCCAACAAGGAAAAAGAAAGTGTGCAAGTTAAATGGCATGGTCCCAAAAATATGTGGATATGGTCTGTTTTGTCTGCTGCGCATTCACATTGCCCCCTCTCAGGAGGTAGCTTATGTGCATAGCCAGATTCCTGGCAGTAGAGCAGCGGTCTGTAGAATATTAGAAGCATATCAGTAAAGGGGAAAAAAAAAGGAATAAAAAGGGAACTTGACAGAGCCTTTTCTGGTTTCTGCTTAGTACGTCCCTGTTTTGTGCTGTATTGTAAGCAGTGCTTTAGCAATAATACAGACAAAGCCTAACAAGAGACTTGCTTGCTGGCAGAAGGTTGCTTAAAATAACTTACTGAGGATAAAGAGGCTGCCCAGGTCAATAATGCTGTGAAATCCTCAATGTGTAACAGCTCTGGGAGGTTTTGTAGGCATATGGATTTTTAAAAGCTTTAGACCGTTGATAAGGCAGTAAAGATTGTAGAGTGCTGCTAACCTTGTATTGATGGTGCTGGGACAGTTGTATGAAGATCTGGAGTTTGGCTGCAGAAATATTGAAATCTTTGTTGCCTTCAGCAGAATGCTGATTTCAAGTATGAATGCTAGAAAGAAAGAGTTGTTCTTTGTTAACAGGTATTTAATACCATTAAGAGTCTTTTACTCTTCAGTCAGATCTATGACTGTTAAAAATGCTGTCAAACAATTTACTTGGCTTGCTTTCCTTTAAATCAAGGGAAGCTAACTTATTAAATACAGTGTAATTTATTCCTACTTTCATTATGAATGTAATGCTTTCAGTTTTATGTAGCACTATTTTTAAAACAGCAGATGAAAGTAATCAATATGAAGCTTATTTCATCCAGTTTTCATTAAATGTAGCCACTCATGATAACTGACAGAGATTATAGCATTTCACTAATCCTTCAATTAAAGCAGCAGCTTTCTTGACCCTGCTTCAAACCAAAAAATTGTAATGTGCTTTTTGAAGGTGGTCTCTTATGTAATTCCAATTTTGAGAAATTCCTATATGTTTATCTTCAGAGTTGTTTGATCCATGTTCTGCCACATTCATGTGCACAGCTCATAGGGAGGGAGCATCACAGGGGAAAGGGGCAGGAGCTGGGGTTGTGATGGGTAGGGGAACCTCTATAGAAAATCAGGTGTCAGCCTTTCCACTGCTCATGGAATAACTCTTTTCTTTTCATGTACCTTATATTATGCTGTTTCTGCTGAATGCTTTCTGTGTACATTTATGGGGTTTTTTTAAGAGCAGACATATGTTAGATGGTTCTTCTCAGGAATACAAATGCATGTTAATTGTTATGGTGTGCGGAAGTGTCTTACAGTAGATGGGGGCTCACAGCAGACTGCCTCACTGAGGCAATGCCTAATTTTCTCTTGCTGTGCAACTGATATGGGGTCAGCCAGCTGCAAAACCACGTGGGGAGAAATTCCTAACAATATAGTTCAAGTTCTCTTTTAGTGGTTCTACTCAGTGTATTCATCATTTCTGGATGCAACCCTGGGCTCACTTTGTCTTAAGAAGAAATTGTCCCCTTGGCTCTCTTGCCCAGTCTGATGCTGCACTGCAAGCCCCGGGGAGCTACCAGGAGAGTCAAAGGCGAAGGGAGGGCAGGAGGGAAAACCCTGGGTTCTTGTCTCACCTCGCCTGGCTAGGAAGTGGGCTGGTGCTGCAGACAGGGTGCTGTGTCCCCCCCCGCCCAACCTGTCAGTCGTCTTTGGCTGGGGAGTCAGGAGGGCTTGAGTTGGTGATGCACCAGTTCCTTCTCCTGCTGAAAGGAAGGGCGTTGCGCCTGAAGGGCAACATACCAGACAGAAGACTGCTCCTGAAGCCACATGGCCTTTACAAGCCGTCATATCTCTGATTTCACTCAGCTGCTTTTATAGTAGAAGCTATTAGAGTGATGTTTTATCCCATCTGAAGTAAACTCATGTCTTATCTTTGTATGCATCACAGAGGATATGAACACCAAGTCTTTGTAGCAAAAATTCAGATGGGATCAGAGTGCTGAATCCAACAATTTAATCTTGTAGACCAGGGAGATAAGTGGGAGTTGGCACCTGAAAACAGCAATAAAGTCATCTTTGTTGTCTTACTGTTTGGGGATCTGGAATATGAAAAGGTTTCTCACCAGAGGGATGTACCTGGTCTTTCAGTGCTTTCTGTGTCTGCTGTCTCTGTCTGAGAAGACTGTACTAGCAGAAAGAGTAGCAGTGATGCCATTTATCCTTTTGGCTGCAGAGATTATGGCTAGTGGCCTCTTATAACCGAGTTTTGGATTTACCAGTTTTCTTCCTGCCAGAGGACAAACTGATCCTCTAGCTCTGTGCTTCCAGCCACCTCCCAACAAGTTATAAGTAGTTACCTGAATAAATGAAGTTGTGATAGTTTTCATGGACTGGAGAAAGAAGTCAGCATGTGCAGCATATTCTGCTGGCTAACTCAAAGTTCCCATTGATCTGCAGTTCAGTTTGCATTTTGCATCATTAGACAGTACCAGTTTTGAGCAGAAAATCTTCTCTGTCAGCACCTGAAGTAGTATAAAGATGATGATGATTTGGGGGTCTTTGTGTGTTTGTTGGTGTTTAAGATATTTGTTTAAAGAGTGATTCTTTTCCTGCATATTCTGTTGTAATGAAGCTGAGAGTCCTAGTACAAAGATGTTTTAGTTAAGCATCCTTAAAGCTTATTTGAGCTCTTACTTAAATAAGAATCTAGCGAACCTGGGATATGAATGTGGTACCACCAACATTCATTTCAGTTCTAGAGGATCCAGGATTCCTCTTCATTTAGAGCAGTTTATGACCATCTTCTGAATGCATGTGTTTGTGGGAGGGAGGGAAATTGCTTCAGCTAATTGCTACGATAGCACGCAATTTTAGAAAGGTCAAACAAATTTTAGATCTACCAGTGGCCATTTTTCCACCTGTCGTGAGCTTTGGTGGGACGTCACCGAGAGTCTGTTGGCTGCAGGTGGCAAACAGAAGTGTCCACTTTGAGATTTGTGGACCTTATTCAACAAGTAGCTCCCTTTTGCGTAACAGATTATGCATTCAAGAATTGGCAATGCTTCTTAAGCTGTGAGTTCTGATTCCTCCTCACCTTTGTCAAACTTCAGTTGCCATAAATAACCTTTGCTAGTAATATTTAATTGGTGCTTAATGTAACTTTAATAATATTTTTAATATGTAATTTCCCTGTTTAATGAAAGGAATGTAATTGATTGAGACAGTTTATTGCCAATTCTTGCTACTAATAGCAAAAATATTTTAAATTATTACATTTTAGTTGATTCTGGGTTCCTCACATGGGGTTATTTTGTTGAAATCCACAGACTGGAAAGGAATCAATATAGGGCTTTTGAAACTGGTAGAGGTTTGCAGTGCTCCCACTACGATTGATTACAGCTGCTTTTGTAGGGCTTTAAAAAGAACAATCTGTATTAAAAACATCATTCTTTGGTATGAGCTCGAACAGTTCCAAATAGGTTTCCATGGGGGTTGCCCTGCAATTTGACCACTTCAAGGGATTGCAGTAATCACCAGTGGGCCAGGGCAGCTAGGCAGAGGAAAGGCTATTAGGTGGGAGTTATTGGCATGCATGCCAAAGAGGTTACCCTGGCAGCTTTAATCATTCATCCACATTCTCAAGAGGAGGGAAGAAAATATAAGTGTTAGTTCTTCTGATTGATTAGGAAAAAGGATCAGTAAAGCATGAAAGGAGAGGGGAGGTGTGCGTGGAAGAGCCAGCACGTGTTGCATTTAAAAGCACTGGCTGGGGTTGGTACATGTAGTTATGACCTCTATACCAAAAGCTACTTGCTTTTCCTGTTACTGTCAGACTTATGACTGGTGATTCAAAGACAAGCTAACCTCTTCATTCAGCATTTTCAAAGGAGCACATTTAACTTTTTGGTCACAGCCGTGCCTTAAATTTAACCTGTCTGTACATGGGCTGATGTGTCCTTTAAAAACTGATCAGCATTTTGAGCTGTGACAACGATTTGCATGGTGGTTTTGATCCTGTTTTTGGTGAAGCCAATGGGTGCTTTTTTAAAAACGTGAAGAAAATTGCTGTGCTAATTGAGATAAATCAATCTGTGATGCACATTGCTGGATGATGGCCTCTGCTGCTGTTCTGCTTGCACATTGCCCTTTAATATTTCTGTCTGGAGTAGCGCTTCGGAAGCTGATTCAGCTGTAGCCCTTCTAAAGTAGTTTCCCTGTTGTATCAAGCCAACGTCAAAGGCAGAGTTGAAGAATAAACTATTCTTTGCACTGATTGATGGCTTGTTGTGAAAGCTGAAAGGGCTTTGAATCTTTTAATTTTGGGATTTCCGGAGAAACTTTGGCTTTTATGTGGGAAATGAGAATTGCTGTGTACTGTACCTTGACTGTTAAGCAGTCTTGAGTTTTTCAAGGTAAAGGAAACAACTAAACTGCAGTGTTCAATTCTGGGTTTCATGTATAAGGAGAGAAAGACCTGTTGGTGTCAAGTCAGAAAATGTGATATAATGTCAAATCAGAGGATTCACATAAGCAGCACAGCAGTACTGTTTGCTTGGATTGGTGTGTTAGATTTGCCCTGCCCCTCTATCATTCCTAAGTAACCAAATTGGAGTAAGTTTACGGGGTCATTGAATTAGGACTCTGTGGAGGTGATTTGACCATGCAGCTTCACAGCTAGGTCTGGGGAAGGACCAACAAGTCTGGTACTGTCGAGCATGGGCTTTCAGCATAAACTGCTATAGAACTGCAGAAAACTTTCATTGTTGGAGAAAGAAAATAAAATGCTGTAGTTTCATATCCTGTCATCGAGGTAGCTTTTACTTGCAGAGTTGTGAGATGTGGCTGTGAGACTTCTTCTAAGGAAATTGCCCAGGTAAAGAACTGCTCTTCACTGGGGTACAGTGGTGGCAGAGATCCACAGAGGTGAAGGTTTGTTGTTCCGGAAAATTCTGCGTAGCTGAATGAAGATGTAGGTATCTTCTTCAGGGCAGATGATGAAAACATCTTTTGTAGGGGCAGACCCAACTATGGTCTCACTTAGCTAGCTGTCCTTTAATACTACTTCACCTGGGTTTGAGCTTAGTTGGCTAGCTTAGGAGGGCTGTTGGGTAACTGATGAGGATCTCTTTTTTGTTCATTTACTAAATACCTGTTGTAGCTGGGGAGCATGGAGTTGTTTGATCTGTCCTTCATCACAAATCTTGAGTCGGTACTTGTGTGTAAGGATAGAAAGCTCTGCCTGATCTTGCTGCCATGCTTGCTTGCCTCCCTCCTGCATCTTCATACAGCAATCTTTATCTCACCTTGGGCAACACAGTTTCTAGACAAGGGATCACATTAATAGACTTAAGTTTGGTCTCTGTATGCATCTAGTAGATAAATGATGCACAACTGGAAATTAGACTGTGAAAAGAAGTGGAAAGATAGAAGCTTTTTCCGTTGGAATTTGCCGCAAACCAGGTCAGAACTTTAGAGGTCATTTAACTTTCTCCACAAGGCACGACAAGCCTCAACTCCAAAGCAGGTCAAAGAGCCACTACACAGATATGTGAGCCTTTATAATGGGAAGAAAAACATCTTCAATTAAGCTTGAACAAGTTCTCCTGTTATCGTTTTAAGTTCTGTTATCACATAATGTACCATACAGCATGTAATTAAACATTGGGGAATACTTCTAAAGGCACAGATGACTGTTAGAAAACAGGTACGTGAGTTTCTATGACTTCATGAAGAATGTGAACTTAAATCTATCAACTGTAATTTCTTTGGTGTGTGTAGCCGTAAGTGAACAGTAGCTGACATGGTGGTGCCTTGTTGGTGTCTCCTTACCCCGGGGGAACTCTTTGCCTTGGAGCGTTTTCTGTGAGAACTATGGATGTGGTGTATTTTCTTTAATGTGAGCTATGACATAAACTGCTGAAATGCCTGATACCAGCAAGAGTTGTTTTATTAGTGCTGTCCCTGTCAAATATGCCTCTGTTTTGGTAATTAGCCTGGCGTAACAGACTCTGCACATCTTAAAAGCCAGCATATTTTGACTCTTGGCTCTGACATGAGGCAATCTCTGTAAATCAGCTCCTTTGGTAGACTCCTCTATTGTTAAACGCTAGCAGTAGTATTAGTGGTTTGCAGTACTTGTGTTTATTTTGGGCTCTTCGCCTTTCCTCAGCAGGCACGAGCAGTCAAACCCTTTCTTTATCTGTCATGAGAGATTGGAGGCCTAAAGCTATAGTTTTGTGCAGCATCAGGAAGTTCTGCATGAGGTACAAGGAGCGTGAATAATCTTTCTGGCATGTGCTCCAGCCGCGGTAGTGGCTTTGTGCTTCACCAGACAGGGTCTCAGCCTGCCATGCCGCTGCCGACACTGACGCCATCTCCATGGGCAAACACCCAACTTAGAACACTAGTAGGGACACCCATACAAAACCAATTTACTTTTCCACCCTCACCTGAAGAAGGGCAGCAAACGTCCTCTAAGATTTTAAAAATGCCTTTGGAAACAAGCTCTCCAGAATGCGTCATGGCAATCAAAGTTTGTTATTTAATTGGGCAAAGCCAGTGGTGGGGGAGGCAGTTGCTTTTGCAAATTTGGTCCAGGCAGTTCCCATCACGAGACTGGTTTTCACATTGGGCATGCAGATGAGCCAGAGGGCTGGCACGGAAAGGCAGCAGCCTTGGGGAGTGCTTGAAGGGTTTTAAGACATTCTGAGGTAAAACTGTGAGATGGTAACTGTGTCAAAATGATCCAGGGGAAATGAGCAATGCAGATGTTGGCTTCTGTATGAAAATCTTGCTCTCAAAGTTGGAAAATACAATCTGGGGCCTGTTGTTACGGAAAGAATATTTTTGCTGTGATCATAGTTACCCTGATCATGGTGTAGGCCAACTTTCCTGTGGCCAGTACCCACTCCACTAAGATCACTATTGTGCAGACAATACAGTTTCTCCAAGAAAGAAAACGGGGAATCCTTATAGTGTTGTGCTTAAATTATACCACTAATTATTAGCATCTTTTTTCTCAAATCCCACAACTGCCCACCATTATGCCTCCCACTGCCACTTCTGCTGAAGGCCTCACCATGGTTGGGACAGTGCACTGAGGTGAGGTTCACTGGGGAGGGTTTGGCCTGTGAGGCCTTAAAGGTGGCCACCATCACCTTGAAAGGAAGTAATGGGGACTACTGTCCCTTTCTTCTGTTCCCAGCTGTAGGGCATGTCAGTGAAAGGAAAGAAAGGCATCTGCACTAAGAGAATCAGTGGTAAACATGCCTTGTAACATAAAATCCCCCTTCAAAATAGTGTGTTTGTAGCAGGGTACATGTGGGTGGCATAGGGATGTGCAACCTGAAGGAGGTCGATGAGCACTGTCAGAGCTGGCAAAGGCTCATCTCTGAGAACCAGTAACATGATGAGATATAGAAGGTGGTTGCTTTTCTGATTAGCATGGTTCTCTGGGAAAGCTTAGTCCTTTGAGGTGTAAATCTGTTTTTCAAGTTTTTGCGCTGTAGAGTTTTTTTGTTTAAAATCATGACTCATTCCTGGACAACGTTAACGAACTCTTAATGGGGCAGCCTCACCCGTGAGATAGCTTTCCTGGTGTGATGAGGGAAAGCAAAGAAATGGCAAACAATGATAGGAAGCTACCTGCCAGCTTTGAGGTCGGCAGTGCAGAGTTTTGTTAGGACTAACTCCTGTTGGGTGGCAGCTCATAGTTCTTTTTGCAGGAAGCCTAGAGGGAAATACAGCTTCTTCACACAACTGCCTTTTCTCCAGCCTTCAGTAGGAGTCTCAGCAATGGCCCCTGGGGTTTAGAAGAGTGTGTTCAGGTAGTTAGCTTTACAAAAAAACATAGCGTATATGAACAGTACATCAGTTTGGTAAACTGGGACTCACCAGCTGAGCATGCTTTTATACAAGCACGTACGGAACAGCACTATCTGTTAATACAAGAGGAAAATCTGTTTTCTTTCTCCTTCTTACGTATAAAATCTCTACCTAATCAACAGCTATAATGCTTGCAAATTTTCAGAGCCTTCTGGCTTAGATATTTGTGATATCATTTTAAAAATATTAATTTCTGGTTGTGTGCATACTAAACGGGTTGCATCTAAAAGACTTCCATCTGGGGAAAAAGGGAGATGATGTACCATTAATAACCCAGCTGCAAACCTCAAATTCTCTGTCCTATACATATACCCAAAAAGGCAGAGAACAAAAATTTGAGTGCATCTGTAAGTAATAAAACCTTTCCTTCCATATGTCAGTTACCCATTGCTCTTCCGTCTGAGTTTCAAACAGCCACGACAGCCGTGGTAGACGTTACTTCTTCACTACTCCTCACACCAGCTTGCTTGGCTTCAACCACATAGCATGAAAGTCTTTAATGTCTTACTTTTAAATCATCCCCATGTAATGGGAGAACTGACTAACAGCAGCACTGGAAAAGGGAATGGCTATGACAGGGCACTTTGTACTTTTTTTTTTTTTTTAAATGAAGTGTGCCATCCTTTCCCAGCCCTCCTATTGTCTGAAAATGGTTTTCTATTTTTTGGCATTGTAATTCTGATGAATGATTTATGCCTTTCATGAGATGATGAGTCAGAAAAAGCTCTTTTGCTTTGTTTCCTCTTTCATTTAGTGTCAGAATGAGGATTTTTTTTTAATAATATGTCTTGGATGATCTACATTTATTAAATTAAAAGTAATATAAATGCAACCTTCAGTAAAATAAAGACTTTGAGATTTCAAATTCACAAAAAACTGGTGTGAGAGTATCTTTTATTGAGTACTTAATGGGTGCTAATCTACACTACATACATGAGATTTAGATTTATGCCAGTGTAGTCAATAACCAGACAGGAATCAGTGATCATTGGCATGTAGCATGTGAAGTATTTAGGTCACAGGATTTTACAGCATTATATTCTTGGAATAAAAACATGGGATAACAACGATGGATGAGAATGAAATCTCTGTCAAGAGGTAACAAGCAGTTTTTGTGGCTTCAGGGCCAGATTAAGGGACTGATAACATAGACATACTTGCCTGGTGTTCCTGCAGTTTTAATAGATCTGAAAATAAGACTGTTACGTAAAAGTGACATGAGGGCCCTCATTTCAGTTGTTAGCCATAGGAAACAGTCCCTTAAATATTTGGCATTCATAATAACTAAAAACGAATTTATGGAGATAGAATTTGCAAACTTTTTTATTTTTCCTCCTAAGCATATTGATGTGCTAGTACAGATACAGACTTTTCTGTGTCCAAGTCTACTGACAACAGACTTGTTTTCCCAACTTGTTTTTTGTGAACACCCTGGAAATAGTCCATGGACCCCTATGGATTCCCAGCTGACAAGTGACAAAACATTTCCAGAGCAAATATTAAATCAAATTTATTTTTATGTAGCATAACATTGCAAATGTCTTCAGTGCTTGATACTGACTTAAGCACCATGAAGTATTCTTTCATTTTCATTAACCGTCTCTCATTTTTCTAAGCTTAATCTTCACAGAATTGTTTTTAACGGCTGTGCGTTTTTTTAACTGTTGGGCTTTTCTTTTCCAAGTGGCCTAAGGCAGCTTCATGCTTCTGAGCAACTGGGAAAAGAGGTGGAAGCTGTGGGTGTAGAAGGGGTGTCCCCACCTCAAGTCTACTAGCCAGCTTGCAAAGAGAGTCTGTTTGGGGACCGTGCAATGTATTTATCTATGCAAATGCCTGGAGATTTTTTAGCTAGAGTATACTTCTTTGTGCCTTCTGTTTGGGAGAGTGCTCATGTCCTGCCCAAGTTTCACTAGACGAGAATCATTTATACTGGAAACAGGCTGAAGCAAGGGGCTGCGGCCAGAGAAGCTGCAGAGCATCTTCCTCAGATGGAGCTTTATGTCTGACCTGAATGCATTTGGGGCTCACTGTATCATATATTTCTTCCTATAGTAAATAATGTACTGGATCTGTAAGACTGTGGGGAATAGTTTTCTTGTTCTGATGGAGCTGTGCCATGAACAATACTAGATACTAAATAATGTTTCACATTGTATCCTTTGCATCCCAGAAAAAAAATACAATGGTTGCTCAAATTGCTGCTGAAAACTACCCAGGCTTTTTGTCCTTTCCTGTTCCTCTGGTTTTAGGTGGTTTAAAACATGAGAACATCTCAACATAGCTAGAAATGAAAGCTTGAAGCAGCTGAAAAGCCGTAATTCATTGAAAAGAAGGGAGTGAATACTATGGTGGAGAGCCTGGCTGACCAGGTGCTTGCAGTTTGGGTTGGGTTGGGTTAGCTGCTCAGCTGTCTTACAAAAACTGAATCTTCAGAAGAACTGTCAGGGATCATTTCTGTCTTCTCTGAGGCCTGTGAGGCTGGGAAGAGCAAGAAGACAGGGTTGTTTTGGAGGGGGAGGGGTGGGTGTGCTTCAAGTTTTTCTTTGTTTTTTGAATTCTACTAAGTTTGCTTCTGGCATAGACAGAAGTGGGAAACGGCCTAGGAAATAAATTTGTTGCTAAGTTCATATTTTTATTCAGCACTAAAAATTCTGGGCACAGATGTGTGGCACTTCTGTTCTTACGAAGAGTACTTTTCATTCACTAACATTTGCAGACTTAGGCAGTTTCTCAGCTGTTGCCAAATTCTATTGGCAATTTCCATTGTTAGGAAATTTCTCCATGTACGTCTTCGAATTTTTTTTGTCCCCTGTTTGGCATTGGGTAACATTTACTACCTCTGATACCTTTTGAATGTTGTATGCCTTTTCTATACTTCTGGTCAGCCACCTGCATTTCCTTTTAAATATGTTTTGTTTTTTCCTGCCTGATACTGAGGAGTGGGCTGTTTTGTGCCATGATTGTGTCTGAAGTAAAATGGGGTGAAGTGGCTTGGTCCATTGTGGCAGCCTGATCAACAGCAGGATATTTGTGCTGTGACAGGGAGTTGTTTTCCTATACGGAAACAGTCTCAGCTGCGTCTTAATTACAATACCACCTATACACCTACTAAGGTACTTCAGGCCTTCCTTTGGAGACATCTTTTAAATGAATTAAGTCATTTGATGGTGACCAGACATCGTCTTGAATTTCTGCTTTGGACTGCAGCCAGTTCCAGGCAGACCGTGTGAACTAGCAGCTGCAGATGAGAGCAGGCCTTTTGTAAACCTATCTTAAAAACCTTTTTTCCCCCGCATATCCCACAGGTAAAAGCTGCCATAGCACGAGTAGACATTGACGAGATACTGTGTTGTTTTTCTTTTCCTTTGTGGAAAAAAAACAGGGTAACGCTGTTTTAGTTGAGGGCTAACCTTCAGTGCAAAGCGCTTTTACACTCAAATACTCTAATAATCAGGATGGCTTTTCTGCTTTCCATAAAGAATCATTTTTTATTTTAGATCAAACTGAAGAATGGTTTTCTGCTGTGAAAAAGCTTAGAACAGGAATCTGTTGCCAAAAACCTCCTAAAAAAGTCACAAATGTCTTCAACAATATTTTTTAGACCTCTGGGCAAAAATTACTTTGGAAAGTCAAACGTGGGTCTTTGCATACAGGAGTTACCCCTTTCACAGTTTGTTACCCCTTTGGGAAAGCTACAGTGAATGCTGGGTTGAATAAAATGGGCAATCAATGCCATGCAGTGAAAAGTAAGACGGAAACCCTTGGGACTCAGAACAGCAGATTCGGGTGCTTATGAGATGCAGAACAGATGCATTTTGGTATTTGGCTTGTTGACTTAAAACTCCATTTGAAACTCTCATATTTTTTTCAACAAGTTGTGGCAAATAGGCATTCACAGAAATGCTGGTAAAAGCAATAGTAGTAATAGCGGCAGGTACCTATTCAGCCATCAGAGATATATGGCTCCCATAATGAAGTTTGTGCTCCATTCTCCGAAGAGAATTTCTAGTCTTTCAAAGCCTGAATTGTCAGTCTAGAAGGATGACTGATACTTTGTTCTATTATCAGCTCATTTTAGAAGAACGTCTCTTCAATGGGGAAATACTTGCAGACATAAAAATGGTGGTGAAAGTCACCAGAAGCCAACTTTTTAGCCTGTTGAAGCTACAGATAAATTTTAGGAGATGCATTCAGTTAAGAATTGGAGTGACTTGCCTGACCAGAATTTTGGAGATACACTCTCTGATTGGGCTGGAAATGTCATAATTCTTAATCAACAGCACTATCTTGGAAACATTTGTATTCTGTAGTCCCAGCTGTTTGTTCTAACTTGTAAAGAATTTGGTGAGGTCTGGCTCAATGTACACCTGAGGTGGTTTTTGATACATGTTGTATTTGCTTCCCATTTGACATCAGATGACAGACTTCGCGTGACAGCCTATAGATTTGTATATTTGAGATCTTGACAGAGGGCTTCAGTTCTGGGATTTGCTTCTTTCTTGTTATATAAACTCTGCAGAGCATATTGCAAATCCTATTTATTCATTCATGCATTTCATGAGATGAAGTGTGATTTGAAGGGGGCTTTCTTCCTAAAGATTGGGTGGTTTCTTAGTTTTCACTGTTCAGGCTTGGATTTTTTTTTATGCTATAATTTTACAGACTTCTTTAACATCTTAGACAAAGGCATTGCATAAACTGAAAGTGTAAACTGTTCAGTATGCCATCATCAACTTTGAAAATAGGAGCTAAGATTAAGAGACTGCTATGCTGGAGAACTGTTATCTTTTTAACCATTCCCTCTTATCTGTTTTCCAGAGAGCAGATTTGACCTCTGATAAAGATTTATACCTTGACAACAGCTCTGTTGAAGAAGCATCAGGCGTCTATCCAATTGATGATGATGATTATTCTTCTGGGTCAGGTTCAGGTGAGACAACATGTCACAATTTAATTTTAAAAAGTGTAAGAAATAATGCAATTATTTGAGGAAAAGCTGTGCAGTTTTCCTTTATAAGATGGAGATGATACTTTCAGTGAGTACTACATGGGTGCTTGGCTCTCTGCTTACAGAGCACTGAGCATTTCTGTGGGCTGGGTTTCAAATATTAACTTTCTGCTTTTTTCTCTTACTCCTTAGTTGCATCATTTCACTGTGTTACTTTTTCTCTGCTGTCCCCCTGGTTTTTGTGTAGATCTCTCTGGAGTTTATAAATAAGGATTAGAGAAGGCTTAGTTCTCCCATTGCATAATGCTAATTTAGTAGTCTGTAAGAAAACATAGCAGCAGCAAACTTGTTTTCTCTTACATGCATCCAGGTTGACGTAAACATGGTGTCCACTTATTTTTTCTTGTTGTCACTTTAAATTTGGAAGTCTAGATGCTGCCAAAAACATGACACTTTTCTCTGAGGTAATTACATTCATGCAGTGAATAAAGAAATTCATAAATATAACATACTGAATTCTCAGACTTAAACACTTATTAGGGGCATGTAGCTAGCTCATCATTTTTCAAAAAAATGTCAGTGAAACCTCCTCATTAATCATTTCTCTTAGCAAGCCCCTTTGTGGAGTGTCTTCTAGACTAGTTGGGAGGCTCCAGCCATTAGAAGTGCAGGATTTTATGGTAGTTGTGGAAGAGAAATTGCTTTATTGTGAGCATTTGCTGAGCTGTTGAGGAAATCCCATTTATTTTCCAAGTATGTTACTTACTTGTTGGTTACTGTACTTTTTGTAATCTGTCTTTTGATGTTGTGAATTTTTAAAGGGTGAGCCCTTCTTATAGCACCTTGTCTTAGTTACTCTTGTGAGCCACAGTTGAGATTTTTTTGATGGATTTCTGTTTTTCCTCTCTCTTGGAGTTTCAAAGATATGTTAAAATGAAGTCTGTGGAGATCTGATTGTGCTGCCAGGCAAATTCAGGCCCATCAGTCATTGGCATCTTGGTAACATCCTTCATTTTGGGAGTCCTCCATAGGGGCAATGTGACATTCATTGGAATAATTCATTGATAAGAGGTTTAATCAGACCTCCTTGCTGTAGGCTTCTTTGAGGGGAAGTTTAACTTCATTTGAAAAAAAACCCCAACCACTCAACCTAACTAGTCAGTGATTTCATCCAGTTCCTGGGACTGTCCAAGGAAATATCTAACCTCTGAGAAAATTGCCCTATCAGTCAATATCCCGTTCTGTCATGTCTTCAGTGACTTTGTAAGCTTCAGGAAAGGAGATAGGTTGACAATAAATATCAGTATGGAGAATGGTATGATTTGGTTTTACTTCATCCCTCCGTGAAGCTTGGCTGTTTCTAATATGGATGATTTAAAATGCAGCCCTGCTTTTGAAGTGGAAAGGACTATACAAGAACTGTCTTCAGATTTTATTAACCCATTTCAGTGGTAAAAGTAGATCCAGAAGAACAGAAACTATGGCTAGCCTTCACCAAAATTAACACCTTGGCTTTCTCTTCTCTCTTGCTCTGTGCTCAGCCTTGAACCGTGTGTGGAAGATGGAGTGCATAACACATGCTACCTCTGGCAGTCTCTTTCCTACAAGCAAGCAGGAAAAGTCTCACTGTAGACTGAGACTAGCTGAATGCCTCTCCAGAGAGCTCATGTGACTGTACCAAAATCGAATTCTTTTGAACAAAGGAGGAACTCTTAAATAATCTGTGAGCCTAGTTGTATTCACTAGAAAAAATCTCAAGAGGGAAGCATATTAGCATCCCCTCTGCCCTTCTTATTCTATACTTACTGCTATCTCAATTTTGTGAAGTAGAAAGTGTCCTGCAGATGTACCAATGATCAGTTTTCCTCATACTAAATTGAATATGTCTTTCTTGATACTCAGTGATGTAGTGTTCCTAGCAGGAAGAGCCTTCCCACTCAAGAGTGGTTTTCTTGCTATGTAATTCCACTCCAAGCAAATAGATCCAAGATGACAACATGCTGACTTCTTCCTTTGGTATGAAAATAGTTAGCTGCCACCAGGCTTATGAAGATAAACAGGAATTGTCAGCACCACCATTAATGCCCTTGCAGGTCTGCAAGCACATTAACATGGACAAATGTCACTGTAGGCATGACACATTTCAAACTAGAAGTTGGCTGAGGGCTTTTTGTGAGGAGAAAAAAAGGTGATGGTGTTCTGCTTTTTTTTCTTTTCTTTCCTTTCATAGTCTCTTTAGTCTTCATGTATATTCAGCTACTGTTGTGCATTTGCCCAGGTGTTCAGTCTGAATCCATTGGTCAACAGTTTTCAAAGGAGCCACTCCTGCTTCCTGATTGTCCTTTATCAGCAACAGAAAGTCCATAGTGAATTCATTAGTTCGTTGTTTCCTTCTTGCAGTCTCCATCTCTGAGGAGATGCCTCAGTCTGTCATCGCTCTTTTTAGCGTAGGTGTTTGTATATAGCATAATAATAAAAGAGTAAAAATAGTTTTCCTGCTTATATACAACTTGAAAGGTGTTTATAACTACTGTGGTTTTTTTCCTCTGGCATAAAAGATCTTAACTGAGCCTTGGTCTTGCAGGTACCTGGAAGTAGCTGCTAAACAGCATGACTTCCCTTATGTTAAGGAAATGTATCATCTCTGTTAGATTTATCTACAAGTTCTTTAGAAAACTATCTGTCTGGTTCTTGTGTCTTCTCTTAAGCTAGTCCTTATAGACAAGTCTCTACAATATATTTATCAGAATCTTGTGCAGATTTTTCCTTCCCCTTCTTTTCTCCCCCAACCTAATATTTCTCGGTCAATAGCAGCTCAAGTTGAGAAGGTTAGCTCAGGATGAACTAGGTCTAGACTGATATTGTGACTGGAGACTGTTCTCGGAGGAAAGTTATGGTGGTGGGGTTGGAGCTCCTCCAAGAAACACAAGAGCAGATCTGCTTTAGCTCTTGACCTAACGGGAAGCTGAAGTTACGCTCCAAGGCTGGAAGGCAGTTTAGGAGTCCAGGGGCAGTGTGGTGTGGGGCTGGGTGACAAGTGGTGGCGTGGCCAGGGTGAGGCACGAATGCTCTCCCAGGTGCTGCTGGGGAGGCAGCACGGGTGCCATGGCTGATGCTGGATGCTCCCGGCCATGGTGGCAGTGTGCTGGACAGGCACTCCAGGTGGGGTGACACACCACTCTTGGTGTGCTTCCCCTCCTGTGGTGCAGGCAACACAGCAAGTATCCATTTTCCATTTCTTAAAGTCCCACTCATAAGTGCCTTTCAGATTGGCTTGGAGAAAGAGCTGCTTCTGTCCATCTGCTACACCAGCCATCAACTGCCTGGTTGTCCAGATCCTTTAATATAAAAACCTGCTGTGATACTGTATGAAAGTGTGTTTTAGTTGTGCTGGACAGGCTGTTGTAGTTCAGTATATTTAGGACTCTTCCTTTTATTCTTTCTTCAAGTTTTGTTGGGTTTTTTTCCTTCTTCAGGTGAGAATTATCAGAGACATGACATCCTTGCACTGTCTCCATTTATTTCAGGTGCAGTTCCCTGATAGGGTACTAGTATTATGTTCACAGTGTCACCTCTGGTTGCCTGACACTGTGTTGATTAAGGGTTACACTGGGGACTTTTCCCCAATGGGTGTGAGATAAGCCAGCTAAATATGTGTTACTCTGGTATGGGTCACATTGATGATAGAGATTGAAGGTGTGAAAGAGATGGTGGGTATGGGTATGCCCACCTTATGACATTTGCTTGTGGTGGTAGTACTCCCAGAATGCGATGTGCAACAGTAAACAAACATGATGCCAAACGATAGGGTGAAATGATTGGATTTATTTGGTAGGAAGAGTTAATCACTGGCTGCTTTGCAAGTAAGAGTGCTAACTACTGTAGGCTTTTTGTAGTATACAATAATTTAAGCTGGTACAGTCTTCATTTCCTGACAAATTTCTGCAAGCATCAAGTGTGTTAAAGAGCATTTGAGTTCCCATCATCCAAGGGGCAGCTGATA
Source organism: Athene noctua (assembly GCF_965140245.1). NCBI lineage: Eukaryota > Metazoa > Chordata > Aves > Strigiformes > Strigidae > Athene > Athene noctua. Next base: position 25,757,471 of record NC_134038.1, on the reverse strand, counting down.
GACACATCACTGAGGGCTATGTTAGATATTGCCAGTACTACAGCACAATTTAGAGCTATTTTGACCACTGTGAAGACAGCAGTTGGGCATCCTGAAGAAGTTGTAGTGGATGGAAGACAGTGTGTGATGATCAAGAGCTCTCAACTCTTTACCACAGAGATGGCTATGAGTTTGATTACTGCAGAGTTTTTTGCAGTGCCCTCAGTAAGAGGGCCATATCTATTTATAGAGGGACTCAAGGCAGTTAATACCCATCACTGTCACCCAAGTTGGCCACATCCAGAAACCTTCTAAAGAGACAATGATATATTCAAGAAGAAGAAGGAAGCTCCAACCATTTCACAGTATTCCTCTTAACAACCCAGTTGGAAGTTATGCTTATGATACTAGTAGTTTTTTTTCTTTCCAATCCTATTTGGATTCAGGGAGGGAGATGGTTCTCTTTTTTTTTTTTTTTCTTTTAGGGAATATGATACTATGTAAAATGCTATTACTATGTTCTGGAGAGCATTAGAGAGGGGTTTTTTTGATCCCTCAGTCTTATTTACAGGTCATTCTGAGAATACTACTGTCAGTTTAGCAAGGGAAGTGCCTTCCCCTTGTTTAGACCTACTCCATGCCAAGCAGAGACCCATCTAGATAAAGCTAATTAAAAAGCGGGAACCATGGGGACGTGTCTGAGCTGATACCTGAGTCAGGCCTAAACGACAGGTGCCCTCCTGTTTTAGGGATTGTCAAGATTCCCATGAGGCCATATGGAAGAGGAATTAGGTACCTTTGGTGAAAATCTAGCAACTAGTCCAGGAGTTAGATTAGTTACCCATTTGTTGAGAGACCAGAGATCATCTGCATCCTCTGTAGCCAGAGAGGTTAAGACCTATAATACTCACCATTTTATCTGGCAGACACAGCGTCTGTCTTCAGGCACTGAAGTAAAGGTGGCATTTAAAAATTTGGAGAAGGAGTTGTGATTAAATGGGACTTATCATTTCATAAAAACAAGAAAATTCTATACTCTCAAAATACGTTTTATGAGATCTAATCTTATCATCAGTTTTAATTTCCTTGACTGTGAAAGTCTTGTGTAAGATGAGGAACTTTGGAAGGTAAAGCAGGCTGAGCTATCCATTGGGCCCTTATTTCTCAAAGAAAACTCTTGAGGCAAAGACAGAAAAATTTTCCTGTTGGATGCCTTTCCTTACCTCTGTTTTGAAGCAGGATGTTGTTTTTTTGATCTTTGAGTAGCATTTCAGGAAAATACCTCGTTCTTGTTGTGAGGTCTTTATTCTGGAGGTTGCACTGTAATTTTGGTATCTCTGAAGGTTTTTCCAGTATTAGTCTGTGCTGGTAGCTTTAACGGAGTACTTTTTTTAATGATTCCAATTTTTCTTTTCTACAGTACAGAAGTTGTTTTAGTTGTCTTGTTAACGCACTTCCTTTCAATGCCAAATGTATATCGTTCCTGGTCATGAGTTCAAAACTTTGTTGTTGCACTTATATTTTCAGCCTGTTTTCTTTCTGTACAAAAATAAGATTAAAAGTCAGTTTGGAATGAATGAGTCATACTATTCTGTTGTAAGACGATATATTTTTATTTGATAGGAATTACTCTTCTGCATATTTGCTGGATTTATTACCCAATAGTTACTCGGGTAACCAGTGTCTGTAATGAGCAGAACACACTGAGATTTCTAAGGAGTGGTCCAAAAAGAGGTTGATTCTTTTCCTCTTTCCGGTCTTGCAATAATTTAGTCTCTTGTCTGTGTCTTCTTCCTTCCAGCATCACTAAAGTATATTTATTAGACATGGCCATTATCTTATTCTAAAAGAGCCTTCATACTCCAGCAGGGCTTTGAATGATGAGGAAATTAAATTTAAGGTCATCTTTAGGGAGTTTTCTGTCCTCTTTATTTCAGAAGAAAAAGGCTTCTGAATTATGGGGAGTTTAAAAACATGTCAATTCCTAGTGACTGAAACATAAAGTAATAGCAGTCTTCCTGTAGATAGCAACTACTTAGTTTTTTATGTTTGAGGGTTTAACAAATTTGCTGTAGAGGAGAGATTTTGTTGTTGAAGCAGTGTGTTACAGGGAAACTGCTCAGTTCATGTGGTTTAAATCAAGTCAGGATAAAGAAGTTTATTGATTGATTTATATATGATATGCAATTAGCTGACAATCATTGAAGTATATTTTGAGCTTAATATCATCAATACAACAGATAAATGCAATACCAGCCACTTACAAAATGGTAACATGCAACTACAGGTTTCCAACTTCACTTCTGTAACTGATCCCAACATGTGCCACAGGCATACAAAGACTTGTGTGCACACGCACACATCCCTCTCGCAGGCGTGGGGTGTGCAACTCCCCCTCCGATGGGTATGCAGGGTCTCCTGCCTGCACACCCCCACTGTGGGAGACATGGGTGCCCCCAGCCCCCTATGATCCCAGGGCCCCACCGCCTCCTGCCACCCCCAGGAGGTGACCCTGCACTCCTGGGTTGGAGGTTCCAGGGGTGCCCCCCGTCGTGGCTGTGGGAGAGCTGGAGGTGGCTGCTGGGAGCACCTGTGGGCGGTGGGGGTAGCACTGCTAGGCCCTGACAGAGCCCCCAGTGCTGCAGGACTACATCAGACAGGTTTACACCAGCCCTGGCAGCTGCTGCTTCCACTCCACAGTTTTACCCCCCTGCCGTTACAACGTTACATCGGTTTTTTAATCGTTCTTTTCAGGCTGGTTCCTTCTGTTTCAAAAATACCACGGTAATTTCCTGGTTACTGCTAATGGTCCCCCTTCCTCTGTCATGGGATCACTTGGGGCAAATATCCCTCTGACAGTCTGGGTCACACTGTTTGCACTCCCATCTTTATTTTAGCAGACATTATCATCTAGGCTATTTGCCAAGAGTGGGCTGTGCAAGCACTCCTACCTCAGTGTCATAATAAAAAATACAAGTGGTCCGGAAGAATTTCACAGATCAATGAAATGTCACCTTTTTTGTCTCCAGGTGCTGAAGAAGATGAGGACAGTGCAGTGGTAACAACATCCAGAACACTTCCAAAGTTACCAACAACCAGTGATGCATCTCGGGCTGAGACCACCACGGTGAAAATGCAGACCAAGGTGTCTGCACAAACAAAGGTGCGTGGCTGGAAGGCAATACTGTTTGCAATGGGTCTGCTGTACCCCACTGGTACCTTGATGTTAACTTTGTTTGATTTATATCGATTAAATAGTCCCCACAGACTTAATGTTACTGCAGCCTTTTATATGAATACAGAGCTGCTCAGTTTCATTCCTACTAGGAAGTCTGAATTTCACATGAAAGAAAAGAGACATGCAAAAAAACCCTTCTCATGATACCTTTGAGTGCAAGCTGTACTTTTTTTATATCTCTCAAAGAGTTATTAAAAAATTCTACATGAAACTTCACTTCTCCAAGGAGAATGTTGTGTGGTTTGGCTGTAGTTTGAACACTTGTCAGGTTCCATTTAGTATTTCAGTATTTTCTTCTACCACCGTAAGTAATATTGTCTGAGTTACCCTCAAAGGCATTCTGAAATATAACATACCTGATGTGTTAATTTCAGAATTATTTCATTCAGAGGCCTTATTCTGATAAACTCGGCAATATTTAACAGCTGTTTGCTAAATATATTTTCAGGGGGTTTAAACTTCTGGATAGTGTTTTTCATTCCAACACTGTGACGTCAGATAATCCAGTTACAATGTCTAGAACAGCTTTCTGTGCTCAAAAAGCTTCCCATGTGTTTGAGGGTGTTGTGGACTACATGCATGGAGCCACAGCTTTGTGGCTGCCCATGACAGGCAGTGACTGTACTGACTTGTGGTGCACCCTGTCTGTAAGTGAAGCTCTGTTTTCCTTTTTGTGCCACAGTCACCTGAAGAAATCGATAAAGAGGAAAGGCCTGAGACAGATGCCAAAAAAAAGAGTGATGAGCCAGGGGATGACACCGATGTGTTCACTGAGAAGCATTCAGAAAACCTCTTCCAGAGAACAGAAGTTCTGGCAGGTGAGGCGGCGTTTGCTAAGGTCTACCTCACCAGAAATACCACAGAAAATGGAGGGGATCCATATCAAATAATGCAAACTCAGCGCTTGTGTTTTCTTGGTAGATTCTGAAACATGTTCATAGTGGGTAGCTAGTGGTTGATTTGATGGGAATGAGATGGGCATCTGCTGGAGTTACTTAATAGTGAAGTCTGTAGCTAATTGATTTGCACCCACAAGTTGAATACTGCCTGCTGAATATCTGAAGCTTCCACAGCTCAGAAAGGGAGTTGTAATTTGGATTGAAGCTTGTGGTATAGAAATGTATTTCCTACCCTCGCTCCCAAGAGCACATTGGTGTCTGGTCCATCTGGTGCAGATGGACATTGCCTGGGAGGAGCTCATGGTAGGAGTGGGTGGATGGAGAGGGATGGATAAGCACCATCCTTAGGATAGAGAGGTCTGTTTCCATGCAATAACCCAATGGCCACCAGTGTTTTCTCTACATGTGAGGCTTTTTTGGCATAAGACCAGTGTATACAGGTATACTTTTCCCCCACATCCTCAGAGGGGGCATTGGGAGCCATGGCAGTCACACAGTTTTGACCGCATCTTCCTATGAGTATCAAAACATGAAATAGCCTTAATATCCGCATCAGTGGAAGCATGGAGGTTGGTTCTTGAAGTCTAGTTGGAGTTGATACTTGCTACACACTCGCAAGTGCATAATGAATGTAATGCTTCTGTTCTTACAGCTCCATGAAATGTGCTCTCCTGTTACTCATCAACAGGAAATTCATTTCCATCTAGAGTCAGTGAAAACTGGTGGAGGAAAGGGAAAGCCGGTTTCTTAGCTAGTGTAACAGAATAGTTCTTTTAAGGCTGAAAACATTAACTGTTGAAAAATGAGTTTGAAAGAGACTTAAGTGTTGTTATTATTATAAATTAAGAGAACTTTATGCTCTGGCAATACTGGTGACTATTAACTGAGGTTTGGGAAAACTTTTAATAATTTTTTAGAACTGTGTATTGTTGGATCACTGACTTGTAGGTGGAATGTCCTTTTAAATGTTTGCCTTTATAAACACAAGCAGGCTTTCTGAGAATATATTTCAGGATTATTAGTATAGTTGCATAATGGGAGCCTTTTTCTGTAATTTGAAAGCAATGGCAAACTCACTGTGTGAGATGAAAAAGAAGCATGGTGCTAAACTTATTTTTCCGGCATATTTTGAATCTCTGTTTCTTTGATTACAGCTGTTATTGCTGGCGGAGTTATTGGTTTTCTTTTCGCAATCTTCCTTATCCTGCTGCTGGTATATCGCATGAGAAAGAAGGATGAAGGCAGTTACGACCTTGGTGAACGTAAACCATCCTGTGCTGCCTATCAAAAGGCACCTACTAAGGAGTTTTATGCATAAAATTCCTATTTAGTGTCTCTATTTATGAGATCACTGAACTTTTTTAAATAAAGCTTTTGCATAGAATAATGAAGATTTTTTTTTTTTCATTAAAGAGCCATTACGGCACCTTTATGATAAAATCCCATTGTATTTAAAACTTTTCATGTATTCCTTTAAAAATGTAAAATTAAAACTTAACATTTGCAGTGTTCTGTGAATAACAGTGGCAAAGCATTATTTTATAAAACCATTGATGTTCACTGAATCATTTTTAAAACTTTATGCATAAATATAAAATAATGAAAATTATTGTTTTATCCTATGGTTCAATGAAAGTTGTTTAATTTTTGTCGGCATGTCTCAGATTGATCTTACAAATTAGTTTTTATTTCATTAATTTATCTGTTTCCAAAAAATGCCTTTTTGTAGTTGTCATGGTGCAATTTGTCTTCAGATAATTCAGATAACAGTAACTTTTAGTGTAAATGTAATTTTTCAGCTATGTAAACTTTAACCTCCACTTTGTATAAATTTAAGTGTCAGAATATCAATTTTACACTTTGCATTGTTTCTCAGCATACCTGTAGCTTCAGTGAGATTCGTAACAGCAAATTAATGTGTAAAATTGGATTATTACTACAAACTGTATAGTCGTATTCTTACTAAACAAATCTCCTGTAAGGAAGATTTGGAGTAAGCTACTGACAAACCTAAGCAAACCCAAAGACTCTAACAGTATTTTGAGAAGTTGCTGCAGATTTCTATGGCCACTGTATTTGTTAATTATTTGCAATTTGCAGGTACAAGTAGGGGTTTAAATTTTTGTTCTTTAAAAATGCATTTAAGTCGTAAATGTCTTTTAAAGCCTTTGAAGTGCCTATGATTATATGTAACTTGTCGCAGACTGGTGTTAATGAGTATATAACAGTAAAAGAAAATGTTGGTATTTTATAAGCACAGACAATTCTAATGGTAACTTTTGTAGTCTTACATGGATAGACATAATTGTAATTTGGGAACATAAACACTACTGAATAAATCATGTGGCCTAATACTGAGAATTCCATTGTGATATACTTTTGTACGCTTTTCATTTTATGTCTACTTGCTTATGTTTTCATGTCACTGAATACATATAGTACATCTTAAAAATCCAGGCCAAAAAAAAAAGGCCGTTGATCAGGCTGATCCTTGGACCAGATTTATTGCTGAAGTGGCAGAGAAAAGTGGGAATGTTTAAGTCTTGCATCTGGTGTATGAGTTATGAGTCATTCAACCCTTGCGTTATATTTAATGGCAGTATTGACCTAGACCTGTTCTTCCTGAAAATGTTGTTTTCCATACTGTAAAATTCAAAGGAGTACCCAGGTTCATTTATTGTGTATATCGGTTTTTGATTTGTTGTTCGGGTTTCTTTTTTCCCTGGCCTTTTGGAGAATTTTGGTTTATTCTGCTCGGACTCCAGCAGAAGAGTTGAGACAAGTGGAATATCTTCATAAGAGAAGAAAGAAATATTCCAAGTAGAAGAGAAAATGCTCTATTTCTTAGACCTCAGATGGGTGTTGGCTAGAGGGACATGTGGAGAAGACGATAGTCTGCCTCCTTATATTATGCTTTGTAACAGACAAATGGCTTCGTCTTCTGCTCTGTTAACCTCCTGATTTTTTATTTTTGAGATTTCCAAAATATAGGTGTTCAGGACATCAAGCTGAAACTGCTTCTCAGAAATGGCAGTGTATTGTAAATAAATTCTGGTAGCTCTTCAGAAAAGAGTTGCGTAACTTGGATTTGTTGCTCTCCCAAGTTCAGTGGTCATTTAGGAACAAACAAATGCTATCCTGTGCTAAAATATTTAATATATTGCTTTTTAAATTACTTATACTTACTGGCAAGTTTTTCAAAGCCATACAAGTTCAACAAGTAAAAACAGGGTAAGAATTTAACAGGTATATCTTATTGTGCAATATTTAGTGAAATTCAATTAGTAAAATAACTGCTTGAAATAACTGTGCCAAGAAATGAAATTTTCTGGCAAATGCTGTGCCACTGCTGTAAAATAAAGCATTTGTTCAAGTGCCAAAATAAAGTCTACCATGCCTAAACTAATACTTTATTTGTATAGTCTGACATCCAGTTTTTTGAAGCCCACTTTGCCCAAGGTAGTAGATCTGAATTTTCTTTAAGGGTACAGTGAATATCACTGTAAGTATAGCTATAAATATTAAACACCAGATAAGTTGTCTCCTCCTTCTTCATAAGCAAATTGATATTAAGAAGCTCTTTTCCTTTTATTTATGTTAGACTCTACCTCTGTATCTAATGTACAGGACACTTTATCCAACATAGACATCTGTTGTAATTATGCAGGCTACCAAATGTTATGCTTGTCTGGTTCCTCCTGCATCTGCTTACAAGCAAAAGTAATGGTAAAGTTTCAGCTCTATCTCACCACTCACCTTTTTCAACTGTACACATCCATTATCTGCTCTGTTATATGCAGAAGAGGTTTAATGCTTCAGCTATGTACACAGACTTAAATATTGCAGTCCTCCCACCTTCCCTAACAAAAACCTGAAACTTCTTTAACATGTAGTAGGCATGATAATGACATTTATCATCTCGCAGTCTCTTTGCCTTTCTGTTTTCAGTGCCAAACCATACTGTTAGGGAAAAATTCTAATGGAGCTATCATCTCGATTATAAATATTGGTTCAGTTTTCAGCAGTCTGAAAACCAGGCTGATGCAGACACCCAGCTTCCAGCAACTCTGTTTAGAAGAAATGGGCAGCTGAATGCGCGTCTCTTACACTGAGGCTTCCTAGCACGAGTTGGTCTTCGGGTTTGTTTCCCTTTTGTTCTCCTCTTCCTGGATGTGTTTCTAGCAATGCTCTGGCTACTTGTGGATGTTGCTGGGCAGCTGGGAGTCCCAGTGCCAGGCTGTGGATGCTGCGCCGCCTGCCCGCAGCTAGCAGTGGCATCTGTACCTCTAGGATGGCTTTTCCTAGAGACCTTCGGCTCTTCTCTGCTGCAGCCGCTGTAACAGCTCTCAAACTCCTCAGCAACCTGATATGAAGTCTTGTGATTGATAGGCTCTAGTGCTTATCAAAATGCCATTTTGCTTTGATTTACCCTAGGTCATAAATGGTTACTTCCTCATAGATTCTCTGCAAATGAAACCCAATGTAAGTTTCATAAAAGTTATGTTACTCGCCTTTGCTTTATTCAAGTAAAAATAACTTCAGAAGTTCAGTTTCTAGTTCCTCTGCTTGCCATCTTTACAAGTGAATTGTAGCTCATGTTTACAGGCTGCACAGCTAGCTTTTCCTTCACTTTGAGCACTGCACTTCATTAAAATAGGATAAATTAAAACCAGAATTGTCTTCTTGTATCTCCTAACAAGAGAACAGCATATTTGTAACTTTGGCTAGCTGTTGCTCTTTTTTTCCCTTGGAGCTGTGTATTGAAATGATGGTGGAGTGCGGCCTTAAATGACAGATACTATTTTTAAGCAACAAAGGGAATACAGGAAACTGTTGTGAGGAAAAGGGTATCCAGATAAACAAAAACTATTGGTGTGAAGGAGATGATGATAGTGTGCTGAGTATTATATTCTTTGCTCAAGTAAGCAAACAAGGAGAAGGTAAAAGGAAGCTGAGGGGAAAAAGATCTCTAAGGAAACTATTATTCTTACAGATGGAAATAATATAGCAATTTTTTTTAAACTCGCAATCAGTTATATTTGTTACTTAGTGCTTGCTTAATCAGACTGGCATAATTTCCATTCAGGAATTTGCAGTATTGTCCATTTTTAATTAACATTAATATTAAATTTGTTACATTTAAGGTCTTGCCTGTATATCACAGAGTTCTGAACCTTGGTGAGAAAACTCTGTGCTGTGAACTTTCATTAGAGCATTGCCTTTCCAAAACTTTCTTCATCTTGAGAAAGCATGACTGCTGTACAGTTTGTCTGAGAAAAGATATAGCAAGTTATCTGCCTCCCAGCACGTCTTCTGGTCCTGGGATGGTTCGTGGCTGGAGCAGAAAGGCAGTTTTGCTAAGGAACTGGAGCAGGAGATGGGGACGCTGACATGTGAGTTTCATTTCCTCCTGACTCCTGGGCTGACCAGACGCTGGGTTCAGCTGTGTGGGTGGGAGTGAGGGAGCTATAACCCAACCCTGTCAGTGGAAAAGATGCTTTGCTGAGATTTCTTCCCCTGTGAAGGAAAGTAAGTTCTATATTTTTTGCTCTGAAAACAAACAAATGATAAAACTTAAGCTCAGTACAGCTAGAAATGGAAATGTGGGCTCCTGCCCTCAGCCCTGTGAACCAATTTCACGTGTGCATCAGATGTGCGGAGGAGCTGCTCGCGTGGGTGGAAATCTGAAAAACCCTTGCAGTATCTGAGCTTAGTTTCTAGCAGGGGTGGGTGGGGGAGGGGACAGGGACCATGTAAAACTGCAGATATTAATTTGGGGTGAGTAGAAAGAAGGCAGGAAGAGAAATTGTCCTGACAGCCCATGCTTTCCACTGGAAGTTGCAAGGCATTTTGTTTTCTTGAGTTACTGCTGTCACACTGAATTTGCTCTAAAGAGCATTAGTAGGCAGGAGAGTGGGCAGGTGTTGGTGTCATACCCTGAGAGATGCTCTTGGTTGCACACTGCTTCCCAGCACATTGGAGATCTGCACTACCTGTTGCAGACGTTGCCAGTCACAGCTTCTGCTGGCTGCTCAGCACCTGGTTTTGCAGAGGAATTGCTACAGCAAAACGGGTGGAGGGCCTGCAGGATTGACCCCACACGCTCCTGCTGCCCACAGGAGGCGCTCGGAGAGTGGCAAGAGGCAACTGTTAGGGTGCTGCATTGCACTTGGAAGGGTCTGGGTTGTCTTCTGTCATTGAAGGTGGGAAGAAACGGATGAGGCATGCAACTGTAGCTTTGCAGTTTAGATGTGTTGTGTATTTAAGCAATTTTCCATTTCTTTGCCATGCTTGGGAGATGCCAAGCTTTCACTACCCCTAACTCCTTCGATACCAAATGTGTTCATGGTGTAGCCTGGAGAGCTCTTGAAGTTTTAAATTCATGTTGCACCTTAAAAACTGTCCTGTAGTTGGGCTGGGGCTGAGGGCCACTGTCTCTCATGGCTGAAGGTCAGGTCCAAAGCATTCCTCAAGCCTGGCAGTTCAGCTCCAGCCCAAAGTGAGAGGAAGTAGGAATGCTTGTGAAAAACTTCCAGAAAAATATTGCAAAACCCATAATAGTTTGTTGAAAATAAACAGAGCCCAAGTTCTCTGTAGGGGGTGACTTTAATTCATTTAGATTTCTTCTGGGGCATTATGCAATCTTTTTTCCCATGGATCTTTTGTTGATTTGTTGAGTGCAGAGGAAGCTTCTTATTTTCTTCTATTTTTAATCCAAGTGCTGACGTATAATGAACAATAATTCCACCAGACAAGCTACTTGAAGCTTATCTATTGGTGGGAAACCAAGCTCAGTGGAGGAAAGAGTTCTGTGTCCTAGTTACCCACGCACCTTGTATGGCCGTATGTAGTCCGAGAATCCAAACAAAGTTTGGTGCCCATTTTCCTGAGCTCCTGTGGTGGAACAGCAACTTTCTCTAAATGCTGTGGCTCCCTAGAGGATACCAAAGAGAAATGGGAACAGACTTACTTTTTGATGTTTTCATGTCATAACCCGTAATACTAGCACTCATCTCCTTCCTACTCCCCTTTCTAAATATAGCAGCAGGGGAGAAGTCAACAAATGTCACACTAAACAGTACTGAAAGAGTGTAAAACTGTCCAAAGTTCAGTCTTCATCATGCATCCCTATAATTTTCTGTTACCGCAGAGCTAACAGAAGAGTGTCTTGTGAAAGGAAGAGAAGCATAGCATGTGCTTCCCTCTGGACCAGCTCACAGTGCCAGCTGAGTTAATGCTGACTTCAGGAAAAACCTCTTATTGGGAAGGAATAGCTTCTGGGGCCAAGACTCAGATGGCTGAGGGCACAGCTTAACTCATGCTTAGACTGAAAAGCTTCAGTGAAGGAACCTGCCTTGACCCGGTGCCTCACTGCCAGGCTAGCGGCTCTGCCACCTTCATGCTGTTGAGACAAAGCTTCAGGAACAGTTACAGCAAATCTTCATCATCTGAGCTTCATCCGATAGGAAAATCTTTCCTGAGAATCAGAGTCATCTTAAATTACTGACTACAATCAAAGCAGCAGTAAGAACCCTTTCTTTAAATCATCAGCTTTCACCTTGTTTTGCATGTGCTCAGGTATTTTCCTAAAGAAGATTGGTTTTCACTGGCTGGTAAACAAGACAACTTGTTAACTTGTAATTTAGTTTAATCTTTATGGTAAATTTTGTACTTTTTGCTCTGCAGGAGCACACACTATTTACATATTTGTGCTGTTACAAAGCTTAAGTTCTATTTTTATATTCTAGTTTTTCCATTCTGTTATGTTAAAAATGGTAAATAAATATTTATTTACCAGCTGATTCAGTTTATAGCTTTTATTTGTTTCAACTTGCTTTTCAATGGGAATTGAAATTTCATTAAGAATGTATAAAATTAGCACTTCTTATGAAGCAAAATATATTAGGTACCTCAGAACAAAGATTAGTGAAAACATATTTACCTTAAAGCATGTGTAATTATAGGAAGTAACATTTATTAGGCAAAAGCATTTTTGCTCATTATTGAATTGAATAATTCCAATCACAATGTCTGTTAAGATTTGAAAACCAGTAGGTCTCAATCTTTCTTCTTTTTTCCAATAGGTTGGAACAGTAGAAGCTTTCCTGCTTTTTCAGCTTCTAAGTGGTTTCATAAAAAAAGGCCTGAAAATAAAAAAAGGATAATTTTATATCTACAGAAGAGCTGTCAAAGAGTCTAAAGTTTTCTTTTATCATCTCAAAAACTGGTTACAGGTGCTCAGCCATGTGACTTCTCCCAATTCATGGTTTGATTTTTGTAACAGCTCTGGCAGTAGAAATCATCAGTTTTTCTCTGCTGTTCTGTGCTTTTTATAACACACATTCAACCACTAAAAGCTAAGTGGAATTTTACTTCAGCTTTTCCTGATGGGTCTTTTAATGCAGATTCTGAAACTCCATAGACTTGTTCAGCTCTGGCCCTCTTAGATTCTAAGAAATATTGTACCTGTCCTTAAAAAAGCAATATATTCTTTTACACAAGCTCTTAGTATATAATTTTTTCACTTTTCAGCACGTGTATCAAAGCTTTCTGTGATCAGACAGATTGCACATTTGAGTAAGAATCATGCCATCTTCTAAATACACCATAGAGGATCAGAAGAGGACTCCAAAACTTCAGTTAGTTTTGATAGTAACACATTGACTGTCTCGCAGAATGACAGTTTTTGAAGTTTAAATTATTAGTGCTATATTATTGCTTCTTGACTTCAGCAGCCTGTTCAGAGTCTTGGAGTTAAACCTAGAATGAAATACTGGTGAAGCTGAGTCTCAAAGCATGCATCCACACATTGAGTGAGGAGTTGCTTCTGTTTGCATTCAAATCCCACCACAAAATAAAAGACCTCTCACTGTTGGGCCTGTTCAGATGGTAACAAGCTATTTTGGCACTCAGTTTCTGCCTCTCCAAGAACGCTCTCCTTCCCAGTACAATGTCTAGCTGAACCATCATTACTCAGAGAAGTCACACTCCTGCTCAGCCTCCCATCTGTCTTTGTTAGATAGATATTTTGCTGTCTCATCCTGTATGAAGACAGTCTGTAACATGTTCAACACAGTTCAACCCAGGCCCAAGCTGTGCCCAGGGAGTAACTGTGTTTTCATGCAGGCAGTGGAGTTGCACTGGATGTCCTTTGAGTTTGGATCTCACCATTACAGTAGAAGTGTTATGAAAAAAGGACTGCTTTGATACACGGCAGGGTTCCCTTTACTCTTAAGTTCATATATCCAGAAATAAAAGATGTGTTTTACCTACATTTTTAAAAGTATCTATGGTTTTAAATTTGTTTTGGAGAAATATGTGTTGAATAAATCGAACCTGGATTTTAAGTAAGTTGAACCTGGATTTTATTTTCACAAAAATATTGAGATGAATAAAGGTACATAGCTGTGGTGGAGAGAGCTGCTGAGAAAAACTGTTTATAATTTAAATCCTATATCATAAGTAAAGTTATTTAGAGCAGTATTTAATGTATTTTTAATGCAAATATATAATTGATGTTAGGCATCCAAATGCCTTTGCTTTGTAAACACAGGAGTGGAGGAAGAGTCATGTACAGCGCTGGACCAATTGCTGCCTGAGTCCTGGCGATCCATAGGAATGCACAGAGAGGGCTCCTTGTACCTCTTGTTTTACATCAGGTGCCCATGCTCTGCTCTCTACCCATGGCAGCTCAAGTTGGTTTGTAAGGTAGATTCAAGTGGGAACACTTTCCACCAATGCTTAACAAAAACCTTTCTGTGTCATGGTAAAGCCATTGCCCCTGTAAGTAAACTTGTAGTGATCTGCAGGAGGAATTACACTGCCAGACTATGTCTTACTAGTAAGTTTTGCTGCCAGAACTTTTCTGGGGTCATGGATTGCTGACACTTTTATGTCCTTGAAGCATGTGTGTTCATCACTACTTTTCTGAGGTGCTGCATGCCCTTGCTGTAACAGCAGAAGGGCTGCTGCACACTGGGTAAGGACCCAGGGCTTGCAGCTGCCAACATCACTGTGTTCTTGGAGCATGCATACAGTGGCATTTTGCTAGTAGCTATATGTTGGCTTGTATTGTTCAGAGAGATTTCACTTCAGCAGGAGAGGCTGAATTTTGTTGGCTTACGTCAACTTAGTATGAGAATGCATAGAAACTTGGGGCAACTAATGCTGACTTCTGACAGAAAACCTGGACAGGCCCCAGCTAAGATGTGTCCCAAGAAAGCACAGCCTACAACCCACTGTTGGCGGATGTTCTGCTCTTGGCTGATGCTGCTCTTGATACCTGAAAAATATTATTTTAATATTACTTATTTAGTCTCTGACACAGCAGCAGAAAAGCTAGCAGAACTGTGTAGAAGAATGTATGCCATGAGGTGCTTGCTGTTTTTCTTTCACAATATCCCTTCCTTTTTCCTGATTCTATTAGGATATATTTATTTGCTGCCAGGCTGCGTAAGTGGAAAGACACACAAGTCAGGGTCAAGCTTGGACACTTCTTCCTAGGGAGAACTGAAAAACAGTGCATCTTGGAAACTTAGGAATGTTTCTTTTCAGCTGCTTTAATTGAAAAAGCAGAGGAAATAAAAGCTTAAGTGTGCATTAATTAGCAGTCCATATTTACCTGCCTACTGTGCAAAGCAACAAAGAAAAAACTTAAATGAAGAAACCACCTTCTAGTGGTACTGAAATACAATGTGGAGCTAGAGAAGACTTTTGGGAGACTGTGTCAAAAAATAGAAAATGCTTTGGTAAAGTAAATAAATGTCATAAAATGAAAATTGAGATCATGCTTCTAAACAAGGGTAGCTGGTATATTGGTAACTCCCTCAGGCTGATACAGTGTGCTCCCACTTCAAACACCTTTTGTGTTTGGACCTGTGCTGGCAGCTTTTCAAAGGAATCTTGTACTTTCTTTCCTCCCCCTCCCCACTTTGCATAATAATTAGTATGTGAGTATGCTTGTGATTTCTTCTTATTATTTTAATACAGTCACATTTTAGAGACTTCAGTCTAGTTTGGAGCTCCACCGAAGCAGTCCTTGCTCCAAAACCATGCAGCCTAAATGGACTAGAAAAACAAAGCACAGCAAAATACCATCATCCATCATCCCTGTTTCGTGCAGGTACCAAACCACCGTCATATCAGAAGAGATTCAGGATCCATTCAGGCAGTATCCTGTGCCTAAAAGCACACTCCACCAGTTGCTTCATATACTGTATAATAGAAAGTGAAAAAAAATCGAGCAGTAAGAAGTGTCATCTGTCCTCACATTAGATTTCATTCCCCTCCCAGGAGTTAGATACCAGCTTATTCCCCAAAGCACCAAGTTACAATCTGATAATTCTGATTATTTTTGACATCTGTGTATATGCAATCCCTCTCTTGAATATTAAGTTCTTGACTCTGACACTGTTACTACCAGTGTAATCGCAACAATCTTGTAAAGATACACCCATATGGAGACCTTCAAGCACCTGAAGAGTCTTAATGAATTGAAAAATATGCAAGATATATCACACAGGTGATTTCTGGATGGTGGGGCTAGGATTTTGCCCAACATAGCAGCTTAGTCTGGGAAACTGAGCACAGGTCTCCTCAGCTCCAGCCTCTCTCTGATTTATAATTACAATCCTGAGGAGGGAAGAACAGCAATCCAGAAGTCCTGAAGCTGCAAACTACGGGATAACAAAAGTATGCATTTAGTGAATAATGCAAAATATGAGAAAATAATGTAAGAGATGGGTGTGATGGAAATACCTTTCCCGAGGCTAAGTGGCTATTGATGTGTTTCAAACCCATAAACAGATTTGTGCATGTTGCTGGCTGAAGAGGTTTGGGGGGTGGAGCTCTAGGTTTTGTTGTTATGTCTCTTTACTTGCTCTTACTTATTGCTTCTCAGGCAAGGAAACCAGAAGTCATGAGCAGTGTGTTCTTTTCCCTCTGACTTGGGATTAATGACAGCCATGCCAAGATTTCTCCATCCTTCTATTTGATGGTGGGAAAAAAGGATGACTCATCTTGATTGACCCCTTGGCTGTGGAAGGATTAACAAAGGAAACTAATTCAGGAAAAAATAATAGGAAACCAGTTTTGGGAAGTGATTTAATTGCAAAGGGAGCAAATGAAGAGAGAAGGAATCACTCTCAGGAATCAACCAAAATCCTAAATTCAAATACTGCAAGTACAGTTTTACATGGGCTTGTTTATGCAGACCTACACTATGTTCTGTCTCTTGTTGGAAGCAGAAAGGAAAGCCATACATTAGTGGTTAAATTCAAGATGTTGTGGGTAAAACAGCATAACCTTGAGGATGGAATATTTTCTTGCATGCCTTACAAGGATATATTAATAACTATTTAATCACTGCATATAATCTCTTTGGGAGATGGACACTTACAGCCTACAGGGCACGATATGTAAAGAATATACAGAATGCACAGGAAAGAGATGGGTAGATAGGTAGAGCTCTAAGAGCCATTTACTTGTGTAACATTTTTATTTAAACAGTTACTTGATTACCCTCAGTGGAACAGGACTCTCAAGAACTACAGCAGTCTGAGAGGAACGTTATTGTTGCATCCTACTGGCATGCTCCATGATCTGTATAGCAGGGGACACAGCCCAAGCTGTGAAAACGTACCATCCAGACTGTGTACTAAAAAATACAAGTGAAAAAATACAAATTAATCACCTCAAATAAAGGTTGGAGGAGTTAGGTTGGCAGGGACAGCCATTATCTTATAATAACGCGTGTTTCAGCTCCCACCTCAAGGTGCACGCCCATGAAGCTCATTAGTATTACAGTCTTCTCACTTAGGGAGAAAGTTCATGAATATTGAAATACCGTGTTGAGTATTAGAGGGAAATTCTTCACTGTCTTCCTGCTACAGCAGGTTTTTGGAAATGCACCAAGGGCTTTTACCCTAAAAACACTTACCTGTAAGCACCTGGGTAGTCCCGTTGACTTAAATAGAAGCAATTGAGAGCTTCAATTCAAGTGTTTGCAGATTTAGACCCATGTTTGTATTTTAAGCTCTTATCTACAGAAGAAATTGCACTCATTTACCTAAGTGTTTTTATAAACACACCTTTATTTAAATGAGCACAATGTTACTTGTGCAGGAGGCCGCCATGCAAGGAGCAGTGTCCCTATCCTGGTTCCCCACAGTGTGAAGGCAGCAATGGCTCTCAGCCAGCTGGAAGCCGTCCCCGCACCACACGGTATCTCCGTGCTGTGCAGCACCCAGGGAGAACCAGGGAGAAGGCCGCTACCACCGCCCAGGCAGCAGAAAAGCCTCCTCGTGCCTCCTCTGTTTGCGGTGTGCCCTCGCACCACTAAGGCGCCCGCCCTACAAAAACGCAATCCCGTGTAGCAGGCAGCCCCTCGCACCGGAGGGGTTTCTCCCCGGGAAGGGCTGGTGCTTGGACGGGAGGCTTTAGGCCTCCTCCCTGAGGCCGGGGTCGGGCGGGAGCACCCCGGGCCGGGCCCGCCTCGCCTCAGAGGGGCCTACGAGCCGCCACGGCCTGACCCGCCGACAAGGAGGGGGACGCCCGGCCTCGCCCGCAACGCAGCGCCGGGCCCGGGCCCTGAGGCCGCTTCCACGCAGCTTCAGGCGGCCTCAGCGCAACCGGCACCCGCCGGGCCCGGGCGGCGGCCCGCCCCCTTCGAGCCCCGCGGCGGCTCCTCCTCGCCCCCCCACAACCGGGCGGGCGGAGGCGGGGGCAGTGCTGGCGCCGCCGCAGCCGCCCGATCCGCGCGGGGAAGGTGCGTGTTTGCTCTGCTCCCCTCTTCATCCTCCTCCTCTTCCTCCTCACAGCTGGCCGGGGTCCCCGCGCGGGCAGCGCTCGCCCGGGCTGCCAGCCGCCGCGGGAGCGGGGCTGCCGGCGCCCCTCCGCCGGGCTGCAGCGCTCTCCCGGGGCCGCGCCTCTCGCGGGGGACCCGGCCCCGGCGCCTGGCAGGGGGCGAAGAGCGACACGCAGGCCGCCATCCCCGGCGCCTCGGCAGGGCTCGGCCCCGTCTCCTCCACTTGCCGAGGCCTTGCTTTAAGGCCCTGCCAGCATGTGCTGGGCCTCCCCGCCCCGAAGTGGGGCCGCCAGGCCGCAGCCGCGGGTGCGGCCGGGCCAGCCCTGCCCTGGGTCGGTGGGCTGGAGCCCCCCCGGCCTGGCGGCGGGGACGTCGGGCCCACCGTGTGCCCGGCCTCCACCCTTCTCCGGAGGGGCACAGACAGAAGCTTGGTCGCCCTTCAAGGACGTGGACACTCCATCGCGTGACAAGAAATGCCTGCTTACCCTCTCGTGCCTCTTAATTTAAAACCAAATATCGGCCCTAAGTTGTAGATGGCTGTCAGGCACGTGCTGTGGGACGCACGGCCGGCATTAGGCAAAGCATGGTGCTCTGCCGTGATCCTGAAACCAGCGGAGTTGACAGCAGTCACTGACTTAAAGCTCTGCCACTGCAAACGGATAAACCTGTAAATACCAGATGGGTGCATTAGGTATTTAATTATGTGTTACAGCATACTTCATAATGAAGAGGTCCCAGCATGTAAGGTGGTTTAGTGCTTCTTGAGGAGGAAATTCTAGTAACTAATACCCATTAGATTTGTGTTGACAGGACTTTATTCTTCAAAGACTGCCTTTATTCAAATTGATGCAAAAGGAAAAAGTATATGAGAGGCATTTATATATATATATATACACACAATTTTTATATATGTGTATATGCATATACATATTTTATAGAAGTACTGAAATATACATGAGGGAGAGAAAAGTGAGATATAAAAACCCATGAAAAACTAAGTTCTGCGAGCTGAATCTGATTTTACTAAGGAAGCTTTAGATACAGAGGAGCTTTTTGAATCTAGTGGTTGCATCTAACAAATTACAAGCCTGCTGGTAACTATTGAAGAGAAAATTCAAAATACAAGCACTGGATTTCTGTTTGCTTGTTGATTACTTGTTTCTTCCTTCAGACTGCAGAATTTTTGGGACTTGACTTTCCTAAGTGGTGCACGATCACCCAGAGCAACTGCTCAGACAGGGCCATACACATGCAACACCTGAAATCCTGATTTCTTGTTTTGTAAGCCTTAATTTTCAAAACTTTGCCTGTCTGGTTTTCACTCTGTTCAAAATCAGATTAATTTTTACTGTTTCTGGAGATAGTTCCACGTCTGCTTGTCCTTTTGTATCAAAAGACTGTAAGAGTCTTGTAATCTATCGATGAAAAGGAAGCGTGTGGGTGTTTCTTATAAAGCAATACTTGGTATGACTGTAGAATGAGTTCCCTGTGTGGGAATGGAAGAACTGCCTACATCTATGTCTATCTAGAATCTCTATTTTAGCTTGAGAAATTAATAAGATTTAAGCTAGGGTGACAAAAGTTGGCCTTGATTTTGCTCTGGTTATTCTTCTGTGAGGATGAAAGCTTTTATGAAAAGTCTTTCTCATGCTTACCTACTACCGCTTCTTAAAATCACCTTCCGGTTTTGTCTGGTGCTCCGTCTGTTAGATTATTATTTTGAATAAAACCTCAAAATGCTTCTTTCCCCAAAGAAACCCTACAAAGCCTGCCATTTCCATGAGAGCTACGATGTCCTTTTTTTCCTTGTAAATTTTGACTCCTTTCTTTAGACATACCCACTTTATCTTGGGTAGCATCTATCAATTGTGCCTTGCAGTCTGTTTTGCTTTACCAAAACTTCAGTCTTTCAGGTGAAGTCTGTGCAGATAAACTTGGATCAGAGCCACCGCAGCTTTAGAGATTCATACAAAGCCTTTGTCTTACCCAGTCTTGTTTCTTAGTGTTTAAAATACATATAATTCTTTTGAACAGCAGAACAATAAGATACTAAATCAGATAAGAACAGATTGCAAATCTGGGCTGGGGAAGAACAACCTGGCATTGACCCCTGTTGGGAGACATCTGTCAGTAAAAGCTCATATAAATTCTTATTTGTTTTATAACACAGTTTTGCAAATGCCTGCATGTCTTTAATGCCAAATCAGGAAAGAAAGCAACTTACAGAGTCTCTTATTGTTGATATAATTGCAAGAACTCGTAATACACATGGGATTCTTTTATCTATTGCTGCTATAGTGTATAAAACTTTCTTGTTTTAAGATTGAAAACTTTGTCTGTCATTTCTTCCTTCCTTTCCAGTTGTGGGAGGATGAAGATGAAGGATGGCAGTACATCTAAGAGATAGCAGCTGCAGGGGTGAAATATTTTGCTTAAAAAAGTACTTTGTGCGTAGAAATGTACGAAATGATTACAATCTTGAAGCTCTACGGTTCTTTCTGTTCTGTCTCAACAGGAAATATTATCTGTCAAAAACTGCATTGCAGTAATCTTTCACGTTTTTGTTACCAAATGTCTGCAGTAATCTTAAAGTAGTGAAATAAATCTAAATTCTTTCTTCACTTGACCCCCAGTCACTTACATTTTCACTGTGATGGCAATAGTGAATTTTTAGCTCTGATTTGTAATCTAAATGCCAATTACTCAATTAAGTCAGATTTTCTGACAGAATCTGTGGAGAATGCCCTACTCTTTTTTGTTTCAGTTTTTCAGTAGAAGAAAAAAATTGTATGTCAGTCTGAGAAATATGTTAACCTTGTTAGCCTGTAATTTTTAAAATGATAATTTGGGTGCCTTGATCTTACAGGAGACTTGATTTCTGGTTTTGAGACAGACAAAATGGACCTGTGGTGTGGAGTTTGATTGTTGGTTTGGTTGGTTTTTTTTTTTTAATGAAGAGCATTCAGGCACCCAGCTCATTTGGATTCTGTTTTTCCATCCTGGTATTAATAATAGTAATATTTTCTCAGAGTCTTTTGAATCTCATTAACATAGATCTGTTTGATGAGTTTTCTCCACAGTGGGTGAGAGAAAAATGTGAAAATCCCTTTGGTGCTCTTGCTGCCAAGAGGGATTTGATAGAAGTATCTAATGAACAGACATACGGATTAAAATGCATCTCTAAGAAGTTACTTATCTGTTTTGGCAAAATGGTTCTCTGTACTACCCATTGCAATCAGAAGTGTGGTAAAAGACCTGTAATCTTAAAACCTGACTTTAAAACACACTAACGCTATTTTAGAAAAGAATAATTCCAGTCAAATTTATCTCAGTTCTCTAAGATAAATTTTAAATCAATGATCTTTATTTTATAGTGAGAGGAGGTTAATCTCTGGTCACCCATCACAGACATTTCTTACTTTATAGGAAATATATACAACTAAGATTTATTTTAAACTTGCCTGAGTGACCATTCTGCATTCAGGCAACAGTGACAGTTTCCACCAGCTCAGGATTTGCCCAGAGCTGTTTTGTGACCCCACAGATGTAGCATCTTGTGCAACACAGAATTGTTGTCACCCTTGTGAAGCCTGTTTTAGTACTGATGTGAGAAAACAGTTCTGGTTTTAAATATATGTGTGTTGTTTGTTTGTTTGTTTGTTTTTCTCCAGTTGCTGGTTATGGTTTCTGATCTTTTACTTAAATGTAGTGGTAGTGTATTTCTTGCTAGAACACTGTATGAAAGGGAATGAGATGACTCTTCTGCCTTCCTCCAGTTTTTCTAGCTTTCATCATGTATACTGCTATCCTGTGCGCTTAATTTTTGTTAGTTTTTTTCAGAGGAGGCACTTGACTGTAAATTTACGTAAGACAAGTGACTCAAAAGTAATTTTGTGTCTCAAGTATCCCCACAAAAGGGTCTTATGTGATATTATGCATGTGCCAATAGACATTTGAGAAAGAAATGTGCTTTTTGAGGCCTTAAATGAGATCTGAGCCAATAGAGTGTTGGGAAAGCATCCACTTTTTTATCTGTAACTTTCGAAGACCAAAGCATAAATTTGACTTATCTGTAGTGGTTTCCCCTTCTATTCCCCACGGATTTTGAGATTAGTTTCTGATCTTGTTGACTTTTACTGTTCTGAATCACAGGGCTCACCTTCTAGCGCTCTTTATGGTCATGTTCTCCCTTACAAAACACAAGCCCTCTTCCATGGCAGAATGTGAAAACATTTCTCAGAGTTTTAGTTTAATAAAATTCTTTATTGCTTTGGAAGCAAAAAGAATTATAAGTTACTAATTTCTTTAAGATTAATCATATATTGCAGTGGGCTATTAATATTTTCTCTTATGACTAGATACAGCAGAAAAGTACATTGCTAATCTCAGGTAATATATTCAGTTCTGCCAAAAAATACACAGAGCAGACAATTTCTACCTCAGTGATGCACTGTGAGATACCCTAAAAGGAAAACAAAGTCAATTTTAATTACTTGTTCACTTTGGTTATCTTGAAATAGTTGTTGGGCAAGGAATCTTTAGAGGGTTTTCAGAAGCAAAAAAGCTTCTGGAATAGGCTTGGAAAATTCTGTGCAGGCTCTGAGTTACTGCTCTTGTCAAATTTAACTGCAGCTGCTGCAGAGATTTCCACCCCAGCCACTGACCTGTCCCTTGTCAGTGATTCTTATCTAGGTAGCAGAGGTGGTGGAAAGACCAGAGCTGTCTGCTCTTGAGGCTGCAGGGCCTGCCACAGTCCAGTCTTCCTTTGAGTAGTACATCCACATTTTCTCTTTGTTAGTAGCCTACTGGTACTAACGCTCATGATTAATTTCTGCAAAGAAAGAATAATTATTTTTCACTGCATTGGTTCCCAGAGCCACCTTGCTGCCTGACCATATGAAGGAGGTTCTGGTGCAAGTAAATGACAATTTGGAGGGCAGAGCCATTGTAGCTGGGACCTAGATGGACTTAAGCCACAACTGAACCAAATTTTCTGTTGCCCGGTCCATAGGCTGGTAAAATACACCTACCGTGATTTTGATATACATTACTACTCCAGCTAAGGTCTGTGATTCATGCTTCATTTTGGACTTACCTCTTACAGCTGAAGAGAAAACTTACAAGAAAGGGTGGTAGTGAGCAGAAATATCTCTGTGACTGCCCTTCACAGAGTAATGAAATGAGGACAGATGTGCTTGTTTCCAGCAAGTGATGCTGCTCAAGCCAGCAGATACATTTTGCTTTGCAGTTCTATCTGGTGTACACTACAGTCATGATTATTCAAAAGACCTGCCACAGCCAAACCTAGCACATTCGATACCAGTGGATCATAGAGGGCTTTTTGGTAGTTGTCTGGTTTTGGCCTGTTCTGGCAAATCTGGTGATGAGAGAGAGGAGAGAGTGGTCAAACTGGAAGAAAGTTGGAGAGAACGGCTGATGCTGAATGTCAGAATATCTCTGAAAAGTTTGCTGTACTTGTAGCAGGTGACAATGGTGTCTTCAGCCTCACATCTGAGTTTTGACTGGGACAATTTTTTGTTTAATTGGAAGAAGAGGTGGTCAGAATAGTGTTATTAACTTTCTGTGTTTACAGCTGGCAGTATGTGAGCTGAAAACTCATTTGCAAGTCTGTTTCCCAAGAGGAAAGGGTATTTCCCAGTGCTAAGTGTTGTTTCTGTTAGCAGTCCTCTTGCTGCTCAATAGGTCTGAATTTTTGGCCCAGAATATTGATTTTGAGTAAAGATCCTCTTGACACAACAGTGTGAGTTATTTTGTGTTCGTAAGCGAGCAAGACTATGCTTTCTCTAATATTGGAATTTTGACATGGCTAGAAATGATTTCCCCCCCCCCCCCCCCCCATCATACTCTCCCATCTGATGGTATTTGTGAAACAGATTTGAAAACTGCTTAATCATTTAAGCTTTTAGGCTGAAAGAATCAATGCATGTTTTAAGCTTTATTTGAGGAGTTATCAATGGTGATATATTCTATGTTTCTTCCATCCAGATCATATGGCAAGTTTTATTTAAAGTAGAAGAATAAACAAAGAAACATACAGAGTGAATCCTGTTTTGCTGACCCTGACTTTAAGTCAGGAGATGAACCCAGCAGTTAAAAAATGCATGATATATGTGCCTATAAAGCATACCTTACGTTTATGGTTTCTGGTTGTTTGTTTTGGTTTGTTCTATGGTGCAGCCCTCTCAGCTATCTCATGATTGCGTTATGCACCACACACTTGTCAGTCCTACTATCATGCATTTACAGATCTCAAGAGTTTACCAAAGTCAGAGCAGTTATGTTTTGGGGGAGTAGTAGTCAAATTTTCTATTTTTTTCTCCCTTTTCACATGTTACTTTATCTCCTTTGATTTTTCCTCATTGTAATGCTGGAAGATACGGTAGTTCTCCATTACTTCTGTTCTCAGTGTGTTGGTATTAGAATTAAACATAATCAGATGAGAGTTGGGGTTGTTCAGCCAGGAGAAGAAAAGGCTCCAGGGAGACCTTATAGCGGCCTTCCAGTACTTAAAGGGGGCTACAGGAAAGATGGAGAGAGACTTTTTAGCAGGGCCTGTTGTGATAGAACAAAGGGTAATGGTTTTAAACTAAAAGAGGGTAGATTTAGACTAGATATAGAATCATATAATAGAACCATAGAAGGGTTTGGGTTGGAAGGGACCTTAAAGACCATCTAGTTCCAACCCCCCTGCCATGGGCAGGGACACCTTCCACTAGCCCAGGTTGCTCAAAGCCCCGTCCAGCCTGGCCTGGAACACTGCCAGGGAGGGGGCAGCCACAGCTGCTCAGGGCAACCTGTGCCAGTGTCTCACCACCCTCAGTGAAGAATTTCTTCTTTATATCTGATCTAAATCTACCCTCTTCCAGTTTAAAGCCATTACAACTAGTCCTATCTCTACATGCCCTTGTAAAAACTCCCTCTCCATCTTTATTACAAGCCCCTTTAATTACCAGAAGTCTGCTATAAGGTCTCCCTGGAGCCTTCTCTTCTCCAGGCTGAACAACCTCAACTCTCTCAGCCTTTCCTCATAGGACATGTGCTCCATCCACTCTGATGGTTTATATGGCCTCCTCTGGAGGAAATTTTTTCACAATCAGGGGTGGTGAAACAGTGGAACAGGTTGCCCAGAGGTGATAGATGCCCTGTCCTTGGAAACATTCAAGGTCAGTTTGGACAGGGCTCTGAGCAACCTGATCCAGTTGAACATCTCCCTGCTCATTGCAGGAGGATTGGACTAGATGACCTTCCAATCCAAGCTGTTCTATGATTCTATGATGACTGTTTTCTGAAAATCCAGATTATGCAGCCCAGTTGAGCAGCATGCAGACAGGAGTGGGAGCATGGGAAAATTCCTTTGAAGAATATTATATAAAAATAACTATTGGGAGCTTATCAGTATGTGAACTGTATATAAAAAAATAGATGCACACTGGATAAATAATAATTAGAGTAGGCATCCATCAAATGCAACCTTCCATAATTATCAGAATGAAACATGCTAACATCTCGTGTCCCTACAGACAAGCGGCATAAGGATGAAAGTCAGCTAATACTAGCTTTTATTCCTGGAAAACATTTTCAGCTGTGGTGAGATAACAGCTGGGCTGTTAGCTGCAAGCATTGCTGCAACTGCGGGTGGTGGTCTGTGCAAACTTAGCTTCTCTTCTGAAAGCAGAAGGTAACTTTGCTGTACAAAAAGCTGTAATCTAGGAAATAATGGGATAGTAAATTTAAGAAATGTAGGCTTCTTGCTAATCTAGCCTGCTCTCCAGGCAAGTTTATATCTAAGTATTTTGTGCTCAACAAGTAGGGCTTGTTGGTAAACATGGAGTAGGGGTGTAGGATTAGTGTTGCCATCCTACTGTTCCAGTGGATAAATTGTTGTCATGGGGGAGCAGGACTGATACATATTTCGTGGTCCAAAGCACTGTTTATATCCTGGCCCAGCTTCCAAATGGTTTCAAAGAAGAGCTTTTTGAGGAGTAACTCTAATATGGGAATCATGGAAAGTGGTGAGACTATCATCCTGAAAGGATCAGTGCTTCATAAAGATGTCAAAGATGACTTTTTGGCTGCTTCTGAATGAAGGAATAGTTCCAACTTTATGTGAACTCTACCTAATCAATTGCCCCTGCTTGCAAGCTGATATATGTGATAAAATCAAAAACAAGTGTAAGCAATCCTTCAATACCAGTTTCATTTTAAGTTGGAACTCATTTAACTCATGAAGAGACTGACATTTGCAACATCTGGATTCACTGAAGTATGCAGAGGCTATATTTTTTCCTCATACAAATAGCACCAGAGCCCCAAATGTTAAATAGTTTCTACTCATCCTGTGGATAAAGCCCTCTGAATTTTCTGCAATTATGATAGTGCAAATGTGTGGTTTTGAAAATCACCATATATAGCTAAATCAAAGTAAAGTGTTCTAATTGAGTTTTTTCTGCAAGCTTTTGTCTCCTTAATTATTGATCTTGTGAGTAGAGACACTTAAAAGTGGTGTTCCCAAAGCTGTGCTTGTAGAGGGTAGGATAAAAACCAGAGGTGTCCTAATACCCAGGGTCCCTACCCAGTTTGATAACACTGTATATAAATAACAATTTAAAGAGTGTCTTAAATAGCTTCACATTTTATTGTGTTCTAGGCATAACTCCTCCACCAGATCCAGAAGGAGCTTATGGCTCTCGCCTGCAAGAAGGATAGGATGAGCAACTGAGGTCTGGAAATGGAGCTGTGGGCTTTCTGGGGTCTGCTTAGCTGAAGTCCCTGTGTGCTTCCTGAGCTCAGGTGCAGGCACTCACCTGGGCCTGGTGTGTTCTTGGCAGTGGTGGTGAGCTGGTTTTCTTAAAGGTGACCAGTGTAAAAGCTTCTCTGGAGTTTGGGAGCTGACACCTTTGACTTATGCAGTCTGAACTGTGCAGAAGTATTTAAGACATAGGAGGAAACTTCTGTCCGTTTTGTTTCCTTTTGTACTTTATTGGCATAATTTAAACTCTGAGTATTCTTGGTCAGGTGCAGTGTCAGAATCATGTTGGTGCAAACTCAGGGAGATGTCTTACCATCTGCAGAGAGAGGGTTGATCACATTCTGTCTTCAGTAGTATTGCAGATGCTATAAAATGTGTGCCAGATGCAGTAAAACGCATGCCAGAAAATAATATATATGTATTTTATGTTATGTATTTATATGTATTTTACAGTTTACGTTTGCCAAAGTAATTTTCTTACCTTAACATCACACTCAAGTACAGTATCAGCTTTTGTAGTGTCACATTCAAGACCCTACTAAGCATCTGGATCAATGAAGTGGTACCATGGATAATTTGGCAGATATAACAAAGAACCTGTGAGGATTTTAAGGATAGATCTCTATTTGTTTTTCTAATACCGTGAGATTCAAGCAATAATTGTGTTGATAAAAGGGAGTTTCATAGTTCATTAAACTCCCTTCTCACAGATATTTTTTTGCCATTTTGGAAAGCTATATCCAATGTAGATCCTGAATATATTTTGGCAGTGGTATTTTTTTCATTTATTCTGAAGCTGCTATTGGTGTTTGTGCATGTTTGTTCTGTGGTATCTCTGCAGGTACAGCTGTGCAGGAGTAAGGCATTTATTTTTGTTTGGACAGTTATCTGTATTAACAACATCATCTAAAATCTAAACTGTTCTATTCTGTTCTCTTTTGATCTTTTTCTAAATACTTTCCTTGATGAAAATCTTAAAAACTCCCAACTTTATGGAAACTGTTGGCTTCAGTTCTCTTGAAAAATGCTGATCAAGACCAAAGGCTAATACTTTTAAACCTGAAAACTATACTGTAGGCATATTCTACGTTTAGCTATGTTAACTATGTAAGCATCTTACTAAATAGAAAATGTAGCTTATAATGGCATTAGTCCAATGCTACTGCACTCAGATATTTTAATTTGAGCACATGAATGGGATTTGAACATATAAATTGCTAATTTTCCTGGTGATAATTTCATGTACTGAGAAAACAACACAGTCCTCTAAAAGGTGTTTTAGACTCTTGATTCTACTTTGAACATCCGCTCATGTTTATGCTGGCAGTTTTTGGCTGCTTCAGATAATTTTCCCCTGTTTCAGCTGTCTGCTTAGAATGGTAATTCATTGAAAGGTATTAAGAAGTTGGTGTTCATTCAGGTGTCAGTTATTCTTTGGTTCTGAGCAGTGTGTTCCTCTCTTTCACATTAAGAAACAAAGGATGTGTATCTGGTAGTAGCAAGGTGTATGTGAACTAAATATTCAAAATTAACACTAAATTTTGCATTGAGGTGCTTTCACAGGAAAATTTTATACATCTGGATTTCCCTGTACATATTTTCCCATGCTCAAATTTTGTTTACACAAAAATTGTCAATACTTATCTAAGATTTGCTAACCTATTTTACAGGTTACCTGCATGATGGATTTTCTGAGTCACTGCATGAGAATTCTGGGGAGGAACATACCAGCCGTGTTAGCGTGTGAACAAAAACAAATTGAGAACAGACATTTTCATATATTTATTACTAGCATATCAGATACAGTAATTGTTTAACATTTATAACTATTTTGCTGTCCTGTATTTTAAAAAATACTCACACAACATAAATACATCTTTTAAAAATCACTTTTGGTAGTAGAATCGCATGGCTCAGAAATATAGGAATTGTCTTACCCAGACTCACTGGTGTCAGCATTTGTCACTGCCCTCTCTATATAATTGATGTGTTTACTCTTTGGTATATTATTTGGAGATTTTTTTTGGTTGTTATTTTTGGTTTTTTTCCACTTTGATTTCCATATGAGCTTTTGTAATATGACCGTTTGCTTCACTGCAGCAAGCTTTTGAACGGCTCCTCTTGGTAGTGTCAGGAGAAAGGAGCTGAGCGGTCATGTTAATTGGAATGTCTTTCATGTGGCAACTGAAACACTTGGAGATGTCACTTCTGGGTCCCTCCTTTTCCAGTTGTTTGTCCATTTTGTCTGTCTGTAGTTGTAAGGCCCTAAAGGCATGTTTGTCACAGTGTGTCTGTGCATTGGACCCTGATCTTAACTGGGATTGTTGAATGCCACTTGAAATAAAAAAAAAATTAATACTGATAGATGTCTGCTGTCATAACTGACTTTTTTTGTTCTGCAATAGCAAAATCGTTTGATATTTTTTTTCTCTTAAATGGCAGTAAACAGTACTTAGAAGTTAAATACGGAATTGAAACCGCCTTATATGTGATAGCTGTAGTGCTCCATGATGAAATGTGTACAGCATTGGGGAGTGGCTTTGATGGAATAGTGTTGAAGCTTTCCTCAACATCAGAAAGAGGTCTGGTTATGCTAATTTATTTCTCAAAATTGGCTGAAAACCAGTTTTCTATCAAGCTCTTTAAGTAAAGTGTTTGTATCTTGTTTACAGTCTGTTCTTTGCCTTGGTTCTTTACATTTAAACTTTTTCAGCTTGCTTTTGTTTATATGGTGCAGTGCAGTCTGCAATGGGGTGGTGGCCCCAATTGTACATTGCCACTGCACTGTAGCAATTTGTTTCTGATGTTGATGTGTTGGAATACAGTATGATATTTGAGTACCAGTATTATGCCCTAGTGAACATGATGCAATCATAAACTACATACTTCATAACATATCTCATTGAAATTAATATCCTTTCCCACCCTTAATATAAGTAAAGAAATGTGTGCATCATAAAGATTATTCTTCTGTCAATTGTAATGAGAAATTCTTGATGCTGTGCCTTTTTCACATACTTGTATTTACAAACTCATCCTTTGTTGCTCTGGAAAGGGAAGTCTCAGTGGGCATATCTTACAGTAAGGAGACAAAAGACTAGAATATCAGTTTTCTTAACAAGTCTAGCAGTATGTTCACCAGAGTTCTCAACTTCATAAAACCAGCTGAATGTTGTTACTATAGCAGTGTGAAGAACATACCTTTTCTTGTGACTGTAGAGAAAGACTGCATGAAAAAAGCTAACAAATAAAGATGTTTAGAAAAGTTACAGTGATTTGAATCTGGAAATTTTATTTATTAATATTCTCAAATATCTCATCAAATTCAGCAATGCTGCATAATTACTGACAATTTGGAATTTTGGTGCTACCTGTAGTCTGTAAAATGAGGTTTTAGGTGTATGGAGTAAAATAGCTAAAATGGTTGGATACTTTTGAAAATGTTGGTCTTTTTTGGTCTTTTTTAAAAGTTTTTAATAATGTGCATAACTTTTCTGAACTTGTTTACATAAAATGAAAAATTATGTTCTGTATACAAAGCAAAACATGCTTTGTATATGTGTGGTCATAGAGGAGTATTATCCTTGTTTTGTGGGGCAATGCTAAAAATTTAATTTAAGAGTTTATAATTCTAGAGTGGTATATATAATATATGTAGGTGATCTTATCCTCTGGTGTAATTTTTGTTAAGGCCAGACAGGTCACTCCATCAGAAAACTTGTTGCACTCCATTACATAGTTAGTAACTAATGTTACTTATTTTGATGGTTCATTTTGGTGAATATTGAGACCCTTAGTAGTGTATAGTCACCTTTAAAACTGAGATTTAATTGTTGGAAGGAGACACACAAAGTATTTGTATTTTCTGGCCAAAATCTGGGGCAACATAAAGCATACATGTGTTCTGTAAGACTGAACAGCCTTCTGCTGGAACACTCCTTGGAGGAGCACCAAGAAGTGCCTGTGAGTGCCAGAAACAATTTGATCCCTTTCGGCTTTCATAGGGGTGACAGACCAGCTTGTGAAAGTAACAGCCTTGCACTAACCGTTGTTAGTGAAACTTGGTTTGCTCTTGTTACGATGTCCATCCATCAACTTTAGCAGCTTTTGCTATCCAGAGATATGGATTGATCATCTGCTGACAGCTCATACCTTCTGTTTTAGGCTTTTCCTGATAGGAAGATGTTTCGTCCTTTGGCCGGATGCAGTCTGTTAGTCTTTCAATAATAACGCAGAATGAAAGTATTTAGCATCAGAATTGCGGGAATAATTTACCTAAATACAGATTATAAGATGTCTTGTTGAACATGTTTCCAAAAAGAAACTTAATTTAGAATTTTGGGTGATAGGTGTTTAAATATGGGGCCTTGCTGGCAGTTCTTTTCTTTGGTGCCCCTTAATTTGTGGTCTCCTCTAGTTTCTGTCTCTTGGGTACTTCATTCTTTTTGGTAGCCTAATTCATCTCCTCTGATAAGAAAATACAGAAGAGGTAAGAAATTTCTGTGGTTATATTGCCTTAATAAAAAGGTAGTCTCCTGTAGGAAGGGCTGAAAGAAAAAAATGCATTTCTGAAGAGTTTGTGACTCAATTATATATGAATTTCATAAAAAGATACAAGACCTGTGTCTATTCCAAGGACCTTTATAATCAAGAAAGGTTCCTTAAATTAGTAAGAGGCCAGTAATGTTTTGTCTCGGCGTGGGTGTGTGTGAATATATTCTTTTTTTCATAAGTCAGTCTTTCTATATCTGATGGCAACCTGTCTTTGTTTTTTACACTAGAGCAATAGTTGCGGACTTGAAGGGTCACCGAAGTTGAGCGTCAAAATACCAGATAATACAGTTGCATCCCTATTCTGTTTTGATTTAGTTGTCCAAAATAATCTTTCCTACCCTCCCCCCAGCTGTCTCAACTCCATCAGCTGGCATTTAGCAATGTACTTTGGCATTCTTTGTGATATGAACATCAGTGTGTATTTTGCTGTCATTGTTTCCTAACTGCTTTCCTTTCATTAAATATTTCTGTTCTATTCAGTTATTCTCATCTAAAAATCCCACTGAATTCCTGTCTTTTGCCTCTGAAAAGATACTCTCTTTTGAGAACTGTTTGTCTTTTGAATGCTCATTAACAATAATAACAGTTGATATGTGGCCTAGGCATTGTTTGGTGGTAAAGTTTGGTTTTTTTTTTTTAAACTTAATTTTTAACTTGGCTGTCACTGCTTCTTAGGGAAGTAGAAGACTGACTGTTTCTGTAGCTGATACTGTACTCTGCAAATGGATTACAATGTGATTCTTCCAGATTACTGCCATCCATTTTAGCAGCAGCTTCTGAATAAAATTTTATCAAGGTAGCCTGTTACTGTTCTGAGGCTTGCAGGTAAAGAATGAGTTAAGCATGGTTCCCTTTACTGCTTCCTTACTATGCTAAGCTATACTACTTCCACCATACAGAGTTTAAATAGGGTATGAACTTTTTCTTTTGCCAAATGAGGAGCTATGGCTGCAGCGTGTCTGGGCACATTTGGACTTTATTTATTTTAATCCTTAGCTTTCTTTAAACATTTCACTTCCTATTCTGTCCATGTAAGTCAATATCACTACCAGGGCATGTATGGTCATACACTATTAGGTCACACCTTTTCAAGGATTTCAGGACATATCTTCAGTTGTAGCAAATCAAGTTAGTTCTCATGAAGTTGGTAAAGGTAAAACAGCTCATGTGTTTCCTTTGGAGTTTTAGACTTTTTGGTGCAAGTAATACTTCGTATTGTATTCAAAGTTTCGTATCCATATTGTGTTGTACTCTTCCTTTCCTTAGTTTTAGATGTAAAAAAGGCTCATTTTAAGGACTTTGTAATGTAAATGATAACTTTGACTGTGAGTGTTCCCAAAGCCAAGATTTTCCAACTGATTAAACATTCTCCCAGATGAGGAATCTTGACAATTCTGGAAAAGCAGTCTGAGGGATGTCTGCTTTTCTGCTTCACTCTTCAAGATCATAAAGCTTTCCCCCATGTCCCCCTTATCTTTCTTAGTGATGGAAGAACTCTGTGACACTATTTTTAGCCAGAAATCTCCTCCTCGTTTTGCAAGTCCACCTAGCCTTCCAGCCATCCTACTCCACAGCTGTCACAACAAAGTTTCTTTCAGATGCTATTAAATGTATCAGACATCACTCTGCAGCATGTGAGTTTGTTACCCTGGGGCTCTTCAGTCTTTTCTCGTGTTATCAAAACCACTGTGTGATTTCAAGGTTTCCTACATTCCTTGGAGGAAAATCAAACGGTACATGGCTAGGAAACTGATAGATACTCTGCAGATTTAGCAGATCTTGGCAATTAAGTGGTTAATATCCTCAATTTATTGTTTTCTTTTCTCATTTCCCATAACTGTGACTCTTGTGAACTCTCTGTATCCTTTTGTCTGTATTTTCAACTGGGATTTTGGGAAAACTTTGCCACACTGGAGAAGCAGTATTGCTCTAGCTTTGTTTATCCTGTTTCTGTTCCCTCTGCTCCTCTTTCAGTTATCTGATTGCTGTAGACAGTGTTCTCATCAGAGAGGTTTTTTTAATCCTCTTTCTTTCATTCTTTTTCATCTGTTACATTTAAGTAATTTATATTGTAATGATTTTAATGGTGGTAACACCAGTTAGCCTGGTTACAGATTGGGTGTACTAAAGCTCTTTTGTATAAGGGCACCATAAAAGATGAAGGTCCCAATGGTCTTGCCCTTTAGCATCTAAGACTGTAGTTAGCTACAGGCAAATGGATCAGACAGTTGGTGGAAGCATCCTTAAAGTAGCTGTTTAGCTACTATTAAACATACTTTATGACACCTCTGTACTACCAAGATAGCATTGTGCTGTACATTACATTCTTCTTCATACTTTTGAAGCTGGAAAAGATCTGTTTCCTGCCTTTAGTTTCTCTTTCTTCTGCATACCAAGAACCTTTCTCCCTTGATTTTTAAAATCCTTTCAGCTCATGTTTATGGCTTCCTTTCATATTCTGAATCATAGATTTAGGCTGAAAGATACCTTTTGAGCTCATCTAGTCCAAAGACCCTGTTTAAGCAGGGTCAGCTGCAGCAGGTTGCACAGGCCCGTGCCTGGTCAGCTTTGGAATATCTCTCCATATGGACACTTCACAACCTTTCCAGGCAACCTGTTCCAGTGTTTGACCACCCTCACAGTAAAAAAGTGCATTCTTGTGTTTAGATGGAATTTCATGTTTCAATTTATGCTCATTGCCTCTTTTTCTGTTGCTGGTAGGCACACTGAAAAGAACTTGTCTCTGTCTTCTTCATTCCTTCACATCAGGTATTTATACCCATTGATGAAACCCCTCCTGAGTTCTTTCTTCTGCAGGCTGAACAGTCCCAGCTCTCTCAGCCTCTCCTCACAGGATAGAGACTCCTGTCACTTAATTGTCTTCATGGCCCTTTATTGAACTCTCTCAAGTATATGTCCAGTCCATCTTGTACTGGGGACCCATAAATGGACAAATATTCCAGGTGCAGCCTCACTCGTGCTGAGTAGAGGGGAATTATCATCTCCTTCCACCTGCTGGCAATGTTCGTCCTAATGTGCAGTCCACCAGGCTGTTGGCCTTTGCCATGAGATTGCATTGCTCACTCATGCTTGCTTGTCCACCAGGACTCCACAGTCTTTGCCAAGCTACTACCCAGCTGCGTGGCTCTGGCCTGTTTTGGTGCACGGGGGTTAGTCCACCTCAGATGCAGGACTTTTTGTTTCCTCTTGTCGAACTTCATAAGGTTCCTGCCTGCCTATTTTTACATTCACTCTGAGTAGCAGCACAGCTGTCATGTATACGGCCACTCCTCTGGATGCACCTCTGTCCAAGCATCCAGATCATCAGTGGGTATGTTAAAGAGTACTAGACCAAGTATTGACTTTAGGGGATGCTACTAGTTACTGGCTGCCGACTGGATCTCATATGAATAATCAAAGCCCTCCTGAGGTTGGCTGTCCAGCCTGTTTTCAATTCATCTGACTGCACATCCAGCCCATACTTCATCAGCTTCCCTAAGACATTATGAGACACTGTCTGAAGCCTTACTAATGTCAAGGCAAGCAACGTCCATTGCTCTCCCCTCATCTACGAATTTTGTCCTAGAAGGCTATCAGGTCAATTAAGCATGATTTCCTCTTGGTAAATCCGTACTAACTATTCTGAGTCTTCTTCTTGTCCTTCATATGTTTGGAAATAATTTCCAGGAGGATTTTCTCCTGTCACATTGCCAGAGATCAAGGTGAGGCTGACTGGTCTGTAGTTCCCTACATCTTACTTTCTGCACTTCTTGGAGATAGGAGTGACATGACCTTTCAAATATAATTGAGAGTGGTCTCACAATGAGATTAGCCATCTCTCTCAGCATTTGTGAGTGCAACCCATCAGGCCTTGTGGATTTACATATGTCCAGTTTGTTTAAGTACTCCCTAACCTGGTCTTCCTCCAGCAAGGGTATGTCTTCTTTGCTCCAGACTTTCCATTTGAAATGTTCTGCTAGGATTTTGCAGGAAGAAGTCTCTCACTACTGTGAACTATATTCAGTCCACATTCTTCCTTTTGTATATGGATCCAGGTACTGCCATGGCTGGATGCCCTCTATCCCCATGCAGCAAAACTGGAACCGTTTTATGTTACTGCCTCTTAGCTTTGTCCTCATTTTGGACCACAGAGTTTCCATGTTTCCTAAGTGTAATCTTTCTTCCTGGAAAGCTGAGAGCCTATGTAACCCTTTAGGCTGGAGAAGATTAAGCCCTGAGCCCTGCTGAAGTTTCTGAAAAGATCAGATTCATCTGACATAGGCATGCAGTGTCTAATACGTTCATGGCTTTCAGTGCTGCTCAAAATGGGGACAGGAGCAATGGTGGCTCCCACTTTTTGCTTCTTATGTCAGTGATCAGAAGTCCCTTTGAAGACATGAAAGGTGGGAGTTGTAGGTTTTATTTGGTTTTGAGAGCTTCACTTTTTAGAAGAATACCCTAAACATGAGGCTGCAGGCAAGGCTGGAATGGGACCATTCTGTTTCGTTTCCATGAATGCGTGATTTACAGGGTCAAAGAAAAAAAGTAGAGGGACTGTAACACTCTTAATGAGCATCCTTACTTCTTGAAAGGGCGAGGCAAATTCCAGATTCTTACCCCTAGTTTAGAAAATGGTTATTTTAAACTAAAGAATCATGGAATGAGGTGCATTAACTCATTCCATGGGCTGGGAGAAAGGACTGTACTTCTTGAAAACTTATTTTCTTCCTATCTCATTTTGCTCTAAACTTCTACTGAAGAAATTCAATGAATAATTAAATGCATCGAACAGTTGTGACTGTCCAATTTTTTTTTAATTTGATTGGCACTGTGATGTTCATTTGCTGAGTCTTAACTAGTCCGATGTGCAAAAATCGGTAGTCTCTTTTCACAGATGAGTCTTGAGTGATAAATTTAATGTTGCAAAGAGTGGGACTACAGTTGTGCTGTTCCTCCCATGAATTAGCACTGGAGTGATTCCTATTTTGCAGTCCAAGTAAGTATTAAGTTATTTTACCTAGCAGTGAATTACTTCTGAACACTGCTAGCTTCTGCACATATTATGCTGGACTATTCAAGGAATACACAATGAATTACATTCCCATTCTTGTGTGCTTGCCCAGGGTTTGAATTCAGTTATGCTTCTCATACAATGCAGTGGCAGGTAGTGAAACTCTGTGCGTAGCAGGAGTATGTTAATCCACAATAGCTGTGGAAATATGTCTCTTCTCAGTGTGCAGTGGGGAATTCTTGGATAAAGTGCGGCTCTTAAATGCAGCTCCTCTGGGGAAGCCTTTGGAGTGAGGATGCTGCTGGTTTTGATTGAGGCCGGGAAGAGCAAAGGAAGCATTTCTTAGTTAAGGGAAATGTGATAACTGTGGTTTAATTTCTCCATTGAAAAAATGCATGAAGTTTGTAGCTGGGAGCTCTTTGAGGTGGCCAATGCTAAGTATACGATCCCCCTGTGTTTTCTGCTTCATAGCTAAATGTATCAGCTTTGTCTGCTAGATTTTGCAAACCCTTAAACAAAACCCCAAATCTTAAGTTTTTGAAACTACAAAGTTGTTGTCTTATTCCACTCAGCAAGAATTTGTCTTATATCAGAAATCAGATTATCTTCTTTGCTTCTTTCTGGATGATGAGCTTGGCAAAAAAACAGGGAATGAGTATGGTCATCCTGAGAAAATTACTGATGTCTCTAGCAGAAAATGTCTACAAGCATGTAATTAACTGGTCCAAAGGGAAGGAACATGGGGAAAGTACAGAGCATAGCAATAAAAATACACCAATACCCTCTGTATAGTATAACCACAAATAAACAGTAACTCAGACTATAAAAGGCATTTTAGAGTTCTCTGTCAGTGTCCTGAGATAACCCGAGTCTTCTGCTCCTGGTTGTGTAAGACCTTTGCCCTGTCTGTCTTGCAGAGAGAGAGGAAATCTGAGTGATAGATTTATCATTCATAGATGAAATCACAGATGATTTTTGTTGTTCTTTTGGGAAAATGACAGTTCACTGTGAAGAATTTGTTACTGCCTTGATCTCAAGTTTAAGGGACATTTGAATCGTTAAGGAGAATAGCTTAATATTCTTATATTGCTAAAGCTATTGTTTAACTTGCTGTTTATGAGAAGACCCATGAAGACCTATGAAAGGCTGACAATTCATTCTGGTTATCATATGAGCTAAGTTTGGTGACTTCATAAAGCTTGTGTGTGTGTGCTGTTTTTTGGTTTTGTTTATTTCTGGTGGTTTATGGATCCTAGAAATGTGGTTTAATCCTTTCACTCTTTCTGTGTTTTAATTCTGCATTGCACAGCCAGTGTTTCAGATGGCTTCTTATGAATAGATGCCTGGCGGGTCATCCCCCCTTCTTGGGAGCTGATCAGAGAGCTCTCACAAAAATCTTGTGGGTTGCCTCCTCTGTTTCCATTGATGAATCCATGCTTCTAAGTGCCTGTACACTAATACACACAACATGGGTTAGTTATAGATCTGTGTGTAGCTGCAGGGCTATGATCTTGCTAGTATCATGGAGATGTGGAAGGATAGCTCACATGACTGGAATGGTGGAATGGGTGGCTCTTTAGGAAGGACTGTCTGGGAAGAAAAGGAGGAGGAGTTTCCTTTTATGTGAGAAGACAGCTGGAGTGCCTGGAGCTCTGCCTGAGGATGGATGATGAGGCATCTGAGAGTTTATGGATAAGGATTAAAGAGCAGACTAACATGGGTGACATTGTTGTGTTTTAGCTGTCTGCTACAGGCCACCTGATCAGGAAAAACAAGTAGATGAGACCTTGACAGTGAGAAGTAGCTTCTCATTCACAGGCTCTACTGCTCATCGTGGTCTTTAACTGTCCCAGTATCTGCTGGAGGGTTGGCAGAGCAGGTTGTAAGCAGTCCAGGAGGTTCCTGACACAAGTAATAGATAAACCAGCAGGGAGAGGTGCTCTGTTGGACCTCATACAAACAAAGGAGCGCTGGTTGTCTCACAGATATGAAGGTCAAAGGTAGGCTTGGCTGCACTGACTGTGAGATAATGTAGTTCAGGATCTTAAGAGCAGGGCAAAAAGCAAGATCACAGTGCTGGACTTAAGCAGAGAAGACTTTGACCCTTTCAGAGATCTGCTTGATAAACGTTCTGAAAGAGGGAAAATGATCCCAAGAGAGCTTGTTAATATTCAGATCTCACCTACTCCAAGCTCAGGAACAGACCATCTCAACAAGCAGGAGGGCAATCAAAGATGCCTGGAGGCCTTCATGGGTGAACAAGGAACTGCTGGCAAAACTCAGA
Source organism: Athene noctua (assembly GCF_965140245.1). Classification (NCBI taxonomy): domain Eukaryota; kingdom Metazoa; phylum Chordata; class Aves; order Strigiformes; family Strigidae; genus Athene; species Athene noctua. The sequence continues at coordinate 25,718,932 of NC_134038.1, read as the reverse complement.
CATAAAAAGGAAGCATGCAGAGGGTGGAAGCGGGGACAGGTGACCTAGGAGGAATATAGAAATCCTGTGTGAGCATGCAGGGATGGGTTTAGGAAAGCCAAAGCCCACCTAAAGCCGAACCTGACAAGGAATGTGAAGACCAACAAGAAGACCTTCTATAAGGATGTAAACAGCAAATGAAAGACTAGGGAAAAGGTGTGCCTGGTGCTGAATGGGGAAGGGGACCTGATGACACAAGGCATGGAGAAGTTTGGGGAACCCAATACCTTCTTACCTCAAGTTTTTATTAGTATGGCCAGCATTCAGAAAACCCAGGTCCTGGAGACCAGAGGGGAAGTTTGGAACAGGGAAGTGTTACCTTTGGTGAAGAGGGTCAGGTCAGAGAATACTTAAAAAAACTGGTCATCCATAGGTCCATGGGCCCTGGTGGAATAAACCCACGAGTGCTGAGGGAGCTGGCTGATGTCATTGCAAGGCCATTTTTGATCATCTTTGAAAGATCATGGCAATCAACAGAGGTACATGAGGACTGGAAAAGAGCAAATGTCATGCCTATTTTCAAAAAGCACAGGAAGGAGGACCCAGGGAACTACAGGCTGGTCAGCCTCACCTCAATCATGAAGATACAGAACAACTCATCCTGGAAATAATTTCCAGGCACATGAAGGACAACGCGGCAACTGGGAGTAGCCAGCATGGATTTACCAAGTGGGAGGTCATGCTTGACCAACCTGATAACCTTCTATGATGAAATGCCTGGCTTAATAAACGAGAGCAATGGATATTGTCTACCTTGATATTAGAAAGGCTTTTGACACAGTCTCCCATAAGATCTTGGGGAGGCTGATGAAGTATGGACTGGATGAGCAGACAGTGAGGTGGATTGCAAACCTGTTCAACAGCTTTGCTGAGATGGTTGTGGTCATTGACACAAAGTCCAGTTGGTGGCCAATAACTAGAGATGAACCCCAGAAGTCAGTATTTGCTCCAGGACTCTCTAATGTCTTCTTTTAGTGATCTGAATGCTTGGACAGAGGGCACCCTCAGCAAGTTTGCAGATGATACAAAGTTAGGAGGAGTGTCTGGTACAGCAGATGGTTATGCTGACATTCACAGAGACCTCAACAGGCTGCATGCACCAAGACATACTGAGGGCTGCCCACCTTGAAAGCAGTTTTGCAGAAGAGTATCTGGGTGTCCTAGTGGATGCAAAGTTAAATAAGCCAGCAATGTACCTTTGTGGCAAAGGCCAACAGCCTGGTGGGCTGCATTAGGAGGAATGTTGCCAGCAGTTTGAGGTAGATGAATCTTCCCTTCTGTTCAGCTCTAGTGAGGCCACACATGGAGTATTGTGTCCAGTACATTAAGGTTTTGAGCATCTTCCATTTGAGGAGTGGCTGAGTGATATTGGACTGTTGAGCCTGGAGAAGAGAAGGCTCAGGGGCATCTCATCAGTGGGTATAAATACCTGATGGGAGGGTGCAAAGAGAATGGACCCAGGTTCTTTTCTGTGATGCACAGTGACAGGACCAGAGGCAATGGGCACAAACTGAAATGCAGGAGGTTCTGTCTGAACATCGGGAAACGTTTTTTACAGTGATGGTGAGAGGTGGAACAGGTTGGCCAGAGAGGTTTTGGAGTCTCCCTTCTTGGAGACATTCAAAAGCCATGTGGACATGCAGTGCTGAGAAGTCAGTCCTTAGGAGATATACCAGTTAATAAGAAATTGTGTTTCTCTGGTAGTCATGGATTTATGCAATGAAGAATTTCATATTTTCTTCCTGGGGGCAGTGATTCTGAACTGTTCTGACATCTTTCTAGTGCAGTAGAAAGTGCTTTCCTGATTATGAAGACAGAGATTAAGAAGCACTTTTATTCATTAATGGTTTTAAGAAATGTTTTTGTCCAGATGTTTTGTGTGAAGACATTTGATTTGGTACTTCTGGCAAATCCTGCTCCTAACAGGAAGGAGATGCAGAGTTCTTCCTGAATGGGAACAGCCCTGAGTTTTGATTCAGTGAAGGATGTGATTATTTAAAGAGATGCAGCATTCCAAGGATGCTTCTGAACACCACAACAAAGATTGTGTCCTGTGGGCTAAGTGTCTTTTTCATTTGCTTTCAATAATTGTGTCTCCAAGTTGAGTTTACTTTCCTGCCAGTTCTGATCAAAGCATTTTCATAATAAACTGATTTCATTTTGGTCTTGTCTGCCAATCCAAATAACAAAAAGTATTGCTGATAGCTGTATGATTTTTCTAAAAATATTTTTTTTTCTTTTTGTCTCTCTAACAGAGCATCTGTGGAAAAGAAAAAGGGAAAAAATGAAGTACATATTCTTAATATATTTCATGAATTTATTACCACAGTATGCTGGGAAATCTTTGAGAAGAGATGACAGTTACCTGAAAACATTTGAAGACATTAAAAATGAGATAGCTGGCTATACTGACATTGCTAAAGCAATTATTGATCTTGCTGTTCATGGAAAAGCTCAGAACCGATCCTATGAAAGATTAGCGGTTTTTGCTGATACAATAGGACCCAGACTCAGTGGTTCAAAAAATCTAGATGCAGCCATCAAGTATATGTTCAGTGCCCTGCAGGAAGATGGGCTGGAAAATGTGCATCTGGAGCCTGTGAAGGTACCACACTGGGAAAGAGGAGAAGAGTTTGCAATGATGCTGGAACCAAGGAATCACAGCATTGCTATTTTGGGACTTGGGAGCAGTGTTGCAACTCCTCCAGAAGGTAACTCTTCCATTTGGAATTAAGTATCTCTTGCTTTTTAATGCCAAACTGTATTATACCCCTTTTCTTAATGGTCAAACTGAAGTTTATTTCCTGCTATAATAGTTCTGCAACACAAGATGATGTTTTTCTGGGACTTTTCTGTATGACATGGTTGTGAATGATGCTGTTTGGTTTAATTCAGTTTAGTTGAACTGGCTTCTAAAGTTAGAGTTGATTCCTGAACTGTCCATTGAATCTATACCCTTTTGCGTAACACTGCAGAACCTTGTTTGAAAAGATTCTGCTCCTCCTTTGAGATTGGTGGGAAACTTGTTCTTGTAATCTGGGGTTTTCCAGCCCTTTGTTTTTCATTTTGTCCAGAGAAGTTATCCATGGAGTCTTGAATTGACATGTAATTTCTGCTCTTCTTGCCATGCCCTATCCTGCCAAGCTCAGCACTTCACTCTGGCATAAAACAAGACAGCAGAAAGAGGAAGAGAATTTCATGCTGAGCTTGGAAAGTGCCAGCCCCTTGCTAAGTATGGCAGTTGGTATATGTGTGTCCTTACCTTCCCCCTGTTTCATGCTCACCCAGACAAGTCTTTGGCACTTACCTGTAACCGAACTGTGTGTTAGGCAACCTTTCGGTGGATCGTATGTGATATGTTATTATACTTTGGAAACAAGAATGGTTGTTAGCTGGACTCAGCAAAATTCAGGTGTTTTGAGCCCCAAATTATTAGCTCATTTGCAAATGAAATGGTTTACAAGATTCCCTTTTTGAACATACTGATGTGGGTCTTTCTCAGGATTGCTATTTAATGGCCAGATGACAACCTACTTAATAAATAACCATAGACTTATTTCTCGAGTGCTTCAAAAGCATTCTTATTCCTTTATGAGAAAATAAATTTAGTTTAGGAAATAATAGGTAACATGATACTCATAATTGTTTTTATGAATTATGTAAATTTTTGTGATAGTGAACTTTGTTTGAAATGAAATAAATAATGAATAAAAGCTGGTTTTGTTTAGAAAAAAAAAATATAGCCCTTCAAAAGACAACGAAGTAAAACTGGGTAATTTAAGATATGTTTGGAATAACTCTTTCTTGGTTTGGGAAACTGCTACTGTAAATTTTGTCTGAGGTATTTGTCATATTGAGGTAACTGCATGCCTAAAATGCAAAACAACTAAACCCATTAATAATATCTGTTTATCCCATGGTATGTCTAAGGCTTAGTGCTTTGGTAGGAGAATATTTACAGCAAAGGTTAAACCTACAAGTTATTTTGTATCCTTTCCGGCCCTATCCCAAGCTTCCTTTTTAGAAAGCTAAAATTAAAATGGCTTTTTTGGTGTTGAGCAAGTGTTACTGAACCTGCAAAGAGCAATGTAATCTTGGTGAACATCTTCACATTCTGAGAAGTCTGGTTTTTGCTTCCCTTTCTTACCTGTGTAGTTATTTGTACTTACTTGGTCTTACCCCTAGGTTTGACTTTTTTTCGTTTAGAGACATACTGAATTTTCGTGTTTAAAAATGCTCACAGAGGCTAATCATGTCCTTCTTTTTCATCTGTAAAGATCTTATTATACTGATGACTGAATGATTGGGCTAGTACCTGTGGCTGGTGATGTCTTGGAAGATAAGATTGTATTATCCAGCGCTGGTTTATACTGAGTAACATTCAAAAAACCCCCACATTATTCTTCCTCACCTTTTTACTTTCATCTGAGATCTGCTGTGTTTCTGAAGAGGTGTATGTGTTGGTGCTAGAAGACTGCATGTTAATGAGATCTCTCACAGAAAAGTAAGCAGTTTCTCACACTTGGTGGAATAATTTTGATTAAATTACCTTCTGACTTAAAATCTATCGTACTGTTCATGGCTGTTATAATTTCTGCTGGTCTCATCTTGCTCTGTGCAAGGTGTGACAGGTTTTTGTGCTTGAAGAGGTTATGTGGGGTAGCTGATCCCTGGTGAGCTCTTGGCTCCTGTTCTTCCGATCGCTGGACCGGCCGCCTGACTGGCGGAAATGCCTGGTGAGAGCTGCTTGTCACCAGCATCTCTGGGGAAGAGAATTGCAAGGTGTGCTGCTCAGAAAAGCGCCTGTCCTAAAACTCACGCTCATCCCAAACACAGAATAAAAAAATATGTGGTTAGACTATTAAAACCACCATCTCATCACTTCTGAGGAATTCATTCCCAGATCTGCTCTCTGCTCTAACCAGCAATTGTCACTGTGCCCTATTCATGGGAAAAAGGGATAGGCGGCTGCCCTAAATCACATCAGAAATATTTGAACAATTTCCCACAGTGAGGGAATATCAGCAGTTCTGATTTGTCTCGTTTTTGCAGAGAACTCGTGGGAGTGTGAGTCATCCTGCAATCAAAGAAACACAATTCAGTATGAGATTCTTGATGTTGATTCTCCTGGCATTGTGCTGCTGTTGCTGAATGGGATTAAACTAAGGAGATCTACCGCTGCTATGCTGAGCTTTGCCAGAAGGACGTGTTAAAGGCTGGGGACTGGTTTTCAGATGTTGGCTTCATGAGCTGGCCATTGGTGCCTGGATTCTGCCCAGGGGCAAAGACATCCTTCAGAGCTGCCTCTAAAGTGAACTGTACAGGAGATCCCTGAAGGTGTTTGGTATTAGCTTGACAGATACTGTGCATTTTAAATCAGTTTTCCCATTAAGGATATGTTTCAGACCTCTCAGTTTACAAACCACTCTCTCTGTAGAGCCCTGACAGATAGCTTCTTTGACACTACTGATGCCTGCTTAGAACCAGAGGACAGCACTGGCTAGACTTTCTGTCTTTTAAGTCTGAGGATAGGGTTAATACAAGAGGCAGTTGACTCCCCCATCCCAGCAGGAGGTACAGGAGAACTTTTCTTCCTTTCTCATCCTCTCGGTTATCTCCTGTATTCTCTCTCCCACTATGTGCCCCCAGGCTTGAGACCTGATGAGCTAAGAAAATAGGAAGCATTGGCAGAAACTTAAAATGTTGGTTCTTTCTGGATGTGCTTAATGTTTCATGTTTGACTTGGTGGCTTTGGTGCCCTCAGAGCTCCACCTGGAGCTCAACTCCCTGAGCTAGTGCTCTGAAGGGCTCTTTATTACACAGCAGTAGCCTAACAATGGTTAGAAACCTGGCTTTGGATGTTGGAAATTCAGGGTTTATTTTCCTTTCTGTCCACGGAAATTCACACCAGTGTTTCCTAAGAGTGACCCAATGGCCAGAGCACATGCTGAGGCTGCTCATTTCCAAATGCTTTCCATTTTGGCATACACCATGTGAGTATGGAAAAATATTTGTGATTCTTTGGGGCAAGAACAGGAAGCCTTAAATAGTAGCAATATTTTAGCCATGGAGCCCAAGCCAGCATTTACTCCAGGATACAAAGTCTCTTCCTGCAGGTCTTCTACCTAATCCATGCATATGGGGTTGAAAACATTAGGGGACGTGGACCGAGCTTTAACCGTTTATTGGATTTGCTGTAACTTACCCATGTTGACTCAGATGGGAATTTGGCATAGAGCTGGTTGGCTCACTTGGGGTTGAAACAGTTCTGATTATGTGCAGGAGGCTTTTCAGTACCTTGTGATCTCATGGATAAATCCATATTTCCCTATTCTTCTTTAGGACGGGGCAGCATGCCAGGATGTCAAGTTTCCAGATTCAGTCTGATCTACACAGCAAAAAGGGGCAGCACAGAAAAGATTAGATTTTTTTATTGAAGAGGAAAAAAAAGTTTTCCCTTTCAGTGTATCCCAAGATTTGAAGGTGTTGTGTCAAAGAGAAAGTTTTCACTTCCTCTGATCTCCTTACCAGGAGGGAGTTACTTTCATGCCTGTCTTAGTGACAGGGAGAGAAGAAACTTGAAACACAAAGTGGCCTGGATTTCCAGAAGTCAGCAGAGATTGAAAATGGTCACCACCTCGAAGAAATGTATTGCTGGGTAACAAACAGGATTGAATGTTAGAAAGTGCTTGGTTTAGGGAGCTGACTAACTGGAGGTTAATCGTATTTAGTCAATGTCCTTGTCTCTTTTCCAGTGTTTCAACACTGGCAAAACATACAGATATATATGTAGAGAGGCTATGTTGATTTCTGGTAGTACTGATTATATCCCCCAAATTCTGAGGAAAATAGATATAATTGTTACTTTGAGAATCCCATAATTGAAGGAAAGTAGTAGTTTAGCAGATGTTTGACCATAAAGTATCAAAGAATTTGTATTTTTTGCATGTGTTTTTAAATGCGCTTTTTTTTTTTTCCTGATGGGTGACCCTGCCCTTTCATTTTATAAAAATACTGACAAGTAGAACCAACCCAGAATGCAGCCTGTCTGAAATGCCTCCTCAAAAAAGCAACAGTCTCTGGTTTCTGTGTACTTTTTGTTGCAGCAAAACTGAAATAATATAAATATGAAGAATATCTATTGGCAGACTTATTACCAGTTTTTGTGTTGAAGTTGTGGATTTTTTTGTTTAACTACCAACAACATTTGGTCCAGTCCTGCTCTTATAGAAGGTGGTGGGAGTTTTGTCACTTAGAAAATATGAAAATAGTTCCAGCCTGTTATTTATAAAATGGGCATAATGTGCGTCTTGAGGCTGTTGAAGGTGTGTACTGTTGCTATAGGCTCACAGGCTGTTTAAGCCAGGGATGCTGCTGAGAGAAGTGATCTGGCCCCAATCCTAACGTATTTCTCTCCATTATTGACCCTTCTTTTTTATTTCTCTGTGGTGAAGTGGGTTAGGGAATTCAGCTAAATTAACAAAAGGCCAACAAAAAAGTTAATGTGTGCCAGAGGATTTACCCTTGAGTTGCCAGCATCTTGGATGCTGACCTACTGGGAGAGAAGGAGATCCTTCTGGAGGGACTTGGGTACCCCTTTTGATGAGAGGTTCACTGCTGAGAACAGGGGATGGAGAGAGTCATAGGCATGAGATCAGAGTGCACAGCAAAGCCCTCCTTCTGTCTTCACTGGATCCCTCTTTTTCTATGTGTGAGGAGCTATTGGTCCACATCTTGAGACCATGAGCCTCAGGATTGGATGCTTGGATTGTTTATTATTACTTAGAGCAACACTGCTTGCAGTAAGATAATTATGCTACTGTTTTTCTTGGAATGTAAAAGATGACGTCCATGAAGGACTTCAAATGCTGTGGTGTTCGGTGGCCCAGCATCTGGGCCAAAAGTTAATGCAGTGGCATTTCAAAGATTTAGAGATTAGGAGTAGCTGTGTGGCTTTGAGGTGGACATGCAGTCTGGGAAGGACATGGGTTCTAGTTGCTGCTTTAATGAACATTTGAGTGAACTGTACATATTGGCAATGGGTAAACATTGAATTTTCAAGTCCTGACCCTTTTCAGTGTTGCTGAGTTGAGGGTGGTTACCTCAAGGATGGTAAACCCAGCAGATGCTCCTGCCTCACACTAACAGAGGCAGGATTTGAACATAATTTTCTGCACGTATGGGGAATGCATGCACAGCAGGGTGGCACTGTCACCTTCCCTCCTGGGGGACAGCCTGCAGTGACTGGCATCTTGATAAGGAGGGAATGGTTGCCCTTGGTACTTCCTACCTTGGGCACCTGTGTGCTCTAAAACTGTTTTTTCTGGATCCTGTTCTTGGGTGTCTGATTCTTCCCAGACATTGCATTGCAAGACTGTGCCCTGTGCAAGTCTGCTTCTGGGAGAACCAGACCTGTTGCCCTGCTCTTTTGGCATCCAAGACTTCATGAAGGGTGTTGGGTCCAGCCCCATTGCTGCGAAGATTTACTGCTGCACAGTAAGGTACATGTTTTTGAAACCAAACTGTTCTAATGAGATCCAGTACTTGCTGGAAATTTTAAGTCATATTTGTCAAAAATGAAACATATAGTGTTTATTTTTCTTTGTGTTCTTAAAGAACAGAGTAATATGTTTAGTCTCTGTGCTGTGCATCAAAGCTGAATAGCTTCATATCCTTTTGGATAACTCTCCTATGTAATTTTAGTTTCATGAAGTAATTCTCTTTGCTGTTCCACAGAGTAGGTGAGGTCACATTTTCCAGAAGTATATTCAGAGTTTACAGAATCTTTCTTCCTGATAAAAGTCCTCTTCTTCTAAAATATTTAACCTTTTCTTCATACTATAATTCTTATATAAATACATATTGATATGTGTTTATAAAGCAAATGTGTTTCTAGGTGTTAAAGGATTTTAAATTTTCTGTACGTGATAATAATTTTTGAGGGAGGAAAAAAAAAAGTGATGATATGATTCTTTCATTTGCTTCAGCCTGACACTGTCTTAATTTGATGACTTCATTATGGACCCAGAATTTGGGTTTGTTTCTCTGAAAATCTTGTTGAATTAGATTGGGCATTGGGGGAAAGCTGAATTAATTTCTGGAGAGAGCTAAAAATGACATGTTTTTAAAAGAAGTAAGAAGTTGAGGGGAAAAATATTTTCTGGGCTGATTTTAGAGGATGCTGAATCTAAATAGGATATAATGCCAGGTCCCTAATCTTACTTAGCATTTAAGAATATATTTGCCTTTTCCCTCTACTCCCCAAAACCTTCTTTTCTTTGACCTGCCCCAACAACTACCATTCTTTCCTATCTCCAGCCATATTTATCTATTTTTTTCACTGTTGTGTGCGTTATTTTCTTACATCCTCATCCAGGAGTATTGATCCTGGCGCAAGCTTCAGTTCTGTGCAGGGTGATGTGGCATCCGGGATCCAAGATTGCCATTTTTACAGAACTGCACATCCTAGCTGCTACACTGTAACTTTGTATGTGCAGCTCTTTCCTGTGATGCATGCAAAAGAATTGATAGGTTCTCTGTAACTCTGTGAAAGAAGCTACATTGCAGATAGGCACAAGACAGTGTGCGTGTGGGCCTTTTCTGAAAGAAGCATGGGCATGGTACTTCAATCCTGGGGAGATGGTCAAGTCTGGAGGACAACTGGATTAGCCAGGCTAAGGTCAGAAAAGTGTGGGGCTAACACCTGCATGTGCTTATGGTCAGCATGGAATACAGTATACCTTGTTGCAGCAGCTTACAGGCTAAAATAGCTTGGTGGGAGAGCTGAGATGGAAATGGAGAAATCTGAGAAGTGGCAGCCATCCGGTAGACAAGAAATGAGGGTGGTCTTATGTCACTGCTCTGTGAGGCAGAGCTGGAATCATCAAGTAGGCTTCAAGGCTTCATGTGCTGCTCTTGTAGTGTGTTGCTGCTCATACTCTGTCTTATTCCTACCATGAAAAAGTGTATTGATTTCCTGGTCCTGGTGTCCTGATGCCTGGTTCTGATGAATGGGGAGGTAGCACTCTGTCTCCCTCTGGGTCTCATGACTGTAGAGGCCAGGACGTGTTTCAGATATGTTCTTCCTCAGTTTCAAAATCTTCACCAGTATCAGAACAATTAGATGCGTTGTTGAATTTTTGTGTTGATAGTTCAGGCACTATTTTATGCTTAGGATGCAGAAATTTTAAACATATAACACACAAGGAAGTCTAGCGGAGACTTAGTTGATGTAGTTTCCAGCTTTGCTTTGTCTAGGCCTAAAAATACCGCATTTCAATGGTTTTAAGCAAAAATTGCCTTGCCTGTCGGATTATTTATTTGACAGTGGCAGCTTCAGTGCACGTGGATCAGCAACATCACTGTTCTGTAGTGTGATTTGTAAGAGAAATCATAATTCTTATGTTAAATGAAGTTTGGAAGGTACATAGAAGTAAGTTGTTCACTTCCTGTTATTGAAAAAAATTGTCAAATTAATGATGGCAGCATTTGGCTTTGTAACTAGATCTCCAAGGGACTGATGCTGTTAACTGGATGACAAAAATGACACTGGGGGGAAAAAAAGAAAAGAGTAAGACCATAATTGGATGATAAGGATATTAGTGTCCAGTAAGATGAAACAGTATGCAAATTATATTTTCTTCTGGCTTTGCTAAATTCTTCTTTTAATGAAGCAACTAACAAGGTTGAATTTCTGTGTGTTTGTGAGTTGAGTGTTTCTAGTATAGTAATAAATAAAAACAATAGAGACTGGGTTCCCAAATCTCAGGAATTCCTGTTACTTGATGTGGTATAGCCTTGCCATGTCTTGCCCTGTTGTGGCCAAGAACAGCAACAGTATTCTGTATGAAGTTTTCTTGATGTTTTAATAGAGATTCATCATTTTTTAAAATCTGATAATAAGGTAGATTTTCATTTTTTTTCTTACTCTTCTCTGAAACCTGTTCCCAATACAAACAGATGCATAGGTCCAGATACTAAAATGGCTTAAATATTCACTGCTTTTAAACTTGGGGAGAATAAGTTATCTTGTGAGGAATTCCCTTTGAACTAATCTTCTGGCATGATTGTTGGCAGGTAAGCAGGTGCTATGAGGTAACTTTCCAGACAGAATTGTTCATGCCAAAAATCAGACTTCTGATGTATGGCAATGTTGCAGACAGCTGATTTACGGGTGCTTATATATATATATATGTATATATATAAAACCCAGGACTTTCTATAGCTAATAAAAAGTCACTAATCAGTCTTGCCTTCCGCCTGTGATGGATTGTAGACTTTGCTAATGTCTACCACATGATTTATTTCAGCTGGCAGTGTGATCATCACAGCCGTGGCATATCCAAGTGTTTAGATAGAAATGTACATTTCTAGGTACAGAGGACTTTGTAATACATAATTTTTTTTGGTAATTGAAAGTTGCCTGCTTGTTCCCGCCATTAACACCCTTCGTGTACCTTAATTCTCAGAAATGACAGGGTACAATTTACTGTTTAATTTGAGAAATGAGAGGAAACCCATAGTGCTACATAGATTCTTTTGCTCACTGGCTCAATCCAACAATATCTATAATATTTCACATGGCGAGAACAGATAGTCTTCAGCTTCAGCCCAGTTTATCATGTTCATAATTCTATCTTCTACGCTTCAAGCCCTTTACTTAGCTAATTCCCCGAATGCTCTGTATTCATCTTTTGGACTGTGTGGGTTGTAATCTTTACATCTTGCTTAAGTAAGCAGGCAGTCCAGCTCCCTCCTTACATGGGTTTTCTGAAGACTCTGTTCAATAACACACACAGACAAGCTCTGGATCAGATAACGATAGAAATAAGAAAGATACAGAATTGCTTTCGACATGGGAAGCAGAGCCAGGAGGCACTGAATTGGTAGGAGATGCTAGGGGTGCAGTTTTGTTAATTTGTTAAAGGCTCAGTAAGGTGAGGCGTTTCCCATTTTTAAAAGGAATAACTCATTCCCCTTAAACTGATAAACTTGGGGTTTTTGTTTCATTTCTCCCTTTTGCACAGGAGATCTTAGGGTAGTTTGTGTATGCATGTCCACATATTTGTTTAAGATAAATATTGCTCTTGTCTCTTAAATAGGTGAAACTGAAATGGTGTAAAATGGGACTAAAATTCAAATGAGTCATTGAATTAGTCAGAAGTTACTCAAGAGGGAAGCTTTACTTTGTTATGGAAAGCACTGTAATCAATGCTTCATGTATACTGTGCTGTCATTTCATTAAACTTGCAGGGAGAACCTTTGTTTTGTTTTGTCAAAGGATGGCTTTATTTAGCTTTGGGAGCATTCAGAAGTAGAGATACTGAGCTGGAGTTTGCAGCTCTGTGTTCTTTCCCTTAGCTTTAATTTCCACAAAGCTCACTGTACAAATTCCTGATGCCTGTTGTCTACAGAGGGCCATAAAAGTACTTCTCTGTGATATTTCTTAGGGATTATAGATAGTTACTAGCTGTCTGTAGCATTCTTTAAAAAACATCCAGAGTTGGTGTTTATTCATTAATGCAATAAAGTCAAGAAGAGTTACACTCCTTGCTTCCCTTGACAAACAGTCACTAATACAACGTGTGCCCTTCCAGTGCCTGCTGCATGATCCAAGTGCAGCATTGGGGAGAGCTAATATGAAATACGGATTGCAGTATCAACCTACTGAGACTATGACTTTTCTTGCGGAAAACAAAATTTTTCAGATACCTGGCTTTATTTCCAGTGGCACAGCTCCATACCCAGAATGATCCTGTTGCGGGGATGCTCCTTAGGTAGGCAGCTGAACCTGCAGTTCATCTGGAGTCTGTTAGCACACTCTCTCTCCTACCTGCCAACAGCAACTAGTAAAATTTGAAGGTGATTCTCTGGTTTGTCTCTTTGTGCCTCTTTCTGTAAAGCTAAGAGTCTGAACATTTATTCAGTTAAAATTTTTACACCTCTCATGCTAGGTTAGTTCTGTATCTAAAACTTACAGGCTTTTGCTGTAGCAGTAGATGTCTCTTGCCCTCTTAGTGGTGCACTGTTAAGGAATGAAACTTTTTTTTGTGTGAAATAGTTTCTTTAAGGTTTTGAAGTGTATTATAGTTTGATCTTAAAGGAGCCATGAGCCTGGATACACAGGTGCTGGAAGAGGTGATCTTCCTATTTTTCTATCAGTTCTTCTCATGTATTACAGTCTCAGATATAAGCCTTTGAAATCTTCTCCAAATAATTCTTACATCACAAAAAAAAAAAAAAGAAAGATGACTTCAAAGGAGTAACAGTTTCTTCTTAAAAACATGATAGTTTGACAAATTCTTGCTAGACGTTTGTTACTAGTTTTAGTTTTCACTGACATATTTTGTGGCTTTTAGGTGAAACGTACAACACTAAAATTTTAGGCATCCATTACTTTTTCAATATTTAGAAGAAAAGTACCAGCCCATGTTGTTAAGCAGTTTCTATTTATCTCTGTAACCAATCAACAAAATTGCATTTTAAGGATAGTGGTCATTTTAATTAATTACTTTTAAAATGCTATGAAATATAGTAGAACTGTGGTATTCTCCTGAATTAAACATGAAGATTTTTAAAAAATTTGTAAGCGTACTGCAAAATTTGTTCAAAACTGCAAAGCTTTAATTTAATTTCATTTATGGATTAAATAATTTTGTGTTTCAGTCTAAGAATACGTGCTTCCACTTGTCTTATGTTGTTTAGCAACACATCAGAACAGTTCCATGAAAGGACTACTATCTTTTTTACTAATCCCATAGGCAGCTTTTGCAAATGTTTTTGTACTATAAATGATTGCAGTGAGGCATTAAAGCACATTCAGAGAACAGAATTCCCCCTGTGTATCCTTCTTGCCCTTCAAGTTATGTTTGAATACCAGCCTGATAGCATGGTTTGCAGAACTGTGTGTGCTTGGTTCAGGGTGCTATTGTAGCTATTTAGTACCAGTTCCTAATGAAGCATTTCACATAGTTTTCTTTTGCCATTAGGAAGTTAAATCTGATTTCCTGTATTCACAGTCCATGCTTGTCTGTCTGTTAAAACTGGCTGTAGGAGAGTTATAGGAAAGTGATGTTAAAGACACTTGTAATACTTTCTTTTCAGGAATTACAGCGGAAGTTATAGTGGTAGCCTCTTTTGATGAACTGCACAAAAGAGCTCAGGAGGCCAAGGGGAAGATTGTTGTCTACAATGAACCTTTCATCAGTTATGGTGAAACTGTGCAATACAGATCACAGGGAGCAGTGGAAGCTGCTAAAGTTGGAGCAGTGGCATCCCTCATTAGATCCATTGCTTCTTTTTCTATTCATAGGTAAGCATTTTTCTTTTTCTTACATTTTAGCCTTCAGTTCACATGTCATTTCTGGGCAGACATTTTTATCTCTATGACTTAAACATTGCCAGTTACAAGTGGGTGTTCGGTTTTGAAAGTATTGGCTGCATAATAGCTTTTTTCCCTTGTGCTTTGTCATTTTTTCAAAATGTTTTCATATTTTGTTACTGATCCAAATTCTGTATGATATTTGTTTTGAAGAACTTCCTGCATTCTCAAGGCTGCCATAAATATTCTGAGATCAACAAAATCAAATGTCTTTGACAACATGTACCAGACTGTCAGCGATGATATGAACTGGTTATTCTATATATTTGTCTAGAATATAATTTACAGTTTTTATTGTATTGGTTATTTTCCTAGCATGAAGCTGACTTGTCCTAGATAAAGGAATAGCCTGCTTAATCATCAATGCATAATCATTTAGAACACTTTAGCAGTAAGGTTTGTAATTCTCATGCTGCTTTTAAAGTAAGGTCAGTTGAAATACTATTTTTTTATTAAATGTCAGTATTTTTAGATGTCTTAATATGTTATTTATCATATATAGTGTTACATTGCTAAAATGAGCTTTTTTTAGTTTTCTGATTGGTAATAGAATTAGTTATTTTATCTGGTCAGTTTTTCAATTCTGAAAGCTTACACTTGAAATCCTCATCTATTGTGAAAAAGACTAGTTGAGGCATAGAGAGGAAATGAAGTCGAGTCCAGCCATAAGGTAAAAGGGTGACACAGTTATTGGTGAGCTTAATGCCTGCAGTGAACTTTGGATAGTAGCCTGCTGGCTGCAGTGAGAGTTGTGGGCATTCAGGCCTAGACAGCAGAGCTGGACTGAAGACTGCAGACAGAACAGATCCATCTCCCTGCCCACCCTCCTGAACCTGGGCTGCAGCCTGAGCAGGAATGGCAGGGATTTTAAGTGATGCCAGACACGAAGCTTGACTGCTTAAACTGTACAGCTGTGTTAATAAAACATGCAGTTTATACGAGAGGTTCTGTATGTTGTACCATTGTGGGGTTGGGGTTTTTTTTTTGAAAATAAATGTACAGGTCATTTATTCCTCCCCCTAGTTGCCCAGTAACTCTTTAGCCACAGAGTTATCGGCAGTAGCTAACTGGACCTTGAATGTGTGCCACATCATAAGCTGGAATTGTGCCCTGTTTAGATAACACCATGGTTTCTTTTTGATCTCTGTTCCTAGGTTTTCTTTCTACATAAATATAGGCTGGTAGGTGGGAAGGGACAATATGGCTTTGGGTCTTACTTGAAACTGGAATTGGGTGGGACAGGCACTTGGAAGCATGCTTGATTCCACCATTTCTGACAGAACATAAGTGGTCACATCTCAGCAGTATGGGAAGTGCGCAAGCATCACCATTTGCGATGCTTCAAAAAGTCTGAGACATGCAGTAATGCCAAGTAACTGTATTGGATCATTGCAGAAGACAGCTCTGCTGCCAGTGTAGTTGCTTGATTGCATTTTTATATGCTAGTATTCCCCTTAGGAAGCCAACATTACCTGTTTAAAATGCTTTCTCAAAAATAAAGTACTCTGAATTCAGATAATATCCAAACTGTACTAGTATATTTCTTGATGCCCAACAAATGTGATGTTTATGATATATTTTCCAATACATATAATTTTCTAATGAAGTTCATAATAATGGAGCAATAGTAGAATATGTTTCAAAAACAGATTTATAAAAATTTATATGGTTTCAAAATAGTCTTGGCATCATCAAAGAATATTGCAATTTGTAATCTGGTGATTATCTGAAAACCAGAAGACGATCTATTCCGTCCTTAGTTCTGGTGCCCTGCAGAGGTGTTCATTTGAAAGTAACTCTGTGTCTTCTGTTTGCCAGACTATTTATGGAAGTGCATTTCAACATGTAATGGAAAATTTAGAGATGAGGAATAGAGGTGGAGACTGAAGGTAGTAAAGCCTTTTTGTTAGGTCTGGGTACTGGCATTACAGCTGTTTCAGAATTGAATGAAAAGAGTGGAGAAACAGATGCCAAAAGCATGTTTGTTTAGAAGTACTGAATCCTTAATTGAGGTTGAAAGCTGAGGTGTCATTCCCAAAAGCAATTTCAAATTTAGATGCTACCAGGAAGCATTTTTTCATTAAATGTACTTTCTGTCCTGTCTTTGTTTACCTTCACTTAGGGTTTTTTTGGGTGTGGGAGGGGCTGGTTAATCAATTTTTTCAGGAATACAGGTATTCAGGTCCAGTCTGTCCCTTTTGCCACTCCGTGATGCCTAGATCTGTTTGTCTTGTATTAGAAATGACCTATCAGAAAATAGGTATTGCTGTAGGCAGGGGGGATTTTCTTATCTCCATGCCTTCTAGTTTTCTCTTAATCACCAGCTGTGTGTGTCTCCTTGTCTGTTCTACACATGTCCTGTGCTGGATGGACTCCATGGTGCTTCTTTTCAATCAGTGTCTGGGGCACTGTTTGTTCAAGTTGTTTGCCTTTTTGATTGACTGATGGGAAATACTGCATTGTTGCAGGGAGTAGCATGTTAGAAGGGTGAGAGATGAAAGGTAAAAAGTTGATAAAAGACTTCTAAGTGTTGTGAAAGTCTTGCGTTCTTGTAATTTGCATACCGCTGCTTTGTTGACCAGAACCTTTACTTCTTGGGCCTGTGTATTTACATGTGCACCTATAATATGA
Source organism: Athene noctua (assembly GCF_965140245.1). Lineage (NCBI taxonomy): Eukaryota > Metazoa > Chordata > Aves > Strigiformes > Strigidae > Athene > Athene noctua. The sequence goes on along the minus strand of NC_134038.1, from coordinate 25,701,882 downwards.
ATAACTGCTAATGGTATTGTGGCAGTTCTCCAAAACATTCTGGAAACGTCACAGAAGGTATCCTCCTTCTGATAACTGCACTATCCCTCTTTCCTCGGTGAATGAAGGGTAGAACATCACAATTTTCCCTAAATTGTATCAGCTTTGGTGTTGGTTGTTTGGTTTTGTTTTGTTTTTTTTTTAAGAATTCAACCCTTTTTTGGACAGGACGTCGCTTACTATTGTTTGCTTACACTATTTGCAATGAATTAAGCTGGCTGGAACAATGGAAGCCACTTTGTGGTGTGATTTCTAGGTGATCTTGCAATGTGAATAATATTAATAGGTTAAAACAAGGTACTTTCTAGTAGATTAACATTTTAGGATTATTAGGGCTGATTATTAGATCTTACTGACAAGACAGAATTGGTAAAGTCACAGCATTAATTAAATCAGTATTCTCTTGCTGACAGCGTGATGGCCATTTCTTGTTCCAGGGATGGCAAGTGGCTGCCACATTGTCAAGGGCAAAAAGAGTGAAGGGAACCTTTGAGTAGGGATTATGTGGGCAGTTTATTTTTCTTGAAGATTTGGTAGCATAGCTGTGGAGTGAATGAAACTGCTTTGGGACCCAGGCATCCCAACTCTGAATGAGGGCAAGAAAGGATGGACTTGGATATACTCAGGAAAACTCATTGCTGTGTTTATGTTAGGGCTCATGCCAATTCATCAGTGACAGTGAAGGATTAATTTATTTAGGACAGAAATGGTAAGTGAAAAGGAAATAAAATTAGCAAGAGTATCTCCCTTGGCCTGTGAAGAGATGACAGTAGTTATATGGTGGGTATTACCATGTTGGTGGCAGTTGTGGCCTTGTCCCCTTATTGTGTTAGAGTCAAATAATTCTCTTGCTACTTTACAGATATCATGTAACAGTGGGTTTTGTTACTTAGAAGAAAGTCACTATAACAGGTAGGTAATTTTCCCTGCCCTCCCCCCACAAATGGTGTGTTTATGACAGCCTTCTTCCCAGTAACAATTTCCTGAAGCACTGGCGATTTGATGGTGAAAACATTTAAACATAGATATTAGGAGTTAAGAATAACAGAACTATTTTTAATGAACCTTCTCAAATAACACATATTACTGTAGTCAGTCAACAGTACCCATAGTATTTTGCTTTTTGGAGAAATCCAGATGTTGACTTTTTTTAGCTTTAATAGCTTGACTGTGCTGTGATTAATGGTCTTGTACAATTTAAAGTAATACATACACTTATTGTTGAGTACAATAAACTGATGAGTATTTCCCAGTGTGTAGTGGATGTTTTTACAGGAAAAATACTCAATTTACAAGGCATGGTTAAAAATGTGGTTGTAATAAGCTAGCCATAAGTCTGGGTTTTTTTGCTTCCTAGCTGTAATTTTATGAACATTTTATATAGATAAAAGGTATCCTTTAGCTGTTGAAATGGTCCAGTATTTATCCTGTGGTGAAGGTACCCTTATCAGTCTAAAACTGTAAGTCTTGTTCAAGAACCACAGATAAGATAAAGTCGTAACACTTTGTCTTGTAATAATAACCCCTTTAAGGGCTCTAGAAAGGAGCAAAATCAAGTGTTTTTCAAGAACTCAAAATGTTCCCCAGAATTCTCAGAGATAAATGCCAAGAACCCAATTATTATTTTTCTAAATGCTGCAGAACAGTATATAAGAAATGTAACAGGGAACATATTGCAAGGCCAGAATAAGGAGTACTTTGACCCGGTCTGGAGGCTGTTAACAAGGACACATACTTGGTCAAATTATTCTCTTTTTGGACTGAATTCATCATCTTATCTGAAGTAAATAATTTCCTTCAGTTTCTCTCCCTTTCTTCAGGCTACAGGTGGCCAAGACACAATGTCTACTTGTGAAGCTCTAGTAACTCTAAGCAAAAGCTGTGTCTGGATGAGAGCTGAATTCATAAGTGTCAGGGTGCAGCTCAAGATTTATGGCAGAGGTTGCGTGGATAGCCTGAGCAGATGCGTACGACACAATTAAGCGCAGGCATGCCAGGGCTTGAATATAATTTCATGTAATATATGTGAGTTTGAAAACTGTGCTTTTCCTTTATCTTAATTTCCCCTTTTTGTGTCCTCACTTGATTTATTTTCTTCTACTATTTGTAGTCATGTATACCTTTTTGTATATACATTGTACTCTCAAATACATTTTCTTTTCCTCTCCTGTTTTCTCTTTTATTCTTCACTGCTTTGTAAACAATTCATTCCCTTCTCAATCTCACTGACAATGTATGTGAGTTAGTGTCATTTTTCAGTTCTCAGGTGCTAGCACACCTGCTTTCTTACATTACTTCTTTCTAATGCTTGGTCTGCTGCCTTCAGTTCTAGATGTGAGACTTGCCTGCTAAGGAGAGCTTCCTCCTTTCCCTAAAACTCCATGTCTAAGTAAAGTAAGGGCTTATTCACATTGGTAGTGGCAGAGATACTCATCTTCTGCTCATTCTGCCAAGTTTTCTGAAATCTGGGATGGTACAGTAGTTTTGGTAGGATTTGTTTTGCTTTTATTTTTTTTTTTTTTCTAGTAAAGTAGTGCATCTGGCCTTTAAAACTGATGTTTTATCCTTGAAATACTGTATCCTCTGGTTGTGTCATGATCCCTAAAGGCTCCTTTCCCTCCTGTTCTGCCCCTCCTTCCACAATGAATGCCAGTATACCTAATATTTTGCTACCATCGTACAAGTCTTTTTTTCTTATGACCCGTTCTGCTGTCCATAGTGGGGGAGCAGTGTTGTGTCCATGTGGGATTGTATTTCAGCTGGTAAGCGCTGCCTAAAACTTTGTGAGTGTGAGGGCAGTTGTCTGTTAATACAGGACTTGACATGACCTGAACCCAGCCTGCTCATGAGCTGTAGGTCAGATCCCTGATAGTCTCTATTGCTCTGTGTGCTTGTTGTCTAGCTAAGCAGACCTATATTCCCTTCCATGTATCATAAGCTGGGAGTCAAGTGGCTAAGACAGGTCACTTTGCCCTAGAAAGCTGCCCTTCTTGCGCATTAAATGTCCTGGATCACCGACTATTATTTGCAGTAAAAAAATCTTGACCTGTGTCTAAATTTCTAAAACTTAACCTACATCCTAAAATAATTTCAGGAGCTCTTCATCTAACTGCTTTATTTTTACTGTCTTCTTTTATTTTGGTTATTTAATAAACAAAACAATTGCTGTGAACAAGTGAGCCTATGTTAGGACAAAGGAGGAGTTGGGTTTGTCATCGTTTTTTCTTCAGTAACACCATCTGTTGTAGCATGGGACCGGTCATCCAGATTGCTGCTCAACTAAAAAAAAATTAGCATTCCTCAGGCATCTAACTAAGATTGTTCACTGCCTCTGGCACCCATTGAAAGGCAATGAATGAAATTGGTTTATATGTACAAAATGGAGTAGGAGTTTTTGTATAATTAGGTTTTGCAAGTTTTTGCTTCACTTCCCTCTTTTCTCCCAGCACTCATATGCACCTTTTTCTGACCTGCCTATACCACGCTGGTGACTGTGTGATTTTCTAGGCTCCTGAAGCTGTGCAGCCTCAGTGGCATATCTGTCCATGTTCAGGGGCTATCCTGGCTGATGCTCACAGGATGCATAGCTGGAGAGAAGCCAACACATAACAACTTTGGCCACATGTACAAGCTTAGTGTCCATGAGCTGCCAGTGCTGTGGGTGCATTTGAATTTTGGTCCTCCTCTACAAGTGCTCTGTCAGTTCAGGAATTTGCAGTTTGGCTTTTGGCCTGTTAGCGCATGTGATATGTGAGTTAATTTCCTGCAGTTCTGTTGAGTCCTCTCAATTTGTTGTTTGCTTCTAATTAAGTTAGCTTTGGGCTCTCAGGTCTGCAGCGGTGGGATGTATTTTAGTCCATCTGTAAACCTGCTTCCTTGTTTTTTAGTTAATGAGATAATCTTGTGTCTTGTTCTCTTGGGATTAGGGAAAATATTTTACTAGTTTTCCAAACTTTTTCCTTGTCTAATTGCAAATAATTTTTGCATCTTTCAAAACAAAAATACTTGTGCTGCAATGGAGTTTTCCCATCTGATGATATAAGTAAAGTAAAAATCACTTTAAAAAAAAAAATAAATAAAGCTGCAACTATAGATTAGAGGTGCAACAGCTGAGACTGGGCATTTATTAGCAGTTGATGCTAGGTGCCCTTATTGAGCACGTCTTCTAGTTTAGGTCACTGGTGCTCAGAGACTGCTTGGTGATTGAGCAGCAAGGATTTGGGGAGGTTCACTTCAAAAGCTCATTCTTTATTCAAACTAAAAGGCTGATATGGACATACCATGTGAGACCTTTAAGAAAGTCACATCATATGTATAATAATTTAAACTGTTTATGATGTAATTTCTGTTGTTAGTGGCCAGATATGTGCCATCTGTGATATGAAGATTCAGTTCAGCAGAGCAGGCTGTGGCTCTTGATTATCAATTCCAAGGGGGAGCACAGGGACAGACACAAGGCTTTCTGTAATTCGAGGAAGACAAACTTAAGGATACTTACTGCATGTCAGCGAAGTAGGTCTCCTTAATGCTGATGTGTACGTAAAATCAAATAGTATTATTGAAAACTTCTTGATAGAAATGGCTAAACCAGATTGTCTTTTTGTCAAGAAAAATCACTAGGGAAGATCTGTTTTGAAGGGAAAAAGTTACTGGGTTAAGTTTCCAGAAATAACGTTTTTCAAAGGATGTCTGGGGCACAAGACATTTCTCTAAGTGTAAAAGTAAAATATTTCTATATTTACTGAATAAAAAAATCTACTTCATTTACCTTCTTTTTTTCCCATTTCATGTGACAGTGCTAAGATGGTATCTGGAATTTTCCTTAACTGCTTGTAATACTATATTCTTTGGTCCTGGTGCATAATATTATGAGCAGTGTCACCACTCCTACTTCCAGAGAGCTAACTCTTGTTGGAAGAACTGAAAATAAAGAGTTTGTCTATATTATATGTGGGTCTGATGCCTTCATTTATTTACTCAAGAGACTTTGTTTGCTCATTACCATCTTCCAGTGACAGAGCACCTGTTCTTATTATTTCCTTGTTGTGTCCCTAGCATGGTAGTTTTATGTATGCAGGGTGAAGTGGTGAATGTGTGTATTGAAGAGTAATTTTCTTTCAGTGGAGAAGAGATTGCAATTGTGGTCAATTTTAGAACTGATCTCTGAGGGAACTGGAAAACTGATGAACCTGATTCTCCCCTCTGATATCGTGTGTGCTTGTTTTGACACTGTAGAATTGTTATAAAAATAGTCTCGTTCTGAGTAGGCAGGATCTTCTGTCTGCTTTGTGCAGGCTTGGGGAACATGTGAGACATAAAGGCTTCAGGAAGCTGGATGATAACTCTAGAGATGTTACAGTAGTGCTGTAGCATGACTGAAGAAATCAGGAAGCACCACTGATTATTTGTGAACACTTTTCACTTATGGGATTAGTATAGCAGCAAGAATTGTTTATAGGAAACATCTCAATGAGAAACTGTCGTAAGGCAATATCCTGTGGCAATAGGATACAGCAATATTGTCTTCTTTTCTACTAAGGGACCAGGAACCAAGGATAAAACCCATGTTTGAGGTGTAACAAGAGGAAATAAGAGCAGACGATGTTTTATAAGTCTCTGGTGAGCTCGTGGAAGATTCTAGTTATGTTTCATAGTGCTATGCATGTTGTCTTGCTGCCCTTAGAGATATGAACTGGTGGTGTGGGATTTATTTTCCTGCCCTGCACTTAGGGGCTTTCTCTCCAGGATGTCTATATATGTTATTGACTGACAATTCATTTTTACTTTGCTTCCTGTGTTCCCGGAAGGCCAACATGCCAGACTGCATTCTGCAGCACTCACCTATGGGCAAATCCTAGCTATCAGCAAGAGAACTTAGATGTCACTGGAAGAAATGGAGCCTGTGCTTTTGGAGATGATCATATTGTACAGTGGGTTCTTGCTATTTGAACAGTGATTAAAGAGTCAAATTTCAGGTAACTTCATAACAGTGAGAAATCTGTAGATGATGTTTCTTAAGTTCCAATCTCTCTTTGGCTTTTGCCAAACTTTTTGCCTCTTTTTGCTTTGAACTGCATCGTTCTGTTTCTTTTTCCAGTAGACAGGGCTTCCTGTGACATCTGAAACCTCTGGGTAATTTCATACATCTAGTATATTTGTTTTCTTACAAAGTCAGTAAAATGCTGATGAGACTAACAAGGGCTTTCTCTGCCTCCTCCTAGTTTTGGCTATTCCTGTTCAGGAATACATTAATGTAATTGGTAAGAGTTTCATCCATTTAGTGTCTAGTAATATAAGCAGTATCCTGTAATTTTGGTAGAAGCAGGTGAAGGGTTAGTAGTATAATATCTTTTGTCAACAGACTCTTGTCCAGAAGGATGCTGTGAGGGTAATAGTCCTTCTGAAATCCTCTCTTCCTCACCAATAGCTTCCCAAGGAAAACTTTTATCAATGTGTAGTATTCAATATTTTTTTCCTTCTCTTCAAGCCCACCCGCTCTCCTAACACTACTCACACGTTTTGTTTGTGGCTAGATGGCTACCCATATAATGAATAACATATTTTAACTGTGGTCTTATTCGGGTGCCATGATTAGATTTGGTAATATTCTGTCTGGCATTGGTAAGGTTTAAAGGAACAGTTTTTTTCTGCTTTGCATTACTGGTTCATGTGTATAAAGATGCTGGACATATAAAACTGCCAAGTCTTGGGTTTCTTGTTCTGATCTTTAAGGAGTTACAGCTGTGCTTGCTGTGGGTTGAGCACTGGGAACTTCAGAATTTTTTCATTATTTCCTGTTTCACCGTAATCAGCTCCGGCTTTCTTCGGTGCTACCAACCCCTTCTGAGTCTGTATGAGGTGCTGTGCCTATGAAAGCTGTGTTAGCAAGTTCAGAACTATTTGACTTGATTGTAATGTCTTGATCCATCAATTGCAGGTTCTGTTTTAATGTTCTCACAATATTCAGTTTTCTTCATTACACTGATAACATGTCTCATTAGTATGTGGCAACCATAAATGTAGAGGATTGAAGGAAAACCTAACAACGAAAATGCAGATAAAGATTACAGAGAGGTATCTGAGTAATACAATGCCAATGGATTATTTTCAAAAGTGATGTATTTATTTTCAGCTGCTGATAAGATCTGAGAAATATGTGGACTGTCATTTCATTTCTCTGTAATTCTCTGTGTTTTTTCTGTGTAAGTGCAGCACTGAGGACTTTATCTGGAGTGTTCATCTCAGGAGCATGTGAGCACATGGCTCTGGACAACCAGAAGAGATTAAATAGTACCAGAATGGTTGTGCCAGAATGGTACAGAATTGGTGTTTGGGGTATCCTAGCCTAATACTCTCCTTTTTTCATTTAAAAAAAAAAAAAAAAAAAAAAGAGAGAGTAAAAGTTCTGTTTCTTGATGTATTCTAGGATTAACTCCATTAATTTCAAGTTACACAGCAACTCACTTTTAAATTTTGGTCCAAGCAATGCTGAAACAGCTTATACAGAAGTCTACTGTATAACTTCATCTTGCATATCTAATTTTATTATTTTCATGTCTTATAATTGGTTTTCCAGTTTGTACTTCCCACGAAGTATTGTTTCTACTTCCTGTATTACTCAAGATGCATTTTCAGAATCTATTTGGTATTGTTCTTAATCTGATATTGTTACTAAAAATTATCAACATATTACAGAACAGTTTTATCATGTATATATTAAAGTTTTATTTATGAAATATGTTTTATCTGCTTTAAAACATGTGAAGTATTTTTTTCAAGGTTTACTGGTGATTTCCAAAAGTGAACGCAGGTTTATGTAGGGACTCTGGATGGCTTTATGTGCTTCAGAATCTCATGCATACCACAAAATGTTTTATTTTGATATGTAACCTTTTATGTCGTGTAAAACAAAGAGGCAGACAAATCTAGGTGCCATTTAAAAAATATACTTAATATGCTAGCCAACTGTTAATATCTCTGGTTTATGCCCCAGGCATGCATAGGATTTGGAAAGGCTAATTGTTTTCTTAAACATCTGAGCAAATGTGTATGGTTTTCTCCAACATATTATGTTTTCTCTTTACAAGAATGCTTGCATTGTTTTTCAGGGGGTAGGGGGCCTCTCATTTTTGCTAGTTCTTCCACTTCCCACAGTCTTGCTTGTGGCTTGTCCATATGGTAGGGTATTTCTGTGTTATTTCATTACATGTCTTCACATAGGATAGCCTCACCCTGCTGTGTTAGCTCTACTGTGATGTATGTCAGGCATTTAAGTATGATGAGCTAGACCTGTTTGTGTGATGAAACCCCTTACTTATGGCACAAAAAATTTGACTTGTGTTTTTAGGAAGTCAGAGCCAGTTATTCCACAGCTGTTGTTTAGAATTGTTTCCTAAATGTAGCCTGATGTTGATGTCCAATGGTAGAAATAATGTCTTGTGCCTTGTAAGTGTAACCATTTCAATTACTTTAATCCTTTTCTCCAGCATTGTTTTCCCCTTCAAATCCAATCACTCACTTGAGCCTCTTTCATATCATGTCCATCTTGTTGCATCAAATATTAATCCTTTGGTCTTGCCTGCAGGGGAGGGCTAAATGGTGAAAATCCTTCTCCATCTGGTTTGTTAAATGAGAGATGCCAACTCCTGTCTCTGCTCTGCCAGTGACGCCAGCTTTGATTACTTGCCTGTTGTCCTCTCCTTCAGGCACCTTATACTTCCTCTCATTTTGTTTCTATATTTAGGAGGATGGTGCAAACCTAAAGCCATAACTTCGTTCTCTTCCAACTTTCCTTTTTAAATCTGACCTTTGGTTCAGTATTTATAGATCATTCCCACATGTCATTAGCTGGGTAGGTGACTAGGGGCTGTGACTTCTGCTAAACTTTCACCATTACCTTGCTTTCTTGGTCACTTTCTGCAGTACTTCTGCATTGGCTGTCTGATACGAATATTGCAAATACTTTGTGAAACAGAGATATGTTTCTGTTCATTGTTATAAAGCAGGGTTGAGCTTTGACTGCAATTCCTAGAATTTTAATCTACTGTGATCACAAAAGAAGGAGGGAACCACATAGTTTCTGATTTACTTATTTCTATTTGGATTTCATCACTTTGTTTGCTGATAGTTGTGAAGCACACAAAGTATACCTCAAGAAGAGATATTGAAACTATTGTACCATTTAGCTCTGTAAAATCCAGATTGATTCTAGACATTTCTTCACAGGACAACAAAAGATATGTTTGTCAGACAGGGGAGAATAATCATGTGAATTAACTAAAGCCGTGGATTCTGAAGTTCCATTCATCACTCTGTCTTTTGTCCCCGTGGGATCTTGAGTAGCTCACGGTAATTTCTCTTTCCCTGTTTGCAAGCAGTGGTAATATTTTTGTGAATGTTAATTTACTGTAACATTTGTACATTGTTTATTGTAAAGAAGACAACATTACAAGTTTACTCTTCTAAACTGAATAGGTAGTCAATAGTAGATTCTGCAGTAATTTGCCTGTGCCAAACCCATAACAGTGGGTTATATAATAATACATCATGATAACCATGGATTGCTATTATGAAATAAAATGTAGTGGTTTTGATTGTTAACTTCTAGATTGAGATTTCCCATTGACCTAACAGTGATCTGTGGGAAGGCTCATGGGTGAATGACAAAGAATACAGGTCATTACCTTGGAATATCATATTTTCAAATGTAATTAGTTAAAACTGGTTGACTGTAGCTCAAAGGAATTGGATTTTGAGTTCAATCAGTAACAACTCACTATGAGAGAGCTGAAGCTGCTGGAGAGAGCATGAGGGAGCTGGAATTTCATAAAAGTACAAGGCTTTTTCTTAGTAACAGCTTTCTGTCATCAAGGACAACATGAAATTTAGAAATCAGGTCCTGGAATTCAAATGTGATTTTGCCCAAAGTCTGAGGTTTGGAAGAGTGAGCTCACAGGTGGGATGTAAGGGAGATTTTAGCTGGTTTATAATCTGTATATTGCTTGCACCTTTTCAGGGAGTAGGCTGTGATCCTTCTTTGAGGAGGGTCTGTGTCTCCAAGTATCTTTCCCCACAGTCTCCAAAGACGGAAACAACTTTCAGGGCTCCCAGTTTCAAGCTCTGAGAAGGATGCAGTTGCTGCTGTAGCCATGTAAGAATCAAAGAGATTGTGAAGGGACCAGCCATCTTGAGTTCACACTCTATCTCCAGAATTAGAGGGATCTACATTTGTGCTCAGGCCTAAAGAGCTTGAGCAGGGGTTCAACATTGTCCAGATGCAGCCAGAAGCTGGAGTCCAGAATCCTGGGCTGCAGGATTAATCTGAGAGACCATCCAAAGCAGTAACTCCACAAAACTCTGTGTTCTTTTCCTTCTTCCTTTACTTAGTTTATAATGCTGACAATCTAGGAAAACAGAAATGGTGTTCTGCAGTGTCTGAGAGAATTCTAACATTTCATTCTTGCCATAAATGTGATAGGAATAGGCATACCCATGAGAAAACTTTAGCAGAGCTACTTGGAATAATAAGTGCAACTGCAATTTATGATTTTAGAAGCACAACTGGGTTTTGGTGCCTAAAATAGGTTTCAGTCATGTAAATCTTTGTATGGTACTTCTCAGTGACAATCAGTGATGGATTCCTTTAACCCATTCCCATATAGAGCAGTACCTTTTATTCCTCAGATATTTCAATGTTACTTAGTGAAATGACTTCAGAATTAGTGAAAAGATGGCAGAATCTAGATGAATGCAAAAAGATCACAAGGAATTGGACAACACCATTGTAAAGCATCAGACTTCCAGATAATGCATGTCCGTAGAAGTTTCCTGAGAAAGGAAATGTGGTTTGACCCCAGGGGGCAACTGAGCACCACACAGCCATTGACACACCCCTTCCCTCTCAGAAGAAAATGAAGGAAAAGACTCAGGAATGGAGATAAGGATAGGTGATTCACCCATTATGGTCACAGGCAAAAGACAGACTCATTAGGGGAAGAAAAAAAACCCATATCACTTTAATTCAAACACTAACGGCAACACTACTTAACAGACAGAGTGGGACAGTGAGAAACATCACCACATCTTAAAAACACCTTCCTGCACCCCTCCCTTCTTCCCCCACCCAGTTTTGCTCCTGATGTCTCTGCTTCCTCCTTCCCCCAGCGGCACAGGGAGCAGGGAATGAGTCAGTCTGCTGCTCCTTCCTCTTCAGCAGGAAGGCTCTTCACATTTCCTCCTGCTCCAGCATGGTGTCCCTCTCACAGGAGACAGTCCTCCATGAACTTTCTCTGATGTGAGTACTTCCTGTGGGCTGCAGCCGTTCCCATGTTGCTCCATTGTGAGTCACCCCTGCAATCCTCCCAGCACCCAGCTACAACACTGAGGGTTTCTGCGCCAAGAGTCTTCTTTGGGCGCAGCTGCCTGCTCCGGTGTGGGGTCCTCCATGGGCTGCATATTGACATCTGCTCCACTGGTGACCTCCAGGGGTGGCAAGGGGGGTGGCCCTGCCATCCCACCATGGGCTGTGGGGGGTCTCTGCACCTCCCCTCCTTCCTCCTCCTTTCTTCCACTGACCTCAGTGTTCTCATAGGTGTCCTCCTTGCAACTCCTCCTCCCAGCTCCCACAGCTCCTCCTTTCAGGTTCCCCTTCTTAAACACGTTACCCCAGAGGCACAGCCACCATCACTAATTGGTTCAGCCTTGGTGCAGAGGTAGGTCCAACTTGGAGCTGGGAGAGCTTTGAGAAGCTTCTCACAGGAGGCCACTGCTGTAGCCCCCTCCCCTGCTACCAAAAGCCCTGCCACACAAACCCAGCACAGGAAAGGAGAATGCCCCTCATTCCTATGAGGATCTCCCCCATAACGTGTCTAAATTGAAACAACTAATGTAATTGGTCATGCTTTTAATACAAAATGTTTAAAATGAACAATTTAAAATACTTAGATCAGTGTCAGCTCATGATGTGATGTGCTTGGCTATATATCTGTATAAACAGAAGATATATAGAAAGAGGGTGTTGTTACTCTTAAGTCAGTCTAGCTGATTAAGGAAAATGTGATGGGATTTCAAAGCACTCAGGTCAGTTTGGTATGCTTGGATAACTGTTGGGTATTAGAGAAAGTATCTGTGAGGCTTGAAGGGATTTTTAGTCCATGTATGTTTGTGGCTGGGAGATTCTAAACACAAATACACTGTTTTTTCCACCTCCACTCAAGTTTTTCAGAAGGATGTTATAGGGTAGCAGGGAGCAGACCTGTGAGCTGGACAGCCTGGCTGTCAGGGTTTCAGAAGTAAGCTCCTAGAGGGGTCCGTCTTCACCATATGTTTGACAAATCACAGATTTCCAAGGAAGATATTTTATCAGTATTTTTGCAGCCAGGCCACTCAGTACTTTCATAGCTCTGGCAGCAAGAAGTGATACTTAGTGATTTGCAGTGTACCATGGGTCATGTCAACCATCAACTGTTCATTGCAGGTGAACAGTTCAGTGGTTGAGTCGTGGATCAAGCACTGTCCTGTTAAATCAGGAGTTTTGTTAATACTAGTATTAATCAGTTTATGGGCTACATCACAAGAGTCACCTGCAGGTCAGTGAACCTTTATCTTCATGTAGATGAAACTATTAAAAGCCCTCTTTGGGGGCTGGGTATACAAAGGCTTTGCAAGCTGCAGATGATCTTTGGGCACTTACAGAACAACTGCTTTAAACTATGTGATAAATAGTTATGAACTGAACACATTCAGAGTTGTTCTGTAGAATTCAGTATCTGTTTGTAGACAATTTAGATTTGAAACAAGTACCATTTCCAGTGAATAACTACTACGCTCACGCAGAAGTATAGTATTTTACAGAAACAGATTTTCTCGACAGCTGCAAGTTAATTCAGCCTGTGCATATTAGCTTGTAAAACACAGTTCTGCTTCTAAAATTGTATGATACATTTCTTTCTAAGTAGATACAGTTTTTAAACAGATTTTCTATGTATATTTTTCATTAAGTTATAGATATGGTCTCAGTGTTAACATTATTTATTAACCATCAGTAAGATAACTTTCCTGCACAGTGTTCTTCAGTGGGGAAAAATCATTCCTAGTTAGCATTTGAACACTGGGAACAAAATTCCCACGTTTTATTCTGTTATTGTCTTGCAGTGTTGCACTAGGTGGCTTGAGTGTTTTCGTACCTTGAACTCTATGGCTGTGGTGTGTGCACAAGTCTGTAAGTGCAGGTGACTCGCTGTATGCCCTTCCTTGTGAAGGCTGTCTGAGCAGAAGGGTGACACCCAGGACAGATGGGTTAGAAAGAAGTGGGGAAGCCTGTGGTCCCCCCCACAACAGCCCTCTTCTGGAGCTACCAGAGGTGAACTCAAGAGAGCTGTGCCATTCCCATGGCTGTCACTTTTCAGGTGGTCTGGAATCTCATCATGTACCTAAATGCAGTTCACCTGCTCCACCACCACACTTCATCTGATCTGACTGGCTGTGTGCCCGTATCTCTTGGTTAAGGTCCAAAAGCATTTATGTATTTAAATTTATGTACAGACTATAAAAGTCATGATCACTATTGTACATTCCAACAGAAGCCTCCAGCCTGCTACCTTTTTTCCAACAACATTTTCTTCAGCAACATGGATCAACTAATGAAAAGGAAAGAAAATTGTGTTGTTTCACAGTCTCTCTTCGAGCAGAGACTCTCCTAGGCACTCTTTATTAGATATTAAAGAAATCCATAAAACGTAAGAGTGGGATTGAGAGTAATCTTTTCTCTCCCCTTCAGCAGATGATGAAGGAATCAGCGTTATCTCCAGAATTAAATAGGAAGAGCACAAACCTTCAAACAATCACCAAAATATTATGAGTATATAGTATTGTCATGGTTTAAGCCCAGAGTGCACCTGAGCACCAGGCACCACTTGCTCACTCCTTCCCCCTCAGGGGTGGGGAGGAGAAAATATAAGGCTCGGGCATGGAGACAGGGAGGATTACTCACCAGTTATGGGCAAAAGATAGAAAGATCATCAATATAATTTGAACACCACTTCCACTACTACTTAATTTACCAATCAGAGTAGGACAGTGAGAAATACAACCACATCTTAAAAACACCTTCCCCCCCCTCCTCCCTTTTTCCTGGGCTCAGCTTTGCTCCTGATTTTCTCCCTTCTCCCCTGCAGTGGCACAGGGGCAGGGGATGGGGGTTGTGGTCAGGTCATCACCCATTGTTTCTGCTGCTCCTTCTTCCTTAGGGGTAGGACTCCTCACACTCTTCCCCTACTCCAGCGTGGGGTCTCTTTCACGGGAGATAGTCCTCCACAAACTTCCTCCGACATGAGTCCCTCACTATCTGCAGCTCTTCACAGACTGCCCCAGCATGGGTCCCTTCCGTGAGCTGCAGTCCTCCCAGCAACTGACTGCTCCAGTGTGGGCTTCCCTCAGAGTCCTGGCCTTCTTTGTGGGGTTCTCCATGGCCTGCAGGGGGGCATCTGCTCCACTGGTGACCTCCATGGGCTGCAGGGGGGCAGCCTGTCCTCTCACCATGGGCTGCAGGGGAGTTTCTGTCCTGGCACACCTCCCCGCCCTCTCCTCCTTTCTTCAACTGACCTCAGTGTTTGCATAGGTATCTATCTCCCTTGCAACCCTTCCCCTCAGGTTCCCTTTCTTACCTTATGAGAGTTGAGTTATGATCCCAGAGGTGCAGCCACTGTTGCTAACTGTCTCAGCCTTGGCCAGAAGTGGGTCTGATTTGGAGCTTGGGTGAGCTTCAAGAAGCTTCTCACAGGAACCACCTCTGTAGCCCCCTCCCACACCACCAAAACCCCTGCCATACAAACCCAGCATAAGTATGTATTGAAGAGCACAGCAAACTTAGTATCTAAAACGAAACAGTGACAAACTGTTGCCATTTGACAGTTATTTCTTTTTTCCTTTTGAGGAAGGAAAATTACTTCAATTCTCAAGTCTTAACTATTTTCTTGGGAAACCCCTACATTCATTTCCTCACGGCAGCTGCTGTGTACTGGGTGTTCTTCCCGGACGCTCCCAAAGAAACCAGGAGCACAGGAAGATCCCCAGAACTGATTTCAATCATTCTCCCAACTGTGGTTTGGACTGGAAAGATTTTTTTTTTCAGCCTGACACTCTTCATTTCCCAGACACAACACTAATTGCCAAGAAAGGAGCTGTTCAGAGGAAATATGTACCTATTGGGACATTTTGTATTTCATCTGATGTAGATTATGAAGCTTTTGGGAGAATCTGCCACAGTCAACAAATACAGCTGGGGAAAGAATGCTCACGCTTGGCATGACATGTTGCTGTGCTGCTCAATATTTAGTCCTAGTCCACAGGAGTTATTATAATGTTATAATAAGCTTTAAAAATATATTCTGTTGCTAAAAGGAATTTTTCTGTTTACAGTGGATCTCATATTTGAGATTGAAAAAATCAGGTTGTATATGTAACTTTGGAGCAACAGGCAAGACTTGACTGAGTTTTGAAAATAAAAACATACCACTTTATTGGAGAATTTTACCAAATCACTGTAATACACTATTAGATAAAGTATCCTTATTGCTTACGTTGTATTTGACATTGTGTGAGTGTCATTGTATAATGTGTGAGAGACGAGAAACCAGGCCTGTGAGAAAGACAAACTAAGACAAACAACCTGGGAAAGCAAAAGTTGAGACTGATTGAAGAAATGCCTCAAACACTCGCAAGACAAAACTATGAGTCACAGGGTGCATTCTGTGGAGGCCGAAGCTGATAATGCTCTCCCATGTAGCTGGGGGAGAGAGCCCTGTGGAGACAGGATGGCTCTCCTCTGGGGTACCTGGGCAAATTTCAAGGGCCATGTGTCTGGTGAATGAACTTTGCTTCATTATCCACGAAATGCATATTAAAGTTGACACCCCTCAGTACGCTAACAAGGGCTGTCATGATCATGCTAATGACATCATCCCATGAAACACCTTACCCATCCCTGTACATGGGATACGTAGGTCTGTGGGTCGACCTAGGGGACGGACCCAAGGAAAGTAGGTATAAATCAAAGGGGGGAAGAAAGGGCTCTCTCTCTCTCTCTCTGCCTCTCTCCCTGCCCCCCATCCATCTGGAGAAAGCAATGAAGTGAAGAAGACGGATGCCAGTGAAAAAGACGGCCGCCTCCTGGAACCCTCGCCGGCGGGATCAGCGCAGGAACCCAGACCAGTGATCCGTATTTCCCCATTCCCTCTATCTCCCTATTTTCCTTTTTCTATTAAGAAATGCAAAGCATATTATGTTGCTCACCACAATTTGCTATATACTTAGCCAATTATCGTGTGTTCAATTAGTACATTGTAGGTGGTTAATAAATGCTTGAACTTGGAGACTTGTTGTCCGCTCCAATTGGGGATTTGTGAACCTGAGTCACTTGTTCCCCTTGTCTGAGCGGGACGTGACAATATGTGAACTAGATAAGCAAATATAATGATCAGGTGATGTTAAAATAATTCCTTTTGTGTTGCACTACTAAAATCTCTCACTTGAGGGGGAAAATAACTGGCACCCCCTCTGTATTAATTTTACTAACATACTTTTTATTCTCTTGACCTGAAATTTTTTTTCTTTTACTTAAACAGTAAATATGCTGTTTAATAGAACATCAAAAAGGAGTTTAATATTCTACAGAAATCAGATCTTTGGGAGCAAAAGAAGCATTCATGTAGTGAAGATGATTCAGAGTTTCAGTGTTCTTCAGCAAATATAGGGGCTCACCCAGACAGGTGTCTTGCAGTGTCTTTTGTTTTGCTCACTGCTTGAGACTGAATCTGGTCAGGCCTTTTGCTCTTGTCATATCCAGTCAGTTTTTAAAGACATTTTTTCTTCCCCCTTCTGTTGAAATTAATGGAAGATTTGCCACTGATTTTTAGTGGAAACAGGGTTATACTCATAAACATCAGAAAAGATGACTGGATTTCTCCATTTCCTCACTTCTATTTCACTGCTGAGATTTATTTCCATGCTGTCTATGGTGGTAATGCCTAAGTTATTCTACTGTCTATCTTTTTTCTTTTAGAAGCTTGCCGTTTTTATCCATCTTTGGTGCAAAGATACTGTTCTTTCTCATGCTGTCTTCAGAGACTTGTTTCCCCTCTATCATTCCCATTCCTACCTTGTGGATTTTCCTTATCTTACTCTATGCACTTTAAAAAATGTATCTCCATGAGGCTTTGTTTGCATTGCCCCAACCTATTGTAGGGAAAATATATTCCTAAATATGTATGAGTTTAAGATAGGTTTGTATTTCAGTTTTTTTATGGAGGACAGTGTCCAAAGAATGTACTGCTCTGAATGGTGTGTGGCATGGAGAAGGAAGGGAAGAAGAAAAGCTCCATCTACACCCTCTTCTGTAAGTTTGAAACTTTCCCCTGCCTTCTTTAAGACTTAGCTCCCCTCTATTTAATTCTATGGTCAGCTGATAAAAAGAAGTTTTGTGGTGGGTAAGACCAGTATCCTCCATCCCTAACCTTTTCTTTAGCTCACTGAAAGTGTTGGCTCTGTGTTACCCTCTACCATGGCCATCCTTCAAAAGGAGGAGGAACCTCTTTGTACTGTCCCATAATATACTGTATTCAATGCCAGAGGAGGCTAAAGTTTCTGGAGTGACTTAATGCATAGGCCTGTGTATGGGAGAGCTTGACCTTCCCTGCTACTTACTGCCTACAGTGAAGCAGTCTTGTAAGCACTGATAGAGTGATTGATCCTACCCTAAAAGTTCTGCTGCCTCCTCACACCTGTTTGTGCCTGATAATTTTAGTGTAAGAATTCATTATCAATAATAACAAACATCATTGAATGGACGTGGTACAAAGACCAGATCAATATTCTAGACAGCTAGCTGTTTAATAGTTTCCTTATGTGTTGGTAGCCTTGTGATGCCTCTTTGTCTAATTCTCTGCCTTCTAAATAAAGAAAATGTGGGGTTATTGTTATTTGGTTTTGGGCTTTTTGTTTGGATTTATTTATATCATTTCTGTAGGTATAAAATATAACATCTGCTTCCAGTGAGTTTTTTTTTTAATTTGTCCTGTGTGTTCACTAGTCTCTGGTGATAGAGGGGTCACTGAAGATACAAACATGGCTTCTGCTTAAGGCTGAGAAGCCAGGAGTTCAACAAAAAATAAAAAGAAACCCCATAAAGCCAGAAGCCTTGCAGCTGCTGGCAATTAGGACTGTCAGTGGCGTTCCCTCCAGGAGCCCTCTGCTAACATACCTATGGTAGTGTGCAGCAGGCAGCTGCGTTCTCACAAGGCTGGGATGTAAACACAGGAGGAGGGAGCTTGGTTGTTCATAGTGAGCAAAAGGAGGCCAAACAGGTGTATGACTTAAATGGTTCCCTCAAGCTATTGTCAGCTGCTGGAGAGTCATCCTTATGTCTATAAGATGCAGAAAGTTTCTTTTTCAGTTGAAGAGCAGCTGATGCAAGTCTCTGTTTCCTACAGACATTTGGAAAGAATTGTGCAGGCTTTTCTACTTTCCCAACAGTTGGATAGTCCCCAGGTGGAATTCATTGGACTTGCTTCATTTGATCATTTTACCATTCACAGTTCTCTTCTGCTTCTTGTTTGACAAACCATGTCTAATCTGCTCTGTTTTTTAAAAACTTCTGTGGTGATCATAGAATTCCCTTGGTGCATGTGGTACTGAATATTATAATGAAATACAAACATATATGTGTTAGTTGCATTCTGTAGCCTAGCATGTATGTAATTGCACCAAAGCTACTATGCTTGTTTGGTAAAACCTAAGTTTAATGACCGCCTAGCACTGATTAGATGTAGTTTTCTAAATGGCAATTTAAATGGAGTCCATGTGGTAGCAGAGTAATGGTGTAATGTTTTCCAAAAGGAGTTTTGCTTGATAAGGCCAGTAGTTTCAGGAGTCTCTCTTACACTTCTTTACATTTGTGCAGATTCCACATCAATTACAGGTTGGTACAAAGTAATCTGAAAGACACTGTATAACTAGACTCCAAATATTATATCCTTGGTAGCAGACTACTATATTATTTAATTCTATATTTGTATCACATCGTATTTTTGCTCCTTAGTTTCTTAAAATTTTCTGTGCATATTCATATTTTGTTTCAAATTTAGCAGTCTTGCTATTATTTCGATTTACTATAAACCAACAAATCAAATTCTACAGTCAATATAAGAAACAAACAAAGCAAGAGAATCTTGGGACAAATGATGTGAGAAACACAGAATTAGGCTGAATTTATTTCCTTTATATTTTGCCAAGTGGCTGTAAATGGGGAACAGTCTTGATTTTATTTTTAAAGACCTTATTCTTCTGAGAAGATTAATAATACGTTTGGCATTTTGACTAATTTTGTTACAATTTGGCCTCTCTATCCAGATAATGGTGAGAATTTTGAAAGCATGTACACAGTCTGAGTGCACACAAGGAGAAGTTTTGTTTTGTAAGGGCTTTATGGTGCTGAAAAAGGGGATTTTCTTGAGTGGAGTTCAGCCCTTGCCATGCTGCTCGTGATGAAGAGAAAGATACAGGAGTGAGGCACTCACGAGTAGATACTCTCCAGAGCTAAGCGTGAGATGTAGTTTCCCTTCTGTTTTGCTACAGGATGTTCCATCACCCCTTTAAAGTGCGAAACTTTGTATGTGAGAGGGGTTTCTGTGATATGTAGAATATACAAGTGAAAAAACAGAACCAAGCTTTGAGGAGGATGTGAGCCTGTAACCAAGAGTTAAGGCTGTGATCTTGCTATGGGTGTAGCTAGTGATGAACATAGTCATGGTTCCATTCAGGAATCTATTTTATTATTTCGGTCAATAACAAACTAGCTGACCTGATATGAATGTTTAGTTTACATGTGGTTGATACAGTGACTATGGCATGCGTCCTGTAGAAAATTTGAGGTCATGTATGTAATTAGTGTCTCACAATGTGTTTGTGTGAGTAAACTAAAGATACTTGAACATTCATTTTGTATTTCCCAACCCTAGATTGCTTTATGAGGTTGGTGTGAAATTGGGGGGGGGGTGGGGGGGTGGTGTATACGCATTATGGCTGAAGTAAATCTTTGTAAGCTTTCATATAATCAAGTTTTGTTTTATTTTAATTTTAGTCATGTTAGAGTTCTTGTAATGTCATGCTACTTCTCCTTTTAGGAGATTGCTATCTTTCCCTGAGGCTTCAGCTGGAGATGTGTTTTCCATCAGAGCATCCTGTTTAGCTTGAAGCACTAGTTATTACACAGTTTATTTGTCCTTGGGCATTTTAGCTTATCTTAGAGGTAAGAGTTGGTAGTCCAGGCATGAAGTAATGAAGCATGCAAAATCAGCTACCACTGTAAGAAGAGTTAGAACTGACCTGACACCAGAAGTACATCTTTTCATTCATGCCTTTTAATTTATCCACATTTGGTCATTTTATTCATAAGAGAAGCTAACTAGCTCCCTCTCGACTTTTTTATCTTTCACCCTTTTCTGTAAGGTGTGAACCACATCTGTTTCTTACGAGTCATTTGACATGCACTTCTAACAGAGAAAATGCTCTATTTTTTGGAGCCTTTCCTCTGCTTTGTTATTTGTACTGTGATACTTCTCTTAAATACTTTCCAAGATGGGAAATCTAGGGGTTTATCCAAAGCAAAGCACAACCACTTTATTTATCTGAATCTTGTCAGCTGTTGAACAGTAATGTCAAGACCAAATGATAATGAGTTTTTATTAATATTAGTAGGTTTATAAAGGATTAATCTAGTGAGACATGTTCAATTTTTAAAGTAGTTTAAATATGGAGAAGAGGTGATCCAGTAGATCTAAAATCAGAAGAACAGGTACTTTTGTTAAATAAATTTAAAAAAAAAGAACCTCCTACCCCCTCTCCTTTACTAAACACCAAACTATGGTATTGGAGTATGGGTATATTAGATATTAAATAGCCTAATTACCCTTAAAGTTTTGCAAAATTAATTCAGGCTTTGCTGGATGACAACATTTTCAGAGAGAGTATGGATTTGAAGCAGCAGAAGCTGACATCAGTGCCAGGTGTTAGTGGGAAACACCAAGGGTGCACCTCACTTGCCTGTAGGTGCCAATGTTGCAAAGATGAATGCTGATTCTGAGTTGCTTTGTGATCTCTCAAGCTGGTCCTATGTGATGCTTTTCTTTCTTTTCTTTTCAAAGAGCAGGGAATGGTAAATGCAAGTCGTTTGTGGGTTGTTTTTTTGGGGGGTTTTGGGTGGGTTTTTTTTTTTTTTTTTTTGTATAATCCTTTTTCTTTAGCAAGAATAGCCACAAAGTTGCAAAGTTGTGTTTGTTCAGACTCAGTGAAAAAAAAAAAGTCTTCCTTGCCCACAAGTACCAAAATTCTTTCTCCAGAACTACATCCTCTTCTCTATGTTTTCAGCCAGACTCAGGACTGCTTTACTCCATCTTCATCTGTTGTGCAGTCTCCTTGTAATTTGTTTTTTATTTTGTTTAGTTGATTCTTGCCTAGGTCCTGCCATATGGTCAGGAGGCTTTCCAGTTTTTGGTTATCTCTGCATAAAGGAGGCTTAATTTACATAGAAATTTTTTGTTGTAGTCTTTGACACTTTGTTAAGCAATTTATTACATAGCTATACTTAACACATGGTGTGTTTTGCACACATGTAAACTTTAATCAGGTATATCCCAGGGTGCTTAGTGTCTGCCACAAATGTTTTCTATGCGAGTTCATCTTGTAGCGTTAGGAATTTTCAGTACTGTGATATTGCCTTGTGCCTTCATACTGGTAATGCTTAGGGTCCATTTCCCTTTTTGTAGCAATAATTTGGACAGTCATCCATTCCCTTCAGGTCCCGGATCGTCTGAACAGTTGCTGGCTCTGCCTGCCTGTGCCCAAATGTCTTAATTTGAGTAGCTGGGTTTACCTTAATAATTTTGGCAAAATAGTAGTTTGAGCATTAAAATGGCCAGACTACCAGGTGACTTAAGGGTTTATTTTTTGGGGTAGCTGGGGTAAATTTTGTACCTGCAAGTGTTCATTCATTTGGGGTGTGTAAGCATGCATGCATCTCCGTGTGTTGTCAGAAGCTTTATTCACAGTTGTGGTGGAGTGTCGGGATTGAGCATCCAAAAGAAATGTAATTGGTACTTACATTGGGGAAACAAATACAGTTTTAGGGGTTTCTTTTGTAGGGCATCTGGGAAATAACAAGGAAAGTAAAATCAATACAGGTAGTAATAAAACTTGAATTACTGCAGTTCAGTGTTACGGCATGTTAGTACTAAGAGGTAATCTTGCCAGAAGACACAGGTGAATAGATTAATTTAAAATGAGCAGAAACTGCTTCTGCTCAGTTGTTGTATGTAGGGGGTTTTTTGAACATTAATACATGCAATTGTAATATCTCATTTTTGTCAGTGTGTTATTTTATGGTTTTTGGAAAGTCTTCTGGTTAACATGCTGGGTATATCCCCAAACATTCAAAGAATTATTAAACATGCAGCAAATTGTCGCACTTTAAAAGTGGGGGTGAGGGGGCCATCTTTTTTTTTTACAGGGACAGAGGGAAAGAAAAAAATATATAAGATCTGAATTTATAAGTCTACATGAGTTTATCCATTTGGGGGGGATTATGTGGCACAAGAGATTCTGAGCACCAGGGTAACTGTTATTTCAAAGGTGGGTTATGTGTCACCCAACCTGCAAAGCTGATGAGGAGAAGGGGCACCAGCCTTTGCAAGAGGTTCAGCCGTAAACAACTGGGAGCAATAATTTTCTAAACTGTTGCCACCTAATAAACAGATCTGTCTGCACTCTGAAGCAGCTCCCATAAGACCTCTGTAGCTGATTTTTAGTATTTTCTTTTAAAATAAATGTTTATACATATCTGCTCAGTGGGTTACGTTATTGATTATGACTTGTTGAGAAGGATTTATTCTTCTAAAGAAATAGAACTGAATAATCTCTCCCATTTTACCTAATCTGTATCCTTACAAAGTGTATTTATTCCTTCTTCCTCACCACATCTCCTCCAGGAATTAAAAATCCCCCCAATTTTTTTTTTTTATATATATATTTTTTAAATGTATAAAAATATGTGCCTGCTACTGTAAGTAGGCTCACAGATGAAGATTTTCACATATTGGACATGGTTCTGGGTAGCTGGCTCTGGGTGGCCCTGCTTGAGCAGGAGGGTTGGATCAGATGACCTCCAGAGGTCCCTGCCAACATCAACTGTTCTGAGATTGTTATTAATGTATAGATAAATAGTACTAAAATCTGTAACAGCTGATGTGAAGAATGTCTAATCTGGTTTGAAAGCTTCAACTCTAGCTTTTCTTCATAGGGTAACATTGTAGATAAAGGTGATTTAGCTTTAGATATTTCCTTCAGAAACTTAATTCACTGGCATTTTGCTGTTAAAGTCAGAATTTAGTATCTGAGACAAATACACAAATAGTATATTCATAATAATATTGAAGAAGCCTCTAGATGGCTGAATATTTTATGTATTTTGAAAACATCTCTGGAGCAGTGACTGAAATGTGAGAATTACAAAGTAGACCTGGAATAAAGGGTTGCAGATGTATATTATTTCATTTTACAGATTTTCTGCAGAGGATGGCCAGTACTAGAGAGCTGCTTATTCAGAGTTTTACCCTAATATTTCCATGCGCAGTACTAAGCTTATTTTAGGATTTAGGACATGTATACCAGTCAGTTTATGGTCATTACTGCGGTATCAGAATGGTTCTCAAAGTGTTCATCGTGTCTGTCCTCTTGAAACAAAGAGTATTTTTATTCCATTTTTTCCTGTCTGTGAAACAGCAAGTATTTTTATTCCCATTTTACAAGTGGGAAATGAAGGCAATGAATGATTTAATATTGGGAATATTTGCAAATTTGGGCACACATGTAGATTCTGATTTCTCCTTTTTTTTCCCACACGTGTTTTTTTCTGAAATATCTGGCTTTATATACAACTTCACTTTAAAAGTGTTGACTTCAGCTGCAGCTGTAATGCTCGGTACTTCTCAAAGTCCAAAGATCTCAACAGAAGCATCAGAAAATTAGAAATATGTAAATAATGGCCAAATGTGAAAAAACATTGAAGGAACTTGCTGAGGAACTTGTCCATTCCTTTTTAGCGATCTTGTGATGTCAGGTGTGGAATCACTCTTTCCAGTTAGTTCTGCAAGCAATGATAGTGGATGGAGTCTCTGGAAGGAAAATAATAGCATTAAATAGTCAAACAAAATAGTAATTAAATAGAAACTGTTTGCAGCTTTCTGAGAGGAAAGAAGTCACTCTATATCGCAGGTGAATGTCAGATGAATTTTGTGATTATTTTAATTTTTTTTCCTTTTTTTTTTTCATTTCCACAAGACATAGCTATTCCTAAGTGGAAGACAGTGAACCCTTACATCTAGTGGTGCATATTTTTCTTCTTTGCATAATTTGGGTAAAGTTAATTGTATTTTTTTCTTTTTAGTTTTGTCTACTTGAAATCTCAAGTGTACTGAGAACAAATAAATGTATATTTTTTAAATAGTCTTGTCTTATTTTTTCCTGAAATTTCTCATATTAGTGCTCTTTGAAATAAATCTCCAGTCTGATGTTGAAGGAGTTGAAGTAGTGAATTTCAGTTTCATTACTTGTCATAGGACAAAAAACGCACTTCTTATGAACTGTTCACTTACTGGCATTTCATTGCTTTTCTTCCTGATAAAGCAATGAAGGAAGTGTGGTATCAGAGCATTTACTGCTGTAATGTCAAAACATGGCAATGACCTAAATAAAGCTTACATAGAATAGCTTTCCAGACATACAGAATGGTAAGTCAGATATTCTGATTAGTATGAAAACACTTGATGTCTTTTATCAAAAGGGACCAGATGGGTTACACCCAAGGGTGCTGAGGGAGTTGTCAGATGTGCTCGCCAAGCCACTGTCCATGATTTACCTGAAATCATGGCTCACTGGGGAGGTCCCATTGGACTGGAGGGTGGCAAATGTGACACCCAGCTACAAGAAGGGCAGAAAGGACAATCCAGGAAACTATAGACCTGTCAGTCTGACCTTGGTGCCAGGGAAGGTCATGGAGCAGGTCATCTTGGGTGCCATTAAAAGTCATATAATGGACAACCAGGGGATCAGGCCTAGTCAGCATGGGTTTATGAAAGGCAGGTCCTGCCTGACAAACGTGATCTCCTGCTATGACAAGGCGACCTGCTTATTGGATGAGCAAAAGGCTGTGGATGTTGTTTACCTTGACTTTAGTAAGACCTTTGACACTGTTTCCCACAGCATCCTCCTAATAAAACTGGCTGCTCGAGGCTTGGATGGGCACAGACTTCGCTGGGTAAAAAACTGGCTGGATGGCCGAGCCCAAAGAGTTGTGGTGAACGGAGTTAAATCCGGTTGGCGGCCGGTCACGAGTGGTGTCCCCCAGGGCTCGGTTTTGGGGCCACTCCTGTTTAACATCTTTATTGATGATCTAGACGAGGGGATCGAGTGGACCCTCAGTGAGTTTGCAGATGACACCAAGTTGGTGGGTGTTGATCTGCTCGAGGGTAGGGAGGCTCTGCAGAGAGACCTGGACAGGCTGGAGCCATGGGCTGAGGCCACCTGGAGGAGTTTCACTAAGGCCAAATGCCGGGGGCTGCCCTTGGGCCACAACAACCCCCAGCAGCGCTACAGGCTTGGGGAGGAGTGGCTGGAGAGCTGCCAGTCAGAGAGGGACCTGGGGGTGCTGATTGACAGCTGGCTGAACAGGAGCCAGCAGTGTGCCCAGGGGGCCAAGAAGGCCAATGACATCCTGGCTTGTGTCAGCAATAGCGTGGCCAGCAGGGACAGGGAAGGGATCTGACCCCTGTACTCGGCACTGGTGAGGCCGCCCCTCGATTCCTGTGTTCAGTTTTGGGCCCCTCACTACACAAAGGACATTGAATGACTCGAGCGTGTCCAGAGAAGGGCAACGTAGCTGGTGCAGGGTCTGGAGCACAGGTCGTACGGGGAGCGGCTGAGGGAACTGGGGGTGTTTAGTCTGGAGAAGAGGAGGCTGAGGGGAGACCTCATCGCCCTCTACAGCTGCCTGAAAGGAGGTTGCAGAGAGCTGGGGATGAGTCTCTTTAACCAAGTAACAAGCGACAGGACAAGAGGGAATGGCCTCAAGTTGCACCAGGGAAGGTTTAGACTGGATATTAGGAAGCATTTCTTTCCAGAATGGGTTGTTAGGCGTTGGAATGGGCTGCCCAGGGAGGTGGTGGAGTCCCCATCCCTGGAGGTGTTTAAGGGTAGAGTTGACATAGTGCTGAGGGATATGGTGTAGTTGGGAACTGTCAGTGTTAGTTTAATGTTTGGACTGGATGATCTACAAGGTCTTTTCTAACCTAGACGATTCTGTGATTCTGTGAAAAATAGTAAATATATCCTTTTTGAGAGTCTGTTGGGGATGGTAGTGGAAGTATTCTTTTTAATAAGTCTGTAATAATGATGACAACTTACAGAGCTAAGTTGTTAACACTTTTTTTCTTTTCATAGCCCACATACTGGGTGGCAGAATTACCAGTCTGATGTACCCTGGATTCCCACTGCTTGCATCTCTGTGGAAGATGCTGAAATGATGTCACGAATGTCTTTCCGGGGCACTAAGATCGTTGTGCACCTGAAGATGGGGGCTAAGACCTATCCAGACTCTCCTTCCTTTAACACTGTGGCAGAGATAGTTGGAAGCAAGTACCCAGAGCAGGTGAGTGAGAATATACAAAAAGAAACTTATTTTGTTCTTGAAAAATGGAAAAAAACAAATCCAAAGAACAGGTAAGAAATCCCTCTAACGAATAACTCTAGTTCATCTTCTCTTCTACATTTCAGACATCTCAGCTTTTCAGTCTTTTTCATGTAGCAGGTTTGAATCCACCAGGCTTGGTTTTAACATACTATCTATTTTAAATAACTGTAAGAATTACGGTGTTATAAGAAGAGGAAATTCAACTAAACTATACACAGTTTAACCTCCTCCTTTTTGTTTCCCTGGTTTAAAGCTCACTTTATATAATACCATCTGCATTGGCTTACATAGAATTGTGTATGTAAGCAGAAGTGAAATCCTAACACTGTAACTAATACAGTTAATGTTTTACAAGTGGTAAATTAAAGTTGCCATAATGATTTGTGCTTGGAGTTTACTTATTGTTCTGTTAATAATCTTCAAGTGATTTCTTGATCAGGCAAATAAACCAGGTTCTGCTGTCCAGGAATAAAATTGTTTGCCTGAGTTTTTTGTCAAATGTAAAAGTGAATGCAGGACGTCAGTTTAACTTTCTTGGAGAAGTTTTTTCATGCGCAAATCATTGCTGTGTTTAGCAGGAGTTGTATGTGGTTAGTGTGGAGGAATAAACCAGCTGCACAAAAAAGTATCTGCAAATTCTTATTAAACACTAGTTAATCTTAAATTGTTGGTTTTCATTTTAAGACTTTTCTTTTTGCTTTCTCTTTTCTTCCAACTTGTTGCCAAAAATCATACAAATCAAATTCATGGTGCTGAAGGATTTGTGCCTGGTATGAAATCTTCTATGTCAGCTTACAACATGGAATGATTTTTCTGGCATTATGGTTTATTGTGAAAATGCTGATGCAACCTCAATTACAGCAGCACTAGAAATTACTGCTAAAGTACATCTACTGAGCCATGATTATTTTTTAAACGTTGTCATTTTAAAACTTCAGTGGAAAATAAGAATTACTATCTCTGTCCGTTAAACCAGGTATAGCTCTTAAAGATTTTCTCTTTTCTGAGATGGTAGTTCTGTAGCTCTGGCTTGTGATGTCTAGAGATCCTCAGTGTTAGCATGAATGTACAGTTTCAGAGGCTTGATTGCTGGACAGGGAAAAAGTAACTACCTGCTTGGTTTACATACCATCACCTGTGAGTCTAGCTTCATGAAACATGTATTTACCAAGTTAAAGACAATGCCCCAACTTCTAAGTTAGGGTACAGTTAATTTAGTTTTATGTCATCTGAATTTTTTACCATGCTTCTAACAAGCTAATAGGCTATCTTTGTTGAATTATGTTTGCTGTATTTCAGAATTCGACATTTCAATTCAGGTTATGAAGTGTCCAAATGTAACCTTCAAAGATGTGTTAAGGTGCTTGCCTGTACTTGATTTTCTCCTTGCTGTTCTACTCTGTTTCTTTAAGCAATGAAATGGGTTGGGATCTCTTCACTTCTTCCACTGAGAAGCTCAGGTTTTTGAAACACTGGGTAAAGACTTATTTACAAGCCCCCTGCTGATGTTAATGGGAGTGGTAGTGGACACACTTTGAAAATGTAACCAAGAAACAGAAAAATAAAACAAGTGAATGTTTAGGTTTTTTAGTACTCAGTTCCTCATAGAGCCTTAATGGATGCTTCACCACGCTCATTCCACTGCGTTACTCCGGTAAAAATGGGAACCATCTAGCTATTTAGGCAATAAAATACATTGCAGACCCAGACTCTTACAATGCCTTTTATGCCAAAGTGTTTCAAAATGCAGTACAAATCGAGTGGAATAGAAAGGTGCCATTTCTACAGGCCAAAATTTCAGCTTAAGTTTTGAATTGAAACAAAAGCAAATCTGGATCTCTGAACTCTGGGTGAGAAATCAGCAGCGGGTGGTATCACTCTTACAAAGGTCTAAAGGAAAACAGTTTGAAATTAGGCTGAAGCCTGTGAAACATAACTGCTCACAGGTATTGCAGAAAATTATAATTTAAAAAACTGGAACAATTGAAAATGAGTTTGCTGTAGGATACTGAAGAAATCTGTTGAGAAGTGATAGAGTTCTAGATGTAACTGCACATCAGGATCTTTGTGTTCATCTATATCTTGACCAGAGTTTTAATATACTGCTTGGTTTATAAATGATTCATTAATTCTTCTGGTGAGATTTTAGCATGTTTATTAAAAATAACCACCAAGAACTGAAATAATACTTGTCTGAAAATTTTATGTTACAAGCAATGTTGAATATTATTGTTAAAATCCTTTAGAAGAAAAGACAATTTATTGTTTTTTCTTACCTTTTTTTTTCTTTCTTTGACCACTCTTGTAGCATGTTCAGTTAAGTTCCTCCTTTTAAAGTCATTTTTCCCAGTGTTTTGTGTGGATGTAACAATGGAGGGGGAAAAAAATAAAACTAGAAAAATGTTAAGGAAAACAGAAAAAAAAGTAGTTGAAATAATACTTCTGATGTATTTTCCTAGAAGTTAGCTGTATTTTAGACTTAGTGTTCTTAAACTCTTGGGTTTTGTTTTATTTTGCTGTTGCAAGAAATGTTTGATATCATCAAAATTGATACGCAAACTATCAAGCACCTGTGCTTAACTTCGACACGTTTATGTTTCTGAATAACTTAAAGCAGTTAAATAAATGTAATTACCGCTTTGTGAAGCATCAAGCTCTCAGGTATGCATTCATCTTCAGATGCAATGTTGTGACATGGGTGCAGATGTTTCGTTGCTTTTTTGAGGCAGCTCTGCACCCAAGGTGCACCGGTACTTTTGAAAAGTTAACCCACTGATATTTCTGGTTTCTGTTCTCATTTATCCGTTCTGTCTGACCAGACAGCAACAGTAAGCAAATGCTTTATCATGAATTGCTTGAACTAAGAAAAATGTACTTTGAAACTTACTATAAGTTGCAACTTTGCACTACCAAGTTTTCAGGTGGTGCAGAGAGTATCTAAACAGAAAAAGGAAATGGATTTTGTCATGCTGTCAGTTAAGTTCAGTGTCTCACTAATGTCTCTGTTCTGTTTTTCTTTGTATTATCCCTTCTAAGTTAGGGAAGGGCTGCTCTCCTCAGACAGGACCCTTGCTAATGTCAGAGAGGGCATGACTGTGCATGTTCTGAGCGGAGACATCCGCCATCCTCGCTGTCAGTCCCGAGGTCGTTGTTTAGCACCTGCTGAGGTCTGAGTACCCATAGGTGCCCAAAGAAGGTGAGCTTGTGCCTATAAGATGATGAGTTCAGGATGAAGCTTTTCTTCATATAAACGGATTGGAAGCAGTGGGACCAAACATGCTATGACTTGACGCCCTGGCAGCCTTTCTGAGCTTGGGATCCTATTCTGATGGTGCTTTGGACAGCAGCAAGAGTGGAAAACCTGTGGGTTGTGGGGCTTAACATATTTAAGCCTGTATGATTGCTGACTGTTGAGCCAAAGAGTTGGTGAAATGGGAAAGGCATGGTAGCAGAACCTGCTGAAGTCCAGGCTATTGCAGGTTAGAGACATTTACAGTCCATTCCAGATCTCTGTTTTAGAGAAGGAGTTTTTGAAGCGCACTGTTGAACCTGGGACCATGATGTTAGTATCCTTTTGTACTGTATTGTGTACTGGTGAGATGTTTTATTTAAACTATGTAAATTGACACTGGAGACTGACTGACTGAGAAATTCACAAGTTAACTAATGTGGTTTTCATTTGAAATTCAGGCAGAGCTGGCAGTCTTCTCATTTTAATACAGATGTAATATGGTCTTAAAGTGCAGAAGCAACCTTCCCATCTCTGGGGAAGTGCTATAAATAGCAGCTGTTTCTTGTTAGTCTGGCTTCAATGTATCTAATGTGCCAAACACAGAACACAAAATACTTGATTAACTGAAAAGGTATCAAAGTGGATAAAGATATAACTCTTCTATAATCCTGACTTTCAGCGTCTTTTCGTACTGTGTATTTCTTGGTGTGCAGTGATGTTTTACTTATCTGACAGTTACTAAGTGATGGGAAAACTGTTTCCTAAGTGCCCTACAAAGTGCATAAATTTAATGGTTGCTCATTATTCTGTGATCTAGCATAAATACTGTAGAGCAGAAACAGAGGAGCTCATAAGTGGCTTTTTTGGAATCCTGAAGAACTGTTCTACGAATTCACTCTACAAAGTTTTTTTTCCTCCTGTTTTTATGGAGTGCCATATCTACAAAATGTACCATTTGAAAAATTACTGTTTTGAACACCACAGGCATAAAAGACCATTGAAGAATGTACTGTAGCTCTGAGCCAAGTTTGGACAGCACTCTGAAAGTAGTAGTTCTAGGAATGACCTGAGAAACAGAGATGCTAAGGTAGCACATTGTGAAGTTCTTTACCAATCTGTGATTGATGTAACAGAACCTGTTCTACAAAGGAAATGGCTTATTTACTTGCTCATTCTTCTTCCTTTCCCTATTTGAAAAATCAGCCCTCTCCTGGAATTTGTGATACTGGGCAAAGCTCCAGGGAACAAAAGAACATGAAAACTGTCCAGGCTTCTGAGCCTGTTAGGCATTCATGCACATAAGGGAAGAAATAATCTGTAGACCAAAAAAAAACCCAACCTCAGGAAGAAAAAAAAAGACTTCTCTGAAGATGTGTAATACTCAGTACAATGTTGTTTTATGGCCTGGCATCAGTTCACATATGTTAACAAAATGTCTATCCATTAGCCCTTTGATGTGGCTTGCAGATATCCCTATGCTCAAACTAAATCATGCATACAATAGAGCTTTGAGAATAAATGTTTTAAGAGCCTGGTGCCATCGCATTATGGCTCCATTATCACATTTTCTCCATGTGGATTGTCTTGCTATTCATTCCAAAAATGTTGAAGGGTTTGTAAGCACACTTCTGCGAGCCCCTCTTCTGTGACTGTAAGCTGATACTTGTCACTGCTAGAATGTAAGAGAATTTAAAAGAATTTAAGAGATGATTATGGAGATCAGATTTTGAGATTACCAGCCCATTACTTCATGATAGTGAACTGATGGGAAAGAAGATGATGAAAAAGAAATGGTGAAAAAGAAACAAGAGAAAGTGTAGAGAAGGGGTATTGGCATTGTTAGGAAATGTATTTTCTTTGAAGTTTTTCTATCAGTATTTGCTGAAAGAAATAGTACCCTCTGTGTGTATGTTTGTTTTATTAGTAACAGGACTTGTACTATTAATTGGGGGAAGGGTTTGCTTTTTATAGTGTGCCTTGTGGGAGTGGCAGTATTGCTGTTGTTTCTTCTAGAACAGGAATCTTGTCATGATCAGAACAGTCAAATTAATATGAAACTGATATGGAGGAAAATTTTTCTTTGTAACTTGATTATTTTTAAAATGTTGGGGTTTTTTTGCTGCCAGAAGGCCTACCAAGTTTTAAGACTAAAGTGCATGCTGAATTTTGTGGTGTAGAGCTTGGCAAATCTTCTAAAACTTGAATTGCCCATTTAAAACCCAAGAGCTGACTGAAAGCATTTAATTCTGCTATGGAGAACTTGGCAATAATTTGCCTTCTGACTCTGAATGACCAATGTGCCCTAAAGTAGGCATGTTTTTTGGAAACCTCAGTATCTGGATATGCAACAAATACATCTTAAAAGTCATTTGTACATATGTTGTTGATGTTGTTAAGGGGCAACAATTAAAAAGCATTGTAATATTTAGAGCATGTGTCTGAAATACTGGTGGAACAAGTGAATGTGTACACGTGGAAGAAAGATTGAAAACAACTTAGATCTTTTTAAAAATTATTTTCCGGATATAATTTTGCTGGAAGGCATCAGGTCAGGTTCACCAGTGTAATGTGACCTTTGTAACGTTCAGATATTTTCAGAATGACTAGACCCTATCTATAAATGAGCAGCTGAGAGTGGAGGAGGGGGCTGGGGTGGTTTGCAATCTCTCCTGATCGTGGAGACACTTGAAGCTGCTGTGTGTCTCAGCTTGGTGATGCCAGAGCAGAACCAAGGGATATGCTCCACTGGGTGTGGACAAGCCAGCAGCTCTTTGAAAGGGTCCTTCTCTTACCAGGTGAGCCACAGTAGCCATCACTGCATACAAGCTATTGCAACATGAAGGAAAAATGTATTGGCTTTAGTTGCCATGGATGCCTGATCTCCAGAGGGAGCAGAACCTTCTTGGAGTGTGCTAACTCAACTCACTGTCACACGACTAGTGACATCCTAGGTTACTGCAGCACCAGAGTGACAGTGACAAGTGATGAGGACATCTAGAAGGCCTTCCTCACTAAGGTCAAATGGAGTTTTGAGGAATTGAGAGCTGCTGTCACCCTGCTATACATATTCCATTTGGATTCTTGATGTAATCTCAGACAGTGTTCTTTCTGTCTTCCGCCTGAGCTTGGGCATAGATATCACCATATATATGACAGTAGGCTGCCTACCCCAGCCCCTTTCATTATATGAATCCAGGCTGGTATCTGCCCAAAGGTACTTGCTAGATCTTTGCTCTGTGTGCTGCTCTTCAGAGTGTTTGGTTAGGTTTTAAATCCTCAATTTCCTAAACTGCAACCAACTAAATTGTGAGACTAGAAATTAAAAAGTAACATTTAGGGTGCTTGTTCTGCTGGCCAGCAAATTTATCTGAGCATGTAGTTTTGTAGTCCTTTTGATGATGTGAGCATAAGCAGATACACTGTAATATTTTTTCTTCCCACCCATTCTTTTGTCTCTACTCCCACACAGCAGTTTAAAGAATTACTGTGTGATTTTATTTCAGTAATAATTTACAAATACACATAGGGTTTACAGAATGGTTGTGAAAGCTTTTTTTCCCTCCGTATTGAAAAAGTTATCTTCTAAAATTACACTGCATCCTTCTTGCATTCTGATACACGGGAGTATCTAAAGGGTTTGGTGGATGTGAAGTTGCCTGAGGCATAAAGTAAGAAACCACAATATTAAGGAGGAAAGAAACTCTATCATACTTCTAGTTATGAGTAAGTAGATGCCAGAAACAGTAGTGCCAATTGTCAAAGATTAGTTTAAGAACAACTATTCACTACAGAAGTAGTCCAATAGCTATAGCAGTATGTTTGTATTTGTTAGGTGCTTGACCTTGTACAACAGAAGGAGAACTACCAAGATAGTTCTTGTCCTAGTGAGTCTGCAGTCCAGGAGATTAGTATAATGCTAAAAAAATACATCTTTTCCATGCAAGTCTAATGGAAACCTACACGTCTAAGACTGTGTGGGTTGCATGTAGAGGGCTGTTCAACACAGATTCAGAGGTTCCCACACATAGGACCAATGTGGAGGAAGATCTGACAGATTTTAGATGGTGGATGGAGCTAACATTGTTAATGGCATGGAGGGGGAATGCTAAACGCAGTGAAATCTAAACCGGTCAGGTTGAGGCTGAGGTGAAAGGGGGAAAGAACTTGGTCTGCTCAGTCAGGCTGAGATGCTGACAGTAGAGGTGTGATTGAAAGAAACATGTGGTTGCAGCAGCTGAGAGAGATGGTTCCTCCAGAATGTGGCAGAGTATCAGGCAGAGTTTGTAGATTTGGTGGGAAGATACAGTACTGTTGAGAAACACTAAACCAGCTGCAGAATTGTGGGTAGACTTGTTAGGGTTTCACACATTGTATTGCTGCTTTGTGAGAATATGGAATGGGGAGAGATGGTGAGAATGATAAGCTGACCACAGTTGGCATGGTGTTTAAGAGAACTAGAGTCAAGGCCTTGGTTTACTTCATTAGTACGTACTTCAAAATATTGATATCATTCTTATTTTAATACCATTGTTATATAGTTTTTTGTTCAGTTTCGTCAGCCTAGGAAGGAGTCCCCTAGGCTTTTGAGACCTTAAAGGTCTTGCACTTTGCCACTGTAGCTTTATTGTAAATGTAGTTACAATGATGCAAAAATATTTATTATGGTTTGTCAAAGCAAAATACAGTGTAAAGCACATTATACCAGTAAAATTTGTCCAAAGTGATTGTTAATAAAATGTTAATGATCTTGTGAGGCTGGCAGGCATGAATCTTAATTAATTCAAAGAATGAGCTTTGTTCATAGAGTTTCTCAAGTATTATCAGTACTTGCACCAACAATATATCATGATGCAATATGCAAGTTATCTAGAATTCCACTGTGCACAAATATAATTCTAATTCATTGTAATAGGTAAATGGAAATTTTGGACAAATTCCTGGTTTACATGGTTGACTTTTCAGTAGTACTTTTCAGAAAAGTAAACTGGTTTATGTGTTTAGGACTGAGATCCCATTTCTTCTTTATTGAAGTTGCAAAGAAAAAAAAAAAGGACACATTAGACACATTCTGTCATTAACAGAAAATGTGTTTTGTACTACAGGTTCTGTAGGTTTGCTTCTTTATATATGCTGAAAAGTCTGTTCTTCACAGTCTGCATTTGCTTTTCTCACTAGTTTCTATTTTGTCATTTATTCCATAGACTGATTTACAAATTTGAACAAAACTGAACTAAAAAGCATATTCTTCTGGTAGTTACATAGTCCCTTGACATCTGATTTCTATCACAGTGTTTGAATTTACAACCATCGTTGTGAAATATTAGTCTGAAGAACAGTGTACAATGTCCCAGTATAAATTACTCAGAAAAAAGCCCCTCTGTCCCATTTCATCTAATCATACATGCATTATCATATAGAGGGTGGAGAATGGAATAATATCATGATGTTGGATGAAAGAGTCAGTAAACCATGCTGCTTTAGAAATTGCACCAAATCAGTGTTTTTTCCTAGAGTGAATATAAGCCAATAAAAGTAGGATTTTCCTTGTATTTTAAATATTTCAACTCAGCAGGGAAGAATATTAATGCTGTCTCAGTATTTCCGTATCACTTAAAATTCTAGGCTTTATTTTTTAATTGTGTGTCTTGTCTAATCGTCATTGTGCTTAGTTTCTGCTTTCAATTATGTCAACTGGACAAAGATTTTTCTCATCCTCTCTGTGTGCCAAGTTTAACGTGCTGCGAACATATCTCATTAAATAATATTCCTTCACCCTAATGGAATTTGTTGTTGTAAACTATGTATATATATATATGATAGTTTTAGGACACCACCTTCTGTGGCATGCTGCTCAACAGAGTAGAGCATATTCTACCTTTCCAAATGGGAAATGTCTGTCATACAGCTTCTTGCCAGGAGAGCTATTACTGAGCTCTAAACCATGATGTCCTCTGTCATCTTCTTTCCCCTTTCAAATAATCAGGAAGAGGACCTGAGGTCACATTATTCTTTGTGAAGGGAAGGAAAGGAAAAACAGTATCTTGAACTGTTGACAAGTATGTTCCTCTCTGTCTTATCTTACACACAGATACTACTGTGATCTGTTCTGATTTTATGATTTTGTTTTTTGACATTGTAAACCTAAGTCTTGTATTTATATTCTCCACTTCTTCCTGAAGTCCACTGACCTCAGTGTATATGCTAAAGTGCTCCAGGGATCTGTTCACTTAGCTGGAATTAATGTTAAGATGATACTTTATTTAACCGTCTCTTAACACATTCTGCAAGTTGTTCTGCAAGTCTTTCTGGAAGACTGCAGCTGTGCATATAAATAGACTATATTTAATAAGCCTATTTATAGCAAGCCCAAGTCTGACAATTTTTTTCTCATTCATATGAGTTTCTAACTTTCAAATAAGTTTGACAAAATAATTGGATTGCACCCTTACCCACTAAGTACGGTGCATTTACTTTTTCATTGATTAATTTGGTAGTTTCATTTAAAATTGCCTAGACAAATTTAAATGCTGAGTTTTAGGAAAGAGATACAGCTAAGTATAAAGAAATATAAATAAGATGGCTTTGATAGGTTGGTTAAATTTTAAAAAAATTGGTAAGGATAATATTATAGATTATACGAAAATATATAAGATTTATATTCTTTTATCTGTGGACTTTGTTACACACACAATTTCCTGCTAGAAATCAATGTAACAACAGCCCTTCCTGCCCCTGCAAAATATCCAGCAAGCCGTTCAGAGTGCTTGAGATTATTCATTGCACAAAGTCAGCAAAGGCTAACACTCAAATTACTTCCATTTTCATTTATCTATAACAGGTTTTTCTGTGAATTAAGAAGAACTTGGGGGATGTTCACAGTCGCACTTCAGTGTGACCTTGTGAATGTGGTGGTGACTGGACCAGAGTGAGAGAATGAAGAATGTGATTGCAAGTGCTGCCAGGGTCACAAAGATAAAGTGGTAAATACTCTGGAGGAGAGAACAACAATTCAGAATAATCTTGGCAAATTCATAGGAATCATCAATACTCATCAGGATGAAATGTGATCTACTTCTCTTTAGGAAGCAGAAATGGAATGTACAATGTGCGTCTGGCAGGGTGGCCCATACAGGTTCATTGCTGTATTCACTGAGAACAGTTGTAAGGTACTTAGGACTTTAGCAGGCATGGTACAAATTGTGGCATAAAAGTAATGAGATGACATCCAGCTTTTCCTTGGAAAAGCTGTCCTGCCCTGTGAGGAAGTATGTTTTAGACAGATCCACAAGTTTGGGGGTTGAAGGATCACACTTGAAGAACGTGTTTGAACAGAGATGAGTAGAGGCATCGAGACAATCTTTCATGAGTGCAAAATGCACAGGCTTCTGAGAGAGCATCTGATTGTCTGGCATGCTGTAAGTGCTGCAGTTTATTTCAAAAGCCTCTGCACTGAAGTGATGGCTTTGCTTTTCTAATTATCTATATAGCACATATAAAGCCTTTTTAGTGACCTTTCAGCATAGGATTCTGCAATAGCAATTATTCAGCCAATAATATATAGATGGGAAAATACATAATTTGCATGTTTGTCAAATTAAATCACTTGCTGCTAAATTCAATTTTGTTAAAGGATAAAGGAATCCAAGTTTATGTCAAAATGACAAAGAAATTTCATTTTTGTTTTCTAATAGGAAACTTTTCCCTAATTGGGAAAGGCTGTGTATGTTTAAAGGAAAAAGAACAAAAAATTCCAACCAAACCTTTCCCTGCTTAGCTGAGAATCAATGCGTTTGGTTAAGATGACCTTTGAAAGCCACTAAGAAGTTTAGGAGTGATCAGCTAGCTTGCAGTAATTTCAGATGTTTAAATCTAGCAGCACTGAAACTGTTTAAATTGCTGTAAATACAGTTTTAGTGGTTTGAAAGAATCTTCTTTGTCTGTAACTACATTTTCATTTAAATGTGTATCTTTTAGGAATAGATAAGGGTGTCTTCCCTCAGGGTGGTGCAAAAAGGTACTAGTGTATTTTCAGTAACTTCATTCTGCTTCTTTGAGTGCCTTAAAATACCTTGTTGAATCTTTGAAGCAGAGAACTGATATATTTTTTTTCTTTTCCCTGATCTGAAACCATGTATTTAGTTGCAATGTGGATCATAATTGCTAATACCAATTTAAAACTGGGATGTTGAACAAAGCAGAACCAGAGATCAAGGGATTATCTGCACTGTGTTGAATAAGTACGTCATGTTGCTGTATGGATGCAACACTAACCTGGGATATGAATGTAGTGACAGTAGGTAATGTGGTCTTTCCCATCATGTAACTCAAAGCATCCATCTCTTGTGGTGTAGAATAAGAGACACCTTTGTCTTTCTCTTCCTTGGTGAACCGGCTGCAGTTATAAACTCTATCAGATGATAATCCACAGAAATGATTTATCTGAAACAATTATCATAATGTTGTGCAATTGCTCTAAATCTGACCTACTGATTTAGTAATTAAGAAACCTTAGTTTATCTAAGGTTCTTTAGACAGTCCTGTGAAGAACTTCCATTTTTTCAGAGCTTTTTCATTTTCTCTGTGGTGTCTCAGGTTTAATCAAACCTTTGCCTCTAGAAGAAAATAAAATTATTTTCTCGTACGGGATTAACAAACGTGCATCTTTAATGATTTTGTTCTGCAGGTGAAATTGGAATTGGTTGGATGTATGTATCAGTACATAAGATCAATATTTTAAAAAGTGATAAATCTAAAATGTTTATCTCAGTCTTCTCTGAACCTTGGAAAAGGGAGCTGAAAGTAACTAGCTTTTTTGTCAGAGTGTTTTACACTTTGTTTTAATGCTTTTTGAAAAGACTACAAATGAAGGAAAAATGGTAGCATGGATAGCAAAATTGACAAACTGTGAGCAAAGGAATTAAATAATTATATGTCATTTTTACACATGCATAATAAATGGCACAAAAATATTTAATTGTGATGAATAAAAACACTGTAGGTAAACCTACCTATCACAAATTACAAAAACAAAGCAAATGTGAATTCAAGATACCATGATATGACCTTCTGTTTCAGTCTTGGACCTGGAGGTACAACCTTCACCACTGGAACACTGCCCACACAACTGGTAATGAATGCACTGCAGTGCTGAGTTTGCATTGGTGGGGATGCCAGATTTCTAGCTCCCTTCCCCTCATGTCCTATCATCGTAAACCAGCAGCCTTCCCCCAGACGTAACTCACACCATCTGGCTTACTGCAGTCGCTTTTTGCAGTGATGTGGATAGTCTTTCCTCTTTCTCCCATTTGTTTGAAATTAAGTGCAGGAAGAATTGTTTGGCTGTGTGCTACAGCCAGATTCTCGCCCTGTGGCCTGCAGAGTACCAAATGATAGAAACCTTTTTGGTGGTCGGCAAAATGAATCAGCTGGTGGGCAGGCTGGAGTTTTGGGAAGAGGAAGGAAGTGCTTCGCAGGTCTCAAGACTGTGACTTTTGTAGCTCTTTGTCTCAGTCATGAACAGGCTGTCATTTTGTGGGCCAGGAACATGTCTTTAAATGCAGAGCATAATTGAAATACCCATTCTGTTTCTTGCTGTCAACCTTATTTATTTTTGTGATTCTTTAACTGTGTGCCCTGCTGAGTGCTGGCACACGTGGTGAACAAGACTTCCCTAGCGTTGCTGGTTTGGTCTGGGGAGTGCTGACTCTGCAAGGGCAAGTCCTGGGGAAAACTGAAGACAGTCAGAGGTTGGGGTTTGCCACTGATTGTTTCTAAAGAGATTTTTCCTCTTCAGTTGACCACTTGGATGTAATCCATGCAATGCTACCCATATGAGGCGCATTTATTTTGATTACAAATTTGAAGTAACTGTTTTTTGTGTTCAAGGTGACCCATCCTACCCAGTATTGTTACCTTGTTTCTGATTTATGCATTGAAAAGAAATAGGGTAGAGAAGTATTCAGAGAGTAGTTTCTCCTTCAGGTATTTATGCATTAAAGCAACTCCAGAGAAACTGAATGTGCCAGCTCCTATTCTGTCCTGAACCTTTTATTCCCAAGCAAAACCACAGAGGGACTACTCAAAGGCTACTATAAACTTGTCTGACAGAATTTAACCGTCTAGAACTGGCATGGAGGGTGTCCAGACCAGAAGATGAGCCACCTGTGTTGCAATGTTAGTGGTTAAAAGAGAGACAACATTCATGGCTTCCCGAGTTCTCTGCTAAAATGCTTTGAGTCCCTCCTGAAGCGGTCCCCATGAGTGATGATGAAACTCCTATCATTCAGTTCTCTTCATGCTTTTCAACAACCTTAGAGAATTGTGGGGTGTACTCTTAAGGCAACATGGACTCAAGCAGCAATAACATGTGGTTGAGACAAGTCTGTATACTCTTCCTTCCTCACCATATATTTCTGCAGTAATAGGACCAAGATTGCATTGATCTTGTGCTTAGATGAGATCAGTTCATAAAGAACACTAGATGAAGATGAAACTGACAGGGGAGAGTTCTGGTGGGACAAACAGACATTCTGAAGAATCCGCAAACCTAATACTTCCGTCTTCTACTGAAGATACATACCCTAGACTGATAAATTTTATTTTGTCTTATTCAAGGTATTGATCAGTCTCTAGTGATCTTCAATTTTATGGGCCTGTGCTGTCTAAAAACAGGATGAAAACTGTGAACTCAGTGGGTGTGCTTCTCCTGTATGATGGGCTACATTCTGACAAAGCTGTTGTAGGAGATGTTACTTCTTAAGGTTGATCCAAGGCTGTAGAATTAAATTCCTCAGGAAATAAGAGCTTTCACTGACCTTCTGTTCCAGAGAAAGGCAGCTTCCTTTTACCTCATTTTCTCTGTCATAGAAATACAGCACCATGGACATCTGCAAACACTGTTCCTTCAGCAAAAATAAACACAACTTTTTAGAAGACATTCCAATACATGTTTTTTTCCCCTTGGAATAGGTTAAAGGACAAACAGTATATGACAGATGCTCATCCTGCAGAACGATACACTTCGTTTAAGATTACTCGTTACAGAGATTAGTAGATAGCCAGGGCTACTCTCATACTACCGCTGTGAATTAATAATTTTTTATCTATCTGGATTTGAAAAAAACAGCTAATAGTGGATTAGTATTAGATTTTAGTTCCTTACTTTATGTCTTAAATGGCAGGGAAAGATCAGGCTTTGGGAGTAGGGAGTTCTACCTGATGCAGGAGCACCAATCCCATGAAAATCTGTACCAAAAATTTAGGGCCTCCCCCCAGTAAATAGGCCAGTAGGTGAACTCAGGATAAGAAGCAGGAAAATGGCATCTGGCTGAAGTTTTCTCAGTTTGTATCTGGGCTGCAGAGGCATTTGAGGAGACATTGTCTTCTTCCTGCTGGTAGCATCTGGATGATCAAGCACTTGGAAGTAAAAATCACTGGAGAGTAGTCTGGCATTTATATTTCCTCATGTAGAGAAATGTATGTCCATGGTGGTATACAGCCCCGAGCAGCCATCCCTGTGAGGATTCACACTCTGAACCCATCAAGTAAAAGAAACCCAAGTCCCCAGTCCAAGCATGCAAGTTCTGCTGTCAGATGAAGTAATTCTTTTTCTTGGGGATTCTCTTGGATTTCATAGCCCTTGTGGATGCCCAGATATTTGTGATCTAGTAAACACTGGCTTAAGCTTAGTTTGCCAAAAGATGCAAAATAGGCCAGATCCATGACTCATGATGAGCTGGTTG
Organism: Athene noctua; assembly: GCF_965140245.1. NCBI lineage: Eukaryota > Metazoa > Chordata > Aves > Strigiformes > Strigidae > Athene > Athene noctua. Next base: position 25,660,076 of record NC_134038.1, on the reverse strand, counting down.
GTTTTTTTTTTTCCTTTCTTTCTTTCTTTCTTTTGCTGGAAATTAAGCAGCTTTTCAAAGACTCAGCAAATACCAAATAGCAGCAGCCTGTGTGCTAAGCTCTCATCCCAGTGTTCTGCTGACTGCAGTAGTTTTCTGCTGAATGCAGAATCAAGATCTGATGTTAGTACCTTGATTTTCATGCTCTACATGACTCCACTGTCCATTTTTAAATGTACTCTTCAAAATCTCTACAGTTAGTTTGTCTCCCAGTGGAGAGGTAGGAGACAACTGCCAGGGGACATGAATATAGATGATGAAGTGGATTCTCCTAAGGAAAAAAATCAGACTTCATATCCATTTATTAGAATTTTAACTTTCCCATATGTCTCATCCTCCTTGTCTCAGCCAAGCATGTGTCTGAGTGAATCAGGTTATTTCTTTACTTACAGTCCAAGGAAAAGAGCTAGAAGGAAGAGATTTCTATTTTTACATTCATGGGAATGTGTTGGTACAATGGTGAGTGGGATCTTAAGTACCAAGGAAAATGTATTATATTTTTTATTAAAAAACTTGATGTGGTATGTGCTGAATCATCTTTTTGGTTGCTGAAAGTTTTGTGTTGCACAGCATGGCTTGCCTACTTTTGAGAAAAATCTTTGGCTGGAAATGCATGTTCCGCACTGAAATAGGAATAATTTTTTTCATTTAAATCTGCTCATTCCAAGAAGAGCTGGAAAACTTTAGGATTAATTTTTGCTGTGTAAGATGCTTTGTTTCTGGGTGTGACAGTGCACAAATAATATATATTCTGACATACTTGGTTATGGAGTTACGTTGTTCTTGGCAATCTTATCAGGAAGATATTCAGTGAATGTAGTCAGAGGTGGGAATGGACCAAATCATGTATTTATAAAACAATAAGTTAGGAGAAACTTAATTTTCCTTGAAATTCTAATCCAGCTGAGTTTCTTAGTAGAGATTTTTATTTAAATTATATCCAATAACCAAAATTGTATCTGTGAATTGCATTTCGATTAAGGCTTATACAGCTATTTATTCAAGAAGCTGTGTGGAGGACAAGGTGCAGTGACTAAATCCAGCAGATTCACTTGCTGTTTCCCAGGGCATATTTTTTCTGCCTTACCTCTACCACTGGTGACCCACGCAGTGTATTTTCTGCATTATTCTATATTAACGGAACGTAGTCTCAATGTTTAACAGTATAGAGATGTCTTTTGAAACCTGTGACACTGTTTTCATCTTTTTGCTGTGTCTTATACCAATGAAAAATACTGCAACTGAAAGTAGATTTGGTACTTTTGATTTGCTGTCTTGTTTGAAAGTGTGTGTGAAAGAGGTTCCCAGTGATGCTACACTCAGGAACTATAACTCTTTTAAAGATAAAAGAAATTGTTATAATCCTTTCACTAGCTAAATTTTGCATGTTATGGGTTGCTGTATATCCAGGGAAAACTTCTCAAGGGAGAAAGAGTTTGTGACTTTTATTTAGTGCATTTTGTGCAGCCATTACTAGGCTAGACAAAATGATTAATAAATTACTGGTTTAGTAACTTGAAGTGAATCACGTTTGTCGTAACTGAATTACTACAAAAATCATGCAACAACAATAAAACGCTTTTACAGTGAAATTAAATATTTTGAACAGTGCTTTCTGTACTTGACAAGCTAATGTGCCCTTTTTTATGGAATAAGTCATTTTACTCTGGCTTAGGAGGGGAAGACTTGGTATATCATACAGAATTCGAACATTGTGGAGCACTGGATTTATTTAGATGCCTCGAGTGATTGTGCTGGAGAAATGCATCCCCTTATTTTCTTTTCAATGTGGTTTAAGTACTGGAATTGCCTTAGTATGCTCTTGCCTGCCCTGCCATGCTGTAAGAGCAAGTCTGCTGTATCAGTTCAGTGAAGTTGAACCTGCACTCTGCGAAGCTGACCAGTGTGGGGAGTGAGGCCAAGTGGAGATGCATGAAGACCCAGTTGCACCAGTATACTGATATGCAGTCTGCTCCAGTTTTAGTTCGTAGAAGTGACACTGGCAGTGTCTCCATGAAGTTGGGAGAACCAAGTAGATGCTCAGGAAGCAGCAGTTAGGTTACTCCATCACAGACAGCTTTATACCTGGAGCATCAGACTGGTTTTTAAGTCTTTTGATCCTTGTTTATTTTTCTTCCCTGAAATAAAGTGTGAAGTTTCTCCAGCAAGGATATAGATCAAGTGTTTCAAGATTTCTACAAAGTGCCTTATCTAGAATGGTCCTTCTGCCTGTGTTTTCCAGGCAGAGCAACCAAAGGCATTCTGGGTTTTAATTTCCTGGCTTTGTTTGTGTCCTTTGTGCTGATCGTGTTTCCTCTAAGCTTTTAGCAGTCTCAGCTAAGTTCTTTTGTATGTACAGAATACTTAACATTTGTACATGCTTGTTGTTTAAGGGTTTTTTGAGCACGTTTTTGTCAGTCGAAAGCGGGCATAATCATGAACTGTGCTTTTTGTGATACTTCGAGTGAACAGAGTTCATACAGTTTACTTCTATGTTCAGCAGTTCCGGCAGAGAAACCAAACAGCCGTATCTGTTTAGACTGCCTCCATTCTGCCGAGCCTTTGTAGCCCTGCCAAAGTTCTCCACATCACTGAGCCTCCCCGTGAAAACCAGAGACCACTTCACTTTGTTCACGAGGCTGAAAGCCGCTCACAGTGTGGGATTTGGGAAGCAAAATTCTTTCAAGAATGAATTACACTCAACCAGTTAGAGCCATCAGAGGAGTAAATCAAAGGGATTATTTGTTTTGACTGGTGCCTGATTTGTTTTTGGCAATATCATGCTCAGTCAGAACATTTTAAAAAGCCCCTTAATTAAGTGTGATATTTTTATAAGCAAAAAATAGGCAGAAGAATCTGGCTTAGCTTTCACCATGTCCTCTGTGAAGGAACTTTATCATCTGAACTGTACTGGCTTCTTTCTATTATGTCTTACAATGGCCAACAATCATGCTTTAAAAATTGGGTGAGAGGATTGTGGTTTGTATAATACAGGACTTAGGCAGGGGGCAAAAGATTGTACCTATATCTAAAAATCTGATCATGGGAACTTCTCTGCTTCTATAAATTGTTTATAAAGAATAAAAAACAAAGTGACAGAAGTGCAGATGCCATGGTATGAAGTGGGCAAAGCAGAATGCTTTTATGGGGAAAAGCCCTTCTTTTGTTTTTCAGTTTTACAAACATTTGAAAGGAACTGTGATGGAATATAAATTTAGGCTGCAGAATTATTAACAAATATCCTTACAAATAGCCACTGAGGAAACTTTTTCTTATCCCAAAACGAATTCCAGCAAGCTGTGCTTGTAAAACTACATAGGGCAAGTAAGGAAAGAGAATAGGAATGAACTGTTGCTTTCAACATTGTTGTGTTAAAAATTGTGCTGAAATAGTCAGTTATTAGCTCAGAATTCTCACTGCTGAGCTAAAATGTAATTAATTCTTTGATGATGAACTTAGGTTTGATCAAACTAGTTGAATAGGCTGTATAATGGCAAGTGAAATTTATGAGGAACCATAAACTCTGTATAACCTTTGGTAAAGAGATTTCAGGAGATAAAACAAGTAGGTGTCTTTATCATTTTATCGTTAAAACAGATCAGTTGCACATGCAGTGAACTTGTAAGGAAACATATCTAATCAATTCAGCTGAAATCATGGCTCACTGGGGAGGTCCCATTGGACTGGAGGGTGGGAAATGTGACACTCATCTACAAGAAAGGCAGAAAGGACAATCCAGGAAACTATAGACCTGTCAGTCTGACCTCGGTGCCAGGGAAGGTCATGGAGCAGGTCATCTTGGGTGCCATTAAAAGTCATATAATGGACAACCAGGGGATCAGGCCTAGTCAGCATGGGTTTATGAAAGGCAGGCCCTGCCTGACAAACATGATCTCCTGCTATGACGAGGCGACCTGCTTATCTGAATCGAGACCAAAAGATGTAACTGTATCTGTGTGGAATTACCATGTTCATTCATTCAGAATTGTGTCTCTTGGAAATTCAGTTGGCAATGAATATTTTTTAGCTTATGCTAATTTTTATTGGAACAAAAAAAGTTTTGAACAATGCTGGTAGATGATGTTTAGAGCTGCATTATTTGCCTGTTTGTTACGATAAATGTTTATAGGGTGTTAAGTTACAGTAGTTAATAATAAAAAGCTTTGTACCCATTGCTACTTTAAAATCAAATGTTTTGCATTCGCTGTATCAGGCACTTAGACTCTTTTTTGAGTGAAAATATTTTTTCTGAAAGTAGTCCTGTTAACTTGGGCAGCTTCACGTCTTATTAAAGGGGACAGAAGTTAGCTGTATTTTAACCAGCAATGTGTGGATGTTCTGTCACACTGAATGTTGGTGGTAACAGCACCTGTGACCTTGTCTGTTGTGTTGTTTCCTATGCTACACCAGCTGCAGCTGTGTCACAGCAGTGCCCGCCAGCTTTGTGTCATCCTTGCCGGTTCTGAGGTTCAGGTCACTGCGCATCTTCAATAAGGACTGATAATCTGAAGATGAGTAGGTGTTCTAGAGGAATGAATGAAATGAGTTTATTGCTTTGGCTTTAGTCTGTGTTGCTGAAAGGGTACCATCTGCACTGGTAGAAGGCTGGAATTCCACAGGCACTGAACTCTGGGGTCAGGTATCTAAAGCTTGCAACCCAGATACAGTTATTCACATGCAGTTACCTTCTGTGGGAGTATTTCATACCTGCTAAACTTACAGTCTGATAACAAGAAAAGGAGACTGATCGGTGTTCTCATCTATCAATACAACGAGTTAGATGATTGCTGTCTTAATTTTGCTATATTCAGATAGCTGTAGTGGTGTCCCTAGTATCCCAGGTTTTCAGGACACTTAAACAAAGTAGCAGGGTGGTTACTCTCCCAAAGATTTTACAGTTAAAACTAGGGATGAGAGAAGAGTGAAGTGGATGACACATAGGGAGCAAGTAAATACTGCATTGTAAAGAGTTTGGAAGTACAGATTTTGAAATAAAAGTTCCAGAAGTTCAGAGCAAGTACAGAAAGCTGTTTGACAGAAGTGGGGGAAGTTGTGGGATTAAACTCACTAAGAGGATTTCAAGACATGGGGAGTGATGTGGTTGGGCAGCAGAAAGAGAAATCCTTTTACTCTGTCATATTTAACTGAGGAATTGGGAATGTCAGAGAAAAGGAGGTTACAAAGTGGAGGTAGTGAAAAAGGATGGATAGAGGTATGAATCATAGTATGTGCACAGGGAGTTAAACCTCGAACGACTTCAGAGGATAGTGAGAGAGAGGAGACCCAAGTTTTTTAAATCCTGATAAGAGAGAGAAGTGAGAAATAACAGATAAAAATTTTGAGAGTCACTTTAATTATTCAACTCTTCTGAAACCAAAGTCAATTCTCATAGCCAGCATTTCTTGCAGGCCCGTATAGGTCCTAGAGATGTCTGACAGCTGGCCTTCTTGTGCTCTCACAAACTCTCCTCTTCAGATATTTTGTTCCTGATGGTTGCATCTAGATTTAAATTCCCTAAGTATTTTTTCAGCACTTTCTATAACTAATATTTTCAAGAACAGGTAATTCCTTTTAATTACTTCTTTCCCAGGTTATTGCAGAGGTTTTCCTGGAGCTACCAAACCACCACATAATGCAGTTGCAAGAACTTGCTGCAATTTAGATGTCTTAGATGGGACTTCATCTGGAAGTCCATCTTTAGCTTTCAATTTTCAGTCCTGCAAAAGGAATAGTGTTGATTAAAGCAATTCAGTGGAAAGAACACAAAATGTAGGCACAGAGTGGGGAATGACAGGGGATAATGATTGTAGAATAATTATGTATTTCTGAAGTGAGTGGGTTGGTGGGGGAGGAGGACAAAATGTCTGCAGATAGCATGAATAATTGCTAGAGATAAACTAAGCGGGGAATATTTAGATGGAGTATTGTGAAAAGCTTCCTGAGAGAGAAGTTTAGCTGTCGACAGAATGGCCGATCACTTAGCTCCATGAGTTTTCTCAGTTTGTGGTTTAAACGTTTCAAATGCTGCAAAATACTGACAAGGAGAAAAGTTTGCTGTCATACTGCATCTCTTCTACCTCTAGTTTTTAGTCTGTTTGTCTTAGTTCCACTATCTTATTAAATAAACTTTGACTTAAAAAAGCAAAACAAATTCCAATGTATGAATAAATAACCTTTGTTCAGCTGTCTTCCTACTGGAGAGGCCTTGGGATGTGCCCAATACAAAGAGCAGAAAGGGCTACAGGATTGTGGGCTCTGATATCCAAGTCTTCAGGCTTGCAGTTGGGAATTGTTTCTTGTGCTCAAAGCTGAATTTTCTTTTTTTTTTTTTTTTCCTTACCCCCCGATGGTTTTGGTTTATCTCCAGTCAGTGAACATGACAGAAGCACATCAGAACTAGTGAGGGTGGTTTTCATTTATTTAATGTGGGAATGTTTCCATGACCTGGAAAGTTTTGAAGAGAAGCACAAAGGAGAAACAAAGAAGTTTTTAAAATATCTACATGTGCAGCCTGCAGAAGAGCGGTGATTTTCATTTGGTAATCGCCCATGCATGTAGCAGATAGTGAATGAGCTGAAGGTAGCAGTGACTGGAACTACACAGCTGTTGGGAGAAGACTCCATTGCAGTTGTCTTTACAAGACACTTCTGGAACTGGCCAAACTTCTACTGGCCTTGCACTTGCAGCCTTGTACATCTTTGATGCTGCTTTGGTATTCACAATGTGTAGTTAGTATGTTTTCCTCTTGCTCATCCAATCCTTTGATCTCTTCTGTTTTGATGGAAATTTAAACTAGCCTGGGCTTTTTTCAGCAGGTGATGTTTTCCACTTTCTGAAATAATCCATGTTCCTCCAATGTACATTTTGATGACCTGTTTTTAGGGCTCCTTCAGTTGCTTCATGGTGTAGTAAAATCCAACTCTCAAGGCAAGTTATTCTGCATTTTAGGGTGATGTTAACAGTGACTTGTCCAAACTGGATGCATACATAATTTGCATGTTTGTCAAATTAAATCACTTGCTGCTAAATTCAATTTTGTTAAAGGATAAAGGAATCCAAGTTTGTGTCAAAATCACAAAGAAATTTCATTTTTGTTTTCTAATAGGAAACTTTTCCCTAAATGGGAAAAGCTGTGTATGTTTAAAGGAAAAAGAACAAAAAATTCCAACCAAACCTTTCCCTGCTTAACTGAGAATCACTTAATGCATTTGGTTAAGATGACTTTTGAAAGCCACTAAGAAGTTTAGGAGTGATCAGCTAGCTTGCAGTAATTTCAGCTGTTTAAATCTAGCAGCACTGAAACTGTTTAAATTGCTGTAAATACAGTTTTAGTGGTTTGAAAGAATCTTCTTTGTCTGTAATTACATTTTCATTTAAATGTGTATCTTTTAGGAATAGATAAGGGTGTCTTCTCTCAGGGTGGTGTATTTTGTTGAGTTATGTGAAAGCTACAACAAAATTCTTTTAAAGACAGTTTGTCCAGCTTTGGGATAAAATGGGATCTAGCTGTATTTACAGCTAAGTGTCTCATGGAAAAGACAGATGAATTGACTATCTGCTGTCTATACATCATGAGGATACTGGAAATTTGAGGATATTGGTCCTAATTGCTAGCTATTTACATGGAAAGTTAATGCATGGAGCATGTTATATAAACAAAAAGAAGTAATAAATACTGTAAACATTGCTTGGTTCAGATGGATGCACTCAGACTAATCAAAACTATATTTAAACTGTGTTTAGACAAGATCCAAAAAAATTGTTTCTTGGCTGCTGTAGAGAAGGCTTATATCCAGCTTCAAAGGTATTTACATGGGGTCAGGGTCTTCTTATGCTTCCCTTCTATAAAAGCCATGAGAAAAAAGCTGTGTCTTCCTCTGCTTTCCCAGTCTGCTGATATAAATGTTATTACTTGCTCTGAAGTCCTGAATGCATTGTTCACTAGTTGTCTTATGCATCCCCTTTCATAAAAATTAAGGGGCTCCCACCCTCAGCCATGCTAATCCAGATAAAAATGTTTTAGGTTATTGTACATCTTTTACTCAAATTTTAATTTTGTAATCTGTTAGCACTGTCCCCTGCTTCCTTTGTGCTTTTATTTATTTTTTTAAATCTGTCAAAATTTACATTTTCTTGTTTTGGTGTAGGAGGTGTTATTTAGCGTGCCATCTATTACACAATTTAGGTATGTAGCTGGTGCTCAGTTGCTCCAAATACTGCATGAGAAGCACCCTTCCAACAAGTACTAGGGGGGGAGAAGCTTCAGACCAAACCATGAGGCATACACAATAGCTTCTTTGTGCCTGTGGTTAACATGTTCCAACTAATAAACCAAAGCCCCTGACACTGAAAATGTAATATTTTTCAGTAAATATGTATGAACAATGAAAAAAAATTGCAACCTAATTAGTAAAATGTGACCCTTGCTGAAATAAGAAATCAGACCGTGTTCCTTGTTTACTAACCTGCTGCCCCCAGAATATTACTTGGAGTCATTCTCTGTAGAGACTCGTGCTTCTTTGGCAAAACTCGCAGTCTGTTGTGGTAGGCATCTTTGTTTTGAGAGAAATGAGCATATCATCTGTATACACAGGGAACAGCTTTCTTGAGAATCAGTCAGACTGCGTACTACACCAAATCCAATCATTGTCCCTTGCAGATGTAAAGTACACATCTTTTGCATTGCCTAAAATCAGTGTAACCTATGCAAACAGTGCTTTTTAATCAACAAGTGATTTCCCACTGTGATAGGGAGAGAGAGGGAATATACAGGAATGCTGGACACATCACTAAACACCATGGAAATTATTCAGATGTTGTGATGGATTCTGCGAAACTCCATGAAATAATATCGTCCTTGGTTGTAGATTCGATTAGAGAAAAAAAAAATTAACCCTCCCCCACCCCAAACAAACTCAGAATACAGTCCAGACCCTGCAGATCTTGTGGATGAGAGAAGTGGGACTAACATATTTTTAGCTCATATATTAATTTCTTTGGATATCTCTGACATCGTATGTTGTCTGGATTAAAATAAATTGTGTTCAAAAGGTCGTTTGTCTCCTGTATCTAAACAAACCCAGGTATATATTCACTGGAATTTCAACCACTGGTCACTGTTAAATATTCCTAATATGATAGTAGTACAATTAGTAATTTTCCTTCTGTTGAGAGCCTTGGAAAAGCAGTTTTCTTTCTATGACTGATTGGCATGAAGAAAATTACTTTTAAAATATATATATAATACTAGTCTGAAGTCAGAAATATTATTTAATCTCTAGTAAATTGTAGGTTTATGAAAAATTGTGTATAAGGTTCTGGATTTAGGGGGTAAGCAAACACTTTGCAAAAACTGAATGTAGGAGCACTGAGGGTAGATTCTTTGTTTTACGTTAACACATTGTTATTACTGGCCTAGATAATCTTACCATCAGTATTTCCCCTCAAGTATAAGAAAATGTACTTCTCTGGTTTTGGTATATTTCTGGATTCCGCAATGTTACTTCAGAAGAGGAATTTGCTACAAATGTCATGCTAAATGAACTTTAATCTTGTAACACTCTATTGTATTTTGTATGTGCATGCACTTTCTTATATTGAAAAACATGTGCATCTCATTTTATATATAAACTGTTGTTGATTTAAGTCTTTGATGATCTGAGATTAGATTTAAGGACTTGTGGGACGTTTAAGGGTACTTGAAATGTTACATGTTCTGATTAAAATGTGTACCCATGTCATATCTGAAGATATATGGCCCATTATGAAGTTCTGAAGATGAATGGTGCTTTATGAGGTGTTTTCTGGTTTTCTTCTCTGTGTCCTCCATGGTGGTCAAGATGTCAATAAATAGGTTCTCAGGGCTGAATTAACTGAGAGGAAATTGGAGCTGAATATTGGAAAGGCAGGAGAAAAGACTGAAATTGAATGATAAACTAGCTTTCCAGGGATGTGATAAAATGCCTGCATGTCTCATTTTCACCGTCTCCAGTTGCCCTCTCCCCTCCATCCTTACTGTGAGTATTCATTTTCCTGTCTTTCAGGTAAAGTTACTCTGATTCAGCCTGTGTTGGGCAGGAGGAGAGGAGAGGAACATCTTTAGGAGAGAAATGCTCTCTCTTTTGATTTGTCTGGTAGCCACAATGGCCCACTGAAGATGTCTGACTCCTCACACCTGTGAGAGAAACCCTGTCAGGTGAGAGCAAGCAAAGGAAGGTCTCCACATACTGTTACAGCAGCTATGGTGAAGGTGTTGTGTGGCAACACCAAGACAACCCTGTGATGGGAAATCATTAGCATCTCTAGCACAACTTTTTTTATTACTTAAAACACCTTTTTAACACCCATCCTTTGCCAGTGCAGTTCCTGATCAATGTACCTTGAGCTTTTGTTGTGTTTTGTCCTTCTTCCCAGGGGAAACTCAGGTCTCTCATAACCACTTAAAAGCTTTTCTGCAGTACATTTACAGCCTAGTTTTTGGTCTTGGTTTTGTTTCTCAGTGTTTCCTTGGGGTAATTTGGAGAGATTGTGTCCTTAGTACAAGAATCTGCTGAAGCTCAATAGACAGATGTCATTGTTGAGGCAATCTAGCATACTTTTTGTGTGTGTTTGAGTGTGTTTTCTGAACTTTTGGTACTCAATTGTTCTTTCACTGGTGACATGCTCAGAGCAATGGACATGTTATAACACCACCAGCTAATATCTGTTCCCAGCAGCAGTTTATATGAATTTCTTCCCCTCAAACCTATGCTGATTTGATGATACTGGCAACAAGTCCTGGGCAATTTGGTGGCATGCTTGAATTGGAGTAAACCCTTTCTACAGAATTGTGGAAAATTTTTATCTGCAGCTTTTTCTTTACTTCATTTGACTTTCTTACTGTTTCTAGTAAGTTGTTTCCTTGGGTCTTGTTAAAGAAATAAAACATTAGGTAGCACTTTTTTGGAAAGACTTGTTTACTGGAGAATGTAGAATAACTCTGAATCAGTTGTGGAATAGAAATTAACTCTAAGGCTGCTTGATAGATTGCAAATTTTGTAGGCAGAGTCCTAGAAATATTTCAGTTCTATGTCTTTTTGCCTTATATGTGGCTCAATTACAATTATAATGGTGTATTTATGGTAGCAGTGCTAGTATTGAATGTCCTGCAGCTCGGAGGAGTAAACATTAGTTACTAGAGTGAGATCTGCAACTACACACTGGGTTATGTGAATGTAGGTGGTTTCAGAAAATGAGCATGCAGCTTACTTGTTTGGGGGATATATGCACAGCAGAGGACATACTCTTTGGAGCAGCTTTTTCCAAGAGGGTGTCAGACACCTGTTACTCAAGTAAGTTATCCTGCCCAGCTGAGGGGTTTCAGTATGACAGGAGTAGCAGTCCACCAGCAGAGCAGTTTGCTTTGTTCTAGATAATTGAATGACTTAGTTTGCATTTAGTTTCATTTGTAACATGCAAAGTCCAGGTGAACATTTTTGCTTACTGTTGTTCAGGAAGATAAGCCTAATAAATGCTCTAGTTTCCTACTTGTCCTAACCTTATTTTGCAATCAACGTTTTCCAAGGCCTTTACTAAAATTTTCTCCAATGTTACCATCTTTGAATGAACCAGTGGCTGACATTCCCTTGGTCTGTCTCTGCCATATGTGGACAAAAAGGGAACGGTCTTCATAAAAGCTTCAGTCTCTTGAGAAAAACATGGTGGACATAAGAAATTCTGGCCAACATTTAAGCATCTTTTTCTTCTTTCAACAGGAATGAAGCATCCAGCAATGCCTTGGAAAGTCATTAGTAAATTTTATAAAACATCAGTGGAAGGAGAAGGGTTTAGAGAGAACTACAAATTCCTATCTGTTATTCTGAAATTGTTGTGTTATTAAATCCACTAATGTGAGAATAAAAATTGCTGAATGCATGCCAATGATAAACATATGAACCAGATTTTTCATACAGTTACATCTGATAACAAGGACTGGAGTGGCTGCATTAGGAGAATCTTGTTTCTTATGCCCCTAATTCTCTGTTTGCAATCCTGTCAGAAGTATATTTAAAGGCTAGAATAAGTTTCCTTTAATATTCAGCCATTAAAATATTTAAGCAAGTACAGCCCTGATACAATCTTAACCAAACATGCCTTTCAATCTTATTAATCCGGGACATACAATCGGTTTTGTGTACTACTGTGATAACAGTTGTGTTTCATTTTGAAAGTTAGAGGCACAAAAACTAATAAAATTAGAATAGAAGCCTCTGAGAACAGTGCCTGAAGGAGAAATTAAATTAATTTCAACACAAACAGATATGAAATGAAGTACAAATAGAACAGGAGTAATAATTTTACTATGACACAAGGTTTCATTAAAAAATCTAACAACCTTTATTGCATTCAGTGTCAGGGTTGTGGAGGCTACATGAATATAGGGTCTTTTTGGAGGTGACTGAAGACTGATGTCTAATAACAGTCAGTAGTGCTTGCCAGCTGGTTAGCCACTGCTATATAGATGTCAGAATCTCTGTGAACGTACATTCCTCTGTCATGTGTGGAATTCAAGAGTGCAGGAGTAGTTATGTAAATAAGTTATTTCAACTTGCAGCTGTAGGAGGAGAAACTAGAGGGACATGGCATTGGAAATGAGACACAAAACCTTTCAGATGAAAGCCAGGGACTCAAATCTAAGGTGAGGTGATAGGGAGTATTAGCACTGACAGATTTTGAGTGGCCTAGGGACATAAATGTGATGTTAAGTCAAGTAGACAGAAGCCCACATCACACAAACCCATCTGTATAACCTGGACCTAGCTGGCATTTCTGGTGTTTTTCTTTCTGATTCCCTCTCTGTTGTTGGACATGGGGAAAAAAAAATCTGCTGTGAACATTTTCACAAGCTCAAAAAGTTTCCCATGCTATGGAGAAATTTGTGCCTGTGAAAATGTCAAGAGATGATACCAACCTGCATCCGTTCCTTATGTGCTTGATAGAGGGGAGATGGAGGCTTGATTCCAGAGAGTGGCTGTGAGGACACCTCTCCCACTTTCAGGATGAGTGCTGTAATCATTCTGCATGTCCTTTCCAATGAATACTAAAATGTTTCACACAAGCTGGACCATTTCAAATGAAGATAACTTACTTTTTCTGGTACCCTGCCTGTGGTAATCACACCATGATTTTGGAAAGAGGCACGACAAGGGACCTGTTGATCTTCTCCCCTTCTCTTTACTGCAGTTGACTTATTTTTCATTTTTCTCCAAGGTTTGTCCAAGAGCTGTCAGTTATCCAGCTGTTGTCTGTTCTGTGCAAGGGAAGCACTGGTGTGTGCCTGCCATAGAAACATAGAATAGTTTAAATTGGAAAGGACCATTAAGGTCGAGTCCAACCATTAACCTAACACTGCCAAGTCCACCACTAAACTGTGTCCCTAAGTGCCAAATCTACACATCTTTTAAATACTTCCAGGGATGGTGACTCCACCACTTCCCTGGCCAGCCTCTTCTGATGCTTGACAACCCTTTTGGTGAAGAAATTTTTCCTGCTACCCAATCTAAACCTCCTCTGGTACACTTGATGCTATTTCTTCTTGTCCTATTGCTTGTTGCTTGGGAGAAAAGACCAACACCCACCTTACTACAACGTCCTTTCAGGTAGTGATAGAGAGTGTTAAGGTCTCCTCTCAGCCTCCTTTTCTCCAGGCTAAACAACCCCAGTTCCCTCAGCTGTTCTTCATAAGACTTGTGCTCTAGACCTTTCACCAGCTTTGTTGCCTGTCTTTGGATATGCATTTGCATGTATTAAAAGACGGCAACAGTCAGTAGCCATACAGTGCCCAGATGACTCATACACTTGAACTGTTTTCCATCCTTGTGGTATGCCAAATGCCTTGAAGTGTGTGTTGCCACTGTTTTTTCCTGCTTTGCCTCAGCTGTACTTTGCAGCAGGTTTTCCAAAGTCTCCTGCACTCCAAATGCATTCCAGAGCTCCTTCATTACTGGTTCTAATAAATGAAATCTCTTTGACTTTGAGCAGAAATTCCACCCTGGGAATCATCCTGACAACAGTTGTCTCATCTGGTCTTTTACAGAAATTGCTTGAGTTTGAAAAATCAGCCTCTTCTCCATCTTGGTGAAAATTTGTGTCACACACACTTTAAATTTCACAGTAGTATGTAAACAAAGAAATTAAGGACACAAACATGAGGCATGAGATATCACTTTGTATCAAAACTCCAGGTTTTTGAGATACACTAATGGGAACTGAGTAGGGAAATCTGTCAGTGTTTTTTGCAAGTATTTAGCTGTGTCTCTGAGAATACAACTCTTCAGTTTCTGTGGGGCTGTGAACAGGTACTAGAAATTGTGGACTAAAGTTTTGTTTGTGTAAGGAGATATATCTCCAGTAATTTCAACGTAAAACAGGGTCTTTGAGTCTTCACTTCTTAGTAGTTTCTATGAATGCTGTCATAAATACAGGAATGTTAATCTTCATGTATCCTTACATAATAAACAGTTGTTTAGTCCCATTTTACTGATAAAGAGATCAATACAATATAATTAATTAATTTTAATTTAGAAATGAGAAATTAATGATTTTCTAAGTCCACATTTAAGCCTCAGTGGAAGTGCTGTTTTAATTATCAGAAACTAGAAGAAACTGAAGGGCCTGCAATTGGTGAAAGAAGACTGAAAATGATGTTGAGACTTTGAAGACATCTCATACAATATGTAAAGCAATTCTTTTAGGGTCAGTGTAAGATAAAGACTTTTTTCATGTTGCAAGCAGAGTAACGTCCTGATGTTTCTATAGGTTCTTGCATTTAATGGTTCATAAAACTTCTGCCAGTAAAATACTATATTGAAGATTACAGTTGGACTTTAGTTGTCTAGATCTTGAAGGACATACTTGGGTTTGGTAGAATTGATTTGCAAGTTGTTCTGCTTTTTGTGTCTCTTTAATGAAGTTTTCAGAGAAAAAAAAAAAAAAAAGTGGATTATTTATAGAGCCAGAAGAAAATGCGAATTATTAATTCTGGAATCGGTGTCATAGTTACAAAAAGAGACTTCTGGAGATCATGTGGTCTGACCCTGTGCTCAAAACCAGGTCAACTACAGCAGGTTGCATAAGGCTTGAATATCTCTGGTTAGCAGTTCCAATGTTCTACAACCCTTGTAGTAAAAAAGGTTTTTTGTTATTTTTAAATAGAATTTCTTCTATTTTAGTTTATGCCTGTTACCTCTTGTTCTCTACTGAGAAGAGTCTGGCTCCATCTTCTTTACACCCCTTATCAAGTATTTATACACATCAATGGGACTTCCCAAGCATTCTCTTCTCCATCTCAGCTCTGTCAGATACTTCAGTCCCTTCATCATCTCTGTGGCCCTTGATTAGACTTACTCCAGTATATTAATTTCTTTTTCTGGAGAGCTCAGAACTGGACACAGCACCCAGATGTGTCTCTTCAGTGCTGAGTGGAGGAGGGGAAGGATCACCTCCCTTGACCTGCTGGCAATACTCTGCTTTATGCAGCCTGGGTGCTGTTGGGCATGAGCACATTGCTGGCTCATGGTCAACTAGTTGTCTACCAGGACCCCCAGATCCTCCACCAAGCTGCTTTCCAGCTGGTCAGTGCCAGCATGATCCTTGAAAATTGGACAGTTCTCCTGAACCCTTTTTCTCTCCAGTGCTCGTTCCCATAGGATTCTTACAAGCAGGTCCTTATACAGGCTAAACTCTACAATCCTAAGTCCACCATCTTACGTTCACTGCAGACCTTCACACCCAAAATCAGTTTTTCCTTGTTTGTAAGTATGAGGTCCATCAGAGCATCTCCCTCAAGGGTTCCTCAATCACCTCTGTGAGGATGTTGCCATCAATGTACTCCAGAGACCTCCTGGATTGCTTGTGCCCTGCTGTGTTGTCCCTCCAGCACATAATTGGGTGGTTAAAGTGCACCATGAGGACCAGGGCCTGCAAATGTGGAGCTTCTTGCATTTCTCCGAAGAAAGCCTCATCTACTTCTTCCTCCTCATGCTATCTGTAGCAGACGAACTGCAGTGTCACACAGTGGTCTGCCAACTAATCCTGACCCACAAGCTCCCAGCTGACTTGTCATCCAGCCCCAGGCAGAGCTCCAGAAGATCCCACTGCTCTCACACGAAGGGCAACTCCTCCTCCTCATCCTTCCATCCTGTCCTTCCTAAAGAGCCTGCACCCATCATTTGCAGTCCTCCAGTCACACAAGCTATTCCACCATGGCTCTGGGACCCCAGTGAGATGGCAGCCCTGCAGCTGCACACAGCTCCGTTCCTCCTGCCCATTCCCTGTGCTGCACGTGTTGGTGTTTCAGTCACCACTTTGTTGTAACTTCCTACTCCCACACTGGGTTGCTGCACTTCTGGAAATGCGTGAAATTAGCACTGCTTTGAGAAGTTTATTGTGCAGTTTAAGAAAGAAGCAACATGTGTATGGGAAAGAAAAAAAAAATTATGTACACATTAAAAAAATTATTAAGGAATATTAAGAATCTTAAAAAAACCTGTGACATAAAAGAATAATCCTAGCAAAATTCTGAGAAAAATTGAGCATGTGCCAGGAATGTAGGGTAAGCCATAGAAATAAAAAAGGGTTACAGTAATAAAATGAAAAATTAATTGCCCATCTTAGCATACTATACAATGAAATCCTTTAAGTAGCAGAGGAAATAATGGCAAGAACCTGGCCTATGCATGGATTTGTGGACTAAAAGGGCAACATCAGAAGAGCCTTTGTCATAGGCTGGGGTTGTAGCTGTGAATCTGTGACCATGAGAGGAGGAAGTTTTTGCCATCAAATCCGAAAGGCGTGAAGCCACCTCCCGCTAGAGAGCAATGAGGAGAAGAGACATCACCAGTTCTGATAGATCATTGTGCGTATAGAAGTGGGATGATGAGACAGTTTCAGGAGAACTGATTATGTGATCAGCACTCCTTTTAGTATGTGTAATGGTGAGGGACAATGGTGTGGTAAAAGGCAAGAATTTCATTTCCATTGTGTTCAGCTGGTGATGATGAATTAAGTAAAAGCTTCTGGAGATGTAAAACTACGAGGCAGGCTTGGGAGCTTACAGGATTCAAAATCCAGTTTGGCTTTTGAATGCTGTAGTGAGGGCCCAGTAGGGCACATTTTAAAAAAGTTTGTGTTGTAATAGATATTAAGAAGAATATTTTACTAAGAGAAAACATTGAAACAGTTTGCCCACAGAGGTTGTGGCATCTCCTTCTTCAGAAATTTTCAGAACTTGACTGAACAAGTGAGTGATCAGATCTAAGTTGACCCTGCTGTGAGCAGGGTGTGGAAGTCGATGAGCACCCAGAGCTCCCTTCCAACCTCAAGTATTCTCTGATGCTTGGTGTCTGACACTGGGTCATAAGTATTATGTTATGTTTTGAAGTCTCTTCTCTTGTAGCCCTCTGCTGTTATTACAACCATCTAAGGTTTTTTTGACTTGCTTCCATCTGCAATCTACTTGGGGGATTTGTAAAATTAAGTCTATTTTCTTGAGGGACAATTCAGGCATGGCTATCCAGGATAGCTTTCAGGACATTTTAGGTCATCAGAATGCTCTAAGGCAATACTAGCAGGGCATGGGTCTGACTTGAGGGGTTCTCTAGTGTTCTCAAAAGGAAACAATAGGTTTGTATTTTTTTGAGAAAAATCTACAATTTTTACAGTTTTGAAAAGGGGCGCTTGCCAGTAGTGCATAATATCACAGTGTACAAGTAGGACAATTTTTGTAAATGCTTCAATGAAAGAAGTAGCACTAGGCATTAGTGTTTATTTTAGCTGAAATTAATTTTGATATCTGATAAAAGAAATTTCAAAGATAAAACATTAGAGAATGTTACTAGATTTGTAGTAATGTGGAATCATATCCCTATCACTTTAGGAATTATATCCCTCAAGTGAAAAACATATAATACAAAGATTCTAAATTATAAAATAACCCCTTTCTTCATATACAAATCATCTACTACGTGTGTAAGGGAAGTCTTGCTTTGCTAAGTGTAGAAGGATTGTTTCTGTCTGCACATCAGGTCAGATGCTGTTTCAGCTTTCATCCAGGGGTATTGCAGAGATTCTTTGCTGTGCTTTGAACTAGAAAAATAGCAGCTACAACATCATCTGTATCAAGGGTAAGTGATATTTCAGTGATACCTGGTTTTGTTTAGAGGTAGTTATTGTTATAATTTTTCCTCTTAAAACAGGTAGAGGCAGACTGAAATACATAAATTAAAATCCTTATTTTCAAAATACAGTGTTGTGAAATTGGTATTATTTCTGAAATATTACAACTCAGGAAATAGGAAATAAATGATTCTAGGAAACTTAAATACGGAAATGGTAAGTCTTAAAATTCAACATTTAGTATGAAAATGGTAGTCATTTCAACACTTGGTTATCTTTTGAATGGTCATATAGTTTCTATGTCTCATTACCTTTACTACAATTCTCTTATCAGTAATAATTCATTTTCAGAATAATTTTCTCCTTCACTGTCTATATGCCATAAATGATACCAACCCATGCTATTTAACTACTCAGTGGTTTTGAGATTCACTTCAAACAGGAAGGTTTGGTTGCAATACTTTCTGAGAACACTTTATTTTCAATCACTTTTACAAAGTAGAGATTCAGCTTTAAAGAGTTTACTGTATATTGTGACACAGAGGCTCTTTGAAGGTTAATCAGCTTTTTAGAAATAATAGGGTTGGATTCTTGTGTGACTAAGTGAGTCACTTCTGTTTCATGTGCAGATCTATCATTTAATGAGAAGCCTGGAATTTAAGACTTACTACACTGCGTATTAAGTAGAAAAGACAGTTTTTGTTTTAATCATTTTTTCTTTCTGAACTTCACTGTATCTTTAGGACTGTAAATTAGTTGAGACAGCTAGACTGATTATTTAAGAACCATTCCTACTGTGCATGAAATCTAATAAAAGGAGCTGCACAATGAAGTCATATTATTTGGATACTAATAAGCTAAAAACTAATTTGAAGAAATATTCTTATATATACAAAATAAAATCCACTAAATGTAGTAATGTTCCTGATTTACATTTAGGACATGATTTAATCCAATTGCAGTTTTAACTGGAGGCAGTTAGTGTTTTCTTAAAGGCAACTGCAGAAACTCACAAATCTTTTTTCACATATTTGTAACCCAAAACAAATATTTGTGAAATGGTCAGAGTAGACTTTCACAAAGAGTTTTTACCAAATAAGGTTTTTTTACAACTGAATAGCTCTGATACAGCTCTGTGCTTGAACTTAGCTGCTGAAGTTGATGAAATTACACACAATAGAGTAGACCTGTGTTTAAATATAACTGGACAAAGGGTTTTTTTTTCTGGTATTAATGAACCACACATTTTTAAATACAGGAGAGTTTATATTCAATTATATATATTTGTATTTTTATATATATCTAACCTCACATGTAAGTCTAATTCTAATGCCATGCCATATAGTGCTATGTTGCTGATGGGCACTCAACTTTGTCAGTTTTGTCTTTCCTAAATGTTGAGATGCTGAGCTTGAAATAATGGTAGTATAGATACAAAATGCAGTGTCCAGGCAAGAACTATTTAAATGGTTATCTTTATTATGCAATGCTTGAGAAGTTTTTTTCAAATCTCTATCCTGCTGTTGGAAGAACTGGGTTGGATTCCAGAAAGAAAGATGATGTGTGATGCATTTGCTCCAGTCTGTGTGCTGCTACAGCACAGGATTACAAGTTCTGATTGTTTTTATTTCAGAAGGCCTTTGATGGAAAAGCCAAGGGATTGATTTACAGAATCTTATTTGCATGATGCACATAAATAACTCTTGTAAATATTTTAAAACTTGAGGAATGTTGGTTTGTATACAGGAATGTGGTTCTGCCTGGACACTAAGTATCAAGTAGGAAGGTCTGACAACTCTTAATTTGTCATTTGTCATTTGTTTTGCTGTGTAAGTTGAAGAGAGAAAGGTTTGAGGTGGAATAGGAAAGAGAATCGTTCAGGACAAAAAAACTAATTACACACCAACATTTTATTCCATTAAGACACCAGGACTTTTTCCTAAAAAAAGGGAAAAAGAATACAGTCTGTAGATTAAGAATTACTTTAAAAGAAGAAGGTTGATAGGACACCAGTGCCAGTTTTGCTACATGGGTAAGCAGTAGAAGAGCCTATTTCTTGGTGTTGTAATTTTCCAGAAGATATTTGCAAGCACTACTGTGGATGATGCTAATACATCCTAAAACTGCCATGCCAGATTTAGTACTCTTAATTTGCAAATCTGTATATATGAAGACTTTATTTAATCATAGTTTTGAAGGCAAGTTAAACATGATGGGCTTAAATATAGTCCTGCCAGCTGTTTTATTTGCCTACTAGTTAGGTACATGATATGCTGCCTTTCTCTTTTCCGTTGTTCTCATGCTGCTAACACAGTGAAATGAAGAAAATCTTTAGATCCTTATAAACTGAAGCCATCTGGCAGTTCATAGTTGTCATGCTATCCAAATGGTTAGATTACAGAAAATGTACTCCCTATGCTTAGCAGCACAGGCCTGAATTTGGTGCTGGGTTTAAGCTGTGATTAAGAGCTTTTCAGTCATGGTTTATTTAGCATCAGAAATTTTGTCTGGCACTGGTGAAGATAGGAAATTGTGAAGTGAGAGAATGTTTGTGTGAGTAAAAAGAGTAATGAATATCTCGGGAAGGAGAGAATTTATAAGCAAATTTTGGGCTGGATTGAACAGGGGATCCTAATTCTTCTGTTTTCCTCTAATTTTGGTCCAAACATAAATCAGCTGTCTCTGGTATTCATATGTGTAATCTATGTATTGTATAAATATCTCATGCACTGGGAAGGGATTCACACAGAAAAAATACCCAGTCAAATAATATAAGACCTTATTGTAGTACCTAGAGCTTAAGATGGACCTATTTAGAAGCAAGCTGGAGGAAAACAGACTACAAAAATTTGAATAGAATTGCTTTTCATGAGTTTCCAGGTAATTGGGAACTGGGCTGGAACACCATAGACCTGTGCTGCCTGAGCAAACGACTCACTCTTGGCAACATCTGGCTGAAAATGTGGATTAGCAGTTGAAAATAAGTTACAGTCTAGAGCACTTCACTGTTTTATCTTGAAGTTTTGGCATACAGACACTCGGAGTTTGAATGTGTCTTGGCTAAAGATGCTTGATCTGGTTATAATATCCTGTTTAGTTCTTGGTTATCCCATTCTCTGTGTATGTGATCCTTGTTTAAGTTTTCTGCCCTCTCCATGAAAGTTAAGGTGATCCTTATCTTCCCTGTCTGCTGCAGGAAGATGTAAGGAAAAACGCTTTTGAGTGGTTTGGATGATGAAAGTTATTACTAAGCTTTTCTAAGAGAATGTGTTGATAGCCAGATTCCATCAACAGAGGTCCTACTTTGTGGACGCTAACCTCCATCCATGAAGTCTTAGTCATCCATGCAGGGCAAAGATGAATGATTACTTCATTACTCTCCCATTACCATCTACATCAGTGACATGAAATAACTTTGCATGGTGGTTTTCACAACTTAATACAAATGGTATTCTAGATTAAATTCTGTTATTGTAAATGTTACTTACAGTTCTTTTCTAATGTTTACTATTTATGATCTCAAATTTTGCATAGAAATAAGTCTTTGCATTATACCTCTACAGGAGCAAGTGAGATTGCAGAGACTTTAATAAAAGTGGAGTAGACTTTCTTTAAAGTTCCCCCAAACCAAGCAGAAAGTAATTCACTTACATTTTATGAAGTTATTGTGTGGCAAATACAATAGGCATGTGTGACTATGGAATAGGAGATTATTTTTTAATGGCAAAAGCCATCCTGGATAGAAAAGGATAACTCCATGACATATGCAAATGTATGTGAATGGGTGGTTCCTCTTCCTAATCTTCTTGGGTTTAAAATGTAAAATATATAAATATATGTTTATATAAATATGTAAAATATAATTGAAAAAATGTTTCAATATGCTTGTTTGAAATGCTGGGCATGACTTAAAGGCATCCAATAGAGGTCTAATGCTAGTGTAGAAGGAAATAGAATAACTCATCTTCTATTTGAAATGTTTCCTGCAGATTCACTTCTGTTGCATCATCTCGGCACTGTGCCCAGGGTTGCGTTTCTTAGCTGTGTCACTGCAGGAAAGCCAAATCTTAAGTTGTCATGTTGCATTCAAGCTGCCTTATTCTAAATTTATTTTTGGTCAATTTGGCAAATGTGTATTGCTGTCTTTGTGCTGTCCTATACAGTTGCTTGTGGTTTCTCTGTATATTTAAAACAAGCACTTATACTTACATATACTTGCTTACATTGCTTTGCAGTGCTTACATTCTGTTGGCATGTGCTGACATTTCTGTACGAATGTTTTGTGCAAATGTAAGTGATTAGTCTATGTGTAGATTTGGAGCTGAGAACCACACAACAGATTTGAAAGCAACGTGGAAAATGCAATAATCTTACATCCTTGAAAGCTTTAACTGCCTTTGTTATTAGCTCACCTGTACAGAGATTTATGTTACTATAATTTTATACTATTTTAAATAATATAGTGGTTTAGAGTGAATTTCAGAAGTATTTCCATTCGTAGCCTGGACACATTATATCTACTTAAGGACAATGATAAACATAGTGGTTTTGTTATTTTATGACTGTGTCTTATTTTAAGAATGTTTATGCCTAGCTATCAGCAGGATCACTGAAACTCATTTTAGCAGCTGCTACAAAAGCATGATAGTTTAAAAAAACAACTGTTCTGAAAAAAACTTTCGCATAGAAGTACATTGGTTGTATTTATGTAATTACTCTTGGCATCAGCTTAAGTAAATTTAAGTAAAAGTTCATCCATAAAATTATCTCACTTTCTCAATCCCCTTGAACCTTGATCTGTTTTGGTGTAATGTTCTGAGTTGGCTTTACGATTGGAGTCTGTAACCCCAAATGGGATTACACCACCTTCTTCTGATTCAGAATTTCCTGCTGTTGCAATGTGTTGTTTCACAGAAATGAGGAGTAATTTCCTCTCAGAAGCTTATGTTGAGATTGCTGCTAGGGAACAGTATTAGTGAGGTATTCTTTCACTGCTAAAGACAAGGCATCACTTCAGTTGTAAACTTGGTTCTCTTGCAGTGGGTTTACAAACTTTACAAACAGCTTGAAACTGTTTCCCAGGAGAGTGAGTAGTTATCTTCCTGAAACCAATTTTGGCTTCAAGAACAAACAAACCACATGGCAATTTTGACACTGTGGAATAGACATCCTTTAGATCACAGATAGTTGTGTGTACACTGAGAGCCTTTTCTGGTCTTTTAAAAAAATTATTATTATTTCAAATTCCTTATTGAGTGAACAATAATGAGTCTGCATCAGTCTGCTGCAAGGTGTAATGTTGTTCGAGCTCTGTCCTCCATAGGCAGGTTGCAGTGGGGCTACACGTACATCCCAAGCTCTCAAAGCAGAAATCATTCATGCATTACCTTCACCACCTGCAAGCATGTCTATGTGCTCAGTCCTCCCTTATAAGAAAACAAAAAGAGGAAGGACTACCACAGTGAGCACTTCGCTGTGCTTTCATTGAAGAAAGGTTTCTACCTTTAAAGCTGGCATGCCTTTTCTTAGATTATCTGGTTTCAAGCTATGTTGCTATTGTAGCAGAGGGCTGCCACAGGTTACCTCTACTGCAGGGCAGTGTCCCTGGAAAATGTGCTGTTTGCAGTCTTTCACACCAAGCCTGGGAGGATCATGACATTAAATTGCAGGAATACCTCCTGAGTAAATCTGAGGCTTCTACAGAAGGGCCTGCCATCCAAATTTACATGCTTTTGAAGGAGAGGAGATTAAATTCAAAAATTTAATTTTGAAATTAAGGCTGCACTATATCTGTCTACTACCAAGAAAATCAGTCTGTGCTGGAAAGCTAGCGCATGTTAAAACTGGATAAGCAGAAAAGAGAATAGAAACATCTGAGAAGGAAAGCTGCTCTTCAGATTTTAACCCCAAGCTTTTCCAGCTTCTAAGGCATGCCACTTCTGTGTTTTATAATACACATATTTATAAACATCTCATAGCGTATTTTTTAATTTTAAAGGGTTTTGGTGCATTCTGGTTGGACACATGGCAATTCAATGGATATGACTAATAATTTATCAGGGCCTTGTTTAATACAAAGGGACCTTTTAGTTGTGTTGCCTGAGTTTGTATTTGGTTGAATGAAAAAGCATGGTTGTTTGATAAGCACTTGATGATTTTTTAGCTTGCCGTGATCTGTTTGTCCATTATTTTTAATAACCAGTGAAAATGTACTAAGATTTCTCTTATGTGAAGGGGAAAATAGAGGTCTTCGTGCCTGGGCCCCAAGTTAGTTCTCCCAATCTTAGCTGCACACTTGACAGCATAGGCTTTCATCCTCTAGGGGTGATAATAGGAAAAGATCATTATGTTCTCATTTTCAGTGCTAGAGTAGTTATCCTGTGATAAATGAAAGCTGAGATGATATGCCAGGAGAATCTTAACCGTTAGGGAGAAGCAGGTATCTGGAGGGCTGAGTATTTTTCACCTTTTTCTAGATCCTCCAACTCTGGGATTTGTTTGACATTAGCTGACCAGAGAGTGGGAAGCATCCCTTCATGTATGGCCAGTTCTGGGCAGGACACAGGCACATGCTTGCAGTGTTTCTTTGTTTTTTCCTCAGTGCTGAGCTGTCATATGTTGTCTTCTTCCACTTACACCCTATCCCAAGGGCACTCTTTACTGGTACCAGTTCTTCAGAGATTCTTGGGGCACTGCAGTGGTTCACTGCTCTTGTTTTTGTTCTGTTGCATCATTTTGCCACACTGCCTGCTTGTCCCAGAGTTCATGTCCCTCCTTGACCTCTCCATTACAATCACAGATCCATCAGCCTTTCAAGCTTCAAGTCCAGTTAGGGAACTGTCTCACTCCTGGTATTGGTCTGATGCTGCTTGTTGACATTTGAAGAGTTCAGATCTGAAAGTGTGTGTTTCTGGAGATACATATACTACTATACTGCAGCCACAAAACTTTCTTTGCAGACAACCCATCTGGGACTTGCTACCATGTCATTTTTAATTTAAAATATCTTTATGACTAATGGAACTATAAAATACCTTGTCATTGTTGTAGCACATAGGGGATCCAGTAATAAATTAGAAGTCCTCTGTGAAAGGTACCATAGATACATAATAAATCAACAACATCTGTCTGGGAACACCTCAGTGTAAATTCATATTTCTTCCTTATGCACTCAAAAATAGGGTTAGTCGAATTTCATGCCTAAGGGCTTAGAGAGCTGGAATATGAAAGAATTTTCGCCATTCTGCAATATAGTAGTCCTCTATCTCTGTAAGGTATACACTTTGTTAATGTATAAGACAGAACTTTACATTTAAACATTTCTCACAGCATATCTAGTTTGATTTAGGCAGTGGTTTAAAGCACTAGGATTATTTGGTCATCTCAGATTTATATTCAGTGACTAAAGAACAATGTTTTAGTTTTATTTGAAATGTTTCCTTCCTCCCCTTCTAAACTAAAACTTCAAATTTATGACAGAATCATTAAAATGCTTAAAAGCTAAACTAACTTTTCTGATTCAGTGTTTTCATGAAGATATGTTTTCTCATAATTGCTTTTCCAGATTGTATTGGTCAGTGGACATCTGGACAGCTGGGATGTTGGTCAAGGAGCTATGGATGATGGTGGTGGAGCATTTATATCATGGGAAGCATTATCACTCATTAAGGATCTGGGTAAATGTTCAATTTTAAAATATTTTGAATGCATTACCTTTCTAAGACATGTTGTCTATGCTGTCTAAACTGGATTTTCTATTTTATCCATTCCTCTGAGGGCAACTATTCATACTTAGTATAAATATTTTGAAAATTTGTCTATTAAACTCCCTCTTTCATCACAGGGGTTATCCAAGAGCAACACAACAGTCATTGATCTAGAAAGTGCTTTGAGCCTGCATTGTTACTGTTGTCATAGAATGAAAGTTCAGTGTAAGATCTAGGTACCTTAGAAGGTAGTCGCTCCTTTTCATTTTGTCTTAATACGTTTCTCCCTATTAATGAAGATGAAGCTTTGTGAAGTCACAGATAACCATCTGATACTGTTCTCTGCCTTATTGTCATTCAACACATTCCTAAAATTTTCATTGTTCTACATGTTGCTTTTACAGCGGCTACTCAGTTAATTTAATTCCCAACCCCTTACCTTGCTCTTTATAATTTCCCAAGACAATTTCATCTAAGTCTCTCTCAAGAACATGTACCTAGGACCAGATCCGGTCAATGATCCTGCCTCTGGTCTTTCCCCTTCATCTACATGTAAAGATATTCAGCAAAACTTAACAGAAGTTCATATTTCAAATTTATATATTTCAGTGGTTTTGTTTTTTCCTTGAATGTTCTTCCTAAATACATTTACATCCTGCCTGGACTTGTTCCACCAAATATTGATAAATACATCTATACCATCAAACTGGTGCGTTTTCAGCTTTGCACTCCGGGGCTGATTTCCAGATTAATCTGCTTTTATGTTGCTGTGTGCTTGGGCTCTGCTTTGGACTGTGACAGCTCATTTCCTTTGCAAAGATAATCCAGGTCAGAGGAAGAACACACCTGAGTCTTACCACTACAAGGATACACTTTTGTGAAATTTGGCTTAACCATGGTGACCTGTTGAATGTTGTGGGCTCATATGTCTCATCAAGCCACATTTGACACTGAGGCTTTGCACACTGTAGTATCCTGCTACAATAGGTTTGTGGGATGCAGGGCAATGTCTGTTTCCAGGGATCACTTCTTTGAATCATTCTTAGTAATCAGCAGGATGACTGGCTTCTGGAATTCAGTCTGTAGATCAGCTGGACTCTTCTGAAGTTGATATTCTAGCACACATGCTGTTAACCCTGGACTTGCTGGTCTCCCTCTTCCAGTCTTTCGGCCCAGCAGAACTATGAATTGAACTAAATCCCCATGCCATCAATGATAACTATAGATAAAGAAGCAGAGAAAGAGGAAGAGGCAGCTTCTAGCCTGGATATATCTGTTTCAGTAGTGCTGTGGATAAAATACCAGTGTGGACTTGCTCAGCCTACTGCCTCCTGGTTTGTATAGCCCTCCTGTGTGGGACCTGAAAGGCCAATTTCTTCAACTCAAGGGTAGAAGTGGGCTGCAGACAGTGTGTTACTGTAGAATGTCATGGTCTGCATATGCCTACATAGGGTATGTTTTGTGGGAGAGATGGTCCACAAGTTAAGGTGAGGTAGGGCTGGTGTATGTGCAAGAGGGAGCTGTGGTTGCACAGTCATCTGCCTGTGTTCTCCAGAAACCCATCCTTTCAAAGTTTTGTCTGGTATCCTGTTCCTAGTCTGCCATGGCCTAGTTTGATTTCTGGCCTCCAAACTTCAAATTCCAGTCTTACTGCTTGATCTGTAGGTTTTTTGCTGGTTTTACTTCCATATGGATTTTTATCACTATACCCCTCAAAACTAGTTCAAAACAGACTTCTGAGATTGTCAAGTTGACATTCAGGGATGCTTTTCCCCCTTCATCAGATGGAATCTATTTTTTCTCATTATTCCCTTTATCCAGAACTGTAACCTGTGGTCAAGAGAAATGCACCACATATTCATTGAAAACTAAAATCAGCTGCTGCTCCTGCTCTTAGCTCTGTCAGAATTTAAATAATAAACCAACTTTCCCTGCTTCTGATCAGAAAGATTTGTGCACTTGAACAGCCTCAGTGGAAGACCTCTTTGTAGACAAGCTCTGTTATGTGATTAGCCACTCTCATACTGCAGTGGTGAACATCAGACATCCCTGTGAATTCCTACCTTTATTTTGCATTATTTGAACCTCTTATGTCTTGTTTTGCCAGCCTCAGAATGATTGGAATATCAGTCTATGACCAAAACCAGAGTGCATCTGTTTTAATTTTTGGTCTTTTAAAAGTAAACTAAAGAGGGTTCTTCCACAGAAGAATCCAGGCCTACTCCTTCTTTTAGTGTTTTTTAATCTTTTCTTTTATGATTCTTGGAAAATTGTCTATGCTCCCTCCACCTTCAGGAAAAAACATAATTTGTACTTCTGTGTTTGCTGACTCTATTCCATTCAGAATAAACTGTTTTGTGTCTCTTAAGGGCAGGTTCATGGTGGCATTGTATAATTCTTACTCACTGGGTTTCCCTTCACGCATGACTGAAATACATCACTCTGCTTGTTCAAATATTTGATTTCCTCTGGTAGTAGCCTGTGTGTTTGCTGTACGATCTGTGGTGAAATGCTGTTTTCTCAGCTGGGAAATGCCAGAGCCTTTGCTGATGCCCTCTGTTCTGGCCAGCTGTTGTGTTCAGCTCTTTTGGTTATATCAGTGTTCTGCAGGAGTGTAAAGCTAGGAGAGGACTTCTGGGTCATCACACCTAACCTGTAAATGACTATGGGGCATAGGGCCTTTCTTTAACTGTCTTCAGTAGCAGATTGGCTAATGCAGATTTTATATCTTATGATGCACATAAAATTTGACAAAAAAAGGACAACAAAATAGCAGATGTGCAGATTGTGGGGGAAATGAATTAATAAGTTTTATCTAAAATCAGTTCCATAGATTGTGTTTTGAGTGAGCATTATATTTTGAACTGTGGAGACTTGATTTAATGTCCTTTTGGACCTTGATAAATTTAGTCTCAGACTAGTCCACCAAATACATTTCATATGGGGTTAAGCCAACTCAACCAACTTGTCCCTATGCACATGTAGAATTTTCTTACTGTGTACTGGGAGTCTTAAAGCCATGATGCATAAAAAGCCTTAAAGCCATAACAACTGTGTCTGCATTTATCACAGTGTAACTGATCTTACAGCTATGGTAATATGATCTTAAAGCTGAAGCAAGCATTCTGAAATATGAATTCTAGAATATAAAGCTTGTATCGTGTAGTGAGAAATACTGCCACGGTCCATTGGTTCCATAAAGCAAGATATTACTACTCTGTTTAAGCAGGTTTTTTCAGTGATGATCTAATAGCACTTCGTCATGATATCACTGTAGCTGTGGCTGGTGGACACAAATTATGCCTGTTGATTAGGATTTTGATAATTCCATATAGTACTTGAAGACATGATTATAGTTTAAATACCATTCTGTACTTTTAACATAACCTCCCCAAACCATTTAATAGCTGTTGGCTTAGGACCAAATACATGAAATTCATTGAAAAATCATTAAAATTATAGTTTAAGATGGTTATATTTTAAGCAGTGCACTTTGTTTTCTTGCCTCAAGTAAAAATATTTTAACATTTTTTGCTTTTATTTCTAACTAAATCAGTTACTTAATCTGTTAGACTTTGTATTTCCTAAATCTTCAGTGTTAGGTTTTATTTTTTAACTGAGCTTGCAGTTTCTGTACCATATTGACATATTTTTTTCTTTCTAGTGTTTTTGTAGATCTTCAGACACTGTAATAGGACACATGTAACAGTAGCACAATCTGAAGTAGTTTTACACAGTCTTCAAAACTTCAAACTTTTGGTAGGATTTTTTTTTTTCCATTTCACTTTTTGACTTCACAAGAATGTTGTTTGTTTTGAGAGAAAGTAAACTACATGAAAAACAGTCGTAACTGAAATAATTTTGTAATATATTACCAGAGAGTGGAATAAAAAGATATAATTCATGTAAAATCCCATGTCTACATTTCAAAAGAGTAGTACCTTAAAAACACAGGGCCAGATTGTGAACTACTGTAGTTTTTGTATACTGTTTAGAGCTATAACTATTCAGTTAGACCTGGAAAGCAGAAGAGCTAAAAAGTGGAAAGTTTCAAGTTTATCTGAATACTTTTCTTCTAACAGCTGTAATGTCTCTCTCTCCATCTTCCATGACGGAGTGACAGGACGGGGGTACCTGCTGGAGGTGCTGTTCCCTATTCTCCAGGGAGGAAGCACAGGCAGCAAATTCAGAGCAAATGCCAGTTTCTAGATGGTTACATTTCAGCAAGGTGAATCTTACTCCAGGTGGCTTTTCCACAGCCACCCTGTGCAGAAAACTGAACTCTATCTCTTCTCTTCTGTGTGTCTGCAGCTTCACTCTTGAAATGTCCCTTTCAGCAACATACAGTTAAATGTCAGCACTGGCTGTGCATCTGTTGGTACCAGCCCTGGTTGTAGACATCTCCTGACCAGAGTAAGCAGAAGTGTTTTCCTTCGTGCACCCATATCAAGTTCTTCATATCAACTATACTCTCATGGCTGCTTGCTTTGCTGGGAGCTAATCTCAGAAAAATTCACCAACTCTCGTGGTCATATTGACTAATGTTTTCCAAAAGGGTCTTTTCTCCCAGTTAATACTGAAGTTTAATGGAGCACAAAGGAAAGAAAAACAGTATTTTTCTTTCTGGAACTCTTGGAAGCTTGTGGAACTCTTGAAGCTTATATACACCACTGATAGTTAAGATCTGTGGCGAGCTGCTTCATGTCTTACGTGTTTAAAAACCAAAAAACTAGAAGTGTTTCCACAAAACTTGCAGCTAGTTATTGCTCTTTATTCCTTTTTCTAGGAATAAAGATAGGAGGCAGTTTGTGAGAGTGTCTGGACTGGTAAACTCCCTTTCCTTCAGTGGAGCTGGGGCTGTTGGATTAGCTGAGGATTTCTGATGCTTAAGAAATTACCCTTCATAACTGCAGGCAGAGTATCTGAGGCAGTAAGCCTGTGCAGTTTGCCTGCAGCTGTGTCTGGCAGCTGCCGCCTTCCCCAGCTCTCTGTAGTTTTTAACCTTTTGATCAATTTTAACTAAATTTGATAGAGGCATAGAAATATTTAGAATATGAAGTTCCTATATATTTTTTCCAAATGTGTGATTGATGGGCAAGTGCATTTCTGTGCCAGGTGAGGGAGAGGCAGGAAGAAATTCTGCTTTTATCCTTTCCCTATGATGACGAACACCTGGTTAATCAACATGTGTAGTTCTGGTGTAAGCACCAGAGACTCTTTCTTTTTAATCTGTCTGCAAACTCTGTGTGATAAGTAGCAAATATTGCTACGGTAGTAGTGAGAGTGTTGTCCAGGGTAATTTAGAGATGATGGGAATGCACTGGGGGTGTTTTAGGGAGGAAGGGCTAAAGGGTTCTCGTCTTTAAGCTGAGGGAATCTTCAGGGTGGATTGCATGAGCTGTGATGTGGTGTGAGGGCATTTGGAAGCTGTAGGAGAGACAGCACTTGAGCAAATTGGGGTTTTCTAGTTTTGCAGAACAACAGCTGTGTTGCTAATTACAGTCTAGAAACCTCAAACCCAACTTGTTTCCAGGTTGCATTTATAATTCTCAAATTTTATGCTTCTTTGTGTGCAAAAAAGGGCATCTCTGGAGATGGCCAAGGCCTTTTGCCTCAATATTTTCACATTAGTCTGGTTAATCCTCTGGTGTCATTTGAAACACAGTTTGTCTTGTCCCTGTGTCACATGAGGTTTACAAAAGAAATTGCTTTTCCAGGTGAGGCGAAAGACTGGTTAAGCAGCTAGTCATAAAAAATCACCATAAAGTTATCCCAAATTTATTTTGGTGCCATATTTTGCCTTTAGTGGTCTTTACAGACAGCTTGTGAGACACAGTCCTGCTCTGGATGTTGGTTGCCAGTTTCTGTGAAGGAGGTACTTGTGTTCATCTCCCACCATTTCAAGCCTGTGGCTGCTGCCATGCTGGTCTTGCTCGGGACTAATACTTATGTATGATGTATTTGAGCAAGAAGCAGGTAGTATGTTTCTGATGATTTCAGAGCTTTAGCCAGTGCTGTCTCTTTGCTCCTAATTCAGCTGTGTTCATGCATCACTTGGCTGAGGGTCATTTCCCAGCCAAGGGAGGCCACAGGCACTCTGCCCTGCTCCCCCCCTGGGGACCACCCTGCCAAAGCCACATCACATTCCAGCATGAGAAATGTGGGGCGTTTATCCTTAAAGGGAGCTTGAGGGAACTGAGTAACAACAAGAATAAAGGTCTTTAGAAGGTGGTCATGTGGCAGTGTCAACTTTCCAAGCATAATATACTAAGCCTCCTAACTGCAGCAGAGAGCCCACTGGACTTAGAGATGCAGTCAATTTTGATGTATGAATGTCACTGCTTTCTTCTGAAAAATTCGGACATGATAATGATTATGTCTCTTGTTAATTAAAACAGCTGGAGCCAATTTTTTTCCTGTTGAGGAGAGAAGCTGATGGAGTCTGCTACTTGTCACTACAGTCTAGTTTATTTTCAGAGTCTCATCTCTGTTAGCACAGGAGGAATCAAATCGTCAACAGGTCCTTTGTTCACATCCCAGGTTTCTTTCAGCAACATTTACCTACAAGCTCTCTCTCCTTGTTCAGAAATGTGCTTTCTACCTTTCCTTGGCTGTTTTGGGTCTCGCTTGCTCCACTGCTAGTCAACTCTTGGTGCCCTGCCAAGCCTATGTGTCCACCAGTTACTGCCAAGCCTGTGTATTTACAGGGCCCATCTTTGGAGGAAGTCCAGTGGCTGAGCTATGAATTTGCCAAATCACAAACCTATCCTCTTTCCCTTCAATTGCTTGAACTGCAGCAGTGGAAGGCATTGCCTGTTATTGCTATCTGAACTCCTGCCTGTGTTGATGTAGTCGATATAGACTTCAGGAAAGGCTGTACTCCAAAGACCACTATAGTGATGGATCATG
This sequence comes from Athene noctua, assembly GCF_965140245.1. Taxonomy (NCBI): domain Eukaryota; kingdom Metazoa; phylum Chordata; class Aves; order Strigiformes; family Strigidae; genus Athene; species Athene noctua. Next base: position 25,627,269 of record NC_134038.1, on the reverse strand, counting down.
CTACAGAGTAAATGTTTTCCTGCATTTGCTGTTGTCTTGTGAACTGCACTCATGTTCAGTCATGTTTGTGTGCCACATTAGACTAGGAGGTCTCCTGCTCAGACTGTGCCTCCAAGTGCTTCTAGGAATCCTGGTTCTTTCATGTAAAAAAATATTTGCTATGGGGAGCTGCCAGAGCCAGCCAATACCAGGAGTCAAATATAGATGGACAGGGCATATTTTCCTCTTTCACACCCAGGGCAGGATGCCTGATGCCATTACTGCTAGAGCAGCCTGATGAAGGAAGGGTGATTTTTGACAAAGTCTAATCTCAGCCATCACACCTTTTACATGGCTTTCCTGCATTCCTAGACGATGATCTATATGCACACAAGAAAGGGAGAAATGTATGGTGATAGGTGCTGTGTGTAGTTTCCCCTCTGACTCTCTTTGCCAGCGTTATGGAGAAATGGAATTTCATTAGTCAACTTTCCTATAGATGTAGACATGGATCTGGCACAACCAAAGTTCTGTTTCATAGGAGAAAGGCCCAGAAAACTACAGAAATGTTTTAAAAACAATGTGCATAAAAATTTTAAGGTACTACCTGAATTACATTTTGTGTAACTCATAAGGAGTTGATTAGAGATTTTTTCCCCCTTAAAACTTATTTAAAATTGAAGTTGTAACTCTCATCTGAATTATACCCGTGACTAATGTGACTGGAAAACTGTAAGACAGATTTTTATGCAGTTCACTGTAGTCTTTGTATGAAGTTACATTTCTCAAGTCCAAATTCACTGGCTAATATATGAGGACTAAAGATATGTTTTATTAAAAAAAAAAAAAAAAAAGTCACGTGAATCATTCCTTTTCTACTAGATTGAAGTCATATAGCTGCAATTTTAACCTACTTGCCAAAAATTTTGTTAAACATTTTTCTGAATTTCCTATAGCTGTGGTGGTGCAGTTGTTTGCTGTCTAGGAGATATGTAGTGAAACATGTCTAAATGACTGCTTTTACTATAGGTGGCTTTTTAAAAAAAATTAAATATGCCTGATATTAACTCCTTGTTCTTACATTCTTTCCACTTCCCCAAAGTTGCATATTTTATTCTGACCTTCAACTTTTTTAAATCTAGTAACTCTTCTTGATATGAAATATCTGTGTATGCTGTTACACTACAAACGCATTTATTCCTTCATTTCAACATTTGGTTGAATGCATATTTGGCAAATACTTAAATCTTCAATTTCCTTACTGGGTTGGAATAGCAGAAGGGTGACTGCAGACATACGAAGTTGTTAATCTGGCGGTAAATTTAGGCATACAGCCCTCCATAAAAAGTTGCCCTTTGTCCTGTGGACTGTTACTTCTCTGCAAGCTTTAATTTACCCAGGAAATTAAAGATAAAATGTTGTTTATCTATAAAAGTCTTAAAAACCTGGCAACAGAGGCCATTGTGATTTTTTTTTCAAATCTGTAATGCGACTGACATGGTGAAATGCTGAAATCATTCCCAGATGAGGTCAGGGGCATCTTTGTACTGTGAGGTTTTTTAAGATAGATATATATATTCAATATGGGGAGACAAGTGTGGCTGGTGCTTTTTCTGACTCATCATCTCTGAGAACAGTCTAACAGGTCTGGGGTTTTTCTGATCCAAAGAGTAGAGCAGCAGAGACAGAAGGCAGAGTCACCACTCAGTAAGATCAAACCATGGTTGATGTAGGGCCCTGCATTACCTTTTCTCCTCCACAGATCGATGAGATCTCTGAACACCTTTAAGGAAGGAGGTGTTCACAAAGAGGAATAAGGTGCGTTCTAATGGTGGACTGTGTCCTCTTCATTTTGCGGGACTTGGAGAACATGGCAACAGGACCAGAGCAGGGCAGGGGGTGAAGGAGTCTTCTGCTGACTCTGTGCTTTGCTGGTTTACACAGTCAAGTAGTGGGTTTCCTTTTCTTTTTTCTGAAGACATGACTGTATTGACTTCATGACACTACAGTAACCAGCTCGTTGTTTAAAACCCTAGGTGCAGAAGAGCACGTTTGTCAGCACTTCTTGTCAAGAGCTCTCCCTGAGCTGTGCTGATGGGTGGCGAGGAGGTGGCCCCCAGAGAAACTCTTGCTCTGACAGCATTGCTTCCTGGCTCGATTGCAACCCATCACACTGGGCTCTGGGCTTGACTTCCCTCGTCTCCCCCCATTTCCCCAGTCAAAAGGCTTAGTTGTGTTATTTTTAGTAACTAGATTTGCAAATCATTCACTGATTTCCCCTCCAGTGTTGTATACCCTTGACATTTCCTCTTGGATATTCCATCACTTTCTTAAAATAAATCTACCTAAAACCTCTTACGTTTCCCACCTCCACTCTTCTATAAATCTGCCCTTCCTATTCTGGTGTAAACTCATCAGCCTCCCTAAAAACAGGAAAAAAAATTGCTTGGATTAGTCTCATTGTCTTGCTGCACTGCCACTGATGCCGCTGACCTGTCGCTGGAACTCTGCAAGGCTCTGTCCCTCCCTAGCCCCACTCACCTCAGACCTTGCCATTTCCCTGCGCCCTCTTTGCAGGGGCCTGTTCAAAGAGCTGTTCCTGCTTTGTGGTTGTGGCGGAGTGCTGACCTCTTAACCCCAAAACATGGCTCTGAGCATGCTGTCAGCCTCAGGCAAGATTAAGCTGCAGTGTCCAGCTTCGCTCCTGCCTCCGCTTTCCATTTCCCACTCTCCAGCCCCTGACTTGCCTGTTTTCTGTCTTCTCCCTGTGATGCCATGTCTATTCTCCAGGAGGTCTCATTTCTTTTTACTCCAGACCATCAAGACTCAAGAGGTTTACTCACTTCTCAGTGCTGTCCTGTGCAAGCACTTCGTCCTCAGTGCTGCAAACAGACCCCCTGTCAACAGAAAAATCAAGCAGATTGCATTGCATTAGACTCTTTTAAGAAGAAAACAAGGATAGTTTCCCAAGCAAAAAACCGTTTCCCATGTCTAATTTGAACTTCACTAGAGAATTAGAAATATATCATAGTCAGAGTTTAAGTAATAGTAAAAGGTTTTTCTGAGGTTTGTTTTGCCTTACTATCTGAAGTTTCATACCTTTAATTGCCCTAGATTTTCTCTGCTAAATCATTATTTTTCACTCAAATTAAAAACATTTCTTCTTAAATAAACATCTAACTACATGGATACTTTTTTGCACAAATAGTGAGATTAGCTGTCTGAATCATAGAGAACTGTATTTCTAATAACAGAATGAAAGCCCAAATCCTGCTGGTTTAGAATGGAGACTTTTTCTTGGTCTTTAGAGGAAAAAGTCTAGACATCCTTGATTAACGGCATTATTACTGTCCTCCTATAAATTGCAATTTATTGCTATGTGTATATTCTTCGAAATGAGACAGAGAAACAGGTTGCTAGGGTAAGAGCTTTTTCTCTAAACCAGTGCTTGCTCATGCCACAGAATACATAAATTACATAACGGTCTCTAAAATATTGAGAATATTGAGATCTTCTTGTCTTCTATTTCAAAAGCTATCAAAATCCTGTCAGAAAAGCAATATAATTGGGTAGCAAATGCTATAAATTTATGCATCTTCACTTTACTGGGACCTTAGCTTATTGGGACTCTTAGCAGAGCCCAGAACTGCAGAGTAAGTGTGGATTGACTCTGGAAATACTATGGAAAAGAAGACTACAACACCAAAACTGCATACAGTCTATTACACAAAAAGAAAAAAGGGCTTAAAAAGTTATTGTGGCTTGTTGAAAGTGACCTTAGTTGATAGTTCATTTGAGGTCTAGACTGGAATAGGAAATACTATAACTAAAAATATCAGTGATATAAGAAATGGGCAGTTTAATGAGAATGCAATGAGACCTAAAATATGTAACTTGCCGTGAAGCCCAGCATTTTAATTAAACCAGCAACTAAAACATTTGCTGAGATTATGGAAATTTCAGAAAATCTCCTGTTTCTCGATCTGTTAATACACGAAATAGTTTCCACTTTAGCAGATCGAATCTAAAACAAAATGAAAAAAACCCCTCTGAATATTTGGCCAGATTGAAAAAAATTAACAGAGCATTGCTAGTTTGGAGAGATTTTAATGATGTATAAAGGGACTGCTAGTGTTTTGTATGCAAAACAGAGCAATTAAGAATGACTACTGATACAGCTAATTTGACCCTAAAATATGCACCAGAAATTGCCTGGGTTTTTTTGTGGAAGACTGCTAGTAATGTCACAAGAGACGGAAAATTGCCATGAAAACTGTGCAACAAAGACGACTTGTCAGGAGAGGATGGGGAAAGCTGGAGGCATAGCATGGAGGAAACTCACAAGACTGAGATAGTTTCCGAAGACACTGTTTTTAGGCAAACCCAGTTGATACTGCAATAAATTAAAAAGGATGAGGACAAGCTAGTCATAAAGAAAAGTGTAAGTGCCTCATTAAAAAGAATAGTAGTCATGTTTAAGTTTGTTGATGCTGTGTGTGTTCCAACTTGAAACTGAATATCTTCAGCCTGTCGTCAAAGAAATCCTTTAAAACCAGAATGCCATCACATGAACAGAATCACAGAACGAACCACTGATGTATTAGGTGTGAATCAGAGCCCTCCACAAATTATTCATGGAATAATTTCCAAGACAAATTTGTGGCATGGAGTATCAAGTAAGAGCATCAGTGCTTGTAGTATGCCTGGGAGAAGATTAATGGTGTCCATCTAAAATGTTCACCTCCAAAAAGCAGTGGATGGTACATGGACAATAATCTACTGTTGTTAAAAGCACAGAGTTTGAGCTTGGTGAGGTCATTGTCTTGCTTGAGTAATTTCAGCTGGTATGAACCACAAGTGGAATGCCACTCTTGTAGCTGAAGGAAGAGATGTGTTCCACATTACTGATATTACATCAGGAGCTGAACAGAGATCTTGTTAAATATACCATTTCATTCTTCTTTACAGAAATCTATGCTGATACTTGAAATGGAAGCAGATTGTACCACTGTGTTTGATGATGAGTTGTCTTCTTTAACAAAATGTGGAGTATTGGTTTTATTTTTATTTTATGCTGTGGCAGAGGTTTTAGAAATTTCAGGCATTTTATGAGAAGTGCTTGCATGATAGAAATATGCCAGCTAATGTCACACAGTAAATTCCCTATGTCTAATCAACTGCAAACCTGAAAAAGGTAGGGAATGTATTAGAAATGTAATGCTTGTCAGCAGCATCATTGTGTATCTTACTACTTCTTGTATGAATATCCTTTTAAAGAAATTCTAGGCCACAAGGTAATAATGCAGAAAAATGCATCGCTCATGATGTTAAATGCAGCAGTGGACAAGACTTGAGGATGATACATCTGTATATACCTCTCCCTAGTAGCTCCTGAAGCAAATACATTAGTGGCTTAGGCAGTATTAAGAGAGTAAGTGATCTAGTAGTGCAATTTGTTCTACTTTGGTGCTTGGTTCAAGGCTTTGCTGGGCCATTTATGCAGACTCTTGGGAGGGTGAAGCTGGGAAAGCTCTAAGATACTTAAGAGTAGAAAATACTATTTTAGATTTTAAAATAATGTAAAATTCAAAATGTGTATATGTACATATATGTGCATGTGTATAACACCTTGTTATTTGTTGTCAGTTATCTTTTACATTTGTTATGAAACAAAAGCTTTTGGCTGAATACATCATTGTAGTTGAGGTTGAAGTCAAACTGGTAGATTAATAAAGCTTAGTTACAAATCTTTTTTTCTCAAGCATTTGGTGTTTTGGCTAATCTAGGTTTGCTGCTGACATCCGCAAGCGTGAGCACTCTATGATTATTTAAAAGAAACAGAAAATAGAGGCAGTAAGAGCTGCATCTTAGTATGACTGAAGTGTTTGTGATACCCAAGGACAATGAAAGGGCTAGCAGCCACTCCAACACAGAGGGAGTATAATACAGCAAGTGTCCTGGTGTACTTACTGCCTGTGTTTCCTTAGTCACAGATTGATCATATCGATGTTTTTATTTCATCCTTTAATTTAGGACCCCACGTGCCCTGTAGTATTTTTTATGCTTGGGATAAATTATAAGAATGTAGAGGTTGGTCAGTAAAACGCACCTTTGTGGTAAACTATGACTATGTTTCCCAGTTAATGGTAAAGTAGGGGGGAAAAAAAAGCTACTTCATTTTTCTAAAATACTGGAGATTTGCAAATTAATCTGTAACTGGAAGAGGACCTATAGTTGTTTTGATTTTGGTTTTAGTTATGTGAGCTTAGAAAGAACAATTTATTTGAGTACCAGCTATCACCTTTTCAATTTCATCCTCCCGTTAACCCCTGCTATTCTCTTTGTTGAGATGCAGCAGTAGGATGGGAACGGGGATTTCAGTGGTTTGGGTAGGTGCTGAGCTCTGCAACTTTGAGTTGTATAATCTTAGATCCCAGTGACCCTGGGAGGCCATGGTAGGGAATCCCTCCACTGATGCATCAATGAATGCCATTACAACCTGCTGCAATTTGCCAAAATGATCTATTTAAATGGTCTGGGTAACTTTACAATTTGCTTTTCTTCTGACATGCTCTTTTTTTTTTTTTTTTTTTTTTTTGACTATGTAATACATCATTTATATAGATAAAAAGGGAAGGGGCACAATTTTATTTGTGAAACAATTTACCTTAATTTTAAAATTTGCTACCTACCCTCCACACAGTAAATCCATCACAGAACTTAGTTTTCTAGTCCAAGTACTATTTTATCATGCCTTTTCAATACATATTTGTGCTGTGATCTGCAAGCCTTCTGATTTTGTTGAGATGATGCCATGCTTAGGAACCAGTAGTTTTTAAGAAGCAAGCCAAAATAGTTAAACTTCATTAAAAAAAAAAGTAACTTAAATACAGTACTTCATACTTTTTAATAAAAATGTGCATTGAGAATATTCTTAGTGATTTTGTTTGTGAATATTAGATTTATGTTCTTTGATCAGAATAGCTGTGGTTTTAATAAGAGGTAGATAAATACTTATCATTTTAAGATTAAGATAATGAGGAAATTAAATTTTCCTCGGTAGACTTTGTTTTGTATTTAAAACGTATCCATAGTTTATATATATATTTTTTTTTAGTTTTTTTTAAGTAACCCATTTAATTTCAGTACAACACGCAAATGAGTCTGCTGACAGGAATCTGTGAGATTAGAAGAGTTGATATGCCACCTCCGGGACTGGAAAGACTGAAGCTCAACAGGGCTTTTTTATTTCCTCAGCTTTAATGGACAGATGCAATGACGGCCTAGGAGGGGGCCATAAGAATCTCAAACTTCTTTCCCACAAGTGAGCTGAGACCTTCTCAAGGTCCTGCATAGCAGGAGAGATCCACTGGGGTTACAGCCCATCTGATCTGAACATGATGTCCCTGATCACTGGACCCGAGTCCCCATTAGGGCAACAGTGGCAGACTAAAGCATCTTGATTTTTGCCTGAGAGGAGGCTAAAGATGTTGCTCCCTCGTCTCAAGCATTTCGTACCAAAGCTGCTTTCACAGCCTTGGTGCAGTGGGCTGTAGACTGGGCTTCAGGACTTCGTATTTTATGATACGACAAACACACCTCTTTCTTCTACTTTTGTAGTGCCAATTGGAACCTTGCTACAGGACCAGCTGCTCTATGCTTTATACCCAGTGCCTTTTCTTCTTTAGAGCCACCTCTTCTAACCAAGCCACTGACACATTTGTGGTTATTTAGGGTCTAAAATCTTTCTAACTTCAGCTGTTTTATTATCTTAATTTTAACTCATTGGCCATCTGGCTTATCTGAAAAACAAAGGAGGCTAATCCTGTACTGTTATGATTTTGGAGAAGAGCAGGGAATTTACTGGGATGTGTATGGGGTAGGCTGTTTTTAAAATAATGGGGTTTGATAACCTGTCTGTTTACAGTCAGCAGATCAACATTTAAAAAATACACCTTTAAACTACTTGTTTGCACTTCCTTCATTATGAAATATTGGATAATCCATGGTGTTTTCTTCAGATTTTGAGTATTCCTTGTATACTCTGCCTTCAGCTATGAGGACTGCTAGCACATTGTTTCAAGAAAGAAATCTTCAGTTGATTTTTATTGTGTCAAAAGAAAAAAAATAATGATGGCCAGGTCTGTTTGTAAACTTCATTTCAGCTAGGAAATGAAATAAAATTTGACAGTGATACTGATATTATTTCTCCTCAGCACAGAAGTATGTGTGGCAATTTAAGCTTTATCACTTGTAATAGTCTCCTCACTGTTTTTGGAGGGGTTTTTGTTTGTTTTGGGGACTTCACTTTTGCTTGAACATAATTAGCATTACACTGCACCCTATATTCTTGATGTTTGCTCTTCCATGCTCTCAGATTTGATGTCTCAGATGTATTAATTTATGAAAAGAATCAATCAATTAAATAAAGGGCAACAACTTCTATCTGTTCAGTTCTGCCATGGAAGAAATTGTTTCAAAATTTATCTGAGCACTTATCTTTCTTACTGAGCTACCATAGCAAAACAGAAAATGGCCTTGTGTTTGCCTTGTTTTAAAAAGCTGTGCATACATTCAGCAGCCGATTTCAGATTCCAAAGTACAGATTGTTGCTTTTCATTTCTCTGATAAGAAGCAAAATAATATTGCAGAGCCCCTCAGTTCCTGAAATGGGTAAACATTTCTCATAAAAATCCAGCAGCTCATTTTCAATTAATTGTAATAAATTAACCATGACAAAGCAGTGGTAATTCTCATGAAAATTTGATTTGGATCTGCTGAAAGTGGATGCACATTAGTTACTGCAGACCACCACAATGACAGCAGCATATGTCTCAGAAATCTATCAAAGTAGTTATGTTATGGTTTTCACACACCTGCAGTATGCCCCCAAAATGTGCTTCTCTGTGCTACTGCAACTGGTAGCAGCACCACAACAGTTCACTCCTTCCTCACTTTGGCTCTCTCCCTGAATGCCAATCCTTCCCCCCAGACAAGTAAAAAGTAGTCTCAGCAACAAAATCCACACTTGAAATAGGTTGTGTTTGGTGAAGATGGAGATTACTGAATGGAAACTCGGGCTTTTCATCCATTGGAGGGTGGAGACCAATACAAAAAATGATCAAATATATGGATATTTAGTACTAAAAATAATGTTTTAAAATTATGTTTTAGGACTTCGCCCAAAAAGGACTCTGCGCTTGGTGCTATGGACAGCAGAAGAGCAAGGAGGAATAGGTGCTGAGCAATACTACCAGTTGCACAAGGTGAACAATGTCTTCAGATTATTTGCTTGACAGCACATTTCTCCCTGGTCTTGTGACTTGCATATTATTTTTTGTCAAAATGTTCAGCTTAATATTTAACTGAAAATAGTGATTCCAGTTCTGCCTGAAAGTATATTTTCTGATTTTGATCATAAATGTAAATGTCATTTTACATTTAAGAGAAAGTGATGCAACCACACGTATATGTGCTTGACCTAAGATCTGTCACAAAACTCTTCTGAAACATATTTCATGATGATATCTACTATAACTTTCAAATATAGCTAACTTCCTGAGAAGGAATGACAAATGGTCTACATATGTTGGCAATATAAATAAATTTTGTTTGCCTTATATGTTTCTACTTTGTTGCATTTTCCCACAATATCTTAGAATGTAAAAGAGAAAATAATACAAAGAAAACTCTTTGCCGTCTTATCTTAATAGTGTGTAATCTAAAATTGTTTTTATGGGATCTAGAACATTTTAAATGGTTTATTGAAGATGATGCAAGCAACATACAAACTGTATGACTGGTTATCAGGATAAAAATATTATGTATTGTCACATCTGTCTCTCCTGCCAACAACTGCCTTTTCAAAGTACATCATGACATAAAGGGCAGTTGCATAAAACTATTTTGGAGATAAGTCTTTGGAATATGTGTGGGGGTTTTTTTTCGTGGAAAGTTATGCTGTATCTGTGTAACTAAGCTAATGTAATTATCTTTTATTCTTTTCCCTAATTTAGTAGTATTACTCTCAGCAATGGTTAATATATCCAAGGCAGAGACAGGATATATTAACCTGCTGTACAATAGTATGAAAGCAGATTTGCAAGCCATTCCTCAGAGTATGTTTTTAATGGTAAGCAACCTATCAGAACAAATAAATAGAAATTTCACTTTGAATCAAATGCATTGTGATGAACAAAATTAAATCAATTTGCATATGCAATAGAGTTGCCAGAGATAACATTACAGTGGTTATGGATTTCTGGCTAATTGATGAACCATCAGTTATTTCCCACTAACTCGTTTAACATTACTTAAGAAGTGTATTTAACTACCCATGTATAATGTGGTTCCTCCTTATATCTCCAAATTATAGGGATAGCTGAGCTTTCTCATTTGGAAGAGGTGCCTAAGAGCTTGCTTTCTCAGATTCAGGGAGGTGGCAGGCTGCAGTTTAGTATGTATTAAGGTCTCTGGATTTACCACTGGTACTATGGTGTCTGGCAGGATTAAACTAGAATGAAATGTTCTGGAATACGTAGCACAGGAAAGAGAGGCTTCTCATTGTACAGAAGTGCATTTTAGAAGAGCTGGAGGGATGCTCTGTGCTTGGTGCACACCGCTTATGAGAAATGTATCATCACCTCTGTAGATTTCAAAGCTGGACAATAAACTCCATCCTATGGTGGTGTTGTCAGCAACATATGACATTTTCTCATCTTTTGCCAAAATGTGTGTATTTCACTGTTGTCTCTAGGATTTACATTCAGAAGTAATATCATGAATCAGGCTTAAGGATCAAATAGGGAAATATAAAGCAGGCTGGGTGTTATTTGAAAGGTATTTGGTTACTTTGCTTTTAAAAAGATTGATACAAAGATGTGTCACAGTTTTTGCTCTGCTGATGTGATTCCATCTGGGTGTTGTGCTCTGTGAAGAAAGCACAGTCAAACTTAACAAGAGTTTGTAATGTACATGGAGAATTTAAGCAGAAATTACATCAGTCTGTTGTTTGTTGTTCTTGTTTCCCCCCTGCCATGTGATCTGGCATAATTATAAATTGATATGGCTATAGGACATTGCATTACTCACAATAACAAAATAAAGCAGATGAACACTGTACATTATATTTAGCATGAAAAATAACTTAACCTTTTAATGATTTACTTGCACAAATTTCTTGCAATTAGGATAGTATGGCACAAACACTGCTTGCTGATGGTAATGAGTACAAGTTAACTAAGAGTGGTATTTAAAGACGCCTTGTTAAATGAAAGATGGCCTGTATGACTCATCTACATAGTTGGGCTTATTATGACTTTAGTTCGCTACAAACAAGTAGAAATATGAATGCAGTAATTCAGCACAGACAGACATGGATTTCCTTCACATTGTAAATTACCTCCTCATGTCAGCGGAAGTGTGGCAAGGGAGAAGAAAAGAGGACAGTATAGTACTGGACAAGTACAAATACTCTTACTTTTGTAGCTTTTTTATTATTTCTTTCAGTTTAATTTCAGGTCTTTCTTCCTCATCTGTCACTGTAGGTTGCCACTGCTAGAAAGTGGATAAGTTACTGCAGATACAATTGAGATAGAAGCAGCATAGTGGTTTTACTATGGTGGCAATAATTAACTCATATCCCTGCATAATAGCATTATTTTATCACTCAAGTATTTCTATAGAACCCAGTATTATTGTTTCTGATTATTAACTCTAGCAATAGGATGTATTGGCTGTTTAGAGCTTTATAAGAATGTAAGAGCTGCTATACTGGGTTGACCAAAAGCTCAGTCTAGCACTGTCTTCTGTTTCTGATAGCATTCAGTAAACAGATGCTTAGGAAAAGGGTATTTGCCCAGCTGCAGTCAGAATAAGCTCAGACACATAGATTACTCCTGCAACTGTGCTTTCATTTTATCAAATATTTTTCTGGAGAGCATCTCATGGTCCTCATCTGTTGTTTCCTTTTTGTATAATTTTTCTAAGACATTTCCAAGAGTGGAAAGCCAAGTATTGTCCAGCAGTTTCAGTGCCTCCATTAGTGCAGGGGTACCTGCTACCCACTAGTACATCGCAGAGCTTAGTTTTGACCATGGGGTAGAAACCCCCCAAGGGGGTCAACAGCCCCTTTGCTCCCAAGGGAGCTACCTGCTGAGGTGCTCACTGCTTTCAACTGTTAGCCAATAATTAGATTTAATCCCAGACTGGAAAAAGGCTTGATTTTCCTTTACAGTAAAGACTCCTTATCTTGATGAAGGGTAATGAAATTAAATAATCTAAGGGTAGATCAGGCTCTAGATCTTGGGGTTCGACACTACGTCTGAAGTCTTTGCTCAGTGCTTAGTGTTGTGTGACCCCGTTGCTGAGTAAGGCTCTTATGTACAGACAGTACAGTTAATAAATTAAAAAATGTGAAATGTTGCAACTACTGCTTAATTTTCCACATTGAACGAAGAAGCAGAAGGGATATGGTTTAGTAATTCTAGAGGAACTCGTGTTGCAGCTGTTCAGTACAGATTCTCATACAGCCTTTAACAACAGTACCTGAATGCTCTCCTGCAGGGTTTTTTTTACATTTTTTTATATGTTTACTCTTATGCTGTCTTCATGAGGGGAGAAAGAAGTATATGTAGTAAAGTGTCTGGCCTCCTTTTTGTTGCTTTGGACTAGTTTCTGTGAAAGATCTGTGTACCATGAAGATAAGGTTACAGTTATTTACTGAGCTGAATTAAGGGACTATGAATGGCTGATAATATTTACTTTGGAATAGAAGCATTGCATACGATCTTCTGGGAAAGCAAATACATTCTGTAATTAGAAGACTAAGGGATCCTAGATCACATTCAAATTTACTTTAGTAATTCTGTTGTGGTCATTGGAGGCATTAATATGTTATGATTTTAATTCAAACCGCATTGGAGAAAGCATTCTTAAAATATTTTTTCATTATTTTATTCCTATCTTAATGACATTTACAGTACTTATCTAAATTTCTGGTGCAAATGCTGTACACTATTTTAACTTTCTAGTAAAAGTTTAACTTCATGAAAAATATAAATCACCAGTATTTACTATAGTTTCTTTTTTGTGTTTATTACCAAGAAGATTTGGTATTTTGCCCAAACTGGGTCTGCATGAAAACAGGACTTTATGAAATGCAGGTATCCCATTGTTGCTAATTTAAGTATTCTGTTGATGCTCACATGAGGTTTCTACTGTGATTTGCTAATGAGCTACTTTCTCCAAGAAGCAAATACCCAAAAAGTTTTTTCTGGCTTTCAGATGAAATGATTCTTTCCCAGAAAATACTGGCTTCTCAAAACCAGAGTTTTCAGAAAACTCGTGTATTTCAACAACCTGTTTATTTCCCAAGGTACCAAGTACTCCGATGAAACATGAGACATGGATTGATGTCTGGTTTGAACCAAACACATCAAGGACTTCAATGTGGATTCTTTTATCCCATAAAAATATGTGGGCCATTTACATATTGAGTGTTGTCAGAAAATATTCTCTGTAATCAAATGTTCTGTGAAATTATTGCTGTTGATTTGATTTGACCGCTGCTGTCTTGTTGATCCCTTTCATTGATAAATGAAGCAAATGCATAAAGAATGAAATGTTCAGTTACAAAACTACAAAAAGAAAGTAATTGCACTCTATTCTCCAGAATCATTTAACAACCAGTAGCACCCTGGATTGTATTAAGCACAGTAAAGCTAGCATAATTACACAATTCTATTTTACACTGGCTCTAGGTCAGTAGGAATTAATAATTCTTATTATTAAAGTGTCCTATTTCTAATGAAAGCTGCAGAGAAAGTCAGATTTTGCTAAAACATGAAAATGGGTTGATTTCTTACTTTGCCTGAAGCAGGGAAGACCCAGAACCAGTCATGACAGCATGTCTGCTGGCTGCCTAGGCTTTGTTCCATGCAGGCAAATTTCATACACATCTAGTGTTAGGAGAGCCTTTGTCTTTGCATCTTTCCTCCCTTTCCCTCATGCGAGTTACAGAGCTGCCATCTGAAACATATGAACAGGTGGAGACATCTTCTGAGGTTAGCTGCTCTGCTTTCATACCCCAAGCAGATGTACCTGATCCTTGGTGCTATGGGATGTTCTGCTGTAAGAAAGCTGGGCTCATTTTATCCAAACTCCCCACAGCTGTGCAGGACACAAAAACCTGTCGCCTCTTGTTGACTCACCAATATGAACTTTCTCCTCATTGACTTCATTTAACATTTCATCTCTTACCCAGATGAGAACTTAAAAGTTCTCTGCATAAAACTGGGCAATACTGGCTGTGACAATTTTTAAGGTTTTGCCAATTTATTTTCATCTATCTTTTACTGCAGGTTACAACGGTACTCATTTGCTTACTGAAAGACTACAAATCATCTTTTGTTGAAAGATGTAAACCATGGTTTTTAATTTTGGCAGTGTTGCCCATTTTCAAATGAAAACCTAAAGCCTTTCAAAAAAGGACGGTGGTGGGGCAGTTGTTCAGAGTCATAGACAGTATTTTGATACCCTTGTATTTGAGCAGTAGAAGGGCTTAAGTTATGGAACATTTTCCAGGAAGAGTGTTTCTCAGATATGTTCTTTGTCAAAGAAGAAGCCTCCCAAGACAAGGCTTCAGGTAATCTGATGCATACTTATCATGCTGCTGTCTTCAGAGCTGTCTGTTTTTTCTTGTCTGTTATCCCAGAAAATTTACAATACTGAATGGTCATGTCTGTGAGTGCTGGCATGTGGTTGCAGAGAAAACAGCAGTGTTATTATACAAGGCAAGACATGCTAGTAGTATGTTTTTACGGAGTGAAATGCTACTAACTACATGACCAAATCCTGCTCCAAGGGCTGTTGAAGTTACTGGGACTTTTATCATTGACTTCTCAGAGGTCAGAACTCTGTAACCCTGATAGAGAACAAGCCATAAAATCTGTGGACTTTTTTACAGTCTGCTTACACACAAAATGTGGCAGAAAAATATTTCATCTTTTAAAAAAAGTATGAACCTTATTTATACTTTGTCAATTGTTCCTAATTTTCAGCTTTACAGCATCTTTCCCCCATATAATGATGGGGTAATTTAAAAAAAAATAATTAACTCACAGTGTACCTGATTTTCCCTGTCTTCCTTCAAAAAGAGTGTGAGTGGTATGATCACGCTTGTGGCTGGTGGCTATTATGCCTTGATGCTGGCACACCTCTGCTTCCTAACAGCTGTTCTGCTATTTTTTCTCTAGTTTCCATTTATGCTGTTTAGCTTCATTAAATAATCTTGATTCTAAACAGTAACTCAAAATTATATTACACCATGTTTGCGTATTATTAAATACTTATAGCATATTATTTATTTTAATCTTTATTTGTTTTCCAGCTGTCACATACACTTAGGTGTTTCCAGTGTTTTCTTTTGTCTTTGTTGTAATCTTAGTGGCCAGCCTAACAAACCTGGATGTTGAGTTAAACACACTTTTAGTACTGCAAGTGAGATGACCATCATTTCACTGTAAGTTCTGCAACACATTTGTTGCCATGCTATACTGGAAGCCCAACTACTCTAAGTCAAATATTGGGAAAAGAGGAATACAAGTGTTGCTGTTTCATAAAGTTAAGTGTAAATCAATAACAGAAAGCTGAAAATGCACTGTCTGGTTAACTGATGTCCCTTATTACTGTAACAAAGCAACCATTAGTCAAGGACAGTGCTTTGCCATTACTGACTTTAGTATTTTCTCTGTAAAGTGGTGATTTTTCTCAATTGAATGAAAAAGCAAACCAGTAAATGGACAGCTAATAACATTCTATTTTAAATAGCTCCAAATTATTGAAGGCTTTTAGGACAACTGTTCCCTCCATTATCCTTTCAGGCATCTCACTGCTTTAGTTGGATAAGAGGAGTCAGTGCAGTTGCAGTCATTGACTCAGTAGATTAGTCATGAGATGTTGGAGTCTAGTTTAACATTTGGTAAGAATTAACAACTGGGATTTTGACTGAATGAGTAACTACTTGTAGGGTATACCTGCTTGGGATTGCCAGTGTCTATGCTAGATGGGAGGTTCCCACCAATGGAAGTATCAGTCATGCATATGACAAGAGTTTGTTTTCTTAATTGAAAAGATCTGACTGTAATTTATGTTCTCAAGTGTTTACCTTAGAGATGAGAATCACCTTATATTTTTAGTTTTGCTTAACAGTGTTAAAATAGATCATTTATAAAGCAAACAAAAGGAATTAAAGGAATTAAAAATAGGAGAAGTATTGGCAAGGTTTGTGCCTATTTGCATATTCAGTGAAAACAGTAAGCTATAGAAAGCCAATTTTCCCATGCAGTATTTATTGTAATGTTTTCTTTAAAAATTCAGTCAAAGAGCTAAACATGGTAAGATAAAGAGAGGTGACCTCTTCTATGACCAAAACATAGGAAGGTCAAGGATAAAATTCTATTTTGATGCTCAGAGAATTAGGCAGCAGGTTACACCAAGATTTAATTTTCTGGTATGAGCTAAGAGAAGTGGCACAGTATCAAGATTCAGCAAATGGAATTACTTTCCCAAAGCTTAAAATGCTTATTTAAATGATACATTCACTGTGAGGAAAAATGAAGGAAACAGCTGAGCAGTTATTTTAAAAAATCTTACTGATTTGTTCTTCTGTTCCCTTGAATTAGTCCAGGGAGAAATGTACAGTCTCACTCCACTTTGCTAAGTGGCAGTTACTGCTGCACCATAAAGGGCAAAGGACAAGGGAGTATCTTCCCTATAGCATGTTTTCCAGCATGTAAGTAGAAATGCCAGTATACGTGTACAAAAATGGGTATGGTGAAACCAACCTAACCCCTTTTTTCTTAAGATTGCAACTTTCAAACTCAACAGTGAATAATTCTATAATTAATCCTATCTTCTAGTGGACAAAATAGGGGAAAAGCTTTCTCAAGGACACATGGTACTTCAAGTAGTTGTGACCTGTTTCTTTTTTTGTCCCCCAATGAGTCTAGTTTGTCTCCCCAGGGCATCTTGTTTTCGTGCCACTCCAGCACATTCTCAAGACTGAACAGCTTTCTTACAGAGCAAGAATATGGTGTAATGTATTGTGGGTGGTTTGTTTTCTCAGTTTCATATTAAAAACACATGCAAACATTTATAAGAGAAAACACAACTGAAGACTGCAATAATGCTGCGATACTAGCAGTTTATGAAGTTTTGGAACTTAGTAATTCTGTTTATTGGAGCGGTAGGTGAGATTTCGTCTCAGCATCTGAGCTGTTCCTGCACTTGCTCTTCTCACCTTGCTGTTCTGAATAGTCCTTTCCACTTGCCTTACTCATACCCTTCCACTTGCTTCTACTCATTGCAGCTTCTCTAAAAATGAGCAGAATTCCTGCTTCAAAGACTCAGCCAAAGAGGCCATTTCTGAATTATTTCTATCATTGTATTTATTCAGGGCTGACTATAATTAAGTTAGCTTTCATTGGCATTTCACTAGCACACCAAAATATGTATTGTCTTCCTTAAGTCTTGCTCCTTGGGCTTGTGATATAAAGAAGATTTACGTTTTCAGACTTTCTTTCTGTTGTACCTGTAATGACTTTGGAGGATCATTGGTCCCTTTTACTGTGCAGTGTGCTTTTCCTGGCCTGCTTCTCTCCCACTATATTTAGAGGGTCCACGAATCACAGTTTCATGTTGAGGCTCCTGACCTGTAATACTGCATTTCATAGCAGGCCTAGCTGCCACATTTAATGGTTTATACATTTAATTTTTTATAACCTGTAGTTTTTTTCATTGTATAAAAATAGCAACTGCCAATTGGTGACAACATTGGTTATTTCCACCTTGATTTCCAGTAGTTGGATTGGGTGGATAGGTAGATTGGTTATTTTAAAGCATTATAATATTTACAGTCACTTCATCATATGCAGAGATTTTTGTATTAAATTTTTATACTGCTGGATATATTTCTAAGTTAGAAGTGCGTACCTCTGCTGCGTTAGAACTTGTTTCACTCAAAAAAGAAAAGTTTTGGTAGAGTGTAAAACACAGTTCTTGGCAAATTCTATAAAGAACTTCTGAAAACTTATGTGAATATCACATTCACAGCCACCTGTAGTTTTATATCCAGAAATATGTGAAAGAAGTCTTTACTGAATTGTAGGCTTATGTGAGCCGTGAATGACATGGATCTGTTACCACTATCACGTATCTCTTGTAAAGATTTTCTTGTAATAACCCATGACAGCCCTAAAATTCTGGAATGAGATCTGGGCATAGGAGAAAAACCTGCAGTTAGTTCTCTTAGTCACATTCAAGATAGTCTGAAGTATATTTTTTTCTTGCCTGACCTGGCCATAAACTGTTTTATTTTGCAAAAAAAAATGTTACATGCCTCTCAAAAAGAGTGAGACCTTCCTTTATGAAAAGTTAGTGAAGTATTCCAATTAAACTTTTGTGACTGAGCATTCTGAGTATATGGAAAGCGAATAAATGGCTCTGGATGTTAATTTTTTTTTTTTTTAATTAGCTGAAAAGAATCTTGCAAGTGCACACTAAAAGCAAATGTTATTATGCCATTTGTACACAAAATCTTAAAATTTCGTGTTTCCTGTAAGGACTTACCATGGAAGCACGAACTTCCCTTAAAATAGACATTATTCCTTCAGGTCAGGAAGAACATTGGCATTTCAGTCCTCCGACCAAAGTCAGAGTTGACTACATGGTATATTGAAAATAATGTATTTCTAAAGAGGTAACAGCTGTTTTTTTTAAATGAGATGTCCTTCACAGTCTAAGCGGGATGCTTTGAATACATCTACTTTTAAAGCTAACCAGACTGTATACCCTCCCGACTGCAAGAGAATTTCTGAATTTCAGGTCTGATAGGAAAGTGAGAGCTGCAAGTGAAAACTGGTGGTAATGGCTTATCTTTCTAGGTGGCCCTTCAGAAGTCTTACAGTAATTATTTGGGGACAGCCGCCAGTCATGCTGTGGCTCCTACAGAAAACTGATGCCTCAGAACTGAACTTAAACCTTTTCAACATTTTCATACAGAAAGACTAGGTCCCTTCATTTATGCTTATATATATACAGTCAGAAAAAGCTTCTTAAACAAATTTGTTATGGTATGCTCACTGACATCTAGAGTCTAGTATATGGTGCCAGTTAAAATAGCAATCAAAACAATATCTTCATTCCTTACATGTTTAGGAAAATATCAACAACTTCGATATTGTCATGGAGTCTGATGAGGGCACCTTCAAGCCATCTGGACTGGGTTTTACTGGCAATGCTAAAGCTCGGGACATCATGAAAGAGATCATGACTCTGCTGCAGCCCATCAACGTTACGGCTGTTTACAATGACGCAGATGGAACAGACATCAATTACTGGATGAGAGACGGGGTCCCTGGTGAGTGTGCTTTACAGGTGACACCACTCTTCCCGTGCAGTGACATGTTGGATGGGTGGTCTATTGTTTTGAAAATAGTAAGAAATACTTTCTCTCAAGGAGTAAAACTTAGCATAGATAAAATGCAGAAATCTTAAAAGGTGACCAATAGAAATAGGACATAAAGTGCATTTGAGCTGCAGTTTAATAATAGTCTAGATTATACATAGCACAACATGCCTAAAATCTTCTTTTCAGCTTTAAGGATTTATAATAATTAATCCCACACTGGTGGTTTATAAATAGTAAACTAAGGCAGAGGGGAATTTTCCAATGCAGAACAAATAAATTTTTTATTATTATTATTTTGATTTTGAAGTAATAGGGCTTTTTCTCTCTGTTTTATATGCTGAAGAAACAATGTTTTTGAGACGTGACATTTAAAAGGTTATGGGGCATTAAGGTGTGCTAAGGGGTAAAATTCTGCAAAGTTTGAAGTGGTTTAGGAGTTTGTTTGGAGTATTGTATCTGGCTCCCAGTGAGGAGCAACTCGTTGGCAAAGAGGTTTGCAAACTGTGAGAGAGATCCACCACTGGCAGCCCCCCCATGCAGGACACTCCACACTAACAAGGGCATTTGCAGAGCACAAGACTCCCAGTTAGAGGTCAGCCTGGGTAAAGCCTTAGTGAATTTACATGGTAGTTTTCATCCTTGAATAATAGTAGAAAGAAAAGTTTCATAACACTGATATTTAAAAAATTATGATCAGTTTTAAAATTTTAAGGTTCTTTTTCTCTGGTGTTTTATGACTGAAGTAGGCTGGTGCATTTCTCATGCTAGTTTTACTAGTAGCTACTATGTGCTTAGAATCTATTAATATTTTATTGACTAACTGCCTTGGTTTCTACCCAGTCTTGTGGAAGACACAGTGTGTCATTGAATATATGCTTCTTGTTTATGGTCAGAACCCTTCTCACTCACCTGGGGCATACAGATACCATAAAGATAACTGCCTCAAAAAATGTATGGATGTCTAATTCTCAAAGCAAAATATCTATGCTGGGCAAGAAGTATGGATGAATGGATATTGTGAACAGGTAGGGATTCATCTTCAGCTGGTGTGCTGCTTTCCTGGTGAGGTGCAAGCTGTTGAGTGTAGTGTCATACAGCTGTGACATTAGTGTGCACAGGGGTTCCCAGGCTTTGCGGGTGCATCTTCCATGATGTGTTAGGAGCATGTGCTGAGGTGAGTTGAAAGATCGTAAGTGCTGCTGAGAAGCTGTAGCCATGCATCGTCCTCCATAGTCTGAAAGTGCCCATGCAAAGATGTCTGGTTCAGAATTTCAGACCAACTTTGTGTTGTGACTGGAATATGAGAACTCACCACTCAGGCTGTGTTTAGAAAATGCAAGTGTATCAGAATTATTTCCTAGGTAAGATGTTGGGAGCATTATATATGGTCCTTGGGGACTTCCATTGTGCATCCCATCTGAGTGTGACAGATAATGGATGAAGAGATTAAAATTTAACATTCGAATGCCTTGTTTTCCGTTGATAATGTATGTGGTGCTTGTGATGGCAGTACGTACTGAGCTCTTGTACACCACTTTTCATCAGCTGAGGTGCACCTGGAGCATAAACAGCTACAGCTTGTCATGATCCTCTTGATTAGTCACCTGGGATACATGTGTAAAGTACACTCAACAGGAGCAGGGCAGAAACAGGAGCCCTCTCCTATAGTCATCCGTAGTCCTCAGAAAGCATAAACTATATCATAAATGATAAGCTCAACCTTTGGAAAATATAAAAACATCAGAACCGAGACCTCAGTTTTTAAATCTGATTTGCTTTCTTATTAACAATTTGACACATTAATTGATGGTGGATTTTTTTTGCTGTCTGAAGCTTTGATTCATTTAACTTCCCATTAAGCAAATAACAAAGTGTTCTTGCAGCATAACAGAACAGTGATTCTTTTTTTCTCCATTGAGCCCTAGTGGGATAGAATTAGCTCCACTAGAAGAATTTTGGCTGCTTTAGATTGTATTTCATACTGTACTAGGGAGAAGTCTAAGACATCTTGTAATCTTCACGCCTTGTCTGCAGTATTCTCACTGCTCGAATGAGCCCTTATGGTATATAATAACATTGGAACAAATTGAACACACTGTAACAGCTTTTATAATTCCATCCAATTTAAACAAGCAGTCAAGTGTTGACACTTCATCAATTTTATTTAAATAT
This sequence comes from Athene noctua, assembly GCF_965140245.1. Lineage (NCBI taxonomy): Eukaryota > Metazoa > Chordata > Aves > Strigiformes > Strigidae > Athene > Athene noctua. Next base: position 25,605,650 of record NC_134038.1, on the reverse strand, counting down.
TTTCTTGAAAATACACTTGGTGACTTTGTTTCTGCAACAGCGAGAGAAAATATGGTGTGCTTCTTGAACAATAAGAATTGTTTCTGACATAATTTCTCTAGAATTTTTATATTTTTCAATGCTAAATATATTCTGGGATTCACCTTTATAGATGCTATTAAAATTCTGCTCCTCCTGCTCCTTTTGGTCTGAAAGATCCAGAGGGCAACGGTATGTATATTTTTCAGAGCTGTTCATAGCTGCTCCTGAGACAGGCAAAGTGACTCTGGCTCCTTACTCTCTTCTATTTCCAGCAGGTTTATTTTTAATGGGCATGCAATGAAAAGTTATTTGTAATGTTATGTAAACATATTTGCAAGAAATCAGCAGTGACTATTCTGAGATTTTAGGATGAGATAGGGCAGGAGAGTTCAGAGTGCTTTGCAAACCATAGACTGAAGCTTAACTAATACCTCTAAAGCACAAGCAAGGTGATCTGCACCAAACACAGCAATTTAATGCTTTGTGACTGCAGAGTATTAGAAATATTTCCATCAGTGGCCTTTACATTGGATTATTTTGAGAACAGTTCAGACCAGCAATGAGGAATGTCTGTAGCTATGTTTTTCTAGTGATAGTTTTCAGCTACTGAAAGTATTTGGATAACATTTGTTTTGCTTTTTCATGAAACATAAATCAAATGAAATGGTGTTTTTGTGGTGTCGTTTTTTATGCTGTGGTTTTACAGTTTGAGGTGACCATTGGTCCTAAGACTGCTCCTTTATTAATTATGCAATTATCTTTGTCAGCCTTCTTTTTAAGGGTTCAATTACATATTTGTTTTTAGTTAGAGATACATCTAAACTGTGGCACATAAAGCTGTTCCTTTCCAACATAAGTCCTATTCAAGTTTGGCCAGAATTTGAAAATATAGATGAGGAGATGGTTGTTTGGGTTTATTTGTTTGGTTTCTTTGAATGCTTTTTCACAACAGTCTTCTTCAGTGTCTGCAAGCGTTAAAAAACATTAAGCAAGCCCTGCTAAACCAGTGCTCAGGTATTTTTCCTGACAAAGCAAGGTATCTGATGATCACAAGTATTCTTCGAACAAGATTTATACCAGTTCCTAAGGTAATAGCACCAGGAAGCTGAGTCAGCCTTCCCTACAAACCTTCAGAAACCGAGAAGAGGGAATGAAGTGATTATGTTTATATTACAATATCCAGTGAACATTAATTCAGGTTTAGGTGTTAGGGGAGAGGAAAACAGGTGCTCTCTTATTTTTGCAGAGGAAAGGCTGTTGTGACACAGTATTTCCAGGAGAGCTGGTTCAAGGCTGCTCCTTTCTGCCTTGGAGAGGTTATCTGTTGCTGCAGTGCTTACGATGGGAATATTTGTCTGTTAGAAACTGAGCTGGTTTTGTGGTCGAGCTGACCCAGGACATCAAACAACTTCCCAAATGCATGTGGCAACTTTTCTATTTAAAATTCAACCAGTAACCTAAAGGCAAAACTCCTTTTTACAATGTCACTCTGAACCTTGATGATTGGCTGTGTCTTTCTGTCTCAACAGTGATGATGTCTTGCTTTTTTGTTACATTACACAAGAGGAGGAATTATTCTTCTAGAAACTAATAAACCAGTAGTTCATCTAACTTTAATGTTTCTTCAGAAATCAAAAATTCATTGTTAACCCAATCTATTAGTCATTTTCTTGGAGGTGGCAAACAAATACTATCATATATCATTTCTCTCATTTTTATATTTTCATAATGCTTCTTTATTACCTTCATCTACAATAAGATATATTTTGGCCTTAGACACCAGACTTTGACATACAGAGTTTCCTTTCTTTTTACATAAGAGGTCAAATCCTTCAGTTCCACCCCTTTTCCAGAGCATACTCTCTCCTCATCCCCCTGTGCCCATCATCCCTTGTAGCACCAAACTCCAGTGCGAGCCTGCTAGCATGCTTGTGCCAAGCCTGTTTCTCTGCCCAGTGGCAGCCAGGGGCATGTTTGAGAAAGTGATGCTGTGGGATAACTCCCTGACTTGAGGTTGCCAGCTGGGCATGAAGAATTTGGTAAACTCCCTATTTCCCAAAGTATAAATGGGTAACCTCTGTTCACTCTTGGCTATATCACTGTTTGGAAGTGATAATCCACTGTGATGCATGATGCATTGCCTTCAGCCTACCTGTTTTATACTGTCCACAGACTTGGGCATACTCTTGGATCCAGTTTCTTTTTATTGCCAAAAGAATAAAAACTGTAAAGAAAAAAGAGGAAAAATAAGATTCACATAATCTAGGACTTCATGGACCAATGCTGAAAAGCCTTTGGTTAGATTGTGCACAGGTAAGGAATGTTGCACTTGACAAAGACCTTCCTACAAGATGAGAGAAAGAGAAAAAGGTTTCCTTAAAAATAGACATTAAACTTAACTTCCTCACATTAATACATAGCATTTGTGTGAATCATGATCTGAGATGTTTAGTGTAAGGTATCACATGGAAAGCTCCAGTTATTTGACCAAATGATGAATACAAGTGAAATGTCTCCTGCTCACTCATGGGGCAAAAAGTTGGACAAAACTCCTGAATGCTACTTGCAGAACTAGCTTCATGTATAGTATTATAAGTACTTAGACAATTCTAGTTACTCCACAGGTGCCACATTTTTATACTTGTTGAGTTCCCACTGATCTGGACATGTGTTGAAGCACACCACCAGCGTGAGCCACTATGGGCCTGATTTATTTTGTGGTGGAAATGAGGGGTAAGGGGCTTATGGTGTACACCTATGTCTTGCCTGAGTCTTGACCTCAATAAGTCTGACATATCCTGGCATGGTTGTGTGATAGTTAGCAATATTGTATTGCTTTTCCCAGGTCATTCCTTTCCTTTAAAATATCATTCTGAAAAGAAATATGATGAATGAGTGCATTCCACTGCAGAAGTCAAATTTCTGCAACTTGGGAGGTATTAAATTAAACCAGTATGCTAAGTGAACAGTTATAATTGCTTGGCACTTAAAGAACCTACAAGTGCTATAGCTATTAGAACCATTTAAAATCTTGATTGCAGAAAGAACTGTGTGTATTAATCTGTAAAATAATTCATCTATGTTCTAATTTATCATTGTTCCATAAAAATAGGCTTTTGAAATTAGAAATTACTCTAGAGTAATTAAATAAATTTAATATGCTGCAACTTTTTATGAAGGTGGACACCTTAAAAGGCTTACAGTTTAACCTAATATCTCAGTTATCTTAGCCTTTCATATGACCTTTTCTGCTTTTAATAGTCTTTGAGACTAATCATTTAATGAAAGGACTCGTCTGGAAATTATGTTACGTTTTCTTATTAGTTATGCTATTTGACTACCAGACAAGCTTGAACATACAATTCTTTCCACCTTGGTTCTGCTTGGGCTAGAGTCTTGTTTTGGCATATTAGAGTGTTGGGCTACTTCTGATAATTAACAAAGAAGCATCAGAATTGCAGGTTTTTTTGTTTCATATAGACTAGACGCAGACCATGAAGCTATTTAGCTGGGATAGTACTGTTGGAGAGAGGGATGGAGTTGGGTAATTAGGCACAGTGCCTGAATGCAAATTTTACTGGTAGTTTTAAGAGGGCATCTGTAATATATTTCTCATTAGAGCACGTACATTTCTGATGTGAGGGCACAGGCAGTCATGTCAAGTCAAAAATAATGTGTCATCTTTGGGGAAAACCAATTCATGGTTGTAGCAAATACTTGAAAACTGCTCATTCACACTTATTTTGACAAAAATGAGGACTACTTCTGAATGAACTTGCTAAAGTCTACCTTAACTATGAACTCTTACTGCTCAGTAATGTGTTTTAATAGTAATTTGTTAGACATTGATAGAAATACTAAGCAGGAAAAAGGTTGACACAATCAACAGCAAATGCTGCGATTACTAGCAGGCAGTACTAAGTGGTTTTACTTCACTCTATTAATGACATTTTAGTGAGAGCAAGATCACAAAAGACCTTCAGGAAGACTTGACAGTCTAGAAATCATACTTTACAGCGAGAAATGGGAGACATTAAAATCTTTCTCCATTTATGCAAAACTATGTTAAGTGATGACTCAACTACAGTGCGCATATTAGGCTGGGAAGTGATTTGTCTAATTACAGCACCCTTCTCCCTTAGGCGAAACACCTCCTTCCAATAAGGTTAGTGAGCTATAGAAGCACCTAGCAGATTTGGTGAATTCACCATCATTTTGAATGTGTAAAACAAGACTTGGGTGTCCTTCAAAAAGTAAAGGGTAATTCAGGCAGGAGGAATGAGCTTGATGCGGTAGATACAAATAGAAGCTGAGGTTCCTTGCCATGTGTTATTCAGAAGATATGATTCGATGGTAATGGGTCTTGCTGGCCTTAAAAAATCTGTGAATCTGCCAGTAAATCTTACAAACATTTTCCATAATGAAATTCCTCCTTCCCCATTTAACCCTCACCTATTCCAAACAGAATAGCTTTTAGAATATGAAAAACTCTCGTCTTTTGATTTGTACAATGTTTAGATAATCCTAAACAATTAAAAAAATAACGACAATCCCAGAGGAAATTTGCACTGAGAAACCAAAAATATTTGCAGAACTCTATCTTACATTACTGAACATTGTTTCTAGTTATTGTCTTTTCTTCAGTATCTGTGATGCAGTTTATTTGGCAAAAATTTCTTGGTCATCACAAGCTAAGAATTACAGCACAGGGGTTAAGAAACTGATATTACATAGTACTTAAATTTATCCTCCAAAAAATTGAGGCAAAGCAGCTTTAATCTTATATGAATATTACAATAAATTAGTTTGAAACACAGTCTTTTAGAATCCTAGAAGTAAAATTCTTCCAGTGCATTCAACACTAAATACTAAATACGCTCATTAACCTAGTAATTAAAACTTAAATTAAGGTATTTCAAATAAAATCATGTAATTTCTGGTGGTTCTTGCACTTTTTGTCTAGTGGACTTCTTTCTCTTAAAGGTATTCTATCACTGTTCCTTCTGTGAATATCAGTAAGGTTGAATTTTTTCCTTACTTTTAGATGCTTACTCTTCAAAACATTACATGAGGTGGATAGATGTAAAAGACTCTGTTATTAAATAGGTTCCTTCTGTACACACACAAAATTCCTAAATGTCTCAAAAATCATCAATAAATTTCCTCCTGCCACTCACCTTGTTAGTAGGAGACAATGCTCTGTCTCAGAAAAGAAGCACTGAAAATACCTAACTCAGAATCTTATTTGAATTTGGGGTGTGGTTGCTTTTATTCTGACTGTGCCTCTGAGTCGTATTAATTCTCTGTTGTTTGCTGCGTAGGAAAGCTGAATTCTGTTTCTGTGGGTGGGAATATTCTTTTCATATGGAAGCATTTGCCATTTGTTGATCCTAAAAAAACAAGTGTCCTACATTAACACACAGTGTTAACATCTTAAATATGCAGTTGGAAGTACAAGTTAGTTAAACGTTATACCTAGAACTGTCCTCAACTTCACGAAGCTCATGCAAATAATGAAGTAAATGGAAAAAAAAAAAAGGTTTTAATTTCTGTTCTGTAAGGAAGTTGGAGGTGGAAAGTGTTTGCCAAGGGAAAATTGTGAAAGCTAAATGTGATTTTCTCTGCTTTTTTTAAAAAACCTTTTTGGAAATTGACTGTATGAAGAATAAGACACATTTGTAGTGTGGAAATGTTGGGAGATTTCTTATAAAATGTGTAACGATCCAGAATATTTGGCTGTTAGGAGCAACAGCAGAAATATCTGTGGATTTGTGGATTTTGTTCCTGGAAAACAAACTGTAATGGCATCAGTACTGAAAACTGAATAAAAAATAAACCGTTCGGTAGCATTCCAGGAAGACCATGCATAAGCTGCTCTTGATGGGAGGGACACAGGTTAAATGGATTAAGATCTGGCTTGCAGCTCTCCAAGTAGTTTCCTATATGAAGTCATATGGTGAGTGTTTCTAATAGGATTCTTCAGGGCTTGTTACATCCTCAGCTAGTCAGAATTTCCATTGGTGGTTTGGAATCAAGTTTAAAATTACAACAAAACACAGCTGATGTAATTGCTATTGAAATGATAAAGAGTGATGAGAACAAGATGATAATCCAGCAAGGGTGCTAACAAGTGTGAGTCCACTCTGTCCACTTTGTTCACATCTTTCTCGTACTGAAGGCCCCAAAGAAGATGCAATCTTTAGAAAAAATCACTTCCTTGGACCTGCTGGCTACCCTGTTGCTAATGTAGCCCACACATGACCTTCGCTGCCACAAGGTCTCACTGATGCCTCTTGTCCAGCAGGGCATGCAGGTCCTGTTCTGCAGAGCTGATACCCTGCTAGTGAACCTCCAGCCCATACTGTTGCAGTGGATTGTCCCGTTCCAGTACAGCACTTTCGTTTTGTCTTTGCTGAATTTTCTGAAGTCCTTGTCAAGCCACATCTGCTTTTTGAGCTCTCTGAACAGCAGCTCTGCCTTGCAGCATACACAACTGCTTCTTCCACAAATCTAATGAAGACACAAGCCATCCCTGTCATCTGGGTCATTGCTGAAGATGCAAAGGGTACTGTCCTGTCAATGACCCTGAGGGTTACACCATGCATAACAAGCCGCCAGTTAGACCTCAAACTGTTGACAGCTACCTTTTGAGCCCAGTGGTCCAGTCATTTTTCCACCCATTTTTATTCCACCCCCTCCAGTCCATAATTTTCTTGGGGACTGAGGTTAGTTTGTCTGTCTTACAGTATCTGGACCCTTCTGCTTTTCATTTTACAACGGGCATAACATTTGCCTTTTTTCAGTCATTGGATTCTTCCCCTGATGGCCACAACTTTTCTGAGATGATAGAAAGCAACCTCTCAGTGGCATTGGCCAGCTACCTCATGCAGCAGCCTATTCATTAAACCGTTAATTTGTTTTCTCCTCATTTACTTAAACAATCCCTAATTTCATCTTCCTATACCATGAGTAGTACTTGTTGCCTCTTCTCCCCAACTCTGCGGCCAGGCAGAGACCTAGAAATTTCTTTAAACCACAGTGATTGCTTTCTTTCTATTCTTTCATTACTCATTATAGCTAATATAGCAAATAATACAGCACTTGCACGGCATTTTTTCCCAAGCAGTCTAAAAGTTTTACATGGAAAGCAGGCTGTAGAAACACCTTGACTGACTGTGCAGGGCACATTGGAGGTTTGAAGCAAGGATCAGAAAGCTTTTTAGTGACACGTATTACTCAGGAAACTCGTCCCTTCCTTAAGCAGCAAACACATCATGCTTTCATTTGCAGGTGACATTTTAGGTGTAAATGTCTGAGGCTTCTGAAGAATGCTTTTGATAGTAGACCTATCTGAGCAAATACAAAGCTCTGAAATAATTTATAGAGACATCTTCCTCAAAGGAGCAAGTTCAGAATTATTTCAGTGGCAGTTTCTCCAGGACATTGTTAACATTTATAAACTTCAGAATGGGAACCCATCCGTTCGTCTTCAAAACTGATTCTGCAGATTTGGTCTACAGTGTTACTGAATTTCTGAAAAGCAGAATTTATTGAGCACCAATTTTTTTCCCAGATATCTCTCTTTCTAGTGGCATTGTATTTGTCTTCAAGCAATAATTCGAGTCACTTCAGCCATGAAATAGACCACAGAAGAACACCTAAATGTGAAAGAAACTGAATATACATTTGTATTTTGTAGTGACAAATCCTCAAGAAAGGATCATGGGCATGCAAGAGAGAAGGTTCTTCTGTTCCAGCTCTGACATAAGCTGCCATCATCACTGAACAATTTATGCTTCCCCAGTTTCCCTAATGATAGCAGTTACCCGAGGGGTGCTGAGGAGCTACTTTTTGTCTGTAAGGTGCAATAAAGAGGAAGGATTCTTCAATACCTTCCTTATTAAGCTGGTCTGTATTTTGCTGGAATCATCAGAACTTGCATTTATTTAGCACAAGAGCTTTACCTAATCAAGTATTGTGGATGCATATAAAGAAAATAGCATCGTATGTGGAAAGAGCTTCCTACAAATGTATTTTAGGGACATGTAAACAAATCTATCTACAAGAATAAAGCATACACCTCAACATGAGCAGCAATTTATTCAAATTCTCCATCCAAAGAGCCAGAAAACCTAATTGAGAATTATTATCCATCAGGGACAGTCTGTCCATGGCTCTCGACTGTTTGCAGTGAGCATGACAGAGCACTATCTCAATCACTGTATAGGGCTTGGAAATCCACCAAAGAAAATGGGCACTTTTCCTGTTGCTTAGCTGGCTAAACTGGATTTTAAAACATTTTAGTTCTATTAGCTATATTAAACCCAAGCAATGACCTTCTGGGACAGCAGAATGTTTGTAGGTGTTGCTGCTGGTTTTAAAGAAAGCCAAAGTAAAGAAATATCTGAAAGAAGGGATTTTCAGACTCTTTTCTTCAGACTCCTGATTACTCCTAAAAATGTACAACTTCATCTGCTACTAAGAGAGCAAGTTTGTTGTCAGTGGGCTTGTCAGTTGGGATCATCCACGTGTTAGAAAATGTTTATGGATTTTAAAATTGGAAGCAGTTCAAAACCATTAATATGGCATTGTGGAGGGGAAAGAAGTTGAGCAGCTTGGTTTCTCAAAGGGTAGATTCTTCATCCCTACAAGCAGAGACATGAGGGTTTGGAGTACTGGCATTTTACAGCCAGCTATCCCGAATTCCCTCGGGGATGTGTAATGTACAAACACCTCACCAGCTGGAAGCTACTGGAAGCAACTTACAAAAGTAAATTAGAGCTACAAGACAGAAAAACTAAAATCATATGAGGACAGAGGTTATTGTGAAGAATCCTGAAGTAAAGTGGTTTTACCTAAACAAGGGTTATCTGGATTGCCTGCCTGCTTCCCCCCCTCCCCAGATCCAAACCACAGCAACAACCAAAGCACAGTGGAAGGTGCTGGGAGCAGGCTGAGAAATGTCAGTACTTGGTTGCTCATCTCTGAGGAGACGGATGCAAAGAAATTAAAACCAAACTTAGCACAGGTGAAGCCACGGAAGTGATTTTCAAAAATTTTTATGCCATGTACTCCCTAAATGGGAAACTTCTAGAGGAATGACTTTTAGCTCTATTTTACACACATGCATACATTGCAGTTCATGTGAAATATTTAGAAGCTGGACATTTTTCTGATGTAAAGCTCTTATTTCTAGACTGTTCATAAAATGCAGAAAGGCTACTCCAGAAGTTTAATGTCTAGTTTAACGCTGCTTGCAAGGTTCACTTGCAATAATGATCCTGAATTTCTCTCTGCCTCGAAGGCCAAACTTGGCTGCAGCCATGGATCGAGTCAAGCACCAGAGAAAGAATATCTGTAGTCTGTTAAGGAGCTATTGAAGAAATGTGTACAAACAGATGAAATTTCAAAGTACCACAGAGCTGGCAAGAAGGTCTCTAGAGAGCCTAAAAACATCCTCCATTCCAACGTGGTCTCACCAATTCTTGTGTCATTTCTTATGCTGTTCTTGAAGATTTACCATAATGGAAACATAGACCAGCCCAGTCTGTCCTAGTACTATTTTTAGTGCTTAAGGAGATTTTTCTAGTATCTAAGTCTTTCCTGCTGCAATTTAAGTGTGCTCTCTTTTCTTCCCATTATGAACATAGAGACATGGTTATTTCTGCCTGCCTGCAGCAGTTTTTTATGTGAAGTTCATTTTTTCCTTTCTTGGTGTAGTAGTTTATACTTGCCTCTACTGATCATTATCCTGGGTTTTTTTTCAAGTATCATGTAGTGAAGATAACAAAATCTCATCCTGCTTTCAGCCCCTGGTTAGTGTCATGTCTTAGCGTAGGAAGACTCTACTTCATTGTTTTGGTCTATAATTAAAATACCAAACAGCCTCAGATGCCTGTGGTGCCCCACGCTGTTCATCCTTCCAGTTTTCGCTCCCTGAGTACACTGTCCATCCAGTTTGGATCAACTTTATAATATAAATAATTTTATTTGTCTCTTCCAGTGTCCATAGCGATTAACATAACTTTGAACTTGTTTTACAGGATCAGAAAATTATTTCAAAGGGAGCCATTATGTATACTGAGGACAAAGACTGAGGTGCTAGACCATATTATATTCTGGTAGCATCTGGAGATCACAGTGCTTTTGTACCTGTCATTAAAAGCATTGATCATAGGTGTACCTTCTGGGATTTCTTCATAGTTAGAATGCATTGCAGAAGTAGTTTCTTTAGGTAAATTAGCTCTTTAAGCCTTTAAGGAAAGCAAGATAATGAGAAATGTTGATTTATATAAAAAATATCTATTTTGGTAAAATTACAATAGAAAATAACAGAATAGTGGTTCCATTAAGAATAAGCATTTAGTTAAAATTTAGAGCAATGATAGAAACTAATTTTTTATTGGTTTTGTTTTACATATGTATTGTCAAGAAAATGTGCCTGATTGGAGTATTTGGTTTTGCTGTTTTATTTCACTTTGTGAAAAAAGTTTGGGTTGCCTTTTATTTTCATTTGAATTGGGAAAAGAGAAAAGCAGAATTGTGTCATTTGCTACAAGATGAAAAGTCCAACTTTTCCCAGCTCTGCCTTTCATTGTCTGCCTGTCTTAAGCATTCCATGAAATTTCAGTTCTTCGCATTATGTATTACTGCAGCATGATAATATGGGTTACAAATTATTAGTTTAATCAAAGCAAACCAATCTTTATACTGTACAACCTCTCTGGAATTTGATGCAGACACAAACCAGGCTAGGTTTTATCAGATTGTCCTGTCATGACTTAAGGTAGAAGCCACCAACAAAGCTATCATCATCTCTGAAAAGAAAAATTAAAAGTATGTGAGGCACTTACGAACTGCACAGAAAGGATGAATAGTTATTCTCTATAATATTACATTATAGATAGTGCTGTATTATATTATGGAGAATAACAATTCCCCTTTTATAATATAACCAGAGGATCAGAGCATCTACACTGACCAGAGAGCAGACTTAAGACAAAAAGACACGCTTCTCTGGACGATGGATAATTGTGTGGAGGAAATCATCACCTCAAGATGTTTTGGAGACCAGGATCAAACATAAATTTAAAATTTAAAAAGGAGGGACTACTGCATGGGACAAAGGGCCAACACTGTGATATGAATGCAAGTTCCTATTCAGAAAGTCCTTAATCTGCTGATGGCTGGATAGGTATACTGAAGGAACAGACCCTGTTTCTCCCATTCTTTCTCACAACATTGGCTGCTACCAGAGAAGGGATAGCAGGCTTGCTGAACCTTTGTTTTTTTCCCAGTTCAGCTGTTCTTATGTTCTAGGTAGCACTAATCTGCATATAGTCTAAATAGTGCAAAATAATCTGGGTAATCAGACTCATAGTACTCTTTACAGTCAGTGGGCTTTTAGATGCAGGAATGTTCTGTGTGTTATTTAAAGTGTTAGATGTAAATTATGATGCAATCTTTCCTTTGAGCCTTTGTCTCTGTATAATATAAACCCAAGGACCTCGTCCTGCAGCCAGGTGCCTGCAGCTTCCCACTGCAGCATTTGGCCCAAGCTGAAAGGCAGTGTAACACAGATGGGAAGAGAAAGAGAGGGTAGGTAAAGTGGCTGGGGTAGAGCTGTGTGGAGTCTTAGGCTTTCAGCTTTCCAGGCTAGCTACTCTCAAATGAAAGTATCTTTTAGTTGGTTTCCAGACTTAGGCCAGAGATAAGCAGAAAATATTAATGATACCATTGATGGTTACTAACTCCTTTCGTATTAATTCTGTTCTGTGCTTTAAAAATGCTAACTGAATCTGCAAGCAGATGAGATGTTGCAGCAGCAGCCCTTCACTTGCAAATTACAGAGACACTGAAATAAGCTGAATGGGTTTGAAATTTAAAAAAAGTTGTTAAGTGTCCTTCCATTTATATTTCGGAGAAGAATTAAGGCCCCATGTACATGCTACAGATGTCACCAAAAGAAGACTTTAGAAAAATACTGCTGAAGGCGTTTTTCTTGCACTCAGGCTTTAACTGGTGCATCTCACAGACTGACCCAGGCCCTTGCATTAATAGCAGCCCCTGGAGAAACAGGCAGCTGTAGTCTTGTAGACTGCAGTATGCATTCACACAGTCTATACCAGGTTCACGCAAGCCATAGTGCATTCTTGTTTTGTTGTGTCTGTTCACAGCCTGTAACGCAGAAAGCTGCAGAAATAGGTGGCCACTAATAGCTAAAATCTCTGGTTTTGGCAAAGTCTAGATTAATTCTTGGGGCGCTTTTTTTCCGCATGAAAAAGGACTAGGGAGGTTCCTAAGCTGTTGGCACAGAAGTGCCACTACCAGACTTGAAAATTGTTACTAGCTCTCCAACCACCATTACTCTTGAGCTCATAACCACGAGCAGCACAAAGGAGATTGGGTCTGACCGGGCAGCTTTTGCTCTCTTGCCACGCTGGAGTGTGAGAACCACAGGCTGAACATGTCAGGGCTTCGACACTCCACTGCAGCAGCTTGTTTTCTTGGCCTGAATAATTTTAGCCCTAAAACTTCTAGCTAAGAAACAGATTTCATTGTGCAGCTAAAACTAATCAACAAGTTTTAGATACCTTAATCTTGAAAATATCCCAAATTATATATGTCTTTAATTTTAAATCCCTAAGATGTGCTAAATGGGAAGCATTGAGGAAAGTTAATTAGTCTGCCTGACTCTTTCTTTCTTTGGTTCCTAATTACTATGGGTATTTTCTTGTCCACCAAAACCTGCTGGCTAGATTTTAGGGCAGGTGTTCATGTGCAGTCATGATTAAAAGCACATGCATTGGGTGCTGTTGAAGCCTCCAAGTGCTCTGCATTTATGTCTTTTATTTCAGGATGCTTGGGCAAAAGAAGGGATCATCACTCAGTTAAAAATGTCATTTGCTTTCTTCTTTTCCATGCAGCTCCTCTCTTTCAGTCAGACAAGTAGCTGCCAGGAAATCTATTAATAGTAAAATAATTTTGAGACATGGTGCAGTGTTTCTGAGAAAATTGTTTTTGTATCTTTAAAAACTTTTTCATTCAGGATACTCAACCTAGTGACAATTTCATTTCACTATGCCTTGGCCCAAGTAATGACTTCAAGTTTCTAATTAGAGAGCAAGAGGGAAGGGACTGCACGTGGTCCCTGGGGCCTGAGCTCAGAGAGTGCTAAGCAACATTCCTGTAATAATTTAAAAGCACGAGAGTTCCTGCCTGCCGAGCCAATTCGCCTGCCTTGGTGGAAATGGGCAGGATCGCTGCTTTGCCCATGTTTTGTGTCAGTCATCCCCAGCCAGCCATATCTCGGCTTCACCTCTCCAAGCTGTGGGAGTCGTGGCTTGGGCCCCTCTCTCAGCCCTCCTTGTGGCTTACCTGGGCAGAAACATCTACCTCCCTGTTTTAGGTGTAGAGCATCCTTTCTGCAGCAAAAAATCAGGCAATATTGAATATATGTCCTTGTCATGGGTAGTGTTATTCCATGCCTTTTGTTGCTTTTCTCCAGTCATTCTCTTTTTCTTTTTGATTTGCAGTGCATTTTAAATTCATTGAGACAGGAAAAAGTGTGATTGCTCTTCTACTGTTTCAAGAAGAGGATATTTGACTGCTTCGTTCACTAAAATAGATAGCTGTAAAGGCACTCTAGGTGCCTTGTCTAATTCCAGATAAGCCTTGGGCTCTCGATACACAGCACAAGACAGAATCTAATTACCGAAGTAATTATTATTGCTTTCTCTGCTACACTGTGTTTTTCCAAAGCCAGAGCCACCTTTGGAGTCACAGCTGTGGACCCTGCTGGCAGTGGCAGGACATGATGGCAGTCTGTCAGCCTGGGAACAATTTGACTGTACTTACTTGGAATGAGTTACTTATTTAAAATCTCACTTGTCGGTTTTTTGACCCTGAAAAGAATATGTGATGGGAAAGTTTTCTCTCCTTCACTCAGTGCATTCTGATTTCAATGGCTGCATTTCTGAAAAGGTGGTGCTTTTTTTTCACCTCTTCTGAGGAATCTGATACTAGCTAAGGCTAAGATTGGGCTCCCCAGGACTAATGAGACCTACCAGTTTTTCTTCTTCTGTGTCAGCCCTTGTACGAGTGGGAAATGGAAACTATTCAACCAATAATCATGTAAGATGATTTTGTACCTTAAAGAGAGAAAAATCATCCTCTTTTTCTTTTTTTACTAACAAATGCCTGTCAGTTTTAAAGGGAGGTTGTAAAAATAATGTGAGGTTGTAAAAGTAAAATAAATATTGGCCAGAGTGTAAAAATTTTTCTTTCAGATGTTATTTTTAGGTAAGACCTTTAATTCCAGGTTGATTGAGTAGTCATTGCAGTTCTTTGAGTTTATAGAATGCTGTTCTATTTAGCAAGTGCCATTTGGCTCCTGAAAGATTTTTAATTGTGTGTGGATTGGTATATGTGTATGTATATGTATATGCATATGTATGTGTATGTATATGTATGTATGTGTTTGTTGTATAAAAAAAACTCTTCAATTTATGCATTTGAAAGGAACCAATGGTCATATCTACTCTTTTCCAATGAAACCTGAGTATTTTGAACTTTTTGATAGACTGTAAGGTTTCTCTGTATTCTCAGAATTCTCTTGATGAGGAACACAGTATAGGAAACATTTTAATTGATTTGAGAAGTCTATATTAGTACGGTAATCAAAAGGAAGGCAGGTTGATGAGGATAGAGATCTAAATCCATCTAATCTGGGTTTAATGCTTTGAGTGACTGTCAGATGGGATTCTGGTTATGAAGACTTGCATTTGGGGAGCATGTCTTTGTCCCATAAAAGGCAATCATAACAATGCAGAGATTAAGATTTCTTTGAACTAATGTATTAAATTCTAACAATCATCATCACGGGCTCTTTTTCGCCTTTACATTAGATGATGTTTGAATGTAGCATCATAAACAGCTTTACAAGAGGGTGCTTGTGCTTGATTTCTTTGACTAAATCCAAATCAAAATGGCTTCAATTTATACATCTGTAAACACTGCTCTAAGTTTTAGCATGGGCACAATATATCAGAAGGATGATAGGGAGTGTTTTAAATTAATAGAGGTTTGTTTACTTTGTATTGCATAGAGTCTGGTCACTGTTATCAAGTTACCTGCATTTGTTGAATCATACTTAAAACTTTATGCCATTTGGAGCTGCTCATGAAATTATCTGTAAAAGCTGCGCTGAGCAACATAAGCATGTAATTTAAAATGGGGCCTTGGACATTTTATTCCCAAATGGTGAAAAGTATGTTTTGATGCTTGATTTGTGTAAAGATACAATTGCAATGGAGATCGACATGTGGCATCTGAAGGAGGATTTTGAAAGCTATGCTCACCCCTTGGCATTCAGGATAGCTGGACACACTGCTGCCTTCTGCTTCTGTAAAGTTTCACCCAAACAGTCTTTGCCTTCCATGTTTTAAATGGGACCTTCACCCATATAGGTTTAATTTGAATTAAAACAACCCCCCCTCAAATTTATAAGATATAAGCATGTTCTGTGCATGTTAATACAGAGAAGCCATAAGCCTATCTTTAAGACAAATGCTATTTGCACTTACTGTTAGGACTGAGGCTCTGTCACTGAAAGCAAGCAGGTTAACCTTTCAAAAAAATTGTCAGCTTCTCTTAGTGTTCTTTCTAAGCTTGCATGACTTCTGTTTCACTTTTAATATATTTGCATTTTTACAAGTCACTGTGTTTGCACTGTGGCAAAATGGCTATCACAACAACTCAAATTTACAGGTTGGAAGAATCATGCTAGTTAGGGACATTACTTTATTAACTCTGTCTTCTTCTAGGATTAGTTCTGCTGTGTGGATTAGCCAGACCTCACATACAGTTAGTGATACACTGCAGAGTCATAACAGGCATGAGGAATTTCTGTTCTTCCCCTCCCATAAAGGGCAGAAATCTTTTCATTTCTCCCCCCCTTTTTTTTTTTTTTCCTACATGGGGCCCCATGTAATTTCATGAAACATTAAAACAGAGTAAAATTCTGAGATTGCAGACAACAGTGTTGCAGCAGCTGTCCTCACTGTACCTTAATTATTTTTTGTTAAAAGATTATGTTGTTTCTTTGCAGCTTTGTGACAAAAATATGAATTTATTGCTTAAGAAGATTGAATCATTAGGATTGCTTATTTTCCTTACTGCTCCTTTGTGTTCACAGCCTGTGGGACAACATGATCTGTAGACCAGAATGGGGAGAATTAATTCAGCCTTGTTTCAGAAATGACTCAAAGCTCCTAGATCTGAACAGCCCTGAACCTTCCAATAAGATCAGATCTGAACTTTTTTTCAAGTACCTCTCTTTTTCTATTAATAATGAACTAGCTAAATATACACTGGTTTGTAGATCAAATGAAAGAAGTATTTCATCACCAGTGTCTGGAGCATCTACCATTTTTTAGGAAATAACTTACATTGGTTTAAAATTCAAGTATGCATTAATCAAAGTAATCACAGATATTGTGAAAGATATTTAATTGTCGTAGCCATAGTATTCTTCCAGCCTTGTCTAATGGTCCTACATCTAAAATCTACCATGACCTTGAAGAGTTTTATAGTCTCAATAGGGTATGACAGTAAAGAGACAGTAAAAACCATTGTTCATCCTGTTGGTGTGGTTGTATAAATGGAGTTGCTGTTTATGTGATATAAAATAAACAGACTTGTAGTTTGTTAGACTGTGTTTTACTTAGAGTGACCATTTGTTTTTTTCATAACAAATTAAGCACCAGAATGGTCATTAACAGGTTTTGTTCACCATCTGGGCAGAAGAGAGCTCTGCTTAGTTGGGTCCTATGAATATTGGCATTTCTAGGAGTTTTCTACTTGTTGGGGAGGGCCTACAGGAACTTTGTGATTGAACATCCAGTTGTGATCGTATCGAGGTGGGGAGGTTAGAGCCTGAAGGGAACTTGAATGGAAGCTTCCATGTTTCCTCTCAATCTCCAGCATCCTCTGGCAAAACAGTCCTAAAGGCTCGCATTAAATTGGATTGCAAGTTTGACTTAGGAAATAGCTCTGTTAATTGTAAAATACAATGAAACTTCTTGAACAGATTGAAAATGTAAATGAATGCAAACGGTTACTGCAGAAAGAAATGCTACTCAGAACCCTGATACATGGGTCATTTTCACGGTTCCTGCTCTCCACATCTGACCTTCAAATGATCCAGAGGGTGCCTGTGTCCACCAAATTTCTGGGGTGTTTTGGAAGCTGTTGGCACAGAGTGGAGCAAGGGTCTACCCCTGGGCATTATCAGAAAGCTCTTTGGCAAGCAGAGGACAGTGAAGAAAGGACTTCAATATTTTTGGTTTCTAAGCAAGTTTATAACATCAGCTACATGTTGCAGTTATACAGAGAGTATAGAGAATACAGAAATGCATTTGGTTGGGAAAGATGGTTTACGTGGGTCCCAGTCTTCACTTGATGTGTGACATTTAAAGCTTAAGGGCATTAAAATAAATCACATACTCAGACTTTAACTGCTTTGCTGAGCTGAGGCATAAACAAACACATGAAAAAGAATTCTAAATTAGAGAAATTGCCGATTTTGCAATGACTTTCATCCCTCTTACACAGTGTTTAAAAGAGAATGCAAAATGTAAAGGATTTATAAATCCAACAACTAATTTTAAAACTATCAACTTTGTTAAGCAGTCTCTACATAATACATGTAGTGATATACCTCATTTTAAAGAAAGCACAAATGAAATAAACTATATTAAAATATACAGAATATAGAGATACATATACAGATATCTAATACAGGTATATAACCCTTCTAAATTGAAATGCCCTAAGTAGGAAATCCCCTGAATAGGGATCTGTGAATCACTGAACCAGGGTGCTCATGGAGCCAAAAGAAAGGCTGCAAAGGCAGAAAATACAAAAGTAATGGAAGAGTACGTGTAGCTTTTGAAGGAGGAAGTCATGCCTCGCCAATCTAGCAGGGCTTTTCAGGGGAGTTTATAACCATTTTGTAGCTGGATCTGGTCAGCAAAGTACAGTTGAGTCTTCAAAAGCTCCTGGATCAAAGACCTTTAGAGAAATAAGCTACTGTGAGATAAGAGGTATTTTCCTCTTGCAGAGTAATACCTGATTAAAAGAAGGTAGAAATAAATTGTCAGCCTTCATAATGGAGAAAGGCTTTATTAGGCTGCCCAGCTACCTTTTTGTTGGCACTTTGGATGTTCACAAAACTCCAGGTTAGCTGCAAAGGGAGCGAATAGCAAGAATAGCAAAATGGCAAAGTTTGCTGATGACTACTTCAAATATTTCATATCAAAACTGATGCTGACTGTGAAAATGTCACAGTAATCTTACGGTAGAAAATACCTAAGCAATACAACAGCCGCCAACATTTTTGTGTCAATAAATGCAGAGTAATGCACTATATGTGCTATGTATACATGGCAACAGGATATATGTGAGTTATTTTCAAGAAGACTGATCTTGAAATTATTGTCTGGATAATTGTCTGAAATTGTCAACTTTTTTGACAACTGAAATTGCCCAGGGATGATAAAAAATACCGTGTTTTGTGCAATTGAGGAAGGAAGAGAGAAGTAACAGAAAACATTCATAGGTAATGTGTTGTAGTATGCCACAGTCACATCACGAGTCCAC
Source organism: Athene noctua (assembly GCF_965140245.1). NCBI lineage: Eukaryota > Metazoa > Chordata > Aves > Strigiformes > Strigidae > Athene > Athene noctua. The sequence goes on along the minus strand of NC_134038.1, from coordinate 25,586,969 downwards.
TCACATGCCGGTGTTTGCAGACAGTATTGGGCTTCTCATCTCAGGAATGCTGAAACACCATTAGAAAAGGGAGAAGAGTCACCAGCAGCCTGCATCCTCAGAGATATTTCATAGTTTCTGTACAAGGAGGACTCTTCAGCTTGGGAAAAAACTGCTGAGTTGGGATGTGATAAAAGTGTATTAAGCCATTGATGGTATGAAGAAGGTAAACAAAGGAAGTCAGGGTGCTTCTACTACAGTTCACAAAGTGAGAACCATAGTGTGCCCACATAAAATGCTCAAGCACACGGTGCATTGCCGCAGGAAGCTGTGGAGAGCAGAGGTGTAAATAGGTTCAAAAATGGGATTAGTGGGCCTACATCCCAGGTAGCCAACCTGCAAGCATGGGGTCATGTTTGTGCAGCGCCAGCTAGGAAGACTCACCCTTTTATTTTCTTTGTTTAGAAAAAGAGCCTTGCTGATATAAGACATAAAGTGGATGAGTGGAGGCAAAGCTTCCAGAGCCTTTTACTGTTGAAGCTTCATCTGTTTGTTTTGGTTTTGTTTTTTTTTCAGTCAAGGGCTGTTTAGGATATTATTTTAGAGTCTAGTCAACCTGTGCTCTATGGAATAGAACTGCTTCCTTCCCTGAGACCTCATTTCACAGGATTTCAAGTGAGTTTAGACTGATTCCCCAGCTGTCACTGGTCCTCTGCCACAATGAGTGAGAGGTTAATGCGTTGCAAAAGTAACTGTGATAATCCCGAGCTGTTATTTAGTTTGTTTAGTGTATCCAGAGGATTAATTCTGAGATGCATTAAGTAAAACAAGAAATAATGCACACTTCATATTGTCTCCCTTACACTGTAGTCTCATTTAATTAGCCACTGAAACAACCAGCTAAAAGCTTTCCCTCTGCCTTCTTGTTTGAATCATGAATTTTAAAGACTTTTGAGAGAATGACTCAGGAGGTGAAACAGCAGGGCTTCTGATGTTATTTATAAGCTGTATACTGGAAACTATTCCAGTGTCTGTAGCCATGAAATTCAAGCAATTTAGCCTGTAATTTCATCATTTGAGACTAAATGACAGAAGAACTAATGCTGTCAGCGCCCCACTAAACAGCATTAGCATTCTCCATTGCCTCTGCTTACTTGAAAAATGGATAATGAAATAATTGGCATTAAAGCCAGCTATCAACTACAGGTTATCCCATGAAAGAAGAGGTTAATACGTGCACCAAAATACGTGCAATACATGTCTGCAATAATTGAGTTTTCATTACAGTAATAGTTCTGAAGATTGTGATTAAGTGAGGGCAGCTCACAAAACATCTATGCAACACCTAGCAGAAGTAGCCAAGCACTCCACGGTGTTTGCAGCAACAGGGATGCTGTGGCACAGGGGAGCCTTCCAGCCAACCCATCCCAAACAGAACTAGTGTTGCAGGAGTTTTACTTCCTGACCACTTAAGATATAATTTGAAGGAAAAATCATGTGTCTCCCCACCTCTTCCCTGCATTTTCGACCTTTCAAAATGTCTGGGCCGCAAATGCTCCAGCTATGAGAAGTGAGAGGCTGTTGATTCTGTTACTGTGTGGACATTTGTGTACCTCCACATCCCCATTTCATAGGGTTTGTAGGAGCTCAAAGCTGAGTTAGCACTCTGGTGTGAGGAGGAGAATGCTCTTATCTTCAGTATTTATGATTTCCTGGTACTTAGCATGTTTTAACTGCATAGAATATTATGATGTGTTCCTTTGACTCTTTTTTTACTATTTTTAAGTCCTTGATGTAAAGGAAAATGTCATATATATTTCATCAGGACATACTTTATTTCCAAGGCATTGTAGTTTTTTAGTACATTCCTGAATAGTGTCATTGGCATTAAAAAGGTCTGAGATTGGAATAAACTTGATGATGAAGTTAATGCGTTTTTCTTGTTTCTTAAGGAAAAAGCAGGAAAGAAAAGAAATCTATAATACATGGGGGGGGGGGGGGGGGAAAAGGAATCTGTCTTTTGTAGCCAGGAAAATCACTGCAGAAATAAAAATGAGGTTTCAGATCAGATCATGTTTGTTTTGATATCTTACTACACGCAGTACCTTTGATAGTATGGAGATTTGTCTTGACAGGGAGATGAAGCTCGAACACATAGGTACTTGGAAGATGCAACACGTTAGCTTGCAAAGCCTTTCTTCTAGCTTTGTAAACTTTTGGAAGCATTGAGCAATATATCCTTTGTTAAGGCATTTCCAACTTCACTGTTAAGAGGTAGTACAGCTTGCTCAACAGGACACAGGCCTAGGCTCAGTTGTCTGGCATCTATTCCTTTCTGAGCTGCTGCGAGAAAATAAACGTCCCATTTCATCTCTGCATGCCTCTGTTATCCTGCAGTCCTTCTTGTCTGTTTAGAGTGTGTGTTCTTTGGAGCTGGAGTGTTTTCTATCTGGAGAGGTATATATACTGTGTAAAATAGTGGAGTGGCAGTTCTGTTGGCTCCTCTAGGGACTATTGTAAAATAAAGCCTGAAAACGTTACACATTGTTGTAATTCATTAGCATATTAACTTCACTATATATGGCAATGTACATGTAGAGGTCAGTAGCCCAAAGATCTAACTGTAATACTGAAGACCCAGCACACCCAAGAGAGGTTATACAAACAGTGAGGAATTTCCCATCATATTTGAAAGTTTCATACAATAGTTGTGAAGTCTACTTGAAGGGAAAAACAGCTGCCAAGACATTGATCGGGCTGTACAGCAAACGTGTACTGATTTCAAGACTCACATTTGGCTTCCTTTGGTAATTAAATGCTATATGAGATATAAAAAAGAAAAGAAAGAAAATGTAGGGAAGAAAGTAATGCAAATTATTATACACTGAAAAAATGTTCTGGGGTTGCTATATGTCTTCCCCATATCTATGAACATATGTGTGTTTTATGGAAACTGCCTCTGTAAGCATTCTGATAATCAATAACTATTTTTCAGTCATTGTTTGCACTAATGACAATGATTTTAAGACTTAAATATCTAGCAATAGAGTTTAATTCTAATGATGACTGATCACAGCAGTGCATATGAAGACAGTAGTGCCTGATGCTGATTGACAAGAAGCAGTGGTCATCATTGACACGCTCATCATTTATTTTGTGGTCCATTTATCCTTTTACCTCAATAGCAGCATTGCATCTTCTTAAGTTGGCAAGAAAAAAATGTGGCAGACAGTTTATTAATGTGCAAAGAATTGGTGTTTAATATGGACATGTTGTAAGGCAGGTAAATATTCTGGTGATCACCTAATTAATATTCACATTGTGCATTCCATGCTGAGATCAGAAGCTAGAAGGGATGGGGTGTTTCTCAGAATTCCTCAACGTGTAAGTGTATTTTCATCAAGAAACTCTGACACAGCTGATTACTGAAAAGACGTTGTCAGTATCAATTACCAAAGCAGCTGCTTTTACCTGCCTTATGCAGTGCATCATACTGTGTATGAAATAGCTGGAGACTCATGAAATTAGTTCAATACATGAATGAGCTTGAATTGCATTTGTTTGTAGTGTGTCAGTTATAATAGTTGTCTGAATGAGCCAAGGAAATGGCACCATGGGTTAGAGAGTCCCACAGAGTAGTTGAGGTTGGCAGGCATCTCTTGAGCTCATCTAGTCCAATCCCCCTGCTCAAGCAGGGTCAGCTGCAGCAGGTTGCCCAGGACCATGTCCAGTCAGGTTTTGAATTATGTCCAAGAATGGAGACTTCACGGCCTCTCTGGGCAACCTGTCACAGTTGACAACCCTCTCAGTAAAACAGTGTGTTTTGGTGTTCAGTTGTGATTTCCTATGTTTTGATTTGTGGTGATCGTTTCTCATCCTGTCAGTGGGCACTACAAATAAGAGCCCAACTCCATCTTCTTCGTTCCCTCCAATCTAGTATTTATAAAGATCTCATCTCCAGGCTGAACAGCCCCAACTCTCTCAGCCTTTCTTCATATGAAGGATGGTCCAGTCCCTTAATTATCTAACTGGCCCTGTGCTGGACTCCAGTAAGGAGCTCCAGATGGGTAGACAAAGGATGCCATTTCTGGAGATGGTGCCCCCGGTGTGGTGGCACAGGAGGTGGCGTATCTTACTCCTGCTCCATGAGGTAGCCACCATTTGGGGCTAGGAAACAAGGTCCTGTTGACATGTTCATGACAGTACCTCGGGCAAATCACAAACAGGGCAAATGGAGAGAGTGGCAGCAACAGTAGCAGCAAAAGGTTGACAGATAACAGTTGTTATGTTTGGTTGTTGCTTCTGGTAATTCACATTAGTAAAACAAAAAGCAATGGACTGCTTTTGTGCAGTTTTGTACTGTTGCCTTGTTTTTCTCACAACTTCACAACAGTGAATCGATTCATGGCTGCTCTTGGTGGCAGAGCTTGTATGATGGCAAGTCTTAAAAGAACATGCAGCACCTGGGGAAGGGAGAAGGGATATTTATGTCTGAGAGACTGGTTGAACTGTGTGTAGCAGACCTGCAGTACCTAGGATCAATATGTTTCCTAGGAGCTGGATTTGATCACAGGACACCTGCCTGCTGTGCTAAGGACACCCCTGTGATTAATGATTTTGTCAGCTCAAATGACACCAGTATCACCCCAAAGCCCCCAGTGCAATTTGGGTTTTTAATGGGCATTTGGTCACACAAGAGCATATGCTGTTTGTGCATGTTTTAAAAATTATTACGTTTATGGAGTAAGTTGATCTGTTTGGCAAGTGCTGCCCTTCTCTATAACCTGAGGACAAAATCGGTTTCATCTGAAGCCGGCTCAGCGTGCAGACTCACTAATAGGTCAAGTATAAGGAAACAAGCTCAGAAGGAGTCAAAAGCAGAAAAATAAAACAAAATAAAAACCCACAACCTCCACAACAAAGAAACCAGAAAGCCCAGCCTTAGAAGTTAGAGACATTACTGAGTGTTTGCCTCTGACCCTACTTATGCAACTATTTCCCACAAAGGGCAAGTAAGGTGGTGCCTCACTGTGACAAGGAGAACCCTGCTTTAAGTTCCCAAAACACACACATCGTGCTACTGAATAGTGGACTGCTTGGCCCCAGCAGCTGCTCCAAACGTGGGATATATCTTCTCTGGTCCCTCCTTCAGACCTATGTCAATGTGTCCCAGCAGGCACCTGCGGGATCACATAGCTGCCGTTAGGTTTTGAACTGCACCACTGTACTGAAGAGGGTTTCCTGCCACTTTGTAACGGAACTATGAATAATCTGTATATTATCTTACTGCAGCTGTAAATTATTAATTATTTTCAGTTTTTAATTTCCAGTATTTTTGATACATTCAAATAATAACTACAGCACTTTTGGCAGCGGTTTTTAACATTCCACACTTTCATGCCACAACACCTACTGCATCCAGCTAGAAGCAGTTTCTCACTGATTTCCTTATTGGCCAGCAGTGTTCCTCATGTGATTTGCATCACTGTAAACATGAACAGACTGAAAAAGTACAGTTAAAGAGGGTTGTTTGGCAAACATCCCTTTTTTCTTTATGGGTGTTCTTGCTCTGCAAACACAGGAAAGCAGCAAAGTGCATAAAACATGACAGTGAAGCACCCAGCCCATCATTTTTCTGTTTGAGTACTGGTTCCACCTGGAAATCAAAAATAAATGTGATACATGTCTACCTAACACCATCTGTGGATTTTTAAGTAATCAATTAGACCTTTCAGACTCTTGTAAGGCTGTGTACTATGCCCTTTCTAGGTGGCTAACATGGAGGTGGGTCAGTAATTTATAGGTCTATGAGACATGGCTACTCACGTGTTTTATTTCACTGCTAGCTTATGTAGCTGGCAAAAATAAGCCTCCATTTGTCACTGGCTGTTGTTCCTGAGGGAAATGTTACATCATAACAACAAAAAACCCCTTAGATCAATTTTAGGTGAAAGAACAAAATGGTTAGCAACTGGAGTTTTAAAACTTGAATCTAGGTGAATTTTTCCAGTTTCTTTCAAGCTTCTGGAAGTGGCATGTTGGGCTTTCAGGCCGATTTTGTTTGATAAGTGTTAATAATTCAGTGGCTGTCGAGGATACAGTACAGTCAGCCAGATGATATGCTTTGAAACCTCACTGTTTGAAGCATTATGCAGAATTCTTCTCTCCCTGCCCCTGTCTTCTGTAGGATGTCTGCTTGTGCTCACACCATTGCTGCTTCTGTTAGTTTTTTAGAAAAGGGTCCGTAGTATCCCATGGACCTTATTTAGGTAACCCAACATGACCACAGTCCTCAGAGCCCCACAGAGCTTCCCTCTTTGCTGTCATCTGCAGGGGTTGAACTCAGTTCTGGGGGCATTTACTGGTGAAAGGACACTATTCAGTGTCTTGCTGCAGCCTGACAACCTCTGGAAGCCATAAATATCTCCAGGCAACTAACATCAACATGGAGGAGTCTCAGGTTTGGAGCAGGAGACATGAAAATTGTTTGCAGTCATATCTGTGCCCCAGGATGTTTCATGTTTAGAGGCTTGCGTGAGGCCCTCAGCTGTAAACTGTTCTTGTGCTCAAAGCCGAGAAAATGGATTTTCACTTTTGTTTCTAATTACATAGGATAAAACTTCTTTCTTAGGGTCTTTTAGTTAGTCTCACAAGATGCTTACAGGTCACTGACAAGTGTCACAAGCCAAGACATGAAAGTGACAGCACAGCTAGTTTAGGAACCCCTCAATATTCTCTCTACACACAGACATTCTTGCTTGATGCCAAAGTCAGATCATTTGAAGGCTCTGGAGCACAGGTCGTACGGGGAGCGGCTGAGGGAACTGGGGGGTGTTTAGTCTGGAGGAGGCTGAGGGGAGACCTCATCACCCTCTACAGCTACCTGAAAGGAGGGTGCAGAGAGCTGGGGATGAGTCTCTCTGACCAAGTAACAAGTGATAGGACAAGAGGGAATGACCTCAAGTTGTGCCAGGGAAGGTTTAGACTGGATATTAGGAAGCATTTCTTTCCAGAAGGGGTTGTTAGGCGTTGGAATGGGCTGCCCAGGGAGGTGGTGGAGTCCCCACCCCTGGAGGTGTTTAAGAGTCAGGTCGACATAGTGTTGAGGGATATGGTGTAGTTGGGAACTGTCAGTGTTAGGTTAATGGTTGGACTAGGTGGTCTTCAAGGTCTTTTCCAACCTAGATGATTCTGTGATTTTCTGATTTTTAAAATCAACTTAGAGAAAAAATTCTGTTTCAGCATTTCAGGGAGTTAAACATTACAAAGCAAAGGGTGTTTTTATAATTGCATTCATGGAGATAATATGCTACTTTGTAAATCCATAGTTACAATGAATAGTTAAATGTCTATGACAATTTCCAGGCAACCAAAATTGGTTTTTGTCTTACAAAAGTACTCAAAAATTGTAATGGTTTTACCTCAGTGGATTAACTTTTAATGTGTCTGTAGTGCAGAAGTCCATCAGTTGAAGAATTTATCATTGTTCAACCCTTTTGTGCTTGTATATATTTAAAAGAATTTAGAATCAAATTTTGAAAGTGAATATGAGTTGACATAAATTCAACGCTGAAATTATTGGAACATAATTCACCAACCTGTAACAGCACAGTGACTTCTGTGGGATTGCATTTCTTCCAGTCAGAAGCAAACAGGTCTCTTAAGAGCAAGAAGAGCCTCTTAAAATAAAATCAATCACAATACCATATAACCATATGCTACAGCATTTGGTCTTTTTGCATATCATCTCTCTTATGAAGGGATCTTGGATGTAATTATAAAATGCATTACCTTTCTATTCCTTCGCTTTAAAATAGCAGTGAAACAAGCAGTTCAAGTCAGTCCCCATTACAGCAATAGAAACATGCCTCTTAACCACAGTGAGAGCTGGACTCTGTCCTGAATGACTATATGAGTGATCAAAAGATATGTATTATACAAATGTACAGTTATGCTGTGAGAAATTTTGCTTTCATTCTCTTCAAAGGCTTCAGGCATCTCAGGGAAACCAAGAAAAATCATAACAGTAAGTCTTATGAGCACACAGGAGTTTATCAAAGCCCTCATCATCTGAGACTTGAGACTGATTTCCACTGCGTGTAAATAAATATATGAATAATTTATTTACATCATCTTTATAATCAAACAATCCTGTTTTTTTCTGTCTTAGTTGGTATGGTATGAGTAGCCTTAGTCTGTGTTTCCACCTGGGGCCCTTAGCTCTTACTTGTGAATTCACATCAGTACTTGTTCTCTAGGTCTGATGACCAAGCAAGAAGGGGTCCTGTTGTGTTAGGTGGATCCTACCCTGGGGGCTGTGCACCTCCTAAACTTGACCAGTGGGCAGGCCATGGGAATCAACACAAAGGAACTGCAAGCAGTGGGTCAGTGTGGTGGGGGAAAATATCCCATTTACTTATTTTCAAAATTTGGAGTGGAATTCTGCTAATGATGGAAGGGGGTTTGAGATTAAAACAAAGCAGATGGAGGCTGATAAAACCAGAGAAGAGGCAGAGGTAATGAGTTAGGAGAGAAGATATTGCAAGTGGACAGGGAGTCAGAGTGGTTCAGTGGGACTGGATCAGGCAGAGAATGGCCAGGGTGAAAATCCCTGCTGGTGTCTCTGCTGCAGAGCCCAGTGGGGTGGCAGCTTCTCCTGCTCTTCTTGGTTTTGGTCTGCCTTGGGCCCTTGACTGATGTCTCAGTGACATTATTTGTGCTCCCTGAGCCCACCTGACTGAGGGAAGAGTTGTCCTTTCCCTGCCCGTGTGCCCCCAGAGGGAGTCAGTTGATCCTGAATGGGAAGAACTGTGGTTTCACCTAACTTGCTTCTGCCCCAGCTGATGAGGACTCCTGACTGCAAGGGTAATGTAGTCCAGGGCTAGCTGGGTTACCCCAGGTTATCTGGAAAACAGCTCTGAAACAGCACATCCTTGTGATGAACAGAGGCTCAAAAACAGACGCAAATTCCAAAGCGTTCCCCAAGACAAATAACAGCAAGGAGAGATTCCATAACTCAGTCGTAACTCATCATTGGAGCCATGGGATGAAGAATGGAAGAAGCACGGCTGTGTGTGGGGTTACTGTAGGGGTTTTCCCGCTTGGTCTCTGGTAGTCTTAGAGGAAAATGGATATATACTGTTGCTGAGGAAATGAGTCTCCCAGGGGAAGGTCAGATTTTCCCCGGTGTGAATTTTTGCTGCCTCATGCTCACTCAAATCAATTAACTTAAAACCTACAAACTGCACATGCCACAGCTCTGTACAGTTATTATGTGGAACTTTATACAGTTGCATGTGGATTTAATCATAAACAGCCCAGGAAAGGATTCAAGTTTATATGGCTCTCTAAATATTTGTATTCTTAAAATGGAATATTGCCCATTTTTCTCTGTAGGTGCCAGCTTGCGTGATGACATCAGTAAATACTTCTGGTTTCATCATTCTCAAGGGGACACGATGACAGTTCAGGATCCAAACCAGATGAATCTCTGTGCTGCTGTTTGGACTGTTGTCTCCTATGTAATTGCTGACATGGAGGAGATGTTGCCAAGGTAATAAAACAGCAAGAAAGAAGATTTCTGTTCTTCAGTAAAGATTGTGAGTCCACTAATGCATGTGGTCTACAGCTGTGGGAAATTCTGTTTTTCACCCTGATTTTGTGCATTATTGTGACTGTTTTCCTCAAAGCACATGCTCTTCTACATGTTCCTGTTCCTTTTTGTTGTTTTGATACCTTCCATTTGTGATTCTCACTTAAAATTTCTTCCTTTAAGTGCCTTTTAAATTTCTGATGAAGGTATGATACCTCTTTGACTATGATATAATAACCATTTGTATGCAAAGTGATCCTGTGCAGCAGGAAAACTATACTAAATAAATTTGCTGCATCAGAATAACTAATATATTGAGTTAGTGTACACTTTTATGGGCTTGTTTTCTGTCTTTCACTCTGCGTGTTAGAATGATGTACTATTAATAAAACAGCCCTTTCTTTTTACCCTCTTAAGGTAATACTGTAGTTTCTATACAGTTTTCAGGTTATAGGACAAATTAGTCTTGGCTGTTTTAATGGTAATATGTGGTAAAATGGTCAAATAATAGTCAAAATGCTAAAGTAATAGGGCTTTTAACAGTTCATTCAGCTCCTGCTGTTAAATTTTATTAAGGGTTGCTTCATGTGAGACTCACATAAACCAGGACATAGAGGACCAAAAGTCAACCACAGGACTCCCATATGTCCTGTGTTTCTTTGGGCACCTCTCTGTGGAAAGCTGTGCGTGTCCTTTTATTTCTGATTAAAGACTCGCCTAAGTGACATACAGAGAATTTCATATGGCAGTTTTTCTCTGAAATGCCATGATGTTTCAGAAACAACATCACAGCTGTGATTTGTGACCATCACTACCTGCCAGCTGATATCCAAATGAAGTGTAAGAGCAGATTTTGATTCAGGCTGCTGAAGCCATTCCCGGCTGCCCCTCTCTTGTGGGAATTCTCTCCCCTGATAGAAGATGGGTGAGAGGATGCTGGTACATACGCACTTTGATGGAGGGATTAATCTAGGAATTTGATTCTTGTATACTTTGTTGAGCATTGGTGTTGTTTTTTCTTCCTGCTTGAATGTTATGAATATTCAGATGAGTTTCAGAGGTATCTGTAGATAACTGATGTTGGGAAATATTTTAAGGTAGATGATTTCTGCTCATTTCTTTGTGACATGATCCTTGTTTGTGATTTTAAGTTTTACAACAAGCAATCTTACTGATTTGAATAACTGCTGCAATGTAATCAACACCAAGCAACTAACATAAGGAACAACACAGAGTATTAAACCAAATGGCAGGCAGTCCCTGGTGCTGTTAATCAGGTCCATAGTGGAGCAATAGCTGAGTGATGAGCCATTCATTTTTATAGAATTAATAACCATGTTATGTTTACCATGATAATAGGTTTTACATCAAATTTATTAAATATTTCATTTTTCCCTCCAAATCATTTTAGGAACATAAAAGCCACCTGGATATACTCTGCTCTTTCTTTTTAAAGAAGCGTATTGAAATAAAATTAGCAAAACTTTACTCTGCTTTCAAGGCATGATGCCTATGCTTCTTTTTTCTGATTTGCTTGACAAGAGCATAGCTAGTGGTACTCACCACTGACAGATCCTCAGCTGTCTCTAAACCCAGCCTTCACAGAATATTACTGACTTTCCTGAACTGCATTCCACATCATCTTCTCTGCAAGGTATGCCACTTTGTACATCAGAGACTCGGAAAGGTTTTTCATGAAGTTACATTTATTGTTACAAATCTTAACCTGTGTTCACTTGGACATGGGGTTTATTTGTGTTTTTCTCCATTGCCTTAAGTCAAATGGAGAATCTCTGGAGACAAGAATACTTTCTGCAGAGAAGAATGCTGCAGTATGCACATGGCACCACAATGCATCACAAGATGTGTTTGTTGGCTCCTAGGCTACATAAAATAGGCTGTCAAAATTAAGACCGTAAGACCCCTGATGAAAAGTTAACCTTTATAATGTCAACTTTAACTCTAGAGAGAAGCATTGCAGAGTGGATTTTGAAAAATATGTTCAAAAATCAGAATTGCCATCTTATTTTTATAGAAATAGTGAAATTAAAATATTTTAGTTCTCAAGTTGAAAAACAAATATTTTTTTTACATGTAAAAACATACCTCATTCAAATAAGACATTGTCTTTTTGATTCACCCATTCTTATTTGTCTGATCTGTAGTAGTTCTCAAACCTAAAAGTTCAGCTGTTCACAGTGCTGTCCTGATAACCTGTCTGTTCAGATTACTGCTCTCAGAAATTTCCATCAACAAAGAGATTTTAATAAATGTATTTCCTTTCCCAGTGGGATATTGTACCTTCTATGCAATAGCTTGTCTTTATTGCTGCCAATGTAGCAATTATGATGTTTCAGTTGGTGGCAATTAAACATATTTCAAGGGCTCTTCTGAAGCGATCCAGGTAAGCCAACATAACTTTGCTTCCCATTGGCATGCCACCTTTGATCTTTGAGAATCTTTCTCAACTTTAGTTGAGAAAGTTGTAGATGAGGATATTATTTATATTACTATTATTGTCAGGGTCAGCTGCCATAAATTTGTGCTTTTCCTAAGTATTTTGACAACACTCTAAGATAGAGGGACCATGTGTACATTTCCCTCCAATAAAATAAAACACTGTCAGCTTTGGACTGGATTGCTTTTCACCTGCAAAGATCTGTGAGCTGAGAGTTAAAAAAACCCACTGGTAGTATTTAAATATATGTCAAAAATTTAAATTTCAAATAAACATTTTCCTCAAGGTATTACAAATCTCTTGCATCTACTGAGAAGGAAGGCCCCTGGGTAGCCTTCCTTTCTGCTACAACTCAAAGCTTTCAGACATAGTTACAGAGGGATGAGTTGAATACATTATTCATTTACCCGACTAGACTATAGCACAAATGCTGATGAAAAGTCTCTTTTCAATACTGCATAATGTAATGTAGGTAATTTTGCCAGTAATAGAAGAAGAATTGCAGGATAGGAAACTGAGTTGGTGCTTTTGTCCTTCATGTGTCAAGGCATTATTGGAGTTTCACTGTCTCTTTGAATGATTCAGTTCTATGTGATCTCACAAGGTTTTTTACCTCCCTTAAAATAATTGAAAACAAAGAAAGAGAGCTATTCCCTGGAACAAGAGATGAAGTGGTGCTTCTGCTGCTGCTGCACTGCAAACACTGATGGCTGTGTATTTAGTTAGCATGCTTCCCCCATAATGATTTGAGACACTTTCATTTACCATGAGTAAATATCAAACTGATCTTGATATCTATATCTGTCTCATGAAATATACATACCATCTAAATGTGCCCAAATGATTAATTTACTGCTATGTAATGATTAGCATAAAATTCTCATCACTGCACAGGATAGAAATGTTACCACTAATTGCTGGTTGAAGTGAACAATGTTTTCTGCATAGAAATTAATGATACATGCATTGCAGCTCTTGAATGGGAAAATTTAAGACTTTCTGGAAGAGAAGCATGTTTTTTTTCATTCTTTTCTTCTACATGATAGGAGAGCCTGATCACTTATAATAGAATGGGATAGTATTTTGTGCACTGGTCTCTTTTATCTCTGCACCACACTTACAGAAATGTTTTAATTTTCACCTTTTGTAATCTTCTGTCTACAGCAAATGCATGGAAGCACTGTACATATGCACACCTTATTCTTTCATGGTCATTACTTCTGGAAACTCCAGCCCTTTTGCACAGAGGTTTGGCCAGCTACGGAGCTGTGATTTGTAGATACAACTGTTTGATAAATACATTGTGCTAGCACCTAATTAAGGCCTAAAAGTGCCTCTCTTCTTAGTAATTCTCTTTGCCGTTGGAGGAACGACCTTGATGACAACTTTATATCCAGTTCTGTGTTTAGCTTGCAGTTTGATTTCACTTCAGGACAGTGAAGTTTATGTTAAGTTTCTATTTTCTGAGTTTTTTTCAGTCTTTCACTCTGTCTTTCTCAGCATGTGTGCTGTGATATGGATATTAGGAATGACTAACCAACTGAAAAAATCTGTGTATCTTGTGCCTTGGGGCTCAGGAATTGCAAGATGCAATTGAGATGACTCTGAGGAGCAACACATAAGCACAAGGGTGAGAGCTTCATCAGAGACACCACTTGCCATTATCGCTGGTCTATGTTACTGACAGACAGAGCTTTGCGATCAATACAGTGAGTTTTCATCACCAGTTTGTGTAACTATGTGAAAATCAGGTTTATGGAAACCAAAGAGGGAAGCTTTGGGGGAGGGACCACAAAAATTAGAACAAGGTAACACTGAGGCAGTGACTGTGACTTCAAGTACCAATGTTTTACTCTGTTTTGCTGGGTGATTTGGGGAACACTACCTAAACCTACTTCAGTTTCACTGTTAAATGTTGGTAGTGGTGGTTGGTGCTCATGTTTGGTGTAGCCTGATTTAACAACACTGCATTAAAATACATGATGCATGTAAAATGTCAGTTCATAGTAAGGTGAGGTTCAGTTGGAGGAGAACAGTAAGAAGCAGCCTTTTAGCTGCGTAAGAATTCATCTGTAAAATGTGTCTTTTAGTAATTACTGTGTGCATTTGCATTACTTGCATTGCTTGCATTTGCATACTATTTGCATTTACTATTTGTCCTGACAAACAAAAATAAATATTCCTTCTCCAGATACTGCTATTTCAAAATAGAATTTGGACATTAGGCATGTCCATTTTAAACTAATGGTACTCTGCATCCAGGAATGATGTGGGACAATTATGTATGTTAAATGGTCACACACAACAACGTCTATATATATCATTTCACAGCTTTGGACTGTCACAAACATGGTGAGTCTTTTTCACAAAATCAGTGGCCGTACTGTGAGGCAGTATGGGAAAAGAGAATTGGTCAAACGGTTTTCCAAAAGCCATGCAGCCGGTCAGCCCTAACATTAAGTTTGGGATACAGAAGTTCTTACATCAGCCAAGCTGTTCTGCCCATAAATGAGTTGCTTTCTTTTTATACTACTGAGGTAATTTTAAAGCTGAAATGTAAAATTTTGTGCAAAAGTCTTTCACTGAATATATGTAACACTCTGGACTGCAAATTCAAGACAGAGAAATAAGAAAATAATTGTTGTGTTTTCCCTCACTTAACCAAGTTAGTGATTTCTGGAAGGAAAACAAGTAGGCTTACACCATTCATATGAATCTTAAAACATATTAATACATACCTAAACACATTCCCTCTCTATGCATAATACAGAAAAGCTTTCTTATCCTGAAGATTACTTCATTGCTGTTTTTTATCAAAGCATGTACCCTATAAGCAGAATTTGACAAAAAAAATATCTGGATTTACAGAGTGTCATCTATATTCTTTAGTCTTAGTGGGAATTGAGATAATGGTGCTGCATGCATCTTGATAAAATTGACATCCTGTGCGTGGACTGAATCTTTGGGAAAGTCTTCAAAACTGTGATTTCACTGAGGTTCTTTGTGACTTGTGTTATAATCTCTGGAATACTTTGGCTTCACCTTTGTGAATGTGATTATTCGTTATTTAACCTAAACTGTCTATATATTTTCCTTTTTCTAGGGATATTATGTCAGTTATACAACTGCAGAGAATTCATATCATTGCCAATACTTAAAAGCAACTTTCCCAGTTCTTTCACACTTCAAGTCATCATTTTTTATTTCACTTTAAATTTCTACCACTAGGGCAGAAAGGTATCACAGATTATAATATTATACAGAATGTAGAGGCTAACGATTGTTCAAAAGCAGATAGAAAAATATCCACACTTTTAAATAAAACTGCTGTGCTGTTCTTTCTGTGGCTATTATCAAGCTTTAGCTCATCAGTAAGATGAGTTTAGTGAAAGGAATTCCTAGAAAGTGAGTCATGAGAGATTTAACCATGGAAAGTTTAACAGGCATAAATCACTGCATAGTTTCTGAATGAAAATAAAATGTTGACAACTTTACCCCTCCAAATTGCTCATTGCAGAAGCAGAGAAAGCTATAATATTGAAGTGCTAAGGCTTGGACAACCGGCCCAAGCCACAATTGACCTATAGATGAATCCTGTACATTTTATAACTGAAAACCGTTGTGCTAGTAGATATTGTACTGTTATAACAACGCACTTATGCTGATGTAAAAAGTGCTAAAGCATTGAAGTACTGAAGCCTGAACAACAGGCCCCAAGCCAAAGCTGCTTAGTGTGTAATCATTAACAAAGTATGTAAACTCACTAGTGAAAGATGCAGCTTAGACAAAATATAATCAGGAGTGAGGAGAGAATGTATCCAACTTCCCGTGTTTGGCCTTGTGCAGGGCTGAGAACCCAAGTATCTGGCCTTGTTAGCAACTCCCTTGGTTTCCCCCCCTGAGCCCTGACCAGGCTTTGCGTGGAATCCAAAGGAGAATGAAACCAGATATTTTCCGCTCAAAACAAAGGTGCCAGCTATTCTGGCTTGTTTATCTCTGGTATATAAGGCTGAACCCGCTCACAGCGACTTTGGCAGCCTCACCTATGGGTGGACGCACCGTGTAGGATTTCCCCCTTGCCGGGACAGGCTCTGCAAACCCTCGCTGTAACCGGGGCTGCCCAGCCACTGCGGGGCTGGGTGATGATAATATATGCAAGTGGTGATGTATTTTTCTTAATCACTATTCTCTCTCTCCTGTAGTAATGATTTAAGGCATTACCCTGTTTTTTCCTCTTTGCTGCTTTAAGTGCACTATTCTGTTTTTTTCTTACTGCATGTTTTCTGTATTACACTGTTACATTATTTGGTTATCACTAGTAAAATGCGCCTACTCTTTTCACTCTGGTGTCTGAGTTTAATTGGTATCCTTAATCAGCAGAACAAATACGTACAAGAAAATGCATGCTTCTCTTCCGCAGTGATTCCCAATGTTGAGCTCTGTGTAGTAGGTATTTTAAGCCTTTATAAGGTAGCTTGAACCTGTAACATGAAACGTCAGGAAGCAAATGCATGCTAGTTGTTGTGAGTCCCTATATGCCTTTTTTGCAATGGTAAACAGGATACAGCACTACTGGGAATTCAGCCTAGCTTTAGTATCGCTGTCCCTCCAAGCAGGAGTCCCTTCTGGCTCTATGGCAAGCTTATTGGAAAGATAAGTATGAGCAGCAGAAGAAATTACTTAAAAATTTGGTCTTGTTAGATCTTCATAAAACAATTAAGGTGGTTTGTTTTGGGTTTTTTTAGTGCACAAAGACCTTAACCTTGTTAAATAGCTGAAATTAGGTTTTGGCATGTGCAGTTGTTGAAACCTCTTTTCATTCATCTCATGAACAGTAGTGTCTCCAGACGTATGAAAAGATAATAAATGAAATTATTCAGTAAACTCTGTGTAAGTACCACATGCATTAAACAACAACCTATCTAAACTACAAAGTATGAATCCATTTGTCAACAGGAAAAAATTTTAAGTATGAAGAGAGGATTAATTTCCAAGTTGTTAGAAGGCAGCAGACTTGATAGAAGAAAGGGTAGACTTTTACTTCCGACCGAGCAAAATCTTGTTTCAGGTGTTCCACATCGTGCTTTCGCTTGAACTCAAATGAGAATTTAGACAAAATGTGCATATCCTTTTCTGTTGAGCAAAATCCCAACAGTGCTTGATGGTATCAGCAGAGACTGCTCCACAGGAGGCTCTCCAGGTAGGGGGTTCTCCATCCCCTACATGCTTGATAACACACTGAGTATGCTATATTCCCAGAACTATGTAAGTTTGAATTTATGGAGTGACGACCAGAAGCATTTGTTGGGAATGTTCTGCAAGAACAGCTATTCTTGACACCACGTCTTTGTATGAGAAACAAGTAATAAACCAGCCTTTGGTAGGTCAGCAGTTCACCTCAGCCTGGATGGTTGCCCTGTGGTCCTGTGAAAAAGAGTGATCACTCCAGGCTTCGTCTAGAGAAAAGAGAACTGAAGATCACTGATGAGAGTCCATGTGTTTGGTTGACCTCTTTCTATACAATTAATGTAGGATTGCCATGGAGGATCTTTCTGCTCATCTGGGTGCAGAGGTCTTTTTCATTGTCCTGGTTCAGCTAGGATAGGGTTAAGTTTCCCCAGCAGAGAGGGGGAAGGGATCTCCAGCCAGGTTATTCATACCATGCTGATGTCAGGTCCAGCAGCAGCGCGGGAAGTTTTTCCTTTGTGGCTTTGGTGGCGGGAGCATTGTGAGCGAGCTGTCTGTAACCATTGCGGTATTTCTCTGTATATCTTTTGTCTTGTTTGCTGTTATTACTGTTTATTGTTGTTATCATTGCTACTGTTGTTGTTCAGATTGCTTATTACGCTGTTGTATTAAATTTCTTCTTATTTTAACCCGGGGTTTGTGCCCTACTTGTGGGGGAGGGACAACGGCAATGTGGTCTCCAGTCCCGGCAGGGCCTAAATCAACACATTCATCCATGGTCCTGTAGAAGTAGAATGAGAGGAGAGTTTTCATGCTTGGTGACTGAGTGGAGGTGTATACTTTTTTTTTGCACTCCAAATGCTAGATGTTCAGGAAGAACTCAGGGTCACAGGCTCTTTTTTCCTCCCCAATAACCTGAATTATAGTTCAGCTGCAGCAATTGTATGTCTTTTAGACTTGGATTTGCAATGGATTTGTAATATATAACATTGTCATCACACTCCAAAATCACCGAAGTCTAAGACTTTTCATGTTCCCTATCTCTGCATTTCAGAGCTGTGTCTAAACAGGCAGGAACAGTAATGGCTGTCAGCAGAGAGCTTGACAATATCTTCAAAGCAGAAGAACTGAGTAAACATTTGCAGTGTGTGCTCTATTAGGTGTCAATGAAAATTTTATCCCTCTCCCTCATCTGTGAAGTGATGGATGGGGAAAACATTACTGCTTTGTGTTTCTGCAGCAGTTAGTCTTAGAGTTGCTGCTACAGTACTTCTAAATCAGTTTGAGGTGTAAGATTATGTGAGACATCAGGATCTGGGTAAACTTCAGAGAAGTCACAAATGTAGCAACGTTGTTTATTACACAGTGTTTATTCACACAATAGTAGATGATCCTTTAAAACAGAAGTATAAGTTTTGCACTATTTGCAGAAACATTTTGCTGACCAGCTAAAACTTTGAAAGATCTCTGTTACTTCATTGTTGTAAACTAACAAAGTGAAATTAATACCTGTTTTTTTAACATCACTTTTAGATTCATCTATGGAAAAAACCTCATCAGCCCAGTTTAAAATAACTGTAGGAAGAGCTCCAGGAGTTCCTTTGATTTACGCTGGCTTAAAATATTAAGAAACCAAGATCTCAGCTTCAGATAAGCATTGGTCAAGCCAGTAGGAATTTATTTAAAAACATTTGCAAGTGTGAGCAGATGGCATTGGGTGTTCTGCACTGTAGCAGAGCAAGCAGTTACATTAGACTCTTTCTTTTTCCCAAAGTTATCCCGATTCTTACAAAAATCCTTCAGTTGCCATTGATTTCCACCATTCTAACAAGCTCTAAATTTACTACCATGCTCTAAAAGTTTACTTTTTGGTCACCTTTTTTTTCCCCTTAGAATAAGCTCAGTCTAGTGGTTTTAACTTAAGACAATAAACCAGGAACTCCCAAGTTCTAATTCTGCTTCGGTAACTGTCTTGCTGGGTGGTCTTGGCACACCCTAAAGGTATGCCTTCTGTGCAGATTTAATTTGTCAAAAATTAAAAAAAAAAAGTCTGTTTCTTAGCCTGGATGTGACCAGAGGTGTGGAACACTGTTCTAATGAGGTGTCTTTTATCTTCGGTCATAACCTGAAAACAGCTGAGGTTTGGGCATCTTCTAATTTATGCTCTGTATGTGAATTAACCTTGCAGCTGAATAATACTCCAGATTGCCTGAAATCTGAATACCATTGCGGTCCGTCTTCACTGTGGCTGATTCACAGTGTGGAACGGAAAAGACACCAGAATTCGATGGGGTTTTTGACTTCAAAACAGATGAAATCTTGAAGTTGTGGAGTATTTTCTGTTGTTTAAAAAAGTGAACCCTCTGCATGTGAAACTGTAGAAGTTTCCCTCTGAATTTCTGCACAGAGACTTCTAGAAAATAACATTGAGGGGAAAAAGTAAAAATGGTTAATACAGAAACCAACATGCATAGTAATACCATGAGCCTGGAAACAGGGAATATATTCCAAATTTGAAGTGTTGGGGTTTTTTTTTCAAGAATAAGAGTTAAGATAATAAAACTGCAGAGTAAGTTTAATAAAGTGTCTAATTTATTCTTAATCCAAAGTCATTTTCTTATAGCTGCAGGAAATAAGCCCTACTGGAGTCAACTCAGAGAAAATTCAGCAACCAGAAATAGGTCCCACCCTTCTTTGTTATCCTGAAAAGAAATCTACATGAATCTCACATATTCTTCTTCTATTCCTGGTGCTTACTGAGCCTTTAGTACAAATAATTAGGAGTCATTCCTCATAAAGCACTTACAAGTTAGTGAAATGTCAGAGGATTTCTCTCTGTGTTCAGTTTTATTACAAATTCACCTACTATCCTCTCAGTTTTCTTAGTGGATACAAATAATGACACTGAAGACTTCTAAGGATATAAATTAAAGTTAAAATTTGAATTAATGCTAGTGGCTTGAGAAGACAGTTTACTGATAACTCAGTCTTCAAACTCCCCAATACATCAATTACTCTTTTTCACCTGCCAACCCCAGCTCTAGATTTGATACAGGGTATTAACTGCATCTCTTTGCTAAAGGAAATTACAACAGAATTTAATTGTATAAAACTGCTCTTCTTTGTACTTTAAGGTGAGACTAAAACTGTATTTAAAATACTCGACTTCAGATATTTTTTCCAAATACTTTTATAAAAGTTGGTTTCCATTTCTGTCACTAATAATGTACATATTCGCAATTCACACAGCGAAAAGATCGCAGTGCAGTGAAGACTTATTCTTCTTGTAGGCACTAATGTAATCAAAAGGTAATGGTTAAAAAAGTAGAACCAGCAATTACATAGAATAAGTCTGAGATGCTGACATTCAAGGGATGAAAAACATATTCTTGCCTTGTATTTAGGGTGGAAGAAAACTAAACATCTTTAGGAAAATGGGATGTGTACAGCAAAATATTAAGTACAAATGGGAAGATGAAAAATTCTTACTTTGCCCAAGCAAGGGAATGTAGCTCCAAGATACCTGAAGCACTCAACTATTCTGGCAGCTGGAAAAAAGGAAGAAGACACTGAAGAACAGACCACCTATATTCAGTACAATTATATAAAAAATAAGGAATTTGTAATCCAGGAAACACTGCAGTTGCCTCAGATGTTGTTACAGGACCAAGAGCTGGGCCAGGCTGATGGCAGGCTTGGAAGTCTAAAGCAGCTTTAAGCAAACCTGAGCCAGCTGGATGGAAGAAATGTATAACTTAGGGGTTCATTACCCTTCATCACCCAAGTAGGTGAAAATTGGCTGATCTCAGTACACTTATATTAGAGTTCTGGTTTGAGAGAAATTTGGAATAACAGTCCCTGATGCCAGAAGAATTGTGTGAAGCTGTGGTTGGAAACTGCAGTGTGTAACACTGCTGTAGCAGGGCTTTTCATCTTTCTTTTTCCTTTTGCTGAGGATTGTTTCATGCAGTCAGTGCTGTCTTTTGTCAAGGTTTACTTTAAAGTTTGAAATTGATGGGCTTCCCACGATTTCCCCTGAGCAAGTTTTTTTTGCAATGAACCTTCTCTGCAAACTTCTTCGGAGCTTGTAACTTATCAGTGGGATAACACCGGCGTTCAATGTGCTTGCACGATTTTCAGGCGCAAAAAACCTGCCCTTTAATTTATCTTCTAGGAGAAAACAATGTTCATGCAAATGGAGATGTTGATGATTTATTTTCATTACATGCAGCGATTCTTAACTGAAGAAAGAAGGTAAGAATACCCAACTGTTTCACTGCTTCTCCAGCCTTTTGAGGTTGGTGCCTTTGTGGAACTTCAGCAGCAGCCTGGGAATAACAAGTGAAAAGAAAACTGCTGTATGGAGAGCGTAGGCCGGGTTTGTCGGTCATCTGATCGCTGTGCTATTTGCCTTCAGTATGTCACTACAAATTCAATATCTCAACATCACATCCACAGAAGGCTTACAAAATCCAAATGGCATTTATGCTTCACCTTTCTTTATGAAGGATATTCTGAAATGTCCAGACTTGCCTCCCATCTCCACAAAGGTTTTTGTGTAAGGTTGCTCTCTATACATTAATGTATTAGGACTAAAAGTCTATCAAAGATTGTTTTTACACTTCAATCTTTAGAAAAAAATGATTGCATATTTTTGAACATGATTGAAGCAAAAGATGCTGCTCAGATGAATGAGACATTTGCCAGCAGAAGGAAGGTGTGGTTATGTGAGACAAAAGGAAGGTGTATGTTTTCTCACTACTGAATTTGAAGATACATCTTATAACAAATCTCCCCTTAATGTTGTGAGGATCCATAAATTCAGGTCAAATTAAATAGCCAGCCAATCTGCATTTTAAATAATGGTGTGGTTATTAAATAGAAAAAAATATCAGACAGCTACAATGTAGCAAGTCTTCTGAAAGTCTCTTAATGGCGGTTAATAAAGAGAACTTCAAAATCAATACAGCACTTTCCTGGAAGCCAATGTAAAGTCATTAAATCAGGAGTAATATAATGTAAGCTCATATGCCTGCAAGAATTCAAGCATTCACGTCCTGGGCACTTTGTGTGGGGAAAAAGATGATCAAAACTTCTGTGAAGCAAAGCAATGTGTTACAACACTCTGATTTCTGCAAAACAAGAGCTTTCACAAGAAACTGAAAATTGTTCCCTCAAAGTAACTATATCATCTTGGCACTGTTTCAAAAAAAGTGCATTCTCTCCCTGTCTACAGAGGGACAAGACCGTTTCATTTGGTCTTGAGAAAAACCCACTACTGTCTTTCCTTTGTAATAAGTGAAATGAAAGGACCGTGCCTGGCACAAAGACAAGGCCTCCTGTGAATGCTACAGATTGTTTTTCATTGTATTGTTAAAAGTATTTAATTTCCAACCTCTCCCCATTTCCTAGCCCTGGCTACCAAAGCCCAACAAGCATTTAACACAACAACAACAAAAGCCCAACTGTATTTTAAGACTTTAAAATATTTTTCTTTCCTTGTTCAAACAGCTATCTATTTACCTTCAAACACAGGCAGCCTCTGTGGTTCAAACTGTTTATATCAAGAGACCCCTCTCCATCCTCATCTTTCAAGTAAAAGCATCAAAACACTTGATATTAACTGTAATGTATTTATGCAGCTTCGTGGTGTTTTCTTCTGGTGCAACGTAGCATGGTTTCACTAGCAACTGGCAAAGCTCTTGAAGGTTCCATTTACCTAGTTTTTTGCAAATTTGTCTCCTCCTTGTTGATTCCTTTGAGTTTGAATGGTGATATCCCTTTAATCCTGATCGTATCTTAGGGAAAAATAAACTAACCATGAAAAATAAAAATCCAGAGAAGAGACAGTCCCTTAAGACTTCCCCATAGACTAGTGTCCTATTTATCTTGGCTTCATGGAGAAGATATAGTGGAAAAACTAAGTTCCTCAGTGAATGTAGGTTGTTGTTATATATAAACCTAGTTTCATGTAAAGGCATAGGAAGCTTAGGAAAGCTGATAATGAAGTATATGTTAAGGCACAAAGCCAGTTACATTCAATATGATTTCAGGTTTTATTGAGAAGACCCTATAATGTATTTTACAGAGTGCATAAAGCTGGCAATGTAATAAAACCAGACGTAGATCTTGAACGCACACAGGTAAGCTAGCTCCACTCATTCTTAAATTCAAATACAGACCCTATTAGATCTTCTCCACACAAGATCTTGCATCAGTGCAGCGTGACATGCAAAGTTACATTGACTTATAGAAGTGATGCCAAGTCATACTAACATCTTTGAAATCGAAACCAAAGTCAGTTTTATCAGCTTACACCACTGAAAACATTCACTCATCACTGAAATCAGTTTTTACCCAAGATTTTGCACTTATTTGCAAAGCAAATTTTAGGTGTGTGCTGCAACTTTCTGTTACTGATAAGCCCTAAGGCTGACCACTGCTGGTGTGCTTGGGGTCTTCGGCACTTGTGGGCGGGTGTGCTTCTGTTTGATGTGCAAACACTGTTTGATAAGGTTGAAAACACTATGCTATGGGCAAAAAGCAATCTGAAACTGTGCCTGGCAGTGCTGAGAAAAGACTGCTGGTGTGGGTGCCTGTGGCCTGGGTTGTTTCTGAAATGAGAAATTTTGATTCCAACAATATTTCTCCACCCAATTCATCTAACCTCTGTCCCAGCAAACAAAGTAATGGTTGTCAAGAGGGGATAATTTCCAAGTGTGTTGTCTGGTCATCCTGGACACCAACAGCACCCAAGTGACTTGTTCAATCATGCAGCTGTGGTGAAGCAGGGGCTCAGCATTTGCACTGTCCTACTTGCAGGGCCTGGGCAGGGCTAGAAGTGGAGACTCTGTGAAGAGCCCACAGAGAGTGTGCAAATGCTGTTTGCCACTGAGGGCGAGCATGTAACGCACAAGGGCTGCCCAGGTGCTGTAAGAGAAGCCAGTGACAGAGAAGACCACCCTGGCTGAACAGGGAGCTTTGGCTGTAACTCAGGGAGAAAAAGAGAGTTTACAGCTTTTGGAAGAAGGGGCTAGCCACTCACAGTAATTACAAAGATGCTGTGAGGCTATGCAGGGTGGAAATACGGAGGTCTAAAGCCCAGCTGGAAATTAATCTGGCTTCAGCAATCAAGGACGAGAAATGTTTCTGTAAGTATGTGAGCAGCGAAAGAAAGTCCAGGGAGAGTCTCCATCCCCCTGCTAGATGCAGGAGGAAACATGGTAACAAGTGATGAGGGAAAGGCTGAGGTGCTTAATGCCTTCTTTGCCTCAGTCTTTAATAGCAAGACCAGTTGTACTGAGGGAATCCAGTCTCCTCAGACGGAACACAGACGACCCCCCGCATTCCAGGAGGAGACAGTCAGTGACCTGCTGCATCACACAGACACACACAAGTCTATGGGAACGGATGGGATACACCCGAGGGTGCTGAAGGAGCTGGCTGGGGTGCTCGCCAAGCCGCTTTCCATCATTTACCAGCAGTCCTGGCTGACCAGGGAGGTCCTGGTAGATTAGAAATTAGCCAGCATGATGCCCACATATAAGGAGTTGAAAGGATGGGTTGGAAGGATGATCCAGGAAATTACAGGCCTGTCAGCTTGACTTCGAGTACCATCACAAACACATGCAGGACAACCAGGGGATCAGGCCCAGTCAGCATGGGTTTATGAAAGGCAGGTCCTGCTTGACAAACCTGATCTCCTTCTACGACAGAGAGACCTGCTTATTGGATGAGGGAAAGGCTGTGGATGTTGTTTACCTTGACTTTAGTAAGGCCTTTGACACCATTTCCCACAGCATTCTCCTGGCGAAACTGGCTGCTCGAGGCTTGGATGGGCACACGCTTCACTGGGTAAAACACTGTCTGGATGGCCGGGCCCAGAGAGTTGTGGTGAACGGAGTTAAATCCAGTTGGCGGCCAGTCACAAGTGGTGTCCCCCAGGGCTCGGTTTTGGGGCCACTCCTGTTTAACATCTTTATTGATGATCTAGACGAGGAGATCGAGTGCACCCTCAGTCAGTTTGCAGATGACACCCAGTTGGGTGGGAGTGTTGATCTGCTCGAGGGTAGGGAGGCTCTGCAGAGAGACCTGGACAGGCTGGAGCCATGGGCTGAGGCCACCTGGAGGAGTTTCAATAAGGCCAAATGCCGGGGGCTGCCCTTGGGCCACAACAACCCCCAGCAGCGCTACAGGCTTGGGGAGGAGTGGCTGGAGAGCTGCCAGTCAGAGAGGGACATGGGGGTGCTGATTGACAGCCGGCTGAACAGGAGCCAGCAGTGTGCCCAGGGGGCCAAGAAGGCCAAGGGCATCCTGGCTTGTGTCAGCAATAGCGTGGCCAGCAGGGACAGGGAAGGGATCTTACCCCTGTACTCGGCACTGGTGAGGCCGCCCCTCGATTCCTGTGTTCAGCTTTGGGCCCCTCACTACAAAAAGGACATTGAATGACTCGAGCGTGTCCAGAGAAGGGCAACGGAGCTGGTGCAGGGTCTGGAGCACAGGTCGTACGGGGAGCGGCTGAGGGAACTGGGGGTGTTTAGTCTGGAGAAGAGGAGGCTGAGGGGAGACCTCATCGCCCTCTACAGCTACCTGAAAGGAGGTTGCAGAGAGCTGGGGATGAGTCTCTTTAACTAAGTAATAAGCAATAGGGCAAGAGGGAATGGCCTCAAGTTGCACCAGGGAAGGTTTAGACTGGATATTAGGAAGCATTTCTTTCCAGAAGGGGTTGTTAGGGGTTGGAATGGGCTGCCCAGGGAGGTGGTGGAGTCCCCATCCCTGGAGGTGTTTAAGGGTAGATTTGACATAGCGCTGAGGGATATGGTGTAGTTGGGAATTGTCATTATTAGTTTAATGTTTGGACTGGATGATCTACAAGGTCTTTTCCAACCTAGACAATTCTGTGATTTGGTGAATATGAGTTTACAGGGTCCTGGCCAAGGGACTTATTTTCCAGCAGGCAAGCAGCTACTGCTGCTGCTGCTTTGGCTCTGCATGTAGTGATAGTAGTCAGTTTTTCCCCTACCCCTAAGATAACCTGTGTCATCACTGTGACAGATCAGCTGGTAAAGTGTTAGTGTAAAGTGCACTCATGTGAGAGATTGCCCTGATCTACCTGTTTTAATCTGAAATACACTCCTTTGCATTGTTTCTTCTCCAGCACTGGTAGGGGGACTCTGTACATAGAGTCTACAAAGCATAAGTTCTGTACATAGAGTAATGGAAGCAAGTCAAAATGGTTACTCCAGGTTAATCTTTGTTTACTGTTTTGATTTTTTAATAGAAAAACTGTTGCATGTGGTCTTCAGGAATGACTCTCATGACATTTAAGCAATTAAAGCTTCTCTGTTATCAGAATAAAAAGATGTGGATGTGAAAGCATTTCACAGGGCTGGGAGAAGAGGCAGTTACTGAGAGCCACATACAGGGAAGCCTGTTTAGCTCTGTTACATCAATGTTAATGACATATATAGCAAAGTATAAAATACTATGTATTTGTAAGATAATGTTGTAAGATGTGGGTTTTTTATATCAGACGTTAAATGGGAAACACAGATTTTTCTTGAAAATGAATATTTCAAATATTATCATGGTTTTGATCCGATAATAAAAGTCATTAGATGTACTAAGGAGATATATGGAGGCACATTCCTGACTTACAGTTACTGTTACATATATAGAGGGAATGTGAAGTCTATCCAAAATCGGATCACACAATTCTAGAAATGACTAATTGCACAACTTGCTTTAATTTAAATGCATTCAAAAAACAATTTTTTGTTAGCAAAGCAAAATAGGATTACCCTTTTCTTAATGTATAGGAAGGAAGAAGTTGAAGGTATGTAGCAGCTGTTTTGATTGACCTACTAAACATTTTTCTGTGTGTAAAAGGCAGTGTAAAAAACAGTCAGAGAAGTTCGTGGAAGAAGCAAACTAGTGGGGACAAACATTGTGAAAAGGAGTCTAAATGGGAAGACAGAACTGAGTTTATTTGTCTAGTTCATTTAGTTCCCCTAATCTACAGAATCCTGGTTTCAGGTAAACAGAGATGTGCTTTAGGAACCTTTCTGTCCTTGTTGCTCGCTGTGTGAGCAGGAAGGAGCCACAGAGCATGGCAGAGCCTTCAGCAGCATCCCTGCGTTCAGCTGGACCAGCACCACGGTTGCGTGGTTTTTCACATACAAATGGGAAGGAGAGAATTTCCCTTCCATCTCCTGTATTTGGCTTTTTCTCATATCAAAGTCATTAAGGGACATATAAGCATCAGCTTGAAGGACAATTGGTCACTGCCAGCAAAAAACACTGGGCTGCAATAAAAGCTGATCGCTGCGTTTAATAGAAGTAACTAACTCCTCGATTTTTCATTCTTACTGTACTTGCTCCTAAAAGATGCTGTGAAAATTGCAGGATTTTGACTTCTTTCAGTTTCTTTTGCAGCACTTCAGAGAAGGGACAGAGCAGACCCTCCATGCAGCTTTGTTGCCCTTCACTGAGGGAGGCCTAAATCTCACTGCTACATCTAAGAATTATTGCATTGTCAGCAACTAATAATGATTCCCAAGCAAAGCTTTCCTTAATGCAATCTCCTAGAATTCAGGTTCTCTCAAAATCCAAAGTTCATCTCGTTTTTTGGATTGCCTACACATTTTAAAACAATTGTGAGGTTTTAATTTATTTGAGAAGTAACGACACACAGCAAAACTTTGCTTGATCTGTGTAGCAGTTGGAAATACAGACAGATCTTACTGGAGATCTCTAAAACACATGATGTTTTACATGTGCACCGAAATCTAAGCAGTAACTGCCAAATGAATGATTTAAAGAAGGAACAAGTGGCATTAATTATGATTAAGTAAATGGACCTAGAGTCTGTTAATAATGCCGAACAGTAAAAATGAGCTGGAATCTGGTGTAGAGAGTGAATATATTCAGTTGACTGGATATGGCTTATTTCACAGTAGGAATGCCAAGAGACTGACCTGGGAAAGATTTCTCTCCCCACTCACTCTGTCCAACTTCTGACAACATTTTTTGTTTGTTTGTTTATTTTTCACAGCTCTAACTTATTAATTGCATTAGGGAAGGTATTAAAAATCTTGGCAGAATTAACCCAGTCTTGTCTTTTCATACTGCTCCTACCAAAACGCATTGAAAGTTAATGTAATTTAAAACAACAAACTTTCATCTCGTTCCCACACCTGCACTCAAAATCAGAGTAGATCTGGAGGTCCTAATTATTATAATAAACTGTAATTCATGTAGAAACCTCTGAGTCACCAGTAAAACTTTAAGTTCTCTGGAACAGTAAGTCTGTGTATGTATGTGCGTGTAAATGCCATGCAGAAAATCCAGCACTAGCAGTATTAAAATTTATTATTATTATTAAAATTTATTATGAAAGCAAGAACACACCCTTTAAACTCAATTGATCATCCTGGACCTGTGATTTGTGTGCTTGCTATATCAGGCTACCCCCTGTCCAAACAAGAATTGCATATACAATTGGCCGTACCTATAAGTAAGCAGATGTGATATAAACTAAGCTCCCAGTTTGCACCTGGCCTTCAGAGCTAGCCCTGGATTTTTTACTTAGACAAACATTTCATTAACTTCAATGGGACTTTAGCTCAACCTTCGCATCAGGCCTTGGGTTTTGGAACTGAAACTCTGTAATTAAACATATAGTTAAACATCCACTAACTGTTGTGGTTTTGTGGGTTGTTTGTTTTTTTTTTTTTAACTGACACACAAGGAATACTGATTAGAAATCTAAAACACCATCGATTTGAACACTGTTTCGGGAATGATGAGTGGAAAAAAATTGCAGTGCAAGCTTCACACTGTGTACTTCCTGACTTGCACAGTACATGCCTATAAAGAGAAATTGCTGTGGAATGGCTTTCCTGCAAAATAGCTCCATTTTCATGCATTGTAGAGGTTCATCATCTCCTCTTCCTGGGCTGTGTTACTTTCCACGCACATGAATCCTTTTCAGTTTGTAATTTCAGCGGGATCTCTATAACCGGTTCTCATTTTATTTGACAAGATATTCCTCTTTTTTTAAAACGATCTGTTAATGAAATATCACTACAAGATGATATAAAATAAATTAACCTGATATCAGCCCATATTCTTGTATGTGAATAGCTAAGTTCAAGGTTGCATACCCTGTATGACATAAATATCCATAAATGGATGTAAGAATGCAGTTTGATTATATACCACTTCAAATAGCAAAGATGTTACAACTGGACCCAGTAGAAATTTTATGCATGAATAATTTTAATTTTTTCCCCAAAGAAGGAATGACATTTATCAAAAGAATTAATTTCCTTCTAAAGTTTGGAAGGGAAGGGGAATTCCCCTAAACAAACATTTATGTATTTCAAAATTTGAGACTTAAATGGTTTTTTTATTTCTTTTTTTTCCCCATCTTTCTTCTGTCAGTGAATGTGACAGAGTAAATCTTTGGGCTATGAGATTCTGCTCTCTTTTATTCCCCTCTCACTAACTTTTCTAACAATGAGGAAGTAGAAGAGGGATTTGAAAGGTAAAACTCCTCTGACATTATCTATTCTAATGCATTCAGGAGATAACTCATACATTCATTTTCAAACTTCTTTTTTTAATTTTGGTGTGTAGAATTTTCCTTTTAGATGTTACATTTCTTTGAAATTTTCCACTATATTGTTTTTTTCCTTCATTTAGCTCACCCTTTTGACAGTGTCTTGAAGTAGTGAAAAATAGCCTAGCATTAAATTACATTATGGTAAAATTACAAATATAATATAGCACATTACCACTGCATTTAGAGTTACAACAAATCTCTGAATTTTAAACTACATTTCAATCATATTTACAGCTGTGATTTGAGTTACTTTTGATAGTCTATACTTTTCCCGGTTTGTCATCTTGTACTGCTTGTTTGCAGCCTGTAATTACAAGGTATGTTACTGTCTGCCTCGCTGAGCCGTGGGGTAGATCTGAGTGCAGTGCAATGGGAGCTGATGGCTGGTTCTCCAGCGCCTGAACAGCCACAAACTTTGAGCTATTCCTGTTAACTTTGCTTGGTATGCAATTCATCATCTATTATGACCAGATGAAAAACACCCAGAAACGCTGCCAAAGCCCTCTGCAGAGCGCCTCCTTCTCTCTGGGACTCTGTGCAAGCATTGAGGGGGAGCCCTGCACCCTCCTGCACTGTCCTGGGACTAAGCACCTGCACCCTCAGGTCGGACCAAAACCATGCTAGCATGAACCAATTCAAGGATATTTTTTTTACAAGAGTCTGTGCCCTTTGCACACAGCAGAGTGTATTTCTATAGATCTCTACTGAAGCTTGATTTCTATTATAAGCAGAGCCTCAATTTATAGCCCTTTTCAGTTTAACTCAGGGAAACAACCCACATTAAAGGCTGTGTAAATTCCTTCAGAAATACCAGTGGATCAAATGAAAAAGCCAGTGTTGGCTTATCCTATTGGAGAAACAGGAAAGGGACAGTAGCTGCTTTCCATCCTCTGCAGAGGCTCTGGGCACATCTTTGCCCCTGAAGGGGTGGTCTTATAAGACACCACCAGCAGAGGCAGAGCCTTCAGCCATGGTTCTTCTGGCAAGCAAATGCCTTGTATCCAACTACTAGAGCAACCTGAGGAAGAAATTTATGAGCAGAGATTGTGCCTAGAGGACAGATAGACCATACCCAAGTGAGGGCATGGAGTGTTCACAGTGCCTCTTCTGGGTACCAGAATGAAAACTATTTTTATTTCATGTCTGTAGGATTCCAGGAACCTTCACTCCTCTATGAACAATACCAATGGTGGCCACGTCAAGCTGCCTGAAATGTGCATTGTTTATTAACCACCAGCAGTGTTTATGAGAGATTTGCACCTTTGAGAACATTCGAGCATTAAATCACAATTTATCCTCCTAGTTCTTTGATATAATATGTAAGTTTTTGTTGTTATTTAAAGATTTATTTCAGTAAAATCATTGGTGCAGTGGATTCAGCTTAAAACATAGGCAGTTGCTGTGAGGGCAAGCCGTGAAGGGGAAACCCAGTGTTTTGCCCGTCATCCCGGTGCTGTCCTTAGGAGTCAGCTTGAGAGAGGAGATCCCTTTCTCTGGCACAGCCTGATGCAGTAGGAGTTCTCCTCATATCAGTCCTTTACTTGTGCTTTTCTGGAGACATTTTGGCCTTTCCCACAGACTTCATGCTGACATCTCCTGTGGAATGGAGGGAAGGGGACCCTGCCCTCCCGAGCACCCTCTAAACTGTCATGGGAGGGCAGTGGACCCTTCCATCTGGGTTTCACCAGGAACTGCAGCATGGTGGTGCCCAGCCTGGACTCCAGGATCCCACTTCGTGCTACCAGGAGGACTTCTGGTAATGGGCCCGGCTATCGAGGCCCTGGCCAGATGCCTGTCGTGGGCTGATCTCCACTCCATGCTGTGCACCATGCAGTGGGGCTGGGGCTAGCAGGGGACATCTCTCCTCTGTGCTTGTGATGGTCACCTGCCTCTTGCTGGGCCTGGATTCATTTCTGTGGTGCAACATCATCCCTACCCATCACACGGGGCCGTTATTAGCAACAGCAATTAATCCTCTTTCATAGATGGTAATAGACACTGGGATGAAACCAGGAGGCTGCAAAATGCTTTTGAGCATCTTCAGGACAAAAAGTGTTAAAGCAGTGGCTGTTACCTGCTGGTTACCAGTAAGAGGAGAGAGAGACAACATGAAACAGGGAAGGCAGGGAGAAATTACACTGGAGTCAGCTGCAAACACATGAAGAAATAGATGCAGTGTTATTAAAAGACAGATGCACCGGGGAGTCCAAAGCCTAAAAATCCCTTCATTATCTAGTTAAAGGCTCCAAAAAGCTGTGGCTAAAATGTGAGATATCAGCCTAACAGGTCTGTTTATACAGACTTCTCTAAACAGTTCTTCAGTCAGATCTTTTGCTTCTGCAAAATCTTTCCTTTTTTTCCCCTTGTGGCTTGATTCCTTTCATCTTAAAGGACACCCTGCCATTTCCCAATCTGTAAATAAAACTTGCTATGATAAAGGTCATGAGCTCAGTCTCCAGGAAGAATTATCCCACAATGAAAGGTAAAGCAAATTTGGGGCCTGCTAGTATTGCCCTTTGCATCCACTGCTGCCAAAGCCTGATGAAGAATGCCCAGCTCCGTGCATCTGTTGAGCCTGCATGAATATCAGATCTTCCCCTTGCAATTATCTTGCCACAAAACCGGTATTTTTGCGTATTTACTAAAGGGCCAGGAGAGTATCACAGTGGGCAGAACTGAAGAGCACCATCAAACCTAAGTTTCGGCTGCTGTGGTGTAAATGGTCCCTTGCAGGTTGGGTGTAGATTTGTTTGCTGTGCATGGCATGTGTGCATTCTTGAATGCTTCAGTCCCTCTGCTCGAAAGCCAGCTCTGTTGGCAACTCCTGCCTGAATTCCACAGGAAAATATTTGGCAAATCACATACTGACATGTTTATCTTGTTAGCTGTCAGGATGAGTAAGTGTGCACGCTGAACACTATCATTCAGCTTGAATGGAGCAATAGCTACCACTCATGAAATCTGACAGAATAAATATATTTTCAAACATGATTTTTGTCAGACTCATATTAATCCTTTGTTCAGCTCCTGTCCTAAGTGACCTTAAATAGACCCATACTCACTGGCAACCCTAAATTCCAGCTTAGGACTTGCACGGTGACTCTATGCAATCCAGAGATGACAAGTGACACTGTTGCCTGCTCATAAGCAGTGGATTGAGTTAGCTTCTGCCCTGGTATATATACATTCAGATGTCTTCTAACATCTAATTACACTGAAGCATCCCACAGAAAGCTCGTATTTGGGCTTTTAATGCTAATCCAATAAAAAAGCAATGCAACCATTTCAAGATAATTATGGCATCAGCAACCCCCTGCCTGCTTTCAGGCAGGCATTCATGGGAACCCCTCGTGGGTGTTCAAACAGTGTGAGAAAATAGCATGTGCATTGAATCTCATTTCTATGGCACAAATATTTCAGTGTGTTAGAGTACCTCAGAGCTAAGAAATCTCTGAAACATCAACATTTGGTTTCCTGCTTGATCTAAGCTGGCCTCGCCTGAGGCAGGGGTCGATAACATACTGCTCCGTTGTTTGCCAGAATTGAGAATAGCGGAGCTTGTCTGATCAGCTCCCTCTCTGGCAATATCAAAGTGCCTCATTCACATTAAAAAGCATCAAGCTTTGGCCCACTTCCCTTCTAATATTGGCAGAAGGGCAAGCAGGAGGGGGAAAGGTAGATTGACAGTTTCCCCAACTCTGGTTTGTTTTGCTCTTTGCTTGAGCTTGCCTGAGAGGTACCGGCATACCCTGGTCCATGGGGGCAGTTTGTAAAGGGATGGCTTGAACAGTTCAGTGCAACACTTGCGCATGAAGAAATGAGGCACTTCAAAGCCCTGGCCAATCTTCTTGGGCTAGTATCGAGCAGGTAAGGACAGGATTAAGTCAGAGGTCTGTGCAATAGAATATCAGCACAAGCTATGGGAAGACAGAGTGGAGTCACACAGCTTGGAAAGAAAAATGTAGCACGCTGATGTGAAACAGCAGAGTGATGAAATCGGGGCTTATAGCCACGCAATGCTCTATTTTGGCAGTGACAAAGACATGCCAGAGATAACTTTTTTTTCTCAGAACCAACCGTATTTCACATTTGGAGCACTTTAAGGTTACAAGACAGGCACCTGAAGTGTGGAAAAGCCAGGAGATGGAAGCAGGACCTGCAGCTTCTCCCCTTCCACACCTGCATCCTCCATGCATTACAGCCACAACCACAGACTACCTCTCCTCTTGGTCCTCGCCTCCTTTGCTGCACAGGGTGAATAATGCTGCCTGAAAGAGCAGCTGTTCAGTATTTATTTTTATCTGCAGAGTTCAATGTGTGACCTTGACTGGCTGCACTGCACAGCACTGAAACTCCACACCCCTGCCCCCCCCCCCCCCCCCCCATCTCCTGCAGCAAACATAGCAGGGGGACAACAACTCCCTTTGCATGTTTGTTTTGCCTTGGCCCATGCTGTGTGCTGAAGGAGGTAGAAGGGAAGGATGTCTGTCCTCGTTATTTAAAGACCTTGCCCTTCTGAAATACCATTCAATGAGGAGAGAGGTGTCTGTTTTGGGAGGGGAGCTTTGCTGGTTTTGTTTGGAGTGGTTTTGTACTGAATGGTATGTCATGAGAAAGGGAACGTTCTTCCATGCTGTTGCAAGGAGAGCATCCATGTGAAGCAGAGCATAATAGGAAGCTCTGAGATGCTTTCCACATCCACCCACTTCCGTAAATCCAAGATAGCACTGTCCCTCACATCAGCATGATTTAAATTAGGGTAGACTCCTATATAACATTACTGCAGTAGATGGTAGCATGATTACCTCTTGTTCCCTTTTTCTCTCTGTTGTCAGAAAAAGGCAGCAAAAATATTCAACTCAGCTTTATGAATTGGAGGACCAAGGAGCACCTGTACTTTCATATCGTTCAAACTAGCTTTTATCTCTCTTGACACAAATGCCAGAACCTTGTGGGCCACTGAATGGGCTGCAGGCAAGAAATTGCGGCCAAGTGAGTTAAGCCAGTAATACTGAAGTCTGTCAGCCAGCATGGACTGCCAGGGAAAGAAGAGGTTATGCTGGGGCAAGAGGGCAAATCTACAGTGACAATTTATTTTTTTAAGCTGAAGGAGCATTGGTTAATGTGGCTGCCTGAGCCCAGGTCAATTTTCACTCCAGATTCAATGTTTTACCTGAAATAAAACTGAAAGCAATAAAGCCTATTATTTCACAAAAGACTTCTATGACTAACACATTTGTTCTCCTCTTCCAGTGGAATGACCTATATTTGGTTTTGATATAAAATTTTTCATAGGGAAAGTTTTCCCATTCAGCTGTGTTTTACTTGCATTCATCACATGCATTTTACTGGCAGAAAAGTCTTTCTTTTAAAGTGCACTTTTTCTTTCAGTTCTCATTACTCATTCAGAAAGCTCAGAAAATCTTTCTGGAAGTACAGTCAGAGTACTGGCATTTGAAGAATGAGCATCTTCCCAAGCAACGTAACATCTACATTTTCATTTAGAATTTAAGCCAGAAAAAAAAAAAATCTCAAACTGCAGTTCTGTGTGTTTTTTTACTGTTCCATGTTTAAGCTACCCCTGAGCCTTGGCCCATCAAGTCTTGTACCTATGTGCCATAGCTCATTCAAACAATACCAGAGTCACAGGGTCCCCTCAGAGCACACCAGGAGAGGACTGTTGCTTTCTGGCCATTTCAGCAAACACCTGAAGAACATGGTCAGGCTGCCATCACTTCTCTGTGGTGACTGGGACTTGTTCAAAATCCCACAGCATAGCTCTTTCAGCTTGAAGGAAGGGTGCAGGGGAAATGCCAACTCATTCAAAAGTTATTCTCCTACTTTACTCTCTGCAGACACATGGTTCAGAATTAATCCCAAGGGCAGGCATGCATTTCTATTTCTTGTTCATAACTATTGATAGCTAAAGAACTATGTAACTAAACAGCACCTTCAGTACAGAAAGGGGAAGAAGGATGTTCTGCTGGTGGGGAGAAGCCCCACCTCTGCTATTGTCCTTTTAATGATACTGAATCAGTCTCTTCAGCTGTCCCTTCCTACCTGTGACCTTTTGAGGAGAAACCCATAGTCACAGGAGTTTTCTGAAGGACAGATTGATCTTATCTGAGACAGCCAGGTCTCCTGCCCCAAATTCTCTAAGCTTCGAGTCTCTTGTGCTCAAAATGCAGTTTCTCTCTAAAAAATCCAAACCTGTGGACCAGGAGAATGAATGCACCCGGTGGGATAAGGGCTGGGTCTCTCCATGTGCAATCAGTGTAATCAGTGGCAGTCTCAGCTGTGGTCTCCAACAACATCCCAGTGGGCAGGAAGGTTAAAAAAAGTCATCTGTATGTCCTGAGTAATTTCTCCCACCAAAAGAAAGAGCTTCATTTGAAGCTTGTCAGGCCTTTCACAAAAACATAGCCATGCCAAGCAGAGCTTTTGGAGACACAGAAGCAAGTCTTGCGAGCTGGAGCAGCCAAGTATTGCCATTAATATCCTCAGACATCCACGGCTTTGGAGTTATCTCCTACTTCTTTGAACTTTTTTGCTGGTGTTGGAGCTACATCTGCCCAAGGTAAACTGTGCAGCTCTGCTCTAGCTTTGGGGTTCAGTGAAACTCAGAGAGAAGCCATTGTCACGCTCTGTCACATTAATCTGGCTAGCAAGTCGACACTGCTGCCAAAAGTCCTTGTAAAATATACTCTAATTAGACAATTTTACAAAGCTTACATATGGTATGGAGAGGGGGATGCTCGCTTTTTTTTTTTTTAAACCTACTGGATTATAATGTCTTCTAACAGGGTAGTTACAGTTTAGTGTTACAGTCTTAACTTAGTTTGCTGAGTCTGGCCTTTGGGTTAATCCATCAGTTGCCAGTAATTTATGCAAACCATGCAATCTGAAATAGATGCCACATTTTCATAGAAAGTCCTAAGCAAGGGAAAATTATCAGTTTAATATACATTTGGTGCTCCCCAAACTGACCACTGTTTTCACAAGTAGTCCCCGGTGTGAAGTGCCAAGGCCTGTAAAAATGTCCTTTTCTGCAAATCTGAGGAGAGCCAAGACACAATGAAATCCCAAGCAGCTCAGCTTAGCTAAGGCCCTCAGAACTTCCTCACACAGCTCTTCCAAACAAGAGGCTTGAGAACATGTGTCCTGATGGTGGACAGTCATCAGCAACATTGTACAGGCACATCCTTAGTGCTTAGCCACTGCAGGCATCTTAATGCCTTTACTTTTCATGTTGTCATTTTTTATAGGAGCTTCTCGTTTGTTTTTTTTTTTTTTTTTAATTATGTTTCTTCTTTTCTTTTTTCTTTTCTTTCCTCCTTTCTATTTTCCTTTTTTTTTTTTTAATTTTCTTTTTCTTGAACCCCAACCTAAACATACCAGACAGATCCTCACTCAACTTGTTTCATTGCCAAAGTATGGGGGGATCATCAGTTGCTATTGTTCCTAGCTCTACTCTCCTAAATTTTCCTTGACTTAGGCATAAATGGCACGTTAGAATTGAGCACATTAGATTTTGACAATATTGTCAATATTTCCTTGCAAAAAAAAAAAAAAAAAGAAAAAAAAAAAGGAAGCATCATGCTCCCACCATTCCCACATCTGTAATGTTTTTCTGGGCAATAATGAGGGCAGTTAGTGAGGGGGAAGGTTTTGAAATGACAGCTCACTCCTTGAAAGACAATTGCTACCACTGGTGTTCAAATGGAAACTTAACAAGGATTTAATAAAAAAAAAAAAAAAATATTTCTCTTCCAAATCACAGGATAGGTGGTGCTTTACTCACTGGGCCATTGGGTACTTTGAACATCTTAGAAACCCCTGATGTTTTGGAGGAACCACCGTGACAGCAGCTCATGGAGGTGTGCTCAAGATCACTTTTGGCCCTTTTCTGCCCTAGGTGCCAGAAGCAAGGCCATCGTGCAGGGGGATATGAAACCTGCAGCCTGTTTTACACTGCATGTTCACAGTGTGTCACCTCTAAGGAGCTGCCAGGCAGTCCCAGACCACTTCATGGAGCTGTGCATTAACCAGAATTTGGTTCTGAGCTTTCTCTCTGCTTGTTTTTAATAGTTTGCTGAAGTCGGTGTAACCTGAAGCAAGAGTCTCCCACTCTTTGCCTGCACTGGATTATCACCACCAGCAATGGGCTGGAGTCCTGCTGTGCCTGTAAGGTGTCACTGAAATACTTGCAGAAATTGCAGCCCAGACCAGTTCTCCCTTACATGGGTTTCAAACAGGTGCAGCACAACTGGATTCAGTGCAATAAATCTTTGTCCGTCTCCGTGTGAGGGAAAGATGTTCACTGAGCTGTTGTGAGAGCATAACTGTATTTTCCCTTCTTACCCATCTGCTGATAGGAATTACCCCATGTTTGCCTGTCCTCATCTACATCTGTCTCATGACCTCCCTGTTATCCCAGCAGTGCTTGATTTTGGTGGTGAAAGTGACCGTTCTGCCCCAGGCGAGGGGAGAACTGGAGGCAGCTCTGGCCTGGGGTTGGGATTTCTCAGAGCAACCCAGTGTCCACAGCCCTCCGTAAATCTTCATCACCATAGTATGGATAGATTTGCTAAGCTATTTCCTCTCTCCTTGTTCCCCTTCTGTAAAACTGCAAAATCATTAACATGTTAATCATTTTGTAAATTGGCAAGGATGTTTTAATTGAATTTGCTCTCCAAGTGGATATGGAGAAGGAGAACAGCATTAGAGCAGTTAGAAATGAAAGAAGTCTATTAGATTTTGCTTTTTCCTCTGGGACACTCACTACATATAAAATTGGATTCCACTTGCTGGTAAATTGGTCGCCATAGAGAAGACAGCAATGTGTGTTTTCTGTTGCCTTCACAGGCCACTAGCTTCTTTGCAATGAAGACCTCAGACACCCATTGAACAAGCTGGAGGAGAGTCAACAGTAAGTGAAATAAAATGATCTCTGCAATTGATGGTCTGGAGACCTCCGTTTAGGAACCACTGGCCTTGTGCTCTTGGTCGTCCCCTAGAATAAGCAGGTAGTCTCCTGGTGGTCTCCTGACTGTGGCAATGTGGTTTGAGCCTGAACTGGGTCTGAGCTGGAGTGCAGGTCTCAGACAGCTGCAGTTGTCCCCAATGCAGCAGCTACGGGCCTTGGCGCGAGGCTGGGCGTGGGCTCCCTGCATCACAGCTTTACAGCATCCCTGTCCCCATGGCATCCCTGTGAGGCTGGAGGTTTACTTTATTGTTTCCATGAGCAACTATTAATCCTCCCGTTTCTCTTAATTCTGTTACTTTCAGAGGTGCAAAAGGAACATTAAACAAATAAACTTCTTACGACTAAGGAGGATTAGAGTCAAATGCTCAAACAAAGGACAACAGGGATTTAAGGAAAATTGTATTTTCCATTTGTCTTTCTTCCACACCACACCCCAAGGCAATAATCTCAGACAGCACATTTTGCAACTTTAAAGGAGCCTCAGCAGTTTTATTTCATCTCAAGCGTGATACAAGGAAAACTTGTGAACAGGGACCTAGACAAAGCCATTGAAGTTCAGTTCAGTCATGTGCTTTGGAGGAAAGCTGTGTGATACAAAAGAAAACATTTTCAAAATCATCTAAAATATGACGTTGGAGTCCAACACCATGCTGAGGAACTGTCCTTTACATTTTAGAAATGTTAACCATATAATTTTGTGTAGATATTTCTCCATCACTCAGGACTAGGAGATATTAAAGTAAAAGTGAGAAGGCTGACCTCACAAAGCTCCCCTGAAGACAGACACAGCATCAGAGCCAGCAGGGGGGAAGTGGGAGGCAGCAAAGGAAACACCTTTTCACCTAGAGAAGGGCAATGTCTCACCCGAAACCACAGCCTCCAGACTGCCTACAAAAATGCCCTTTTTAAAAAAGCCTGCACCTTATTCTTAAAGGAATCCAGCTGGTACCAGAAATGCCACATGTCAGACCAGGAAAGACATTCCTAAATAAATATTTTTTTTAATAACTTCCAGCTTCAGCTGGTTACTGGTGGTAGATTGATATATGCCTCCATAGCTGAGAAGTTTTCAGTTATCATACATCCGTCAACAGAAAGAGTAACAACTATGAATAATATGTGATGGGGGGTGAATGGAGGATGATCTGGGATAACAATGAGTTGACAAAATGAGGATACTATGGAAGAGTTTTGAAATGGGCATTCACACACCTTCATTTACGGATGCCAGATTGGTTGCCACTCCTTACCCTACCCCAAGTCTTTCCCTTTCATGATCCTCCCCAGCCAAGGGAATTTCAAGCACAACTGGTTAGTGGTGCACAAGAAAGTGAAAGAAGTGGAGAAAGAGTTTGAATATGTCTGATCCTGCCAAAAGGACGAGCTGTGTTCTGGAAAAAGAGGTGCAGGATCACCAGGCAAAGAAAGAGACAGAGGAGACGCCCTACTCATCCTTTTGGCATCCAGTCTGCCTTAGTGCTTTCCTCCCTGCCTTTGCATAATGGCACCGGAAGCCTGTAACGCATTTATTACTGTTGGAAATGCTGAGCCTGAATATGGGAGACATGTGGGACAATGGAGGTACTACAGAGCAGAAGCTGTGAATGCTGACACCAAGCGAGTTGCCAAAGC
Organism: Athene noctua; assembly: GCF_965140245.1. Lineage (NCBI taxonomy): Eukaryota > Metazoa > Chordata > Aves > Strigiformes > Strigidae > Athene > Athene noctua. Next base: position 25,546,510 of record NC_134038.1, on the reverse strand, counting down.
TTGTCATGAATAATGCAAGAATAGCTCCAGTCCTTTTCCTGCCTACGCAGGGGGGTTTGAATGAATTCAGCGCTAATGTGCTCTCTGAGAACGTACACTGCCAACTGTATTTTCATGGGGTAGAGTGGGAAAACTTAAAATGAACCATCAAAGTTAAACTGCTTCCCATTTCTCTGAAAGATGGTTACTGCTGAGCATATATATGCATACGATAAAAATGTCCCTTTTTCTGGGGAGAATGACTGCAGGTAACTTACAATCAGTGTTGGATGCTGATAGTGCAGTAAGAACTTCCTCTACATCCCCCCTGCTGGCACAGCTCTATAGAGACAGTATTCAAAACCACTGTTGCAAATAAATGGCTGTAGCTCAGTGAGCAGCAGTGCTGCTGGTGCACACAGAGTGCTGCGTGGTGTACCCGCAGCTCTGCGGCAGCACACCGACTATTGCACTCTACCCTGCTTCACTGGAGGGGAAAAAAGTGGAAAATGACACAAAATGGAGAAATCAAGGAAGACTAGGGAAGGTAGCCCAGAAGTCATTGTTGGTGACTTTGGCAGAACAATGTTTGGGTTAGTTGCTGCCATGATAATTGGCCAACTGCTCCCAGACTGAAGGACCAACATTCTGGCCATGCAGAGGATCAATCATATTCATGCAGTGAAACCCTTGCAATGCTGCCTTAAGGGATGAGCTGCAACAGCGCACGTAGGGAGGATTAAGACAGTAGGAAAAAGGTGGTGCTCTTCCTCATGGTCCCATGGATGCATTAGAAACTCTGATTTCTCAGTATTCATCAGCCAGGTTATCTAGACAAACTGAGAAGAATTTGACAAAATTAATCTCATTGTTCTTCTCACTGACTGAACACTATAGCAAATCCCAATTGGTTCAAGCCAAATCAGCACTGAAGTGGTGTATTGATTTATTAATGATAGGTAATAAACTGGCAATACACTCAGGATTGATATCAGCTGTACAACAGATAGCCACAACACCAGCCACAAGTGGCAACATGCAACTACAAATTTCTAAGTCACCTTCTGTAACTGATCCCAACCTGTGCCCCGCGCACAGAGACTTCTGTGACACACGCAACCCCTTCCCAGGCTGTGGGGGGTCACCACACCCCCTTCTTTGTCTGGGCATGCAGAATCCTCTGACCACACACCCCTGCTGCGGGAGGCCTGCGTGTCCCAGCTCTGTGTAATCCTGCCCTGTCCCTCACCCCTTCCACCCCAGATGTAGGTGAGTACCCCACCCTGGGAAGTGATCCCCCTGCATGGAGGCTGTAGGTTCCTGCGGTGCATCTGTTCTGGAGGGGACATTTCACGATCCCCAGGACTTCTCCTCTGCCAACATCCATTTTTGCAGTGTGGACCTGTGATGGAAGAGGTAAGGTCACCTTTTTAGCATGGCATCATGAAGAACGATTTCCTAGTTAGCCCAAGTACACAATCAGTAAGAAAGCCCAGAACCACTTTGTATTCAGGCTCTTGAGCACTGCAGTAGAAGTGGAAGGGTTTACCAAATGATCTGCCAAACAATAACTCCCAGGACTGCTTTCTACACATGCAACAACCCCTCCCAGCCTCAGAGGGAAAAACCTTTCCCTACTGTCTGGTCTTCATGTTTTTTTTCTCTTGTTTTGGTCCTACCCTTAAAGTAGTCTCTCTTTCCAGGAGACATGCTTTACACAAACTTACTGCCAAAGTCAAAAATGTGTGCCTATCTGCCTGAACTTCAAATCCTGTTACTGAAATATGTCAAGTTGGAAGGATTTTGCTTATCAAGACCATTGTGTAGGACCATATATATTTGTGTGTCAGCATGTGTTGTGACTGTTTTGCTGTGCGTTGGTATAATAGGCTGCTGTGAAAAGTCATCTTTTTAATGCTCTGTAACAGTCTTAAGAAAGCACTAGAGTTGTCTGAGGGGTAAAAAAGCAGAGTCCCCACCTACCCATGGAGGCGAGAACATTGCGGTTTGAACAAATCTGACCAATATAAATAAAATGCCTTCATCATTCACCTCTCATCTTTACAGAATCCTCATTTCTGCTAATAAGTGTGTTTTCAGATCCCGAGTTATGGATTATCAGCTTTTAAGCTCTGAAACCAAGATATATTTTAACAGGTTTTAAGGTATGATATCTGATTATTCAGGGGGCCTAGAGTCAGGAAGTCAAACAAACCAGAGCAGAATCCTTTATGCAGAGACCTTGTGCTGTGGCTAATGGAAACAGCAGAGCTTGCAATACATGTCTTGTCCAAGTTCTACATTTTGTTCAAGTCACTGTTGATGGGGAAAAATCATCTGAGCTCTAGAAAGTTTCAGCTCTACTGTTCAAGGTTTTTTTACAAACATTTGCAGAAGTCAATCCAGTGCTATTTAGTATTAAGGTCTCCATCTTATTACTTGAATGAAGAATAAAAGGATAGTAAATTTTGGAACAAAACTGAATTTTACAACATGAGAACTCATGCTGGAATGAAAGCTTGAATAAGCTTGAATAAGGACTCCCTTTTCCATGGTGGCTGAGAAACAACTTCTGCTCTGTCATTTTTCAGAAGGAAGATACTCAATGAAGACTGATGTCTACTTCTGTATGCAAACCACATTTTACAAAAACAGGTAATTCATCACCTTTAATTTTAAATTTAATTTTAAATTGGTAATTCTATAAATACAATAAATTTATTGGTAATTGGTAGTCCTGGTTTTGATTCCAAGAAGGCAGAGGAAAGAAAGCACATTTTGGTTGACTTTTTTATTTTGGGTCCTGTGAGCTAATTGCGTTGGAGGTTCTGAAGTAATTCAAGTAGTACCAGGAGCACACTGGGTGAAGAGCATAGTATTTCACAAACAAGAAGGAAGAAATTCTCTCTAGGCTTGAGCCTTCAGAGTGGAAAACCAGGAGAAATGCAGAGCAGCCACTCCACTGTAAACTTCCTGACATTTCTGTGCCGTGATAGATGTTACTGCTTTTACAAATAGATACTAAAATTGAAAATGTGTTTCCTTGTGTTTAGAAGAGAGTACTTGTTCTCTAATTCAAATGAACTAAAGCAAATAAAATATGTTTTAAAGAAGAGCTAAATCAGAAGCTATTAAAACATTTCAGATTTGCACTTAGTCCTAGTCTGGGATTTAAGTGAATTATATGGTCCAAAGGAGCTGTTACTCTGAAGGCAAAGTGTGTATAGATGAAGCATATTTTTATTTTTTAAAGGAAAGATCCTATATTATAAAAGATTTCTTTACTCTTATGTGAATTCTACTGTAAAGTATTTTGTAGAGTCTGAAAGTGTCTGTCCAAGGAGTATGTGTAGTGTCCTGGTACCAGATGGTGCTAGACTTGTAATAAAGCCAAGGTAGAATGGTATGAAGAAAATACCAAAAATAATTTAAAGCATGGCACTTGTTTTTCAAACATTGCTTTTTTTTTAATTCCACTTGGAGCAGCAAAACCACATTTAATATACTCACTGCTTGGAAGCCGGAGTCTTTAACTGTCCTAAAAGATAATCTGATGTGATTTAAAATCCCATGCCTTGTTTCTGCACCAAAATTTGCTCAGCTGTACTTGGTCAAGATTTCTATCATCTCAATGTTTAAATGACTGTCTAACCAGAACCACTTTATAAAAGGATTTTGATATAAAAACCAGATTACTTCTGGGGTCTCCCATGCAATAAATATAGAGACTTTCTGGTGATGTTAAATATACCTTATTGCAGCTGAGTTTACTGGGTGGCTAGCAAAAGCTTCTGAGTTTCTGTCTGTATCAAATGGGATTTATGTGACCTCTTTAGAATGAAGCAGGCCCTGACCCCAAACATGATCTGAGCATCTCTGACATCTTAACTTGAGGCTTAAGTTTCTTGTAAATCCTCGTCATAGGTCTTGTTAGGACAGCTAGCATCTGTCTGTATTCAATCTATACATCTTCTATAGACTGAAATGCCACAGGCAAGAAAAACAACTTCATGCTTTATCACTTGCACTTCGCTATGAGGCCCTTGAGTGATTCTTGGCTTCTGGGCATGGTTGAAGAGAAAGGAGTTCAGAAGAAATCTGTGAGGCACATGAAGGGATGCTCTTGTGACTTCTCAGTCTGATGATATCACTCTTGGACAACTTGCTAGACAAATATCTTGATTGATAGACATGAATCCTGGAAATTGTGGGGCCGCTAATCATTCCAAAATTCAAACTGAAATTTATAGTAAAAGGATTTTTAGGATGGACCCACATCTAATATAAAGTGAGCAGGCTGGTGTCTGTAAATAGTCTAATGGTACACAACTAGTGAATGACCAAGCAAACATACTGTGGTCTTTTCATTTATAAAGCAGACTCAGTACTCTATCCCTCAACGTCATGCTACCTGATCATACACTTAACTGAAGAAAAGAACTGATAGAAGTCCTCATCTCTCAATGATCCAAATATCCTATTTCTCAAATGTTCCAAATACCTTCTTTCCTCCAGGGCTTCAGTAAAACTGGGATTTATTTGCAAACAGAATCCTAGTAATAAGCCTTACCACCAAATGCTATTTGCAGCAAAGCAAATATCTGTAATAAAATGTAGAGAACTAACCAAATTCTAAATGGGAATAAAATTTATTTCAGAAGGTAAAAATAGCTACTTTATAGAGTTCAGTTTTATCTAGTGATGTAAATCAATTTAATTGAGTAGGATTATGTGGCAGAAATGTATCCCAATACATCTAGGCGTACCAAATGATCATACTTATGAAAGACCTAATCTTTTGTGAATTTTTCTGATGTGTATTAACAAACTCTGTATTTTTGTGAGCTATTTCTAGTATTCCTTCGATGTAGTATACTGCATAATCAAAACCTCAGCCTTTCTCTTGAGCTAGCTACTTGTTTATTTCTGGTGATGAAACAGCAGAACACCAGCAGCAATATAGATAGATGGTGACATATTTCTCTAAATAGTGAAAATCAAATGTCTTGTTCACAGCACAGAAAAACCTTTGTTTATGGTCTTTCCTTATTAAAAACAATTACATGTATTTGCTTTATTGATTCTTTCCTGAGAGAGAGAACTGTTTGGAAAGGCACTTCTAGAGAGCTGAGTGATGTTTGGTGACAACAGGAACTCAAGAGATCCCCTGCAAAGGAGAGGTGCCCATGCTGGAATCATCCTTCTGCTCAATTCCACCCCTTTGCTACAAAACCTATGTGGCATTTCCAGGAACTGCGAACTGCATGTGTCAGCCTGAGTGTTCGTGTCCCAGATCAGTGATTAAAAGCTAGCTGCGTGTGCCAGGAAATGGAAATATTCTATTATCCGTCTCAGCTGAAGAAGTTGTTTTGGTGTCTGTTAAAAGGAATTGGCGAGTTCTGCCCAGGTTGAAAAGTAGCTTACAAAGCGGCTGGATGCAGTGGCTGAGCAGGAGGAGGAATAATGTGCTCCCCCGAAGGGATGCAAGCACCACAGTAACCCGTACAAAAAGCTGTAACAAGATTTTAGAAAAGCAATGTTTCTTTCAATTAAGAGCTAAATCTGAGGGTTCTGAGACTGGAGAGGGACTGACTAGACATGATTTTTGTCTGTTCTAATTATGAGAAACAACTTAATCTAATGTCATGGATAAAGCTGACAGGGATCCAGGACTCCTGTGGTTATAAAACCTACTCCATCTCTGTGCTGGTCAAACCAGGTAGCCTTCTGACTCTGCCAGATAATGTTAAGATTGAATTAGGAACAGCAATATAGACAGGGCTCAGACAAATGTATTCACAGTGATTAAAGAGTCCATTACTTGCAGTCTCTTGGTTGTCCTCTGACAGCTATTCATTCTGGATTCTGTCAGCCAAGCTGAATTCCCCTGGTGAGACCCATCCGTGGCTTCCAGTTGTCATCTGTAAAGGTGGAGCCCACCCCTGCCTCTAACAGGTCAGAGAGTACTTGGAGAGACAGTGGTGGACCCCAGAGCAAGCTTGCACTTCCTCAGGTTGATGTGCAGCCTGATCATTGCTCTCGCTCTCTTCTCCTTCCCACAAGCAGTGGGAAGCTTGCAAGGTGAAATGAAGCCCACAGAGAGGTCCTTTCCTCCTGCACCGGGGGAGGGATCCTGGGGTACGTCCAAGGGCAGTGCTGCCTTTGAGATGTTATCCTGGATTCACCCTACAGGCGAGGGCATTCTGTTGTTGGGTCTGACCACATAAGGCGTTTTGTCAGTCCTATATAGCAATGTGGATGGATTGTTAAATGCGGACTCCACCTGCCATGCAGAGCAGCCCACCCCAGTCCTGCCTGCCTCACCGAAGCTGGCTGTGAGGACTAGCTGGAAGGTCTGGCAGCCTGGCACTGTGGGCAGAAAGGTAGTTGTTTTCTAGCAGTGGTACGAGTAGATGCTTGCCTCCTACGTGGGATGTGACAGCCTTACAATGTGCTTGCAGAACAACAATGGGACGATGCATTGGCTCTTTTTTCCCTAGCTTTTTGTTACAGTGTCACTAGGGCTAGTGAGATTACTCCACAGCTGCATGACAACCTTCACCCTACTCATTGAGCCTTAAAAGGATGATGCCTTCTAGGTGGTTAGGTACTGGATGACACGTTGCCATGTGTTATTTGGTTAGGTTTTTATTCTGTAGTTATATGGGCAATAATCAGCAGTACAGTTGCTTTGGAGCTTTAATCTTTCCCCACTTATCATCTCCCAGCAAAACAATTTGCACATCTTTCTCAGCTGATTTCCCCAAACTTGCCTGAGAGCCTTATCTGTGTTAAGTCAATACATAACAATACGAAAATTTAAACAGAAAGGCACTTTCTTTGCTATTTAATTCGAGGAAGGGAAAAGGAGGGTTAATAAGTAATTTGCAGGACCTAGATTGGAGGATGAATCAATTCTCAATGTAACTCCATGGTTCAGCAGCCATGGATGAATTCTGCCTAGTGACACACAAGAATGTTGATAAAGCTGAAAAGCCAGTGGGAGGCTAGTGACGGGTGAGGAGAAATCAGTGTCCAGTTGCTAGGTGATATGTGTCTAGCAGACCACTCTTCTGAAATAATGTGTGTGGTTTTCTTTTGCTTTAGCAAATATGATTACATCTAGCAAATCAAAAACATGCGTGTACACACTTCTTTCGCTTCTCATGCTTCTCCTGACTGATGGACTGATTTATTTTCTTCTTTACAATCCACGCTTCTCTTTTTGCACTATTCTCTACAGTTAATGAAGTCTAAGTGAGTCTTGTAGCAGCTGAAGAAGAAGTTTCGTGTGAGCTATGGAAACTAGATCACAAATAAGCCATTCTTCCCACTGAGCCATTCTCAGAAGAAGCAGAAACTGGCGTCTCTGCTATTCTCTCTCAGGATGCAGGAATGCTCAATGCTGGTAATTTGATTACAGCTGGAGTTTAATTGGCATTATAACTGTTGTTGAAACCACAGCCAATCTTCAGCACTACATACATATATTTACATTTCATATATGTGCTCCTACTTGCCTTGCAGGTAGGACTGAATATCAGTTCTGAGTTCTTTGAGACGTTACCAATGATAGCTTAAACCCCATATTATTTCACTGAGTGGCCATTTAACTGTTAACAGCATCCTAAATCTATTCATTTGTTCATTTAATAAGTAATGTCTTCACTGTGAGGCTGTTCTACATTGACTTGATTAGTGTAGTTGCAATAATTCAAAACTTCTGATAGGGAGAAAGGAATATGAACAAAACCAAGGCATATGCTTCAGTTTCTTATCAGCATGCTTGGCTTTCTCCGTGTGGTCATGGGACAAAGTGCATTGTATCTGTCTCTTCCCAAGGGTGTGCTTTGGGAGATAATGTCTATAAGGGCTGTTTTGGCAGAAAACTCCAGACGTCTCCTGAATTTGCATGGGAATTAACCCAGAAGTGGAACTAGTCTGGACAGTTCCTGAAAAGGAGTTGCCTTCCTCTCTTGGATGGTTATCTGTCATTTCAGGCTTCCTAGGTTGGGTGGTGCTTATTATAATCTAAGCTTCACTAACCATGTCTGGTTAGGTCATATAAGCCCCACAAAGATACCTTAAAATTCAGCCATCGAGTTTGTTAGGAGTGCTGTGCTGCCTGCCTCTGTGAACAGTAGAGCAGCAGCACTTTGGGCAAGCTGGGTGCTCTCAGGTACAGCACAGCCACCAATAGACTCTGTAACACCACATGACACCTTTCTACCTTTGCTCATGTTGAATGATGTGCTCTTCAAATGCCTTGGTTCGTATCAACAGTGACTGTTTTCCCTGGCATTGTTATTTCTAAATTTATATTTCCTTTGGTTTTCTTGGTTTTAATTCCTTAAGGAATGAGATACTGAACCTTTTTTAAAAGGGTAGCTCCCAGCAAAAGTTCAGAAGATGGCTGTGACATGCTTGTTTCCAGAAACTCATGTGATTTGCCTCCCAGGTCAGGCAACTATGCTTTCAGCAGAGCTTCCCTGGCACCTTCTTGAGATTTAATCCAAAAGCAGTATTTGACTTTCGAAACTCCCAAATGGTATTATCTCTTCTTACAAAAAGGCATTTTTTCCTGTGCATGCTCATAGTTTAATGTGGAAAATGTAGCATGACAAAGAGCAGCAGTATGTTGAGACCTCTCCTTAGGATGGAATATGGCTTAAAATTCCTTTTGTGTTCTCTGAAAGTACAAGCGTGACTTGATATTGCTATGATATTGAACCCACTTCTGGCTTTTTGTTCTGGAGCTCAGCCCCACAAATAGCCTCCTTCTGTCTCAGGCTAAGGTTCACAACATTACTGAAAACAACCTGCTAATATGGTAGAGCACTATCCATCAGAGCTGAAAAGCATTGTCCCGCTTCTCATACAGCAGCTGTAGCAAACTGCCTTGATGATGGGCATGGTTGCCAATCATACGCAAATATCCATGCAGCATGGTCTGTTGACCCACCCCAAAATGGTTGGTGGTTGCTCTGGAGTTTGAGTCAAAAGATCAGATGGCTGTGGAGCATGTGGTTTTTACCTGCTCTAGTAGGGGGTAATGGGGTGGGTTAAAGTTCTATGTAAGAAGGTGGCGCAGGGAGGCCCCTGAGAGGGGCCCACTCCTCATGCTGTGCCCTTTGTTCTAACCCCTTCCTTGGCAGCAGGAGCAAAAATGGCTTTGCAATTGTACATAGGACTAACTTTATCTTCATGTGTCTCCTCCATCACATTCACCACCCTCTGCTTCCCCAGCAGCTGCATACTTCTTTGGCCTCTATCTTGCCCTTCTCCCAGGCTTGTCCCAGCTCTCTCCACAGGCCAGCAGCTGCTTTAATGATTCTATCACTGCAATAAGGCAAAATCCCACCCAAATAAGGGACGTGGCTCCCGCATAGGAAGGATGAAGGGAGTGAAGATACATGTATGCTCTGTTTAGAGTGGATTTACTAATAACCAAGTGTTACAGCCCAGTGGTTTTTAGGAAGCTTTTATTTTTCTCTCATTACCATGTGGACAGGACAGTCATCAGTGTATCCAGACTTCATCATATATCTTTCATTCCTATTCCCAACTGCACTGGTCCTAGAAATGCTTCAGAACTGCATGCTGGGACAAGGTGGCGCACACACTGCCATAAACCAGCCCACATCCCACATCCAGAAAAGGCAGATGCGCACCCTGGGTCACATTCGCTTGTCCATACTCCAGAGGAACAGCAGGAATTTCCCTTGTTAGAGACTTAAGGGGGCGTTGTAATGAAAGTCAGCTCATTTAAATGGTGTTACTCCAGGAAATCTGCAGGTCAGTTTTGCATAATTTGAACATCCCATTGTGTCTGAGAGCATCTTTTCTCCCTGCAGTCCTCAGGCTCACAGGCTATGTGTGTCCTGAGGAGAGCTCTCTGGATTCATTCGGTAGCCCTGTGGCCAGGGGGTAGGGCACTGCTCATTAGCATGGGTGAGCTCTACCCCCTCCACCCCATGGCAGGGACATTTTGGCAGTGGTCCCTGGCATGCACTGTCCCCTGAGTCATGACGGGGCAGGAGCCGGGAAAGTGCCCGTTGCTTGGCATGGCCAAAACTGGTGCTGGGGAACATGCAGCATTAAAGAGTATGGACAGCTGTGAGAGAGTGCCTCATGTAAGCCCAGCCCAAGTTCTCCAGTTTTATGAGTTTGTCTAAGTTGTCCTTCTTTGCAGCTGCTATGGCTTCCACCTATTGCTGGCTGAAATTTCTTATACAGAAAGATGTCCTAATTAAAATATCCCACATCCTTTTGGTTTTTTCCCACTGAGAGATGCTAGTTCATGTGAAAACATTTATATTTTCTATGGAAAATTTTGAAAACAGCGCTTAATTTTAAACATTTACAGCATTGAGCATTTCCAGCTCAGGAGAAAAAAAGAAAAGCAGCCCCTATAGTTGAAATATTTTTTTCCCCCATTTGAATTCATTCTTAATTTCCTGAAGAAAAAAGAGATGCTTCATTTGACATTTTTCACTTTACATTTCCACTGAGAGAATCTCGGTTTTCCAAATAGCTTTGGTTTTTCTTTTGAGAAATTGTCAGATGTAAGTTACAACTTACATTAAACTCTCATCTTCAACAGACGTGATATAAGCTCCTTTAGCTGTGAAAGAGGAATTGGTTTTGCCTGAATTACAAATATATTAAAAACACTTCTCTTGTTCTTGTGAATCCAGTTCTTTATTTCTTATTCAGGAAAAAAATATCCTGCTCACATAACAGAGGCAGGGCTGGCATAGTAACATCATTATTTAGACTTGAGATCACCAAATAGGATCAATTTTAAGTAATCAATGTCTGGAGCCTATAAATATTGAAAGTGCTTCTAACAAATCATGAATTCAGAATTTTTATTGTTTTTCATGCAAAAAGTATATGACTATGTTTCATCTCTAAGACTTATTTCCCTGAATGTCCTAGTTGTAGTAAAACCAACAGACCTTCAGGTCACCCTATGTCTTTGATGAATATAGCCAAATACTATGACTTCATTTACAGTGGAGATTCTTAGTACTTAGTTCTCTTTCTACTCCAGCTGAAGCTATAATCAGTGGTTGTGGAGACCAAGACTTTTATTAGTGTAAATTTGACTGGTGTATTAGTCTGCTTTTTTTTTTTTTTCTGGTCAAGAAATTGACAAACTTTTCCTCAATTCGCTTTTTCACTAATGAGCTCAGAGCAGCAGGAAAAAAACCCCAAAGGCATGAAGATCAGCCATGCTGCCAGCACTATCATTTCCATGTAGATACGCTGGGATCTAGAAATGCCAATCTATCAACAGCAGGAATGTTTTAATCGTCTAAGATGCTGGAACCAGTTTCAGCCTCCTGTAATTCCCTCTGCTTAAGTGGAATTACTCCAGGGGTAAATGTGGCTCCTGATGCTATGTGCAAAACAAGCCGGCTGGGTTCTAATGTGTACAGACTCTGGAAAAAATAATAAAAAGACCTTGGAAGAAGATGATGTATATTGTGGCAGCTACTCTGGCTCAGGAAAAATGCCCTAATTTATCAAAATTAATGAGTTTATTTAAGATTACTGTATCCGAAAGTTCTAGAATGAGACTTACCTAATCATTTTTAAAATAACAAGGCCACTGATTTATGGAAAAGTTCACGTGGCCTGTAAGACTACAGTTCCTTTCTGGAAGGAGGAGAGAGGATGTAGATTTAAGGCCAATGTGTAATTAAAAAAGAAAAAAATCCAACAGCACAGGAAAACATACCTTCAGGAAAAAGAAGGGGTTCTTCTGAGCATGGGACATTTCTGTGATAGTCAATAAAAGGAAAATTAAGAGTCTATCAGAGTAGAGGCACTGCTCTTCTGCTTGTCCAAGAGGAAATGGCAGGTTTCCCAAGATAGGTTTGTAGATAGACACCAAACAAGCTGAAAGGGACCCTGTGAGCAGTCTCTGGTCTACTGGGTCATCCCACCCTGCTGGAAATGCGCATCTCTGCTGATAGCTCCTCCAGGGCATTTCTCGCCATAGAGCAGGCAGTCCTGACATCCCAGAGAGTCTGTGAAAAGGCAGTGGCTTTGCCTTGAAGCCTTGGCTTGGCAGGATCTCTGGTGGAGTTTTTAAAGCTGTGCCCCTTTCCCTGCTGGTGTTGGAAGGGGTTGCTCTCCAAGAACAGTGATTACACAGGCTCCCTAGTGAGCAAGGGGCATTCAGGGATACATACGTTCCTGGAAGAGCAGGAATTATGGCAACCTTAAACCCACCACAGCAACAGCTCAAACCCAACCCATCTGCAGGCAGAATTTTGCTGTTGGGGATCTTGTGGTACTTTATGCCTGCAGCATTACATCACTGAGCTGAATCCGGCCCAGGGCCAAAGCACTCATGGTTTAATGTAATGAAACGTTACCTTTTTGGTTACAGCAGAGCGATGACCTTGAATAATGGCAGGAGTACTAATCTGCAGAGCATTTATGTGCAATTCTAAATCAGATTAACATTTGCCATGTATTCTGTTGTTTGGTAACTATCTATCATTTCACTTTCCAAAAGGGATCAGCAATGGCCAGGGTGATTTTCTAAAGAGCATGCAAAGTGATAAACCCAGAGATGGTGCAGAATGCCTGCAGAGAACTTGCTGCCCCAGAAACACTGTACTTCTCTTTCGTGTCAAATCCCTTGTCTCCTGGGTTTTTAAAAGCAGGCTTCAAAATTTTTCATGTATCAGATGTATCACAAAGACAGTGGACTCAGTCCACTATAGATACCACTCACAGTGTAAAATATTTGGTCAGTCTGCCATCAGTAATAACTGTCATCTTGGTTGTGAACAGCAGTGGTTGTGCTTAATTGCTTAGGTTACAAAACCTTCAGCTTGACTCTCGTCTCTTGAGGTTTTTTTTCTTTTAAGTAAAATCTACTCTGTGATTCTCTGGCCATAGTTGTAGGATTGCCTTTCCAATGGCCAAAACAAGACGATGCCTGACCTGCTAGTTTTGCCGAGCATTTCTCAGTTCTCAAGACTTAAAAGACCAATAATTGTATTTTGCTACTTATAATGTGATGTGCTATACCACTGTATGCAGCAATATGTCAGAGAGAAAGGACACTCAAATAGCTAATGGCCATTAACAGTAAAAGACCATGTAGAGCAATCCCATAAGTAATACTTGTATTTCCCATGGGAATTGAACAGAGAGTTTGATAAGCTGTTCTGCAAAACATCCTAAAGCTTTCTGACAACAGGGAAAGATCATGTTTATTTTTTTCAGTAATTTTGTGATCTCAGGAAATGGTAGTCGTAGTGAACTGAGGTGATGGGGAGCTTTAATCTCACTGCTGTTTAAACAGTTCAAGGAGGTGTCGTTAGAAGCACTGGTGGTCATTGCCACAGCCTGGGGTGGCACCACAATACACCAGCTTGGAAGTAATGACACCATGTTTGAATTATAGGTGCAGTGGAGACCTCCGAGAGGTGGTACATGAGCCTCTTCTAGTTGGTGCCCAAGTACTGTATGAGATATCGGCTACCTGAAAATGTCATGTTCTCATAGGAAATGATAAAAAGACGGATATTCATGTTTGAGCGCTTCAGTTACATTGGTTGCAAGCTTCCTACTTTGTATTTATAATGGTGGAAAACTGCAACACTTGGAAAAGATCAGCCTGAACTTGAGCCTTGAATTACACTCTCCTCCGTGCCCTCTGCTTCTCATGGCTAGGAAAATGCCTTTTTTACCTTTAAAAGATATAAGAGGGATGGCTACCCCTGTCACCTCGCCCATTCCCACTCTTTGCACCTTGACACAGGACAATCACAGCGCCCTGGCTCCCAGCTCACTCGAGAGGACAACCTTATCTGACACCGAGCAAGCTCCTGGAGCAATGGGAACTGCTCTGCCCAGCCTCCCTGTCTGCTGAGCAGAAGCTTCTGGATTTGCCTCTCTGTGTCTGATGAGCTAGGCACTTTTTAAAAGGATCTTGATGCTGCTATATGGGTTTTTTTAAAGTTACAAAAACACATGGGGAATCAGATAAAATTGCCCATGTCTTAGTGTTGCATTTGGTCACATACGACCAGTAGTGGCTCAGCCCCTTGTATTCTTTCTCTGCCTTACACCTTCTTTTCTATACATACCTTTTCAGCGACAGTAACTTTTTGATATGTTTTAGTACTAAAATTTTTACCCACAGGTTTTGTGAAAAGTAGATCTGGAGATGAAAAATGTCACTGAATAAAATTCTAAAAACATTTCCTATGAAGTTTTTAATCATTTTCCAGCACCTCTTAACAGAACTATTCAGTTCCTAGGAATTTTTTATTCTGTTGCAAATCTTATTGCCCAAATGAATGGCAAACAGGACACAGGAAAGAGAATGACCTGAGGAAGACTGATTTCTGTGTTGCAGGAAGAACATATATAGACCCTTCCTTTGCTCACATGCTCTTGAGAGTGTGATGGACATGGAGAGTAGGACAGATCTGTGATGTATTTCTTCTTGCCATGTGACATGGGTCATATATTGCTTTCTTCTAACACAGCAAGGAACATCATTAGCTTAGAGAAAACAGTGCTGCCAACCCCTTTTTCTGCATTCATCCCTTCTGTTTCCATCCAAGAGTCTTAAATTATTTTTTTTCATCTTCCCTACCTGGTGTCCTACCTCAGTTTTAAAGGGAGAGCATATATATCCTACTACTCTAAACTGTAAATAATTGGTATAAAACAGAGCAGCCAAGCTATAGTGGTAGAGAAACCCTTCTGTTTCTGGATTATCAAACACTTGTATGATTAAACTCAAACTAGGTAACATACTGCTTTCACAGAGTACTTTGTTTCTCCCTTGCTGCCTTTAACAGCCTTTGGACTCCAGCTTTTCACGTGTAACTCTGACTCTATTTCTTAAAACAAATACTGACACCTGTTTCAACAATGGTATCTCTTGGGCCACGTAAAGACTGAAAACTCAGTAACTCTAAAGCAATTTCAGGTGCTTGGCTCAAAGGCAGTGTTAAACGTAAGCCAAAGACCCCAGACATAACTGAGGTGCTGCAGTTCAGCTTGCCATATTTCTATTGCACTGCAGTCCTGCATCTTCCATTTCAGAACATGCTTGCTTTTCCCCTTAAACTCCACATTTTAAAACAAAAACAGAGGTTTGCTCTTACAAAATGATAGTGATAGGGATATTTTTCTCAAGCATAAAAAAACCTCCTGCTGGCCCCTTCCTGACCAGGGAAATCCAGAGGCAAATTTAAAACACCTTTCCAAGCTTATTCTACAGTCTTTGGTCATTTTGAGGGTCTTTAGGAGGATGCATGAGCTTGCGTAAGACTTCAAGCATCCTGCCTGAGCTTGAAGCTCTTCAGAGAATCCACCTGGGGAGAGGGTGTTTAACATCTCACATCCACCCAGGTCGGCTTCTGTTGGGCTTCAGTGTCTTTATGGCTCTGTTTACAAAAGAGGAAAAAAAAAACAGTTTCCAGTTTGAATGCCACTAGTCATTTGTAACCTTAGAAAGCACAGTGTAGCCAAACATGAAATTTTCTCTTTTTTCATTTCCACACCACCACTCCCCTCTTCCTCTCTCCTTTGAACTGTTCTCACCGCTTGCTAGTGTAGTACAGCTTGTTAACTGGTTGCCACTCTGATTTTTCACAAGTTTGCCACGTTGCAGTGACAAGACCATGTCGGGGCCCAGATGCTTCAGAGTAAATAAATAGCACATCTGGGATTTGGAAATGGGCCGGCTCTATATTATGGAAAAAGCTGGTGTGGAAACATATCCAAAGAATACACAGCTGGAAACTGTTAACTCTGGAAGGGAAAAAAAAAAAAAAAAAAGAAAGAAAAAGGAGGCAAAAATTCAGGAATTACTACTGCTTGAGATCTTGTGCACTGTAATTGCTGAGAAACAGAAACTCAGTTTACACAGCAGTTAAATTAATGGCATTCCTAAAAAATTGATAGTTTATAATAATTGACCTCAAGCAACATAAAGGCAGCACAGGGTGGGAGGCTTGACTCCTCGCTGTCTGGCTTTCTTGGATGTGTTTGGTAACATCCCAGCTATTTGAATTCATAGGCGAGCTGGTGGGAGGATGCTGGTGGTAGAGTGATGCGACTGCCCTTCTGGAGCCACGCTGATGAGAACCGCCGCAGTTTCCCAGGCCCTAGAGCAGCCTGTGTCACTCAGGGTGTGCCGGCCCCAGAAGCTCACAGTGGAAGGAGACGGAAGCAGAGGCAGCCGTGCTCATTGCATCACTCCTGCAGCCGGAGGAGCAGCACCCCCGGTAGATGATTCAGGAGGGTGAATCAGCAGCAGCTATGGAGGGGGCTGCTCCCACCCACGCTCTGAGCCAAAACTATGTGCTGCTTCCACCGAGGGCAGGCAAGAGTTTCAGCAAGGCAAAATCAGGACAGGGGAGGCAAGAAGGAACCCAAAATAGAGTGAAATTGTATCTTCGGATTTGGTTTTTTTTCTGTAGGATCCCCACATTTAAAAATATAAAACAAACAAGCTAAAGCAACAAATCCCTCAGACAGTGAAATGACTGTGAGCAATGATTTTAAACATTGCTCCAAGGGAGGCACGTATCATGCAGAAAAGCTCCTACTTTTCATATGGGCACCAGTCCTAGTGTAGAGCTATCAATGGAGTGCCAGACGTTGCCACAGTCCCCATGCTCAGACAGCATCTCTCCTTCCAGACTCCAGTAACTCTTTAATAGCTCTGAATGATCCTGTTTTTCCTAGATGAGTTAACCATTGATTGCAGCTCGGAGCCAGGCAAGCTGAAGCACCAGGTATCCTCTGTGCAAAGACAATGCAGCAGCTGTGCTTCTGCGATAGGTTGATTGCACATCAGAGGAGAAAACATTTTTTTTACTTACTTTGTTCCTTTCTTGTTTGCCAGACTTCCTTTCCCTGGTACACATTAATTTGGATTTGTCATTGCATACATGGAAAATGTAGTAATGGAGCAAACCCAGATTTCTAGATCAACATATACCCCCTTGGGCAGCTATGGGTCTGTCACCTATGTATAAAATAGGGCTGATCTGTGGTGCAGGTAGGTGATGCTACAGATGCTTTACTGTAGTCATGTATGTTTAAGGAGCCCTTTATTGTACCAGGACAGATGCCATTTCATTTTCTGCATGCCTCATAGGGATGCCTGAGTATTTCCTAGCAATCATTTTATTTACCCTAACAACAGTCTGTTTTCCATTTTACGGTTAAGAAATAGGATATGTTGGCAAAATCCTTAAAATTTTTGGGGCAGAAGAACCTGACTGTCTCTGAAAGCTTCCTACACCACAGACATAGGGTTGTGAAGTGAAGAGACCCATGTTTGGTGTCTCTGTCCCTTACATGGAGCATAGGAGTGACAGACTGCTCCAGAGCCAGGAAAAGCCAAGTGTGGTCTTGCCTTCTACCTGAGGAAGACCAAACCAATTCTTCTGTCTCCAAGGAGTTTCCTTTCCCACTCAGACTGTCGTGCCAGCCACTGAGGCAGCCCCTTTGTATACACCCCTATGTGCATTTCTGCTGTGCCCTCATTTATCCCTTATTTAGCCATATGCCCTTATTACCTTAATTCAGGTTATGCTGAAGGCAAGTGTTCGGTTGTGTGCATGGAGAAGAAACCTAAAGCCTGAGGCTAAGAGCATGATATTCTGGGACAGTCAGAGTTTGATCAAGCAAACGGTGTTGAGCATGCCCATGTCAGCAAATGAAGAGCGTTCGCTTGCCCTGCTGCAGGGTGTTCTGTGCTTCATCTGTGTATTACTAACGGTGCCTGCAGCAGTTACAACTTTTACTATAGTAATTTGTTGAAGAATAGGACATCAGCTGCTCTACAGACACACTGGGTTATACATCAGGTTATTGAGTGCAGTTGTGTTATAAAGAATTAACTGAAAGAAATGGTATGGCCTGGGCAATGTAGGAAATACATACCATAAAACAAATCTGCAGGAATTTCTGAAGCTGTGTTAATCCAGACAAAACAAAATATCCCACAGAAGGCTGGAGGCAAGTCCTGGCTTCCCAACCACTCAGGTCCCCCTTCCCTAGATCTATTTTGAAAGTGACCCTTTCTCAAAGCTCACTTTCTCAAAGAAAGGTCTGGGGTACCCATCCTCAGGAGAACATGCGGAGGGAAAGTCCAGAGTGGAGAAGATGTCTCTTGCATGGCTGTCTATGTCCATTTGATCTTACTGCAGCATCATGGTTTCTATTGACTCAGCACCATGGTTTTTATGGATTCTCTTCAGAGGGACTAGGCCCTCCCTACGTGTGGGAGAGAGGCAAGTTGACATCAGCCTGTCAGCTCTGCGCAGCCCCTGAGAAGCAGCTAGGCTTTGATGAGAAATAGGCCTTGGAAGAAAGATAAGAAACTGCTGAGTTGTGCCAAGGTGGAAGGGAAAACAACAGACAGCTGCAACACTGAACTGTGGAAAAGTCCTGAACTGTGAAAAGTTACGGCTGCATGAACAGCACATGAACAAGAAGTTGACTGGTCTGCACAGCATGTGTTAGAGTGGTCTTATGCTGATAGGAGAAAAGGTTGATAGCTGTCTAATTGCTGATTTGCTAATTATGAAGTAAGAGCTTTGGTGAGACCATAAGTATGTACTGCTGGAAAAATAAACGGTTTTGCTTGATAACTCTCATAGAGTCCCACATTATTCTCCCGCACCTAGAGGAATCCAAACCTGAATTCCCCATCACAAATGGTGTAAACTTTTCATTACTCAAGATTCATTGAAAGAGAGTTACTCTGACTCCCAGCACCAGGAGGATGCTCCTGTACAGGTCTGCAGCTACAGAGTAGCTCAGTCCCTGGTAAGAGAGGAGCTGGGAGCTGTGTTGAGGAGGAGCAGACAGATCCTGTGGGTCAACAGCTGGTTGCACACCTGGTGTTGACAACATGGATTTGTCTTCTACAGGGTCTTTGAGAATCAGGGACTTGGAGGCTCCGTCAACAGGCTGGCCAACCCAGTGAGGAGTGGTTTAAACTAGGAGAAATGGGGAGGGAGTTGATGACCCACAGCCAAGTGAGGAGAAGGTGGACCAGGCTGGCAAGCAGAGGATGCACAGTAATGTGTATGGGAGAGACCTCATAAACAATAAAACGAAAGTGAAGGGAGCCCACGACTGGGCCCTTCCCTCCTATGGCTGGTAGGAGCAGTGCAACACTGGGCATGCCTGACATGGAAGGCATGGTCCTGCTGCAGTTGTGCTAGGCACTGCAGGTTGAGCATGGTACTGCAGACCACGATGGGCCATGGTGGAGCTGCTGGCTTTTAGTCTGCCTTTTAAAGTTCCCCCTTATGTAGTCAGCTGTCTGCATGCTCATGCTGCCCTGTTCCTGTAGATAGACATGGCAAAACTGGATCACATGTTAGGAGTCTAGCCATATGACCCAGAGTAACAGGGCATGTGTAGTATCATGCTGGGATTAGTACTTTGTGGAAGCTCTGGAAGAAAAGCCAGGCATTACAGAAAATCTGAGCAGTGTACGTGACCACTAGGCTGGTCATCCTATCCATGAATGCTTTACCAAGGTCAAGAAGGGTCTACAAGATGATGGAGGAGATACAGTCAAAAAGGCCATGTAGACACAATGTGGGGATGTGAATCCTCTCAGTGACACCACTGTCTAGCCAGGGAGTCGCCTCTCTGATCCCCTCAAGGGTTAGTGTGACAGCTGTGCAGGTGACCTGCAAGATGGCATCACTGTCTACTACTCCATAGCAAATAATTTGTCCAAAATGACTGGGGGCTGATGAATTGAAATGGTCATGAAAAACCTCTGTCTTGGTGGGTAGAGGTGCCCAGAAGGCAGCATGCTGGCCCTGAATGGCAGGTTGCACCTTGAACCGTGTGAGTGAATGTGAACACGTGCAGTCACTTGCCAGTTGCTCAGCTGCTGGTCTGCTGGGCCCAAGCTTTGCTCTCAGAGAAGAGGAGCCTGTCCATGCTGTGTCCTGGTTCAGAGCCAAAGACATCAGGAATTTCTTGTCCTACAGGTCCTGCAGCATAATCTCCTCTAGACTGGGAAGATCAGCCTACCAGATATCCTCCTCACAGCCCAGAGGAGGAGACTGGCTCGGTGATGGGCACTGGGAGCCAGGGGACACTGTGGGAGCCAGGGGACAGGCAGCAGCAGGAGCAAAGTCATGGTGGAAGGGAGCATGTTTTTGCAGTGAGTGCCAGGTGTGCTTCAGAGCTGCATGGAGAATGCATGAGGCTGACAAGTGCTAGGAATGTCCATGGTTGCAAAAGCCTGCAGAGATGTTGTACACGATGTGCTCCTTGCAGCATTGGGGTACCTGCTCTGTGCAGGAGGGTCCTAACCCTGACCATTATCTATGCAGGCAACTTGGCAAAGATCTCAGTGCGATTCAGTTCTGTCATGACAAAAGCCAAGAATGGTTTTTATTTTCCAAGCGGTTTATTTTAGGGAGTAGAACTAATTCTTCAGTCAAATCCTAAATATTTTTTGTATAAACTACTCTTAGACATTAACAGACGTGATTGTTTTTCCTCTGTGAATCCTCACACAGAGGCAGTAAAAATAGTTTTACTTAGTACAGCTATGTGTAAACAAATGAATAAAAGCCCAAACACAAAAAATCTGTGACTTTGATAGTGCTTGAGTTCAGCTCAGAGCCATCTAGAAATTTCAGGGCTGGTTTTACATTGGTGATACTTCTTCCAGATCCTGACTTTACAGAAGTGGTCCACATTGCATGGGTCTGCATTCATTTCATAAGCTGAACTATGGCTTTCTAATGAACACTTGGGTTTTGGAGCAGAGTTTGCAGTTAAACTATTGAAGAAGAACAAAAAGCTGAAGTCACCAAGCAATGGGCCAATGCCGCTCAGTCTGAATTTGCTTGTGCTTATTCGAAAACATGCCTTTAGCCCATCTGGCTTTGTATGCTTGTTTGTTTGTTTGGGCTTTTCTTGTTGTTGTTGCAGCCCATTTGTTGCTTTTTAAGGATGATGTGGCTTTAGAATTAGTACATGATGGAAAATGTTATGTCAAGCATTTCATTGCGCTTTCAGTTTAATCTGTTAAAGATGACTTACTGATACACTGATTGTTTTCATTAAAAAGGGAGAGGTCCCTATTTCTAAATTTCTCTAGAATTCTACTTTGTTTATTTACAAAGTCCAGTATAATAATGCTGGCTGAACAGTCTTTTAAAGTGCCACTTCTTTTTTTAAGTGTAGTGTTTTGAGTGGGTGTTTTTAATAGGATAGATAGGTTAGGACTTGGGCTATGTGAAACATGGACAACCTAATTCTGTATAACAAACCTCAAGTTTTCCTGAGACTTGTTTCCCTCCAATAGTCTCAAGATTGTCAGCACAAAGCCCTCTCCATCCCTGAATTTGGCTTTGGAGGGAGCACATTGCCTCTGAACAGGCAGGTGGCTGAAGAGCTTGGAAGAGGGGTCAGCAGAGGGCTGGGATTGTCGCTGGGAGCAACCCCAGGCCAGTGCAAGACATGGCTGGTACTTCACAGCCTGAAAGCATCCTGCAAAAATGCAGACTTGCAAAATCAGAGTGCCTGTCAGAAGCATCAAGCATTTTAGGCCAACAGCTTTGGGGCAATTTTCGCATTTTGACAGGTCATGTCAATCCATCTCTGGCACATTTGAACAACTGGGACCACGTCTGTCCCCAGAGGTTGACTTGACAGTCTCTTGGCCAGATGAAATGGTTGTCCTTGCCAGGTTTTGAGTACATTATGTGGCTGTATTATTCTCATCTACAGTCCCCTATTCATTAGCATATGCTGAGTGCCAGTGTTAGTTGCTTTCTCATCCCATGCCTGTGTGGTAGGAGAGCTCATTGCTGGCTGTGTGATGGTCTTCAGCTGTACCAGGGCCTTTTTTGAGTTTGTACATTTCCCAGACAGGATCTGTTAGCTTCTTGTAAAGTCTTGCAAGGTTGTGCAGGTCAGGATAGTAGTACATGAGTTTCCTCAGTTGGGTAATTATTTTCTGGTTTTAGGATTAATCTTTTTTCTTGCTGCTCTCATGTTCTTTTTTCTAGTATTAGACATTTGGAAGTGTCTTGGATCAACACAAAGCCTTTTACTATCATTGCATGTAAATTCACAGTGATGTATCTGCACCTGCATGTTCTATTAGTCTATTATATTTAATTTTCACCTTCTCTTTTGTAGTTTTTGATGTACATTTTCCCCTCTGTTGACAGCCTGACCCTGGTACTGAATGGTTTTATGATAATGATCCAGCTTCTCCGTGAACTAGCAATTTCACAGGCATGCTGTTCTTAGAGATTATATTCACTGGTTCTTTTTCTTCAAGTTATATATTTTAAAACCTAGTAGGAATGTTCAGATGAAGCTATACGATTATTTTTTTTTTTTTTTAGTGTCGTGCTTGAAATAAGAAAAAGAAAATATGACAAATATTGTACTTGAGTTGAATCAAAACAGTATTTTGGGGGATGACTGATAAAACTAATTGCAATACTTGTTTATGTTACCAAATTTTCTAATTTGCTTAATCTTTTAACTTAGGTTAGTTTCTTTTCATATTTCATAATACAAAATGAAAAGTTTCATTAAGAAAACAGCTGTATGAAACATTATAGCAGTTCCAAAAGTAAACATGTCAGAGTAGTTCTGCATTGACAGCTTTATTCCCTCCTCAAGACTTCTTGTCTTAAAAACCTTTCACCAAACTAACTTGACCCAAGATTTTGATATATTCACTATTAATTTTTTTATATATTATCTCTGATGTATATGTAGCATCTCTGATATATATCTAGCATCCCTGTAGCAAGTATCTTGGTATAGAGAGTCTTTTCCTTTCAGTTTTTTTCTGCATCTGCTAGTATTAATTCGTTGGTAGGTGTTAGGAACCTTTCTTCCAGTGCTGAAATCTTGCACTGAGCCCATGATGTTTTCCCACAAAGTATTCAGTGTACTGCTTTTTGTGATTAGCACTGCTTTTTGTGAACATTTCCCAGAGTACTAATCAAAACAAATGGAAATACTAGACAAAACCACTGCCACTAAGGAACAGAAAAATCTGCTCCTACATCTCATCTGTTCTGCACAGGAATGAAACTCTGTTTTAAGTGGTAACTGGCTGCTGGTGCACCAAGCAACTCTCTATCACCACCTCACTGCTGTCACCGGGGTATTGTCAGGCATGTTTTGAACACTAATTCCATTTCTTCTGATGTTCCTTTTCAAAGGGAATACTTCTCTCTGGGCATTTTATTTTATTTACAGTGTCTTAACGGTCTTCTTTTTAATGCTTATTGGTCCATGCTTGCTTTACTTTATTCTTTTAGAAAAAAAAAATCTTTTTGATCTTCTGGGTATTTGTAGTTAGATATTCATATCTGAACTGGAATGGACATCCCTATGCAGTCATATGTTGGTGTCTCACTTATTTTGCAATCCACTGATGTCAGAGTAGTTAAGAAAATATTTCTGGAGGCCACAGGATTCCTTTCAACAGGAGAAGAGTCCTTTTTTATAAAAATAAAGAAGGAACTAGAAAAAGCCAAGAAAAAAGGAAAAGATTTTCTCTCTTGGTAAGCCTATATATATATATATATATATATATATATATATTCTAATATGTCTGACATTTTTCAAGGATTTCTGTGCTCCTGGAAAAGCATCTTACAAAAAGAGTTTCCAAAGTTATTGTCCTTTCAGGATGTACTGAATTCTCTGTGTTGTAGCTCCCCTTTTGAAGGACAAACTAGCAATGTGTTGAGATGCAAACTCAGTCACCAGGCTCTCATTTCCATATCTGGCAATGACAATACCTTATTTTCCTTTCCCTGATACACTGATAAATAGTCAAGATAAACAGAATTATATTCTGGAGAGTAATTCCCTGACAAAAACCACACTGTTTTGGATCCCAAACCACTCCTTACTTAAATCCTTTCTCCCCTTTTAATTTATCTGTATCCTCAAGCCCTGAAAATTTAATTAAAATAGCTCAATACTCTGAACCTTTCGCTGGTCTTCCTGTATCACTGAAGAGGATATTGGATGTTTAAAGAAACACTGCTCTATCTTACCATGTTCAGTATTACTAATGGAAAACAATGAATAAGATATTTATTGAAAATCATGCTCATTTTTCTCTCTGTTGCTACTATTAATATTTTTACCTCTGGACACCATAGAAATAAATACAATATAATACGTTGTAGGGGCACTGCTAGAAGCAGGAATATATCTGAAAACTACTCAAGGCCAGTTTCAGCCTCACCCTCTAAAACAGACAAACTTTTGGAGCCACAAGGTCAAACTTGCTGGTGTGTTTCCCTCTGACCACCTTCTTCTTCTCCTTTTGCAAAGACTGGCACTATGGGGGAGGGCAGTTGCATGTGTTTCCACCCTCCTTTCCTTGTTACCCATTTTGGCTACCTCTTTCTTCAACAGCTTGCTTCTCATTCCAACAGCTCTGTCACTTTTTGTAAGGACAAGTAGACATGTGAAGATGTATCATTATGTAATTTATTACGTTTCCTGTGAACATCTGAAGAAGGCAGTGTGTGTGCAATACCTTCTTGAGACAGTCCAACAGAACAAAATCACCGATTTACTATTCTTTGGCCTGCAGCAGGGCAATCTTTACATAGCACAATTGCCCTATCTTTCCTCTCCTCTTGTTTGTCTCCTGGGTATCAGTGGTGGTGTTTGACACCATTGCGGGGCCAGGCACTGCCCAGAGTCCTGCTGGCTGTGCCAGACACCATGGTCAGACTATGGGGGGAGGACAGGAGGCCTACAATACTTATCTAGCACAAATTTGATGGTGACAGATTTCACTCTCTCCAGAGCAGGTTCAGTTCAGGCTTACAAGCAGAGATTTGAGTCACCAAAGGGGAAAACTGTCACACTCAAAAACAGTTTGAAATGCAGTTTTGTTCCCCTACTGCTTTTCTTGTTCCTCAGCTAGGTAGAACTCAGCTGTTCAATGATTGCCAGGCAGGAGTCACATCTCCATCCACAGCTTTGCAGTTCACTGGGGAATCTTCTCCTTTTCAAGGTGTGTGTTCCCCAAACCAAGCTACCCATCCCAAACAATGCCTTGGACCATTCTGACTTGCAAGAAAAGACCTTCAGAAAATTCACTGTTCCACACTCTACAAGGATGCTAAAACAATGACTTCAAGACTTAGGCACTGCTCTGTAAGTGTCAGGGAACATTAGCCCAAAACCTTCATTGAGATTGCAATAATATCTTGCTGAAAAATGAAAACACAGTGAAAGGCAAAACCTAATATAACAAAA
Organism: Athene noctua; assembly: GCF_965140245.1. Taxonomy (NCBI): domain Eukaryota; kingdom Metazoa; phylum Chordata; class Aves; order Strigiformes; family Strigidae; genus Athene; species Athene noctua. The sequence continues at coordinate 25,521,229 of NC_134038.1, read as the reverse complement.
GAAATTCAATGAGTTGTTGTTCTGAGCTGATCACATGTCTTCATAGCTAAGTAATTAAAAGCTATGGTCACTACAGCTGGCTTTTCTGAAACCACTGAAACACACACTCCTGCACGCATGCCCACGTACAACTTTGCATTTTTTGCTGTATGCAGAGTCTTTTTGCATCATTGTGAGATAAATATGAAAAAATATATATAATGAGTAAAAAACTATTCCCAAGTCATTCCCTGTCATTCATGAGATTATTTGTACATTTTCAGCCATGGAAGAAGCTACACCTTGCTCTGGCAGCTTGAAAAGTCCAAAGCTATCAAAGTGATGGAAGATGGGAATTGGCATATAGGACATTTGATTTCTCACCCCTAAAACACTGTTGCTATTACTGAACAGGGTACTCATAAAATTGAAATACAGGCTTTTGACGTGGTTACTTTCTCACATAGCTTTCTGCCTTTCTGGAGTTGGAAGCATAAGCAGACTTAATCTACATTTGTTCAAAAGGAAAGCATTTATTCTTGTCAGAAAAATCGGAGAAAAGAAGACCTGAAGAAATATTAAAGTTGTAAAAAGGTTTGATCAACTGGAATGAGATAAACTCTTCAGTCTGATGAGAAGTCTTGAAAAACAAGAGACTCAGTCTAAAAACTAGGAAATTAAGAGTGAAAGGGGAATTCAGGCACAGCTATTTCAATCAAAAAGTAATAAGCATGTGGAATAAATTATTGCTAGGTGAAGCTATTGAAGCAAATAACAGGAATGAATTTAAAAGACAGCTAGACATCTTTATGGAGAGAGCAGAAACTTCACATTTTTCCTACTTATATGCTTTGGGTTAGATCCAGTAAAAGACTTAGTATCTAAAAAAGGACTTAGGAGGACTTTTAACTGCTTAAATCCAGAAATACATCCAAAAAGTCCCACCTGACTACTGCGGATGCTGGAAGCACCTGGCTTACATAGTGCCAAGCATGCTGAGACCTAGAACAGGATCTCCATGTCCTCTGGAGCTATGTTGGTCCCAGCAGCATGGTGCTGCCTCCCGCCCCAGTCCAGATTTGAGCCGGTGTCCCCCAGGGACCTGATGCAAAAACCATTTTGAAGCATGCCTAATGCTAGCACCAGGTTCCACACAAAATACAGTAGCAGCTGCCACTTAACTTTAAAATTATGCGAGAGGTAGTGCTAGTCCTGGTCTGTACCATCTTTGATATAGTGCTTTTATAATAATATCATGGGATGTGAAGGACTGTGATGTTTTTTCTGCTGGGTGGGAGTGAAATCTGAATGTCCCATGTGCCAGGAAAGGGTGAATCCCTTTTCTTGAAGGAGGTTGATCATGCAGAAGGGCCCTTTAGACTCACTAAATCAGAGAAAAAGTGAGAAGTTCCATGAATACCTCCTACTAGGTGGGCAGACAGGGAAAACCCCAATACCTGGTTGCTCTTTCCCAGGATTGTTGTTGTCTTTTGTGTCACAGTATTTTTAGTGTTACTGAAGAGCAGTGTTGATTACAAAAATTTTACTTTTATTCTGGGACACTTCTACCATGGCTGATAAGACTTTTATCGGATTTAGAAGTTTTTGAAAAATGCTGATTTCATTATCTATTGAGCAGCTTGAAGCTGCCAGTGGAGGGCACCACGGGAAGACTGTGAGGTAAATGTCATTGACTATTTGGAAGACATGAGTTAACTGGGCAATGTAAGCCTCAGGTCATAAATACATGCTGGGCTCTGACTAACATTTACAAGAGCCAAAGAGAGACTGCAGGCTTGATTTCAGAAAATTTTAGGACATTTCAAGCTGCCTGCAAGATGTCCCCTTCTACCCCTCCCACTCCCCACCCACCTAAATTACAATCACGTGTTATCAGAGTGACTCCAAACTGGCTATGATGAAAAACCATCTTGTTTTTCATTTAGGCTGAGTCATGCACCGCTGAGCTGTTGGGATAGATTTTCCTACGGGTGCTGGGTTTGCATGCACTGTGCATCTGAAGCAGAGCTGGAGGCAGCTGGAGGAAGGCAGGAGGGGCTGTGTGCAGGTCTGCAGGGCTGTCCAGGCAGGACCAGAGGTCCCAGAGACACCCTACCGATGGGCAGCCTCAGGGAGGCAACACCTCAGTGGTGCCAGCTCTGGATTTCCTAAGGTCTTTCTGTAATTCAAATTGCATGGCGTAATCTCTGCAAACCCACATCCTTAAAGATCAGTGAGCAAATGAATCTATTTTGCAATGAGCCCCAGGTATCGAGAGAGTTAAACCTCTCTAAGGTTTACACTGATTTACACCTCCCTTTATTTAATGCTAAAAAAACAAGTCTATCTTAACAAGATTTGTACAGATAAGAAAGTATCCTGTTAATTTTGTACTGATAAGTACACTGCACTGATTTCTGAATTAACTCTCTGCATGACCCAAACAAAACGTGCTCAGTGATATAATTACATTGTGCTTGGATGTCTCTGATAAGACTTTCTTCTTTACATCTAGCTCAGGGGGCAAGTGAACCCGCTTAATGCTGGGGAAATCAGAGCAGTGCAGGGGATAATGCTGTAATAGGGCTGGCATCTGTCTAGGAAGGTGACTGGGTTGTCATCTGAAAATAGGCCTGGGGATGACTTGACTGAAAAAAAAGGCAGAGACTGTTAAGAAACAAAGCAACTCATCTTGCAAATCAGGTGGGCAAGTATTCTTGCCAAACTGCAGAACACAGCAGGCTTCTTTTTTTAAGGCACAGAGGGTAGTTATAATTTGGACGAAATGTGAGAAATTACTTCTGAAACATCAAATTTTTTTTCCCTTAAAGAATTTGTTATGCTTCTGTATCTGAACTTCAGTAAAGTAGAGCAAGTGATTGCTGTATGAAGGTCATGTGTTAAGTAGGGAACGCAGAGGAAAAAATCTGCTTATATCTACACATAACTCTGAGACTGATTCAAGCTTTGACCTTGAGCACATCACTTAACCTCAGAGGAATAACTTGAGGATTCGTTAGCTGGTCCTTGCGGAGTGCTTTGAAGATGAAAAGGGCTTTATAAGTGGCAAATAATGTTATGTTTTCTGGGACCTGGAAATTTTCAATGTTTGTATATATAATCATTTTTACAGAGGATTTACTACATAAAAGAAACCATAAATTTTGCTGGAAATCGCTGGAGTGTAGATAAGAACTGCCTTTTCCAACTGAGAGGATTTTTCATTGAAATCTTTCTCTCCCTCTCCATAAAGCCTTTACAACATAAGCCAGGGACAACCATTTCATTCAGCTGCTTGTCTGTGGGCTTGTTTTAAAGGGAGCAGTTGCAGTGCTCACTTGTTGTTCCAAGTGCGAGGGTGAGGGAGAAGATTTATGGGGAAGATGCTCCTGAGCTACATAGTGTAGCAGCCCATGCTACAACTCCAGCCAGGAGGTTAGACATGATGTGTGAGGTGTATTCCACAGAGACCCTATGCAAGAGGAATACAAATCAGCAATCACCAAGGCTTCAGTGCCCTGTTGACAGCAGATATTAAAGTAAGCAAGAGCACGGAAGCACGACTGTAAGGAGGTGGTTGGCTCCATAGGCTTCAAAGGAAGATTATGTGTTAGCATCATATTAGAACTTCTCCTTTGAATCAGCTTTCAAAGAGGAAGGCAGCTGCATAGAGCTGTTCTATGCTGTATATTATAAAACAGATTTTGATACATTTATGAACAGGATTAGCTGGCACAATGCCTTCAACAAAATGGGATTGAACTCTAATTTAGGAGGTGTCTTACCTTCATAGGTCCTGCTTTCCTCTATAACATTCAAATTTGTGATAGTGCTATTGACAGAAGCAGCATGAAGTTTGTGAGCTGATGAAAGGGAAGACTTGTCATGAAAAGGCTGTTTATTTAGGGGTATCCTAACCCAGCAGTGAGCTGGGTGAAGCATGGTATCGATTACCTGGTTGAGCCTGCATCCCTCTGACAAGAAAGATTACGATGCTCTCTGAGGCAGAACTTGCCTTGCACATCTATCAGAGACAAATCTCCTTCCTGACCATGTACTCTTATTGAATTGATATTAGTGTAGATATAGCGTGCATGATGCCTACAGGCTGTGAGTGCCCAATGGACATAGGCTTGCTGCTTCTGTATCAATCAATTTCAGGCATGTTTTCCCCTTAATCTGGGGGAAATTGGCTGACTCAAATCCTACAGTCTCCACTTAATCAAACTGTTTATTGAAATCAATGGAGATTCCAACTGAGTAAGGATCGCCTTGTTCGGCCAATTGCCTCTGCAATGGTCATGGGCATTTGCATATGCAAAATAAACAAGATTATAGTGTAAAGAAATGGAAATTACACAGGGATGTTTAAACACACAAAGAATAAATATAACTGAAACTGTATATGCTAAAGGTGAGGGCACCGAACATTGCTTCTCAAAGAAATTTTTTTCACTTTTACTTCACTGATACTAGCTGATTTGCTATGTGCTCAAGAAACATAGGGGGAAGAGAGAAATTTTACATCCCAGAATAAAATACTCCTATGAGCAGGTAAGGTTTTTGTTTCTCACACAGGTGCAAGTCCCTCCTGCTTCCAGAGAACCCACACAGAGCTGGGAAACCAGGAGCATGCTGGAAATACAAAGCTGCAGTTAATAGGCATGTTCATGTTCGAATCTAGAGCAGAGCTGAATTGCTGAACAAAATGGAAACAATACCTGGAAACTCTTTCTGAGGTTCTCCTGTTATCTCTCACCTCACAGTGTTTTCTCACTGACTAGCACCAGGAAAAACATCCTGCTGGAAAGGCATCTTTTTCTGCTCTCCATTTTGTCTGGAAGACTTGGTTCTTTCACACTAGGCACAATTATCAGCACTAGAATAAGTGGGCTCTGTCCCTCTCTTTTCTCATCCCCAGTCCCCAAATATTCAACAGGTTATAAAGTGTTCTGCTGAGGAATGCTCTCAAGCAGGTACCTGCTCTTCATCTGTGCAGCACCCAGCACAGTCAGACTCCCAATCTCTTCAAGGGACACATCTTGCTGAATAAAAAGTACAGAGACTCATAACAGCAGTGAGGTTATCTCGGCTCACCTCATCAGAAATGGGAATTTGTGGGAGAATCATATTGTGCACAGCAGGATCCAGGAGTAATCCAGCATCTGGCACAAGCAAACATTAATTACCTGATCTGGTTGGAGAGAGAACCGAAGCATGGAGAACATTTAATTACCTGCACTATCTTTAGCACGTCCGAAGTATTTTTGTACTTCCTATTACCTCTGTAGCAGACACTTCATTTTTCCACGTAAAAGATTTTAATTACATAAAATGCTCAATTAGAACCTTAATTTCCATTTTAGAAAATAAATATACCATGCAAATCACTGACTTGCTCTTAATTTCTGTAACAGTCCTCTCAAACTTTTCAACAGATGCTTCCAGTTCTCTTCCCATTAACAATGTCTGTGGGGATCCCGAACATCAGACTTATTACTGCTGCTTTCTGCAGCTTTATTTAAAGGAGAACAACCTAGATCCTGTGCCAGACCTTCCTTCCCTCAGCTTCTCCCTCGAATATCTGCCCTGCAGACAGCCTGGAGGACAGCCAGACTGCTGGTTGGAAAGGTCTGCGCTATAGGAACTGACTTTGGCAGTCAGCAACTGGACGTGTTACAGTGAAATTTGTATTAAAGCAAGTCTAGTATAAAAGGAAAGCACTCACACTGGACAAAGGCGGGATTGTATGAAGCAACCAACATTACTAAGGATGGGATGAGCAAAGTTTGGCTTTGTAGAGACAAGGAAGTGAATTGGGAAAGGAGACGTAAGAAGTGGGTAAGGAGAGATAAGAAGTGGGTAAGGAGAGATAAGAACTGGGTGAGGAGAGGTGGGTAAGGTAGAGAGCTGGGGGACGTCTGGCTTTGGGGGCAGAGTCTCATGGTTTGAGCCCAGAGGGCAACTGAGCACCATGCAGCCATTCACTCTCCCCTTCCCCCCAAGCTCTGGGAAGGAGAAATGAAGCAAAAGGCTCTGGAATCTAGATAAGGACGGAGGGGGGGTGGGGGGGTGGGGGGGGGGTTGCTCACCCATTATGGTCACAGGCAAAAAGACAGACTTCTTAGGGGAAGAAAAAAGAACATCGCTTTAATTCAAGCACTAAATAAAACAACACTTAACAGACAGAATGGGACAATACGAAACATTACCACATGTTAAAAAAATATCTCCTCCCCCCAGGGGTGTGGGGGCAGGGAATGGGGGGGTTTCAATCAGTTCACTGCTTCTTGGAAAGCACTTTTCTGCATTCTTCCCCTGCTCCACATGGTGTCCCTCTCACAGGAGACAGTCTTCCATGAACTTTCTCTGGCATGAATCCTTCCTATGGCTGCAGCAGTTCCCGGGCTGCCCAGGCGTGGGTCACCCTCTACATGTTGCGGTCCTCCCGGTGCCGAACTACAACCGCGGGGGCTGCTTCTTCCCACAGAGTCCTGGCCTAGCACAGCCGTCCGCTCCAGTGTGGGGCCCTCCACAGGCCACAGATGAATCTCTGCTCCACGGGTGACCTCCATGGATGGCAGGGGGACGGCCCTGCCCTCTCACCATGGGATACAGGGGGGCTTCTCTGCTCCGGCACACGTCCCCCCCCTTCCTTCTCCTTGCCTCTCCTGACCTTGGTGTTCAGTGTTCAGTTCGCAGAGATGTCCTCCTCATAACTTCTACTCACAAGTTCCCAACCCCCTCTTAAGTTCCCCTTCTTAAACACGTTACCCCAGAGGCACAGCCACCATCACTAATTGGTTCAGCCTTGGTGCAGAGGTAGGTCCAACTTGGAGCTGGGAGAGCTTTGAGAAGCTTCTCACAGGGGGCCAATGCTGTAGTCCCCTCCCCTGTTACCAGAAATCCTGCTACACAAACTCAGCACGTAGAGAGAGGGATGGGGCAGGAAGAGCTCTGGGGACCGCCAGCATAGAGATGGGTGCAGAAGCGAAGAAGACCCAAGAGGAGTCCCAGGAGCTTGGGGTGTGAAACGTGTTTGGAGGCTATGGCTACAGGTCTTTCCTGGGAGGTAGAGAAGTCTGTCCATTTTCCTGAGAGGTAACTGAAGCACAGGACAGGCTAAATGACTTGGTGAGAGGATCCAGCATCCACTGGCATATTTTTACATAGAAAACTCTGGTTTGACCACAGGTGTCTTTTTTCAGCAGATCTGGAATCTTGCTCTTCAAGATCATACTCACTCTTCCAATCACTTCTGGCTGAAAATTTTCAATGGAAAAAAACATAGTAACCCCTTCTTCCTACAGCTCTTGTACTGTAGCTATAGTCACTCTGGAAATCTGTGGCCACGCCACATGCCAGCTGAATGCCTTCTTCCTGTGGCTGTCTCTAGGGCTCCAGCATGGGCAGAAACCTGCTCATGACATACCAATGTACTCCAGCAGAAGAAGGAATCACTCCAGCACTTTATGCCTGTCCACACAGCATCATGTATCAGCATGCAGAGAAACCTGAACAAGCCTTGAGCCATCTTGCAGAGGCCCTTGAAAGAATTCTGCCATTTTAAACAGCACCTTTGCCTTGGTTCCAGCATCCCACCTCTCTGCAAAGCTGATCAGCCTGGGCAGAGGCTCATCTATAATGTACTTGTACTGCCGGTAGCTGGCTTGCAGTGCACATATCTCTGCACAGTGCCGCATTGGGCCCCACAGATGTCCCCTGCCTGCAGATAAAAGTGTGGCATCAAGTTGCAGAGGCCAGCATTACTCTAGGTGTCTGTGTCCAGCTGCCAGCAGGGGTGGTCACAACTGCCAGGGACATTGATGGAGAAGATGCCAGGGGTGACATGCAGTACCAGAGCACGTGTGATGGGCTCAGCAGGGCCCAGGTGTAGCTTAATAGGGCAGACATCTTAACAGAGAATGGCTGAAAACAGAAACCTCTCTTTGTGAATAAATAAACACACGTGTGGAAAAGTTCCAGGAAATGTATGAAAACTAATGAATCCTAACTAAAAATCTAGGCATTACCATGACACATGACACATGTGTTATACTACTGCAAGACTCTTGCTGTTCAAATCAGAGAGCAGTAAGCATCAAGCTGTTTGGGGAAGAAATTATGAATAAGCAGATAACCAGTACATGAATAAAACAAAGTGAAACCAACATGCTTATCAAAGGAACCTGTGACAAGTGACACACTTTCACGTGGATGACTGAAAATGGGAAGAAGAAATCGGAAGGTAGAATTGAAGTGCAAATGAATGAGAACTGGTGGGAAAAAGAGAGGGGAAAAAAAGAAAAAAAAAGAAAGCCAAAGAAATTTAAAATAACAACAAGATGTCAAGCAAGCTAGAATTGACTGCAGTCAGATAAAACACTTCCTCGATGTAATATCACTGCCTTCCCAGGACTTACACCAGAGACTGACTTGGCCCTCTTATTTAATTACATGCTGATACACCATCATGAGACCTCATGGGAAATCTTGCAAGATCTTGTGACAGTTATTAAATTAGCATTTGCTGTCACCATAAATATAGGCTGATCAAAAACATTTCATGTGTGCAAAGAAGCCAAGTTTGAAAAAGAATGGTTCGGCTATAAAAAGAAATAGCTTCTATAAAAACAGCCGTTGTGAAGAGAAGTATCAAATGATTGAATTTTTTTTTCTTTGAATATGCAGCATAGAAGGGGTCATATGCATGATTTCAGATGTAGACACATCCCCTACACTACACACAGAGTCTGGTCGAAATGTGGCTGCAGTTCTCGATTACTTTAATGTGAGCTTCTATCCAAAGAAGTGAGTGATATTGCCTGGTCCTCTATAGCAAGCCACTTGTTTCCACCTCCTCACCTCTGCCTGCCCTAGCTAGGATCTGCACATCCAGAGCTGATCTAGCTCAAAGCAGATCTTCTCTCTCAGGTATTTCCTGAGTGGGACCCATTCCCACGGCTGACTCCCTGCATGGAGGCAAGAGAAAAGGCATCACACATACCGTTTTTTGGTGAAGCTGAGCTTCAGCACACCTGTCAGGGTCCCATGGTGCAGAATGAGAGGAGTATATAGAATTTTACCTGGAGAGCTGTAACACAGAGAGAATGATTTAAAAGAAAAAATGTGAAATCGGGACAAATAGGAGCTTCCAGGAGTTTCTCCTCTGCAGTCTACCCATTAGCAGCACAAGAGGTCCCTAGACCTGTTCTATGCCAAGCTCCCTGCTCCTTCCTTGCAAACCTTGTCAAGGCAAGGCAAGGCAGCAGAGGGTACTCAAGGCTGTGTGGTTTTGGAGCTGCTGACAAGCATGTCTAAGTCCAGCTCTGAGTCCTAAACAGATCCCCCGACGCTGCAAAGCCCTCCCCCTAGCAGAGCTAGAAAGGCCAGAGGAAGAGGGGCATGTGCTCTATGGCAGTCTTAGTGGTGAAGCCCGTGACTAGCAGGGGAAGGACAGGCGTGATGCCTTTAGATGCTTGTCTTAATTTTTTTGCTTTCTGGTAGTTTAATATTGGACAAATGATAAATGCTCTAGTGTTTACCCAACTAGACATTCCATCCTTTCAAGCTTTGTTCATCAATGGAGATATAACATTTGCCAGTGGGGATATAACATTTACTTAACTTCACCAAGAACAAACGCATAAAATAAATAATGGTTCTGGTGAGTTTCTGTTATAGCCTGGCCAGTTCCTGGTAGGAGGGAAGGCAAATTTTTTCACAGAGTTAGCAGTGAACCAAAGGAACAATATTTTTTTCTCATGCATCATATGACATTATATATAAATACATTCACTCTTATTAGAACTGCTTGTAAACAGAAGAAAAGCAAACAGGAAAAAATTGGACTGTTAAAGGACAGGGAGCTTGGAAAATAAATGGTAAATGTTTTTAAGACAGAAAAGGAAGGAGTAAATACTAGCAAGACTATTAAACAAGTAATTTGATACTCTAGCATCAAGCTCTCTTAAATGAGACTGGTGGTTTTTTTTTCTATATCACATGTTCTTGTGATGCTTCTTCTCATGCCATAGTTCTTATGAAGTATCTTTAACTAGACTTCCTAAAAATAGTGATTACATTTCCTTTCCGGATGGTACCAGAAGCTGTACCCTGTGAGAAATAAATTCCTTATGACCTCCTAAGTACGTAGCCCTCACATTGCTTCCAGATGGAACAAGAAGTGAGGTCTCCAAAGGGGAGATCTGGGTTAAAGTTTGAAAGAAAGAAAAGTGTTTCTTTTCTCTCCACACTTACAGCAACCATACAGATTTTTCTCCAGCATTTAGCTCTCTGTAAAAAAGAAAGTCACCCATAATCCACGTTTTCCCATAAGCTGGAGAAGAGAGATAAGAAGTCTAAGATGATTGCTGCATCTAGTAAAAGAGGTGCTTTACAGCAGCTCAGTAGCTCAAATGAAAGGTAAATAAGGTGTTTTCATTAATCGCACGTATGCTGCCTTAGTGGTATAAATCACTGAACAGGGGTTGACTGCCCTGATTTGGAATTCTGCAGGCAAGAGCCACAACTGCGAGTTCAGAATACCTGATAGGATGGACAAAACATCTTTCTTTAAATCATCTTAATATCTGCATATTCCTTGAGCTAATGCTGAGGTTTGGCACATTTTAGAGAAATCTCTGGGTTTCTCGAAATGACAGTCAGATTTGCATGCTCCCAGAGGTCACGCCAGGTGGAGGCTCTCTGAGGCTTTGGGACATTCAGGTCATGTTTCTTCTCTCCTGTGTGGGAATTTAGAAGGGCACAGTTCAAATCTCCCAAGCTTTATACACCAGCTGGAAATCACTCTGCCATGGCTTTGCTTTCAACATGCAGGTCTCATGTCACCTCTTCTCGATGAAAGACAGCACAAGAACAGACAAAGGGCAGCCAGATTCCTGACATTTGTCCTCCAACATTAGTGTTATTTTCTCTGTTATGTGATGTTTGAGGTCTGGCCCTGCTGACGCTACAAATAGGTATCTTATCTGATTGAAAAGGGGAGGCTGAATTTGTTTTCAGTAGTTTGTGTCAATCTTTTCTTGAGCTGTGCTGCATGGTTTATCTCCTTGAGAATGCCAAGAGTGCCATGTTGGGCTCCTCAGGGAGAAGGTCCTCAAAGGAAATGTGAACCAGGGAAAGGTTTTCTCCAACAGAAATGAAGACTTGGAGAATATCTTTCAGTTTTTAGCCATGATCAAGTACATTAAAAAGTATCAACCATTGACCCATCTAGATCTCAGGACAAGGTGATGGGACAGCAAAACATGACTGCTGGGAAAGCGAAGGTGTCTTTTGTGAAGAGATCTGAGTTGCTCTGGTCACAGTGGGAACCACATATTCTCCCTTCCTTATCTATGGTCTGCATGATTGCCCTGAGGCTGCTCGCAGGGAGGCAGCCCCTACATGCCAGTGCTGCAACACCCACCCAGCCATCACTGCACCCACACACGTCAGCTGAGCCCTCATCACGGGACACAAAATGTGTTGCCCTGAGACACACGGTTAGGATACTAGACACCAAAAATGCAGATTCAGGGAGGAAGGAGTCAGCGAAAAGTGCATATTAATATGATTTCTTCTGCGGCTCTCACAGGTGTTTTCTTGGCAGTTAGCGTGAGGAAACATCTGTCAGGTAAGATGGTGTTCAGGGAACTTTCACTCTTCCTGAAAAAAAAGCAGGCAACCATTTTAGTAGTCTTTTTACATAGTCTTTTATACTTCTTGACTGCACTTTGCCTTTGAAATTAATTGTCCTGATACAGTTCTCATTGTCATGATTTGTATACACACTTATGGCTTTTCTATCTGCAAATAATTTTGCTATACAAAACTTTCTACACCTTTTTGCCACATGTATTCTTATATATAAGCAGTAAATTGCTCTATCCTTTTAAGGCCTTGACCTGTTATTAATAGTTTTGTTTTATAAGTGTAATTTAAAAATCAGGACATTCTTCGTGCACTTACTCACCTCAAAGGCTCCTAGTCCTCGAGTCTTTACACAGGAGAAAGCTGGAGTGTTTGAAAGAGTAATTTTCTTTAACAAAACATATAGAGTACTCTTTCAGTAATTCTGCTTTGAGAAGGGTTTGCTTTGAAATCCTGGATACATACTAAGGCAGGACTGGAGTTTACTACACTGTTTTGAAGTTCTGCAATAAGTATATTTAATAAATAAGGGATAAGGCATTTTGTTACATGGTTTGAATTCAGGATAGAATGACACAAAGACAAAATATTAGAATTTTAGATCTGATTATAATCCCTTTTTAGAGGAGGAAAAATAAGAAGCTAACAAAGAAATTTCTAGATCATTAAGTCACCATAAATTGTGTGTGTGAGCACTAGCGCTGCTGACAGAGTGCAACATGTATATCCTTGCCTCATGCCATGTGTCAGTTTAGGGCTACCCTCTCTCTGTTGGGTGCATGTTAAGGGTTAACCAGTAAGGGTAAAAATCTATCTAGGCTAACTGAAAAAGAAGCAAGAAGATTAATAACCAATTACATTCATCAAAAGAGAGAATACACTGTTGAATAATTAAATTAAGAGTCTCCATAATGCCATTAATTATAAAAAACATTGAACAAATTCAGCTTTGAAAAATTGCTTTGGCAAATGGCAATGACTACTTTTTGCAATAATATATGCTACAGAAACAGTATATTCTAGAAACATTGCTATCACACATAGCAATACACGTACTGTATGAATTTCACTCCCATCCAGAGGACCTCCCAAAGGTCAGGGTGCCACTTAAACCCTGTGAGTGAAACCATAGCCTCATTGCATTAATAGGAATTTTAACGTGGACTTCAGTGGAAACATGTTTTCCCCCATATATTTTGAGAGGTAATTGAGCCTAACATGATGAATAGACCATCTGTACAGTCATGAATCTTAGCCACAGAAAACATTCAGAACTAATAGAAAAGGAAGATGTAGGACCTCTTTGAACCAGACTCCAAAGGGCTGGTATTTCACTGTCACAGGTAGTAAGAGAGAACTTGTGATATCTAGAAAAAACAGATATGTTTAATAAAGACAGTTGAAAAATACTTCATTCTTCCTAGAAAAATTCTAAACACTAGTGAAAAAAGATCTTGATTCTATCCTAATAAAGTGCTTTTAAAATACACGTGCGTGTGTCTGTGCAGTTTGGCATGAATTATTGTACATCTTTTCCCAAGCAAATTCCAGATCTGGGAAAAAATCCCCATTTTTTACAATTCTGAATCAACAGATGATTTATTAACCACATAAATAAAAGTGATTCAACAAAATGTAAAAATGCACATATCTGTATTTTTTCGTGTCATTAACTTATTAGTTATATTTTCTTCATATAAATATAACATCTAAACGTTTATTTGACTTATGATAGTATCTGCCTCCTATGAGGTGCTTATGTTTCTATAGATATTACTTTAGAACAGAATTTGGCTTGTGCCCATTTTTGGGAGGAACTTATAATAGGCAATATTGTTTTTCAGCCATGTTAAATATTAATCCAACCAGTACATAGTTTATGTTATCCCGAAATAGAGCTTCCTGAAGGGAACTACCACAATTTCTTCAGAGAGCATGTTTTTTTTCTAACTTTCCCCAGTAAGGAAGAAAATATAATGTGAGCATATTTTTCTAAAGGTGCCCATACTCGTAATTATTTCTTTTCTTTGTCTTGCGTTGTGTTTTTGTCCATCCCAAAAAGTTATTGAGTTACTGGATAATATTGGTATGATTTTTTTGTTCCTCTGTGCATGCAGACAAGCTGGGTTTAGTTAGGAAAATGTGAGTATGCTTTTCTTTCATGTCAAAACCCTTTGCACCATTGTGGTGGGGCAATGGGCTCTTGGCTGTGTCACTGGAGGAAAGCGGGGCAACCTAAGCAGTTGCAGGAGAAGAGATCTCCAGAGCAGGGGCAGCACAGAGGTGGCCACGGGCTTTATAAACCCCCCACAACAGGATGGGATTATCTCAGACTGCAGCTGGAGAACATCTGCTATGGAAAGCAGCCGTAGAAGACCAAAAAAGGCTAAAATGCCAGCAGGAAGGAATCAGTAACTTCACTGAATATTGCATTAAGAAGCACTAAGTGGAGCACAGAATGGCAGCAAAATGTCAGAGATCTAGAAACACCCCAAAAGTGGCTGAAGGACCCCTGAGGTGTGGGAGGAGAGGGCCTGGAGCTTGGGAGCATTCACATCCTGCTCAGATGAGGGAGACAGGTCACTCAGATTAGCAAATCCCCAACAAAGCAGATAACGGTGAGACAAGTCTCTAAGTCCAAATATTTATTAACTACCCACAATGTAATAATTGAACACACAATAATTGGCTAAGTATATAATGAGTTGTGGCAAGCAATACAGTATGCCTTGCATTTCTTAATGGTAGTGAAGGAAAAAGGGGAAAAAGGAGAGGAGGAAGACAGAGGGAATAAGGTCTGGGTTCCTGCGTTGATCCCGCCAGCGAGTGTTCCAGGAGACATTCGTCTTCTTCACTTCACTGCACTCTCTGGGCCCCCCCACCTCTTTCCCTCCATCTCGATTTATGAACACTTTCCTTGGGTCCATTCCCTAGGTCAACCCACATATCTACATATCCCATGTATGAGGAGGGGTAAGGCGTTTCATGGGATGAGGTAATTAGCATGATCATGTTAGTCTTCATCAACATATTGAGGTGTGTTAACTTTAATATGCATTTCATGGATAATGAAGCAAAGGTCATTCATTGGACAGATGGCCCTTGAAATTTAGCCAGATGCACCAGAGCAGAGCTGTCCTGTCTCCACAGGGCCCCCTGCTCCAGCTGCACCCTGTGTTATTTGGGCAGCCTTATCAGCTTTGACCTCCACACCATCCACCCTGTGACTATAGTTTTGTCTTGCAAGTGTTTGAGGCATTCCTTAGTTTGGAGGGTCTCAAATTTATCTCTTCCTCAGGCTGTTTTTCTCAGTCTGTGCTTCTCGCAGGCCTGGTTTTTCATCTCTCACAGAGCAGGGTGGGGAACAGGGGCACCCAGTGCCTCCTTTTGTGACTGGGAAAGAGACGCAACATTGACTTCACCATCCATGCAGGGAAGGGGTGTCACTGGGCATTGCTGGGTCAAGCCAGGTGATGGGGCTGGTCATGCCACCAGCACCCTCACATGGCTTGCGATGCACTTCTGCGGGGTGCTGCTGTGTGCCATCCACTCACAACTTCTGATTGAGGGATTGCTACTGGGTCACCTCAAAGCAGGGAGTGCACCTGCACTAAAATGTGTACTTTGTCTCCTGGCTTGTGTCAGGCAGTGGTAGAGTTGGGTACTGTAGGACTAGTTCTGCCTGGGAGCAACAGGGACAGGGCTCAGCAGCTGCTCCATCCTCTTCTGCTGCCAAACCTCCTGTCCATCAAACCACGGCTGTACACAGTGTTGCACAGTGCTGTTGGGAGCGTTAAATATTTTCTTCCTTGTGGCTTCTGTGCCTCAGGTGCTTCATGAAAAAACAAAATAAAATCACCATAAAACCCATCCTGCCAAAAGGCATCCCTTTCTCTTAGTAGGGTCCACCTATCCTAATGTTGCAGTAGTCCTGAAGTGGATAATATTAAAGAGATATATTACCCTGTAGTTTTGCAACCTTATTTTTTGATAGATTAAATCTGAACGCTGTCAGTTGCAGTGTATATTTCTGCAAACCTGCTATGTTTGCCTATGGAGCTAGTAATTTAGAGAGCAGACTAGAGGTTTAGCAGTGCAGGGAAACACGCAATATAACTGACACCTGCTTTATACAGACCTCATGCTCTGTATACAGGCAAAGTTACAAGGGAGGCATTTGTTGAGATCTTTGTTTTTATTACATAAACACTCTTGACAGAAGAAAAACCTGCCATGATAGGCTGACTTGGAAATACTTTTAAATATCCTGCAGGCACATAAATTTTGGAAACTCCACAGCAAATAGCAGCTTCCATATTAAACATACAAGAATAGCTCTGTTTAAAAAACATGAAGGCTGTGATACATATCAGCATGTGTCTGGAAGTTAAAAGTTAGGTCAGTGATAAAGCCTCCATCTCAGTTTAGGTCTTGGTTGCTCAGCACAATGCAGAGCACACCCCTGGCTACGTCAAAGATGGTCACACAACAGTGGGTTTCCCCTCGGTGTTTCTTTCTACCATGAAAGTTTGTGTCACAACTTCAAAGGTAAAAAAGCTATTTCTGTGTTTATATCTGTAAAATTTATCCTAATATTTGAGTGGAGAAAATATTTGGGGGTACTATGTACGGAGGTATGTCATAATAAAGTGTTATATTGGTCACTTTCCGCAGTAGCCAATTCAGCCTCTTTGAACTTTTTGTAAGCAGATGCTTGAATGCACCATAGTGCTGCTGTGGCTGAAATCCTACTGTAAATATTGTTTTCTCACTGGAGAACATTGCTAGGTTTGTAGTCACTGCTAAGATTTTACTTGGCAGTAAAATCATCATCTGAATTACAATCCAATGTCATTATATCATCTGCAACATCTGTAGTCAGGATATATTTGGCATTTCAAGGTTGGGAGGAGGGAGAAAGCATCTTCAGTAACACAGCAGTGCTGGGGCTTGGAAAGAGCCACAGGGGAATTAGGTTGCCTCCAAACACAATGCTGCTTTCAAATGCTTATTGTGTGGTGGGGAATGGCCTCTGGAAACTATTATTTTAGAAAAAACAACACAAAACATCACTGTTTTTGGAAAACTTAGGACAGCCAACTGTAATTGCAGGGTCCATGGAGGAGTACAAATAGTAAATCATAATAATGGTGGGAGCAATGGTTTCAGGTCATGCACTGCAAAGCAGACAAGGCTTCGAAGACCCTCAGTACAGAACTGGAATCACCTGGGCAGGAGGGTATTTGTAGAAGAAGAGGCTGTGCCTGTACTAGATAAAACCAAAAAGCCCGTCTGATTCAACTTTTGGTCTTCTCCCTCTGCACAGGCTGCTTGCTCTCATCTTATGGCTGAATCAAAGGATGTAACTAAGAGCCTGGTCCTGTTCCTTTGGATTTGTTGCTACAGTAGGATTTCTTCCTCCTGCAGTAGGAGATAAGATTTTATTTTTGCTTGAGGCTTTTCGATCATAAGGCTGGCTTTGTGCTCATCGTTCTGTGTCATTCATGCCTGTTGCTCTCTCCATCCTAATAAATAACATGGAAAAGAGAGTGACTTGTAAGCCTAACTCGCCCCCATGACCATTCCTGGTTAGTAATTGCCATTAAGGTATATTGAGCTTCTCTATTGACTAGATGAAAACAATTATTATCATGCTGTTTACTTAATTTTCCTGATGTCTATTTTGAGTGGCAACTGCAATATATATTTTATAAGGCTCACTTCATTTCTGACCGCTATTAGAAAAAGCAGAATAACAGAGCATGTTCAGAGAATAGGGGGGAGAAATGAGCTGTCAGGGAGTGAAGATGAGAGACTCTTCCTGATCCTCAGCCATGCTGCTGTCAAGAAAGAGCCTAATATATTGCAGATTTTTTTTCAGGAATTCATCTATAACCCTCGGGGTAGAACACCCCTGCAAGCAGCTTGAGTCACCTAATCCACTTATGTTATGCTCTTAGTTTTCCAGGCATACCAGAATTAAAAGCATATTTTATATATATTTTCTACTGAACCCATTTTTTTCCTTATGATGCTACTTGGAAGACCGAAGCCTTCCAAAACTGAGACAGCCAGCAAAACTTACAGAAAACATACTACAGAAGTGTAAGAATGTTACATCATGAAGCAGAGAAAACGAGGCTTTGGCATAAAAGGGGGGAAATGAAAATGTTCTTTTCAATTAAGCATATTTTTCAAAGAATATTTAATGTTTTGCTGCTGGGTAAAATAGCTTAATTATTTCTGATGCTTGTTAACAGTTGCAGAAGAGGATGAATGGAGAACATTCTGTTTTCTCAATGAAGATAAGAAATAGTGGTAGCTCCATGCTTTGGATATATATTTTTTAGATGAAACATCAGGCTCTGGAGGATCAAATAAAAGCAAACTTATTAGTTATGAAAAAGATAACTAACAGCATTTTGTCACTAATTGTTTCAATGAACAGCCATTAAGACTCACTTCCACAACTAGCCATGAAGCTCCAAGGACCTTTGCAGACCCAGCTATTTAAAACAGCCCCCTTCCACCAGAGTTCAGCTGCACAATGTTCAGCCTTACTTAGCAAGTAAGAGTTAGAGCAAAACTCCCAAGTAATTAAAAGAGTAAATGAGCAGAAAAGCATAGGCCTGGGAAGGACCCTTGGAGGTAATGAAGTTGATTTCTTCCCAAAGCAGAATCACTTTTATCTGTATTATTTTTTAAACCCTTTGTAAGGAAGGCCAGGGATGGAGATTTCACAACTGGCTTACTGCAATGCTGATTTTCCTAAGTCATCTCTGTGATAACTCAGTCACATTGTCTCTTTCCACCCCCATTAATTCTCTCACTCTTCAAATCAACTTTTTGTATCTAGATACTATTAGCAAGCTCCCCTCATGCTTCTCCTTTTCACACAAAATTTTGCCCAGTAAGTCCTGAAGCAAATGGCTTGTCCTTCATGCTGCTCTCTGCCAGCTATTTCCTTCCGAGGGTCCTTTGCACTGTGGTATCTGACACCTCTCCTGGTGATGAATTCAGCAAGGAGACCCACTTATCTAAGAGCTGTCACTCCACTCTGTTCTTTACTCTTCTACAAAGAGGAAAGTAGGTGTTTAATATCTGTGTCCTGCATCTCTCTGTTCCTCCAGACTCCAGGGTACATTACTGTGCTCATGTTACTTCTGCTGACATCAGGACTGAGGCAATGTATATGGCACAGAGGGATGCACACGCAGAGAACAGGGTCTGATTTCTACAGCCGGGGCTAAT
Organism: Athene noctua; assembly: GCF_965140245.1. NCBI lineage: Eukaryota > Metazoa > Chordata > Aves > Strigiformes > Strigidae > Athene > Athene noctua. Next base: position 25,502,344 of record NC_134038.1, on the reverse strand, counting down.
CCGTCACATGCCTCTGTTACCTGCACTCAACAGCCTCATCAAGAGAGACCCTTTCTCTGCAAGCGCTTTGGTGACAGTGCTGTGAGGGATGGAGCTGCCTGGCTTGTGGGGAGGTCCTGGCTGTGGAGTGCTAGTACACAGCCCTGCTGCCTGTGAGCAATCGTGGCAATCTTGCGGGGTGGGATTAGGCATCACAGCGCTGCCAGACACTGTCCCAGTACAACAGGGTCCTGGCAGTTCTGCTCACAGAGATGCAACTTGGTGCAGAGACCCACATCGTTTCCTCAATAATGTAATGCGGCATCAACTGCCGTTGGCATGTATGAAGTCACAAAACCCAAGGAATTAAGATAGGCATGGATATTATTTTATATATGCATGTGACTACAGGGTATTTGTATATTTCTTTCAATTTACGGAGCTTAGTGTCTTAAAGGAGGCTAACTGCACTACAAATGGGTTGTGTTAAATAGACAGTAACTGAGTTTTTTAACCCAAAGCTCTCCTTTATACCTATCACATTCCCTTGTTCTGATGCCACAGCAAAGAAAAATTAAGAAGGAAAGATGGAAGTAGATATTTTCTCTGTGCAATTTTTCACGAGTGTGACTGTGAAGATGCACAGGGGAACCAATAAATTGAAGAGCTGCTTTAAGTAGGATTTGATGTTTATGGGATTGTCAGAAATAGGCAGTGGTTCATAATGAAAAGAGTCAGATTTTGAACTGCATTACAACCAGATGAATGGCCTCAAATGAAAAACAGTGTTGCAAAGCTCTGCAGTGTTGAGGACGGCCTAAGTTCTATATTCCTATAGTTCTATATTTTTAAGGCCAGCTATAGTAACGTATGTAAGGATCTGATATCTTTTCTGAACCATACATCCAGTATAACTGAATTAAAGATGGATTTCTATTTGCTATGTGTATTATATATCTTTAAAATAATTGTAATTGTGAGAGCTCAGTAATTGCATAATTATCTCTAGTGAACACAATATTTCTGTTAATAGGATTTAATTTTCCAAAATTTGTTCAATGTCTTCAAGCATTCAGTGTGTTCCTTTCTCATGTTTTAATTCTATAAATGGACTGCTACTTTCTCTGTATGCTCAATATTTTGAATTTTTGAACAAAGTCAGATAAATCATATTGTACTGAGCCTCTTTCCTGCTAATGTAAGTATGTAAATATTTCTGCGTGAAGATTTTTTTGAGAGATTTCGTATTTGGTGTATATTCTTAGATGGACCTTTGAAATCCATTTCTTCCATGTACATACCAAAATGCAAATGTAATAGTACAGTTATACATGCATATGTAGGAAATACTGCACACTCAAAGGTATGTTGAGCTTCAGAGTTATTTACAGCAACATTTTTTTCAGTTGTCAGCTCATAAATCTTGAGAGCATTTGCTGGTGGAGAGAAGGCAAGAAGCAGAGGAGCAGCATACATTTCTCTTAGAGTGCTTTGAGGTGTCACTGGCTGGCTGGACATTGGCAAATTCTGGGGTCAGGGCCTGGCAATGCTAGCACAAGGCTGGGGCAGGTGAAAGGTTCTCCTCAGCCTCTCTGACCTGTGTCTCTGCCAAAGGGGCCAGGACAGGAGGTATCAGTGGGGGTAAGCACAAGGGATGAGTCTCCAGTGTCAACAACAGCACAGCCTCCAACAGAGTGCATTTTTTGCTAACTCAGTAAGTTTTCTTGATAACTTAACCTGGGAGTTTTCACTATTATCATGGAGTTTTCATTAATAGTCCTTTTGTTTGTGTAGACATTTATTTTAACAACAGAAGGATTTTTCCCCAGTGACAGCAGAAGATGACTTACTTGTAGAAATACTACAAAAGGACCCGCATTAACAAAGTTTTTGAGCACACTCACTTCACAGAAACTGCTCTAATGACTCCTAAAACTCCCCTGCACTTTCACTACTACCTGTTCTGCTGGTGGATCTCACTTAGGATCTGAGATCCTTGGGCTGTCTCTGCCAAGAGCAGAGCAGCGAGAGGTCCTGCACACCTCAGGGTTGAATGTCATTGTCTAGCTGCAGAAGCAGCCTCCAGACTGACTCTAAAATCAGTTAAGTCATCAAGTGAAGCTCTTGAATCTGGGCCTATGGATCTCAGTGCTTGCCTTTGCCTGGCGACAGACCATGACACTCCAAATTGCAGGGACCCCAGCACTATACCAGATCTGAGGGACAGAGTCTATTATTTCAGGTTCAGTGCTTAATATACGGCTATACTGCTCTGGAGAGCCAAAACTGCATTTTCTTCATAGTTTCATGCTTCAGTGTGCTTCATGTCCATTCAAGGTTTGGTTGGTGCAGCATTAGGGTTCTGTGAAGTTATGCTTGTAGATAGGCCTGAATAAGTAGAAGTGCATTCCTCTTCCCTTTCCACCTATCTTTTTGAGCCTTCCTCCTTTCAGCTTCTCAGTCAGAGCCACCAAAAATCTGGCTTTACCATGTTATTTTATTGTATTCAGCTTGCAAAGCTATCTGTGTGTTCACAGCAGCAGTCAGCGAGGGCCACTAAAAGCTGGTGCATGTGGATCAGTCCCAGGTGTCTCAGATGACAGAGGCAGGCAAGCACCTACTGAGGCCTTTCTGAAGGTGGTCTGAAGAGCCTGGAAAGGGCAGGATGTGTTTCGGGGTGGCTTTTTTTTTTTTTCTCTCTGGGATTTGCAGCCCCTGTGGACTCTCCTGATTCTTCCCACAACAGAAAGCTCACTTCAGTACAAACGGTGCAGAAAAGGATGCAGAACTGATAACATGAACAGCAGTGTGGAGGATCAAGTAACCTGTGCCAGCACAAGCAACTTAACTGCAAATATATACTCTCTCTGCAGGCTCCTGCTCTGTCAGACAGCTGCCATGGCTCTTCAGGAGCTCACCTTAGGAGTGCAAAGACCATAAGGAGTAGCACTGCTCTGTTTCCAAAGTCCCTTGCCAGGTGTGTCTATGATGGCTGTGCTCTTCAGCACATGGAGTATGGGATGCCATCACTTTAATCCATAAATGGTGGAAGCCGGAGACAGAAAGCTATATTACCAAAGAGCTGCTGAGTCTGATGAGGTGCATAATCATGAGCATCTGGAACCCCATGTTCAGTGTGTTAATATGCTGTAGGAAAATGTCCCAGAAAACTCCTCCCTTGAAGAAATGGACACATGAATGATCCTCCTTTCCCCTTTCCTTGGGACCAGGTCCAGAGTCAAAAGTGCAGTTCTGCACCTTAGAGAGGATCACAGTTTTCTGTCATGGCTCCTCCCTGCGCAGTGATTCACCTTTTTGATTTTCTTCCATGAACACGTCAATCCCTGGTAGTCTCCCTTCGGCAGGTTCCCAGTATTCCTGCAGGCACCTTTCCTTTCCTGGTCTAGCACTCACTTTCCATGTATCAGCTTTGGGTATATTCTCCTGACATGGCATTTTCTGTGGAAGTAGCAAGACTGTGTGTGCTTTTGGGGTATTTCTGTCCCTTGCCTCGCAGCTCTGAGGTGTGAACTGGCACCGCTGACCATGCCAGAGCTGGGACCGGTGGGCCTTGATAAGTCCAAACCATTATTCCAGAGTGCTCATGTTCCTTATTTTGCAATGTCAGACTGAAGTTTCAGCCGTGCTCGAGTGCAAAATGCTTGCTCTACAATAGTCAGTCCTGACGGTTGCAGATTAAACTGCAAAGCTGCAGCATGCTGGACAGAAACACAAAACACAGCCACGGCTATGGACACGGTACCTTGCTGCTTTCACATTTTTCCTGCCTGCCGTCTGAGTCACAGCACTCTGCTTAAATGGAAATAAAAAGCACTCACAGGAGTCAAGCCAGCAGAGGCAGAATGGCTGCAGCACAGCACACTGTGTTCAGCTCTGCCTCGCGTATCAACAAAAACATCAGGCAAGCTCCAGCTGTAGATGCTTCGATTTTATCAATGAAGTGCAAAGCAAAGAGTGCTTTATTTAATTTTCCAGATACAGGGATGAATTGGCTTTTAGCAAAGCACTTTGACTGGTCTACCCTGGAGGTAGAGAATATGGAAGGGGAATAAATACAAAGCACCAAGTTGTTTTTCTTAACAGGGTCAATTTTCTGACTACAACCACACAGACTCATCATAAAGGGGTGACTGTCAGTTTGGCAAGGTGAACACATTCCTCTCTTCCACACTCTCCCTTTGCTTTTTCCCTCCTGCTAAGCATCTTGTGCAGACAGCAAACCATAAACCATCCTGTGTCTGCTGGAATTTGGGTGTCTCAACCTAGTGACTGGTGCAGAAAATGGAATGAGCACCTTGTAGCTCACAGGCATTCAGGGTCAGCAAGCTGTCGACTCACTGCCTTTGGAAAGCAGAACACCACAGTTGCCTGGTGGGGAAGAGCAGAAGTAATTGCAGGAAGTCAACTAATTCATGCAAAATTAAGCTAATCATTAATGGTGGAGTACACAGACATTCTTCTGCAGTGCTGAACAATTACTTCTAGTTACGTTTTAAGGCTAACATGTAACAAGAGTCTGGTTGAGTAGCTGGAGCAGAAAGCATCTCACTGGATGAAATTATTTCTATTCCCTTCCTTGACCCTTCTCCTTCAGCTGGAGCAAGTCTCCACTTCTTGGGCAACCAGGACAGAGTCATTGGTTACTGGTAAATATATTGTTATTAAAAGCATAAAGTCAAAGGATCAAATCCAGCTGGGGTTTCTGCTCACTAGATGAGTTTCTGCTCACTATATACTTTGTGCCTGTGTTTGTCCTGGAGAGAGGAAAACCCAGAGACCTGGCTCTAAACAGGGACATGACCACCCCAGATCACAGTTTCAGTCAATCTCTCTTCCTGTTGTGAGTGATAAATATGCAGAAAAGAGTACACCTGAAAGGTGGGAAATCCGGAGGATAATCTAGCTTTGCCCCAAAACCTTTCAGTTCTGCTTTATCTCCTACTTCACGTCTTTAAGTGTTGCAGGCATAGTTTAGTGTGGGTTGCTACTGGATGGGAAAGAGAGATGCTTCCTTCTGACTAATTGCCATTTAAATAAACAGGGATAGTGTTAAGAAGAAGAGCTTGGCAAAAGAAGAGAGCAAACAACAAAACAGCCTTGGGCTTAGCAGCTTTTCAGCGAGCAAGCACTGAATGGTAGAGAGAAACAGGAGTATAAAGAGAGATAAGGTTTGGACACTTACATGAAGATGAAAACTTCGTATCTGGTCTTGGTGTCCCAACATTCCACATGCTACTACTATAAGTGACTCAGCCCTACATATGTATTTCTGTGTGTGTATGAAGTTTCAGTTGCCAGGAAGCAAAATAGTAGTTGTTTGGGCTTTAAGGGGTTTTCAGTCTTCTTTCATGAGGAAAAAAAAAAATCTTAACATTAAATCTTCAGTTGGCACTTAAAACTGCACTTTTTAAGTCGCATTAGCTAGCACCTGACACTAGAACAAGAAACATGCTGAAAGACACTGATGTTTAAGTCATGAACAGGTACAACACGATAGTGCCTTTCTGCTGGGTGCCTTGCTTATACAACCATGCAAACACTTCCTGGAGAATAAATTACCCAGCCAATTTCCTCTGTTTTCCTGTTTGTAAATTGCTTCTGAGTAGCTCCTGTTTCTCTTGAATGTGCTTTTAGTAAATACATCAGGCTATGGACAAGCATCTTACTGTGACTGCTCGGTATTTAGGAGTCAAGTTGGTTTCATTCATTTTAATTTTATACAAAAGCTATTTCTATTTTCGGGATGAAAGTCTCATAGAGCCTCATTTCTGGTGTGAACACTCATTCTTAGAAGTCCACATTGCATTTGTGTGTGATGACTATTTCATAGTTTTCATTTAAAAGTATTTATTCTAGAAAACAATTCTGTCTCAGGGAGCTCAGTGACCCCAGCTTAAAGGCTGTGCAAGCTCCAGTAAGCAGGAGATGCAACTTCCTCGGGGATTCAGGAATGTCTGTTTACCACCAAATCTGTACTTTGATTTTCATGGCATCGTTGGGGCCACTTCAGTGCTCAATGTAGTTCCCAGGAGCCTCAGTCCAAATCATGAATGACACCACATTGGAACAGGCTGACGGCTGCGACATGAGTCACACATCTCTGTGTGTGGACAGAGGGCAAGGAGGGGGTGATTCCCATGGAGATGGCTAAACCAGACCTTTCCCATTCACAAACTATACCAGTCAATGAAGAACCTCTGCTGCGCGATTTGGAGATGGTCATGAAAAGCAGCCACGGCTTGCAATACCTGACCCACGTAGGCTCATGGCAGAGCCTCTCCTGTCCAAGGTGTTTATAGGACAGGTCTGTAAGGGTATATCCTCAGCTCTCTCCTGCAGAGTTTGCTTTCCTTACCTTTCTAAATAGACAAAGCAACAGCTTCAGTTGTCCCCAGGTGCCTGTGGACGCTCCACTCCCACAGAAGATACTGGATGGGGCTCCTTCAGGCAGACCTATGGCCCAATATGAAGACCACCAATGGTCTCTTTAAAATATATCACCTGTGGTATAGGACCCCTTTTGCCATACAGCTCTTCCTCCTCCACAAACATCAGGCAGGCATTACAGTACAAGAAGAGCCTGCTAATTAGGAGACACTGCAAATGCAAGTCCTCCTGTGGGTGCCTTTGCTGACCTGTTTCATTTACACACACAGAATGTTTAACATCACAGCTACCCCAGCAAACAGTGCTAGGTCCTTACACACTGTCACCCATTACCCAGCGATGCACCTGCTCCCTTGTCCTACGGGGATCACTCATGACAGCACTGCAGAATGGAGTTTGGCACTTTAAACCACTTACGTGGGGTAGGGCATGATTTTCTCTTTTGCTTATACAAGGGGAGGTGTAACTATAGCAGTTGGATATACACCAATCTGCAGCTTCAGATTTTCAGCAAAGGTACCTAGAGTTTTTGCTGATATTTTGCTAATAAGCATCTGAAATGTTGAAATTTTTGATCTTTCACATAGATGTTTGAAAAGCATTTTTTATATGCTTGAAAAATAAACAAGTTCTATTTCTAATTCAGTCATCACCAAAAGTTGTTGAACGCAGTAACCAATGTTCAAGAATATTTTAACGAGAATATAAGAAGACTATTCCTTTGAATAAAAACTGAAGACTGGCTTTATTGCTATTCATTAAGCCACTCAGCTGCATTCCACAAACACTTGTATTTACCAGAATGCTCATAAAAAGAAAAAATGTTGTAAACATTCAAGTGAGTGTGGATTTATAAAAAAACTTTTGCTGTCAGAATATTAAAGTAGCTGCCTTAAAAAGTCTCCCTAGATTTGGGAGGGATCTGGTGAGATAATAGAAATACTGTTAAATGCTAATCATTAGTGGTAAAAAAACCTAAATAACTCCATTGTCTTTGGTGTACTTATTCTGGATTTACAGATATATGCTGAAACCAGATTCAAGCTTTTACTTTTACAGGTCTTTATTTTTTTATCTAAAATGTTTTTCGGAGGAAATACTTTGAATCAAGTTCTGTCATGTTTGTTTTTTCTGTGCTTTATAAAACTGTTAAGACTGATTTAATCCGTACATCATGGTGGGACTGAAGATAATGTAATAATGAGACTTACTTACGAGACTTACTAAAATCACATCAGAAAAAATTATGCTATATTATGAGGTCAGGAAAATGCTACTTCATCTCTGAAAATGTGCCATTTTCAGTGAAGTTTGCCAGAAGAATGGCAGGTATAGACTGTTGTGGTGTGTGGTCTTTCGTTATCTGTTGCCTCAGGTTGTCCCTGCATTTCTTCTATGGGACCTTGGGACACCCACACCCACTGGCCTCTGGGTCCCCCAACTTCCACCTTACTGTGATCCTTTCCAGACCAGGTAAACTGTCTGGAAACCTTACATCATCCAGGAGCTATAGCTGCAGGATATCTCAGCATCACTGACTTTCTCAAAAAGTAGAGACATATTTTCTAGCCTCTAAAGCGTGAAGCCACGATGGCAGAATATCTGGAAGCCATAGTACTTGCAATGGCAAAAAGATCTGAAGATCTACCCAAGACAGCAGGGAGCCACAGAAACTATTGCACTCTTTGTGTAGTATTTAGTGATCCTTGTGGCAAGCAATCAGCAGTCCAAAAAGCTCTGGGAGAACAAGCTCAAGCTGTCAGTGACTGACCTGGATTGGATGGGGCTCCCTCAACTGACCCCAACTCCTGCGGAACAGCAGGAGAGCCCTTGGAAATGGGGATGCAGACCAGGAATCCTTAGGAGGAAGACATCTCAGTTTTCTTAATGAAACATGGACCAAATGTTTACAGAACAATGAGCATCTGAAACACTTGTTCCACTGGGAATTTAGAAATTTCTCAAGACATTTTTTCCGGATTTGGAATAAAGCTTTTTCATTCTGGCCAAGTTTCCTATTAAATGTGGGTATCTCCATTTGCATCAAAATATTCCTTTAACAAACAATTCTAAAACACAATACCCACCCTCTCTTCTTTCCCCCAAATGTCCTTACTCTTGTCTATGACAGTAAATAAAATGGTTAATGTTATGCCTCTGGTCCACAGCTAATTTGGCTCTGTCTCTTTGTGATCATGGTGTATCATGGTGCAAAGAAGGGATTATGTGGCAGATTCAGAGATTTTGGCATGAGAGACGTTCAACTGGCTTTACAGCACCTTGAGGAAAGTATCATACGAGCCTGACTGCAGTGAGCAGGTTTTCTTCAGACAACACACTACAGATTCCAGCTTTCTCCATGAAAACTGAGAGCATTTGGCCACGAAGAGTACAGAATTTCCACAAGTATTAAATTTGCTTAATTTTATAGGCCAGGATGTTTGTCTACAGACTGACGTGTAACACTTAACCCAGACCTCTTTTCTGAGTAGCAAAAATGAACTGTGGCAGGAAATTTGGAAGGTTTTTCTTGTCCAAACACTGGCACAGGGATTGATCAAATCAGTCATCTTTTGAGGGCTATAGCATGTGCCTAGGCTGTTGCTAGTCAGCTGTATTGTCTGGCCATGAAGGTGTCAAATCCAGGGCTTGGCTTCTCTGTTTCAGGTGTGTGGACCATAGAGGGAGATACTGTGAAGGAATGGATACTCTGATCCTGGGTTCCAGAAGCTGGATAAATTCAGTGCACTTTGTTTTCCATTTGGCCACTAGAACAGCCTGGCTTGAGTTGGACCTAAATTATCTACCTGTATTTCCTGCACCAGTCATTGACATTGCTGTTAAAAAGACAATAACTAATGAGATTCAGTAGCCACAGCAAAATAAAACTACAAAACCGGACTCTGCAAGAATTCCTTTCCTCAAGTTACAGACTTTTAATCCCATTATCAAAGCATTTGCAGTTCTCATTTCAAAGTCATGGAAATAATAACTAATATTGAGTAAAAATAATGAGATATATTTAATCAAAAGTTAGAAAATGTGGTGAATAGCCACTGGCAATGACATTTCTGATTACCTGACTGTGTCAGAATTAGGCAGTTCACAAAACAGTGTTACACTCCAGAGATTTCACATTCCCAAGTGAAAACTGTAGCAAATACAAAATGGGTCAATGAGTAGTACGTTATTAAATTTCTTTGGAGAACTTTTAAATCAAACCCTGTGCCGTGTGATTGCATCTATACATTCTTTAGTGGCCAGGACATGCAGTCAGGAGGTTAAGAAAAGAAACCTGTTCTTAACCTCAAGCCATTAACAGCTGATGAACTAAATCATGAACTCTGGTTGTGCTTCGGTGAGCTGAAAACAAAACCCCTTGTGGAAATATTCATTCAGATAAGAAATAAATTCACTGCGGCTTCAATTCTGCCATTTCCTCCCACTCACATGTGTGCTCTAGTCACTGCATTTTAGGGACACTTAACACAAATAGTAAACTTGAAAACAAACGTGGTCACACAGACAACAAGCAGTCATCTTTGTAAAGGTATCATTCTATCTGACCAAAGATCTGGTGAAAAATAATCAACAGGTATGATATGTGGAAACTTTAGTAAATTTTGTGTATGACAAGTTACAGAGAGTTTGTCTGTCTGGAAACAGTGCTCAGCAAACCAGTCCTAACTGTACTGTATCACCACTGTGCCATGCACATGACGTCCATGGGCAAACTATGCTGGGAAGTCTGAGCAAGACGACCAATGAAGCAGCAGGAGATGCTGCTGATGACAGAATAGAAACAATCTGATGTTTTGCTGGTAGTCAGTTATTTCTGATAGAAATCCTAGTGGGGCCAAAGCTTCTTAAAAGATTTGAATACAGAGAGGGGAAGATGCTTCTCAGCATCTCTGGGAAGAAGTAGTCTGCATGGAACAAAGCACAGAGATTAGTACATGATTGTTCTTATACACTAAAAACATTAACCTAAATGGGGGCTTACGTTCAGCCCACCTTGGTACTGTTTGCACACTAGCTGAGCAATGCATAAGAATAACCGAAAGCACTGGGATGAGGAGAGCAGTCTATCCTGGGTCTAGTCACCAGCACACTGTATGTGTTAAGAGAAACAGTTTGGGATCAAAAGCTGTTGCTCTGCTCCTGCTCCTTCTACACATTCAATGGTTTGATTTCCTAATTGGGTTAGGAAGGCCACATCTGTCAGCTAAGATGTGGGGTTTTTGTCTTTGAATTTCCCATCTACTCTTTTTTAACAGCATCTTGAACTATTCTTGCTTTCAATAGGAAAAAAAAAAACAAAAAAACAAAACACAATTTACTTGCCAAGTTAAGGAAGCAAACTGAGAATTAAAAGAAAAACCAACCACCTTCATATATGTATTTCTACTAGTTATTTGCATTACTGTAACATAAAAGGAGAATCAAAAAAGGAAGAAATGGCTGGTTTAATCTAGGCTCCCCACTTACATCATAGCAAGGTTAATCGAAAGATCTCAGTAGGGATTCCTTCCACAGTCTGCTTGTGTTACCATTTTAGGGTTACTCTGCAGGAGTTTTGCTTTGTTTTTCATCTTTACTCAGAGGCAGCAGTTTTTTCTGTCTCTACGTACAGTACCACTTAATAGATTGAGGATGTAAGGAATTTCCTGGCATGTAAACAGAATACTGTAGTGGAGACTCTAGATTTTTACTTTTAGTACATTTCCACTAAATGCATCTCAATTCTTAGAGCATTTTGATTTCACTCACAATTTCCTGTTTGCTAATTCTTGATGGTGTCCTTTCCCATTTCATTATTTTCTCCCATTTCTTTCACTCTTCTTTGACACTTCATTCCCCTTTGACTCTTTTGTCTTTCACTTGTATGCCTTGATTTTCTTCTAACTCTAGTTCCTTTCATTCTGATGTCTTTTATTAGCTTTTGCCTGTATTTCTTTCTTTATGTTGTCCTCTTCTTTGCCCTCACATCCTTCACTTTCTAGCAAATTGCCACATTGGCATGAATTACTGGGGAAAGATTGGAGATATACGTCCTTTGAGGATAGAGGAATTTATCAACAATCAGGTCTATGAATGAAAGCCAGTTTCTATTTCAGAAAAAAAGCTAAAACGTTAGGAGAAAGGGAATTATTTGAAGACTGCAGGTGGAAGTCATCTTGGGAGTCAAGGCAATAGGCTCTACTTTGGCTATATTGCAGGCTTGATGTGTGACCTTGAGTAAATTACCCAACATTCATGTGCCAGGATGAGCAATTTACCTACCTGTTAAAATTACCATAACAATATTTCTGCCTTAGGAGTGCTTGCAAAGTTTAATTAAGCTTGGTAAGTACTGGACATTCTCCATTTAGTATAATTATCATCATCATGCATTAACCCCCATGACATTTTTCAGGCAGTACTTGCCATAACTACTCTATTCTAGACTTAAACATGACAGTATCCTTCAATTATATTTAGCCAATAATTAAATCATTTTGGAAAAAATATTAATTACATCTGGAATTACAGTGATTTGTTGAAATCTCTAAAAAACCTGAATATAGCAAAAGCCCTGAACAAACATGCAACTGCTGAACTCCCTCATCTCCTCTGCGTAACAGGCCCAAAGTCCCCAGCTAACTGCATACATCTGCCTTCACATGCCTCTACCTGCCTTTCCTTAGAGCAGGACATGCCCTTTCAAGGGGCTCAGATGTTACCTGATTGCTTACAACAATAAATTCAGCAACTCCCTGTGGAAAAGGCTGCTCTGAGACCCTCCAAAAATACCTTAACATTATGGTGAGATGCTTCAGCTTCCATGGCAGACCGGTGCCACCAGCCACATTACTTGTGGTGGTTTTATCCCAGAAGCAAGAAAACAGAAAGCAGCTTGCCACGCTTGTTAGAGAGGGCATGGCAGCAAGGCTCCAGGGCTGTGTGTCACCCAGGTGGCGGGGATGCAGCGCTGTGTGTCACCTCAGTTGCAGATGCTGCAGGGCTGTGTGTCACCCAGGCAGTGAGTGCTGCAGGGCTGTGATTCACCCCAGATGTGGGGCCGCAGGACTGTGTGTCACCCGGACAGCGGGGATGAAGGGCTGTGCATCACACAGGTTGCAGGGGATGCAGGGCTGTGTGTCACCCAGGCAGTGGGGCTCCAGGCCTGTGTGTCACCTGGACAGTGGGGATGCAGGGCTGTGTGTCACCTGGACAGCAGGGATGCAGGGTGTGTGTCACCCGGACAGCGGGGCTGCAGGGCTGTGTGTCACCTGGACAGCAGGGATGCAGGGTGTGTGTCACCCGGACAGCAGGGCTGCAGGGCTGTGTGTCACCTGGACAGCAGGGATGCAGGGTGTGTGTCACCCGGACAGCAGGGATGCAGGGTGTGTGTCACCCGGACAGCGGGGCTGCAGGGCTGTGTATCACCTGGACAGCAGGGATGCAGGGTGTGTGTCACCCGGACAGCGGGGCTGCAGGGCTGTGTGTCACCTGGACAGCAGGGATGCAGGGTGTGTCACCCGGACAGTGGGGCTGCAGGACTGTGCATCACACAGGCTGCGGGGACTGTGGGGCTGTGTGTCACCCAGGCAGCTGGAGGTGGCCAGGAGCCCCCCAGCTCTGGCTGTTTAGCTGTTTTTTCAGTAAAATATATCCTTTGGCTTCATGGGAGACTCAGCAGAGTGGTAGCAGTTTGGAATTAGGCTTGATTTCAGCACCCTGTCTTGTATAAGTGCCTGTTCACTATAATTCAGTCAAACGCATCAGAGGACTAGATTTTAACACGGGTTTGCACAAGGATTTTGCACAAATGAAATGAGGGTGATTCTTTTTATGAGAACTGCATAAGCCTCTTTTGATTTATTTCTGATAAAAATGCAGGCTAACATTTTGTTCATAACTCTAAACCCCTCTCTTAAAGATATTTCCAAGTCACTTCTTTCCACAAAGATCTGGATAAGATCTCATTTCTGAGACTCTCAGCTGACATGGTTTTCATACACATTCCTCCTCCCTGACAAGGGAAGCTAAAACCTACTTCTCCCATGCATCTCAAAGTGAAATTCAGTACCTTTTTGTCTGACTGTTTATCATTTCTTGAAAATACTCAAATCCATTTCCTTTGGAAAAGGTTTGTCTTTGTATGACAGGCATATAAATAGGTTTTATTATAGTACTCTATTCACTGGTGCAGCTTAGCCTGGAGATAAAAAGGAATTCATTTTCTAGATTTTCCCCAAATGTCAGCTTTACATTATCAGAGTTCTTAACTCAAGAAGAATGGGCAAAAGAAAAAAAATTGAACCGATATATTGTATCTGACTTCATGTTAGTGACCGAGAGACCAAACTTACCCTCAGTGAATAGAATCAAAGTAGAATCAAGAGTGCAAGATTAGGCAGAAAAGCATCGAGTCATCTGAATTTCAATAATGGTAACTTAGTGCAATCTTTTAAATATTAACGGCAAACTCTGCACGGTGACTTAACTGTACTGGTGCATATTCCCTAAAGGTCAAAAAAACTGAATTTTCTTTTCCCTCTGTTTTTTACTTCTTTTTTTCTTAGCAGTCTTTGACATGTATATCTAGGCTTCTTTCTAAAACCAAAACCAAAACCAAAAAATTACCATACTATTGCACTAGGATACCTCTGGCCCTATAAAGCAAAGCAGCCTATCAAGACAGTGGAGATAATAATCTCCTGATTATTATCTTGCTTATTTTTTTCTGCTGAGACTTGAAGAAAACAAGTGAAGGAACTTCTTCAGGCGTGTTTGCTGTAACTGCTCTTGCCACCTTGGTCATTACCTGCCAATGTGCGATTTGGTTTTGTAGGACTATTATTCAGCACTGTGCAGACAGCTGGGCCAGCTAACATCTGGTTTCATGGGTGGTAGCTCTGATGGCCCCTCCTGCCACAGGAAACTTATCCCCACTCTCCAAACCCTCCCTCACAGTAGTTTGCCCATGTCTTAAGATACTTTTGCAAGTAGTGCTGACTGGGAGGTATTGCAGCAGTATGATTTGTGGCACCAGGAGTGATTTAGATGTGTCAGCGACTGCAGAGGTTGTTCTGGTTATCAGAGAAAGATAGTAGATGAGTAGAAAGCTTCACATAGTCTATCAAAGTCAAGGTAAATATGTTTAGAAACAGAGTAGCAAAAATAAAGCAAAAAAAACACTACCTGGAGATTCATACCACCTGCCTCCTCCCAGTGTCCCCTTCAAGAGCTGGACTGCTGAAGCAAGAAGTGGCTCCAGCCTCAGTGAAGAGGCATCATGTAGTCTGTGGCCCCACCAGCTTGTTGGTCCAGGTGTGGGCTCACTGTGTGATTATGCAGGCTGGGCAGCTCACAACCCCTGTTCTCAAAAGGAAGCCTAGCTCTTATCTTGTTAAACCACTGTATGCATTGCAATTCTTTTGGTGCAGAGGAGATATAAAATGATGCTTCCAGGAACCCTTTCTTTTCATTTCACTGCTGAACTCCAGAGAAATTCCTTGAACTACAAGTGTAAACTTAATTGATTGTAATTGACCTACAAGGAAGACACAATACTCTTCTTATACTCATGAAATTGTGGCGAAGCAGATCAAACAATGTTGCTCTGCCCATTGTACTACTGCTCTTTCTCACTCATTCTTTGCTTTCTAAATTCACCAGCTGCATGATTCAGACAGTCTCAATGGCAGCTGTGCATTACAAATCATATAAAATTATTTAAGTAATTAATATTAAGTCAAGAGCTTCATCCCAGGGCAAACATTAGCTTTGGCAATAGTATTTTATTAACAGCAGTCATGAGCTGGAGGCAAAATATATGTATGTTCAGACTGTCTCAGTTTGCAGCCTCATCCCTTTGCTACTGCTAAGATCTCTCGTAAAGGCAATGTATCTGTGGTCTAATCTGATTTTGGAATAAATCTCTTTGCACCAGCTAGCAGGGTTTCTTGACTCAAACTAGGAAAAAGTTGAGTACAAACCAAATAGAATGCTCTTTTTTTACTGTGATACAGAGAAATGATTACTTGTTTTGAGATTTATTTATTTATAGAAAACTGCTTAGCAACTTATTTACTTACTTATAGCAAGTTATAGTAATTTTTAAAATATTGCTAAGAATCCTGCTTGCCCAGATTGTTCTGTGGAATTTTACCAAGGACTACTGTGTTCATCAAAACAAAGCAGTTCACTGTGAAAATCTACCAAGGATTATAATGTTCAGCAAAATATTATACTTTTGTCCTTGAGTAACAGGTGGCTCTAACTAGTTGGAATTTTGCTAATGAGTAAAGATAGCCATATACGAATGGTAGAAGTTCTATTGGTTCTCTTAGATAAGATAGAAAGTAAACTGTCTGAAAAACACTCTTGTTATTCAAGAAATTGGCCAAGAGAATCTGCGCATGCTCCGGGGAAAAAAAAGTGAGAAAGACTACGAGCCTTCTTTCTAAAGACCCCCGAAGACACCCACCAGGAGGAAATGCGCAGGTGCAAAGATGACATAAACTGTTGACATCAGCTTTTCTACCTAACCCAGCCTTACTCATGCAGATGTATGTTCGTGTTATGTAACCCAATGAATATGGATATCCACACTCTATAAGTTTTTGGTAAAATGTGCGGTGGGTGTGCAAGGTTTGTGGAGAAAACCCCTTGCACCCCGGTGCCAGAGTAAACATACCTGCTGTATAACTCTATAGAGTCTTTTTTTCCGTGAATCAACTGGTATGCCTATTTTCATGCTTAATGAGCCAGAAGCAGTTTTATCAAATGTTCTATGTTTTCTGACAAAGAATACACAGAAATTTGCATTAAAAAATGCATTTTGTAAAGTTGGCTCTGTTGCTTCTGTTAGTGTACCATTAGAGCTAGCATCATTCTGATTTCATTGTGAGGAAGCAACAGCATCTTACATATTCTTTAAGGCATTTGTATTCTTTAGCTTCTCTTTTCTCTAAGGATCAAATGGGAATTAGGAAGTGCTGATATGGGCTCACAGGTCTGGGTGCAGGCCCATCCCACACAGGCACTCTCCTGCTTTGCAAGATCCTGATGACATGGTGGCTCTGGAAAGAGGGCAGGAGGTGCTTCCACATGCTCAGACAGACAGGTCATTACACGGGCTGAAAGAACCTGAGAACATCTCTCAAGCCTGCCCCCAGGAAACCTGAAATCCAGGCAACCTGGGACTTTGCGTCATACTGATGATCTTTGTTTTCTTTAACTATACTGAAGCTGGTGAATAAGACAGTGCTGCTGATGATTTAGCTAAGCTAAGAGTGGCATTGCCTGCTGAGTGTCTTTCTTTTATAAATACCACTATACAAGTCTGAAAACCAGAAATGCTCAGACACATGGCAATACTCTGCAAGATACAAGCCTTTGAATATTGCTATATGTGTATATACACATGGAGATAGGGGAGGCAGAGAAAGAGGCTTTTAAATATATTCTCTGTTTTTCTCACTCTTCTCTTTATAAAGCCTAATTTGTAAAGGATTGTTGAACTCTAAGGCATTGCTATAACAAAGTTATGAAATTTTGATCTAGAGAAAGTGATCCATTAATATCTTCAGGACTAAATTGTGGCTTTGAAATTTTTACTGCCCATTAAAAACCAAGTAAAACCTTTTTCATTCCTTGAAAAATCACCAGAAAGTTTCGCCATTTTTATTAGCTCTACTTCTAAGAAAAAGTAAATGGCTCCACTATTTATTCTTAATGCAGTACTTGTGATCCAAACAAAAACACATGGACTTAGATTCTGCAGTAAATATAAAACTCCAGAAGTTAGGCATGATTTTGAAGGCTCAATGGATCATAGTAGGCATTTAATTCTGCCCTGAACTGTACAGAAAACCCAAGCGCTAACCTGAATTGTGCACTTCAGTAGATTACAGTATCTAAAAGTGCCTAGCTCCCTGTTGTGAATCCATCCAGCTAAGGACAGAAAAACTTTGAAAAAGCTCTTCATTACATATGATAGAGTCTATTTGCCTCATAATTGTAGTGCTGGTTCTATAAAGAGACCCCCAGCAGTTGCTAATTGCATCCAGAAACCTCATTACATTATACCAATTGGATTTTTAATTAGAAATGCAGATGGTAACTCATTTATTACTGTTGTAAGATCCAACTGGGAAAGAAATCTCAATTCCATTTTGGATGCATTTACCTTTTGGATGCTGGAAAAGAATGAGGAATGAACATGGTGAAACTGTGACTGATGTTATGTCTTCCAATAAAGATATATTATTGTACTGAGGCTGAAGGTCACAAGAAGTAAAAGGGAAGGAGAAGCATCTATGAAGCCAGTTTCTGAAAAATAAAAAGCCCTACAAAGAGCTCTGCTGGGGTAGCCAGCTGGGAAGTTGAGAAGTGAAAAGTTAGACAAAATGATTTTGTGGAGTTATTAATATACCTTTCTCTATTCTTCTGAGTGAAAAGGATGAAGGTGAGCATCTCAACCTACTATTGAAAGTCACTTGTATCTATAAATCTTTTTCTCACTGTGTAGAATAGGCAACTGTGAATGTCCTGCCTTATGCTGACAGTGGTATACAGCCTGTTAAGTCTGCATCACTGAGAGCTGACGTGCTCAGCACCAGTTCAGATCCCACTCCTGATCGTGGCTGTGGCAGGACCCAGCAGTCTCTTATTACACAACAGACAATGTACAACCTTGCACCTTTAGGGATTGGTGATGACAACTCAGATTGTTATTATTCTATGTTTGCCTTATTCTTTTGGATTGTAAATTCTTCAGGAAAGTGGCTTGCACTTATTATGTGTTTCCACAGCCTGGAACAAAGCAGTCCTTGACTCAGAGCAAACAGACAGCAAGATCAACCGCTACTGCCTAGTTCTTCCCCCTGAAGGTGTAAAGGGTGGGTGGGAGCTTACGTGCTGTGTTTCTGCCCCTTTTTATGTTCAGCTGAGGCTTCTCATTTCGTTCATTTTGTTTAGAATCATTTTGCTGTCTCTTCCACTTGTATGTCATCAGGAAAAAGAAAAGTGTTTCTCTTTCACTGTAATGAAATCACTTGAAAATAAAATACCATTAGCTGGTGTCAACCTGAAGAGGCGAGAACTATCAACATGTCAGTTACTTCATACAGTAGCTAAACTGTTTCCTCTATAGACACATTTTTTTGTGTCTGTGAATCTCTGTCAAGTGGACCTAATAAGATGTCTTCTTGCCTGCAAATTATGTGAGCACAGAGCTATTGTCTTGGATCAGAAAGAAGTAAACACAGCAACGGGGACATGGACTCTTTTTTCGAGTCAGGAAAGCACAAACTTGACTCTTCTCACATTTTTTTTGACAGTAATGCTAAAGTTTCTTCTGAGAGTTTGGAGGTAAAAAGAAAAAATTAAAAGCTTTAACAGCATTTTTTAATTGTGAGTTATTAGAATCACAGCTGTGCTTTCAGAAATACTTTTAATCCTTTATGAATAAATGTCAGAGCCTGCTACATGTTCTTCTGGATAAGTGAACGATTGCTATGCTTTCTTTCTGTGGATACAGAGAATTAAACCTACGCACCATATAAGAAACTAATCCTGCTATAGCCAGAAAGAGAGTATTTTATTTTTCCTCTGAGTAAGGTGGGAGCAGGATCAGCTTCACTGGCTTCCAAAGGGCCAGTTCCTTTAATTCTTAGTCAGGCATGCTATTTCATGCCAGGAAAAGTTGAAAGTGCCATATATAATTTAGCTCATTTGATGAATCCTGTTTTAAGATCCTGACTTTAATTCCTTTAACATGAACAAATTTAAACCATCCAGTCCATCTTTTTGCATTATATTTTTCCTGTTTTCTTCCTCTAGTTAAAAATAAATAAATAAATAAATAAATAAATAAAATAAATAAAATAAAAATCAGCAATCCTCTTGGTGTAAAGCTGCACTCCACTCCAGCACAGGTATTTGAAGTTTACTGAAAGCAGCCCTTCTGCCAAGAAACCATTTTGCTGTTCTGTTAGAAAAAGATGGCTAAATAAAGCCAAATGATGAACTTCTGGAACAAAGTCCATTAGCATGGGCATGGTAGCCATGCTAAATTTTGACAGCTATTTTCACCATGCTATTTGTCAGTAGCACTTGAGGTCACTGATCAAGGAGACTCTCTCCTGTATCCTCAGAGCTCAGAAGTAATCAAGGTACTATCGAAGAGGAAAGATTGCCATCCAGACCAGCTTCCCAGGGGGAAGAATGGAAGGTGAATGAAAAGCAGGAAGAAAGGAAATAGTAGCAAGTGGAAGACTGCTTTTTTTTTTTTTTTTTAATGCAACTTTTGCATGATTCAGTGCACAGGGAGGACAGGGTGCAGTGGGCTGAGCAGGGCTGTGCAGAAAAGCAGACTCTTATTTGTAGAATCCCCACTCTTTGCAGAAGTCATCAGGCAATGACTGACCCAGGGGAGCTCCAGGAGAAGTGGCTGCTGTAGGGTGCCTAAAGTTGAATACTGCCTTGGAGAACTGGGTTCTGTACCTCTCCCTGCTGCAGCTCTTTATGGGTTTAAGGATTGTGTGGAACTCATTTTTGGATATCCAGTATAAAATACCAGGAGCTGTAATGATAAAACCAGCATAAAATTATTCTGCATTTTAAGAAATATGCATTAGAATCCTAAGGAACATTAGACTGCATTTTTCTAAAGCTTCTCATGATTTGGCACTTGATAAATGAGCATGGTTACAAGTCTCTGTTATGTGAAATCAAAGTGGGAACTATGCACCTTGGAACTAGAGGCTGCACAGTAGCAAGTTAAGAAGAAAGCCAAGGAGTGCAGATAAGTGAGTATTTTTACAGATTTGTCATGCCTGTTGCCTTGATTTCCCAAAAGGTCATTGGTACAAAACATTCTATTCTTCTACATGCTTGCCAAGGTAAACATCTAATTGTTACAAATACCACCCTGCATCAGTGAAGTCAATCCATCAGCTAATATTGCTCTTTTTCTTTGAAAAGTTGTAATCATAAAAGCAAGAAAACATTAAGAATAGAAATTGCTACAGAGTACATATGTATAAGTGTTAGCGTGTCTACCTTGACTTCAGTAAGACTGTTTCCCACAGCATTCTCCTGGCAAAACTGGCTGCTCGAGGCTTGGATGGGCACACGCTTCACTGGGTAAAACACTGGCTGGATGGCCGGGCCCAAAGAGTTGTGGTGAAACAGAGTTAAATCCAGTTGGCGGCCGGTCACGAGTGGTGTCCCCCAGGGCTCGGTTTTGGGGCCACTCCTGTTTAACATCTTTATTGATGATCTGGATGAGGGGATCGAGTGCACCCTCAGTCAGTTTGCAGATGACACCCAGTTGGGTGGGAGTGTTGATCTGCTCGAGGGTAGGGAGGCTCTGCAGAGAGACCTGGACAGGCTGGAGCCATGGGCTGAGGCCAACTGGAGGAGTTTCAATAAGGCCAAATGCGGGGGGCTGCCCTTAGGCCACAACAACCCCCAGCAGCGCTACAGGCTTGGGGAGGAGTGGCTGGAGAGCTGCCAGTCAGAGAGGGACCTGGGGGTGCTGATTGACAGCCGGCTGAACAGGAGCCAGCAGTGTGCCCAGGTGGCCAAGAAGGCCAATGGCATCCTGGTTTGTGTCAGCAATAGCGTGGCCAGCAGGGACAGGGAAGGGATCTTGCCCCTGTACTCGGCACTGGTGAGGCTGCACCTCGATTCCTGTGTTCAGTTTTGGGCCCCTCACTACAAAAAGGACATTGAATGACTCGAGCGTGTCCAGAGAAGGGCAACGAAGCTGGTGCAGGGTCTGGAGCACAGGTCGTACGGGGAGCGGCTGAGGGAACTGGGGGTGTTTAGTCTGGAGAAGAGGAGGCTGAGGGGAGACCCCATCGCCGTCTACAGCTACCTGAAAGGAGGGTGCAGAGAGCTGGGGATGAGTCTCTTTAACCAAGTAACAAGCGATAGGACAAGAGGGAATGGCCTCGAGTTGCACCAGGGAAGGTTTAGACTGGATATTAGGAAGTATTTCTTTACAGACCAGGTGGTTAGACATTGGAATGGGCTGCCCAGGGAGGTGGTGTTGTCCCCATCCCTGGAGGTGTTTAAGAGTAGAGTTGACGTAGCGCTGAGGGATGTGGTGTAGTTAGGAATTGTCAATGTTAGCTTAATGGTTGGACTGGATGATCTTCAAGGTCTCTTCCAACTTAGATGATTCTGTGATTCTATGTTGCTTTGGGATTGCTTATTAGGATAATTTTGAACATGTAGTAAATTTTGGAACAGTTTAAAACCTCACAGATACAGCATGACTTGATTTACTGAAAATAACTGGAGAAAGGGGCTTAGTCCAGTTGCTATTGTACTATCTCAACTGCAAAAATTAGAAAAAAGTGAGTGGATATACTTTTGGGGTACTTACCTCCACATAGAGGAGGCAAATAAATGCAGACAGGCAATAACATATGGTCTTCTTCTCAATAAGTTTCAAGATTGGAACAGGATTATTTTTAACTTTGGAGGAAAGGATCACTATGGCAACATAATGAAGTATGAGAGTGATCTGACTGATTGACAGTGTTACAGCAAAGGAAGATTGACATGAAAGGCAGAAATAAAATTCACACTGTTCTAAGGCACATTTCCTCTAGTAGCTGAATCATCAGGTCTCATTTTCCAGACACTAATATTACAAGAGATTTTCTTGTCCTTATTCAAAAGGAACTCATTCCAGAGGTCATATTTTCTCTCAGACATGTTGTCAGTCACTGGGATGACAACAACACTGAGGACCTTTCTATTTTTGTAACTAAAGGTTAAGACCTGAAAGAAAAAAATTATGTTTCTGTTAAGTGCCACACTACTATAAATTTGTAGATTAGTTTGGGCTTCTCAGTACTAAAGCTAGATGAAGCTTTGCCCACATTTCTTTATGGGAAAAAAAAAAAAAAAAAAAAGAGATACTTGTAACCTTAAAATGCTTTGCAAATTCTTTCTGGTTTTATCAAATTTTTCAATCTATGGGATGGCCAAGAATGGAAAAAGTCCTGGCAGAATAGTTATTTCAGCCTCTCATTTGGAAATTAACTTTTGTTTTGAAACATCAAACCATTTTATTTTTGCTTATAAAATACGTCATTGAAAGAAAACATTCTCAATCATAGTGAATAAAATATTTCATTCCATCTGAACGGACATTTTTTACTTCTTTGTTCACATTAAAAAACCTCAACAAACTTTGACTATTTTAAATTTGGGCTGATCTGACTTCCTTGAACTGGCAATGTAGAAAAAAAGGTAACTATTTCCATTTCTTTAATTCAACATTTCAAGTGCAAGCCTTCATTTTCTACCCCTGCTATAAGGTAAATTTAAAATTTTTATGGAAAAATATTCTTCTAATCTCACACGAGATTTGTAACTTCAGAAGATGCCTTCATATATACGAACAACTGAACAGGGGACTAATGCTATTAGCTTAGTCTGTGACTGGAAATCTTTCCAAGTGGGTTGGTTTTGCCTGTTTGCTCAGCACCAGATCTGTTTGTCCCATGGCTCGATCTAGCTCATGCCCTTCTGTTCAGTGACCGACTCCCTCATTCACTGGCACTTAAAAAAAAAGTATTGAGCATATTTTTCTTTATTCTATAGTGTTTTCTTTTCTATTTATTTATTGACCTATTTTTACTCAGTCTACTCATTATTCTGGAGGATTTTTCAACTCCAAATCCCAAAGCTCTTGATACATGCTAAGTCTTTAAATTGGCCAAGAGCCACAGTTGGCATAGGCAGAAACAGAGTTCAGGAACCTAATTTTCAGCCTTACTCTATGATTTTAGGCCAAATTGTCTGATGTAAAGTGGTCAGAGGACAACAGAATAATCACTTTTATACAGTTCAAGTATGACAGTGATGCAGATGTTAAAATAAGCCATGACCACAATGGCCCTTCATGGCCGTTTCTGTTTTTCACTTTAACACCAAACAAAGAATAAACTCCAATTACCTCATTGAAAAGCCCATAGGGATCCAAGACTGATGTGCATCAACTGTGGACATTTGGTGGTTTATTGCTGTGGTATGGAGACCTATGGGATAGTGTACATTCTTCCTGTAACAACGCCTTCATCTCATTCTTGGTGCTGAGTTCAACATTGTGTGAGACAGTGGATTGCCTTGTAGGGGAAAAGCTTGTGACTGTTTTGGGTCTGATCTATGTCCGTTCTGTCAGGAAAGCCGGCCAGAGTGCATCCTATGGACTTTACAATGTGGCCTCTTAGGAACACAAGCGGCTTTTCTGCTATCTTAGTAATTGCTGTACAAAAAAAAGAAGCAGTAGTGGAAATCCTGGGGTAAGTCTCCGCCATGGTGCAATGGGAGCACAGCAGGAGGAACTGCAGGGCTTCTACAAAGCACTCGCAGGACAATAGGAAAAGGAGAAGAGAAAAAAACTAGAGGAAATAAAAAGACCAAGAGAAAAATAACTGTATAGTCAAAAAATCCTATGGGAAATATTTATTTACAGAAGCAGTAGGAGAAGATTGATCATAACCAGTAAGGACTATCCTAATAATCAGCAAATGCTGTGACCTGCCAGCCACCGCAGTAACACACATGGAGGTGGGAAAGTCTTCTGGGCATGTCACAACCCATGGCTCTCATCTCTCCCCTTCCCCAGACTTTCTACAAGCAAGTCTTTTAGGAATACATTTTAGAATGCATTTAGGTAACTATTGTCTGAGAACTTGGTGTTTAAATACACTTAAAGGTCTGAGCTTTAGAGACAGACATTTAAAGGCTTTCTGGCACCTAAAGACTTTCAAGAGCACCAGGTTATTTAGTTGCCATTGAAATCAATGGCAGTTCTTGGCTTTTATCCTTAAAATGAGGAAAATAACAGTTTAATGAACACGGTTGCTAGGCTAGCTAGAGATACCAAGTTCTCCCTTTTTGTTAGAAGCAGGCACACTTGATTACGTGTCTGTCCTGTTAATGCTCTCTGCCCTGTTAATAGCTGGCAGGTTTTCCTTTGCCCTTGAGGGCTGGTGACTGTGTTGCTGGGGCAGAGGGTGCCAGGCACCCTCTCCTCTGCCTCCATCAGCTCAGAGGGGCCAGATGTGCGGTGCAGCAGCAACCAGACAATGGTGGGTATCCAAGGTTATGTCAGAAATAGCAATGCCCCAGTTTATTCATGTTTATGAGGTAGATTGGGAATAAGTATTATAACAACAGTCAGAGACTTGAGGTTGCATTAGCTTTTTTTTTGTTTCTGGTGCCTGGTACCACTCATATTGATTTATAGATTAAAAGTAATTTTATGGATTGATGGTTATTGAAGTCTTTGGGAAATATTCAGTGTGTTGATTAAAGAGGGGTTGTAAGAGGTATTTCCCCAGTGTGTCCTCTGGGCATGAAATTTCCTTGCATTCTCAGTGATAAAACCTTGTGGAGAGATTTCATGCTACAGCCATGATGTGGCCCCATAGGCTGGCACCTTCTCATATTTTGAACAGTGGTGCTGCAGCTTGGTGAATTAAGATCTCACATAAGAAGCCTCCAACTGACATTTATAAACAACAGTGTTTTACAGACTTACAGGAAAAAGAAAATTATTAGTATGAAGTTTGGTTGGAACCTGGTAATTTATACAGATAAACCCAGGTCTTTAAGCAGCTTGCCTGCTGCCAGAACAAAAGAAGAAATGGGCATTAGAGCTGTTAACACTCATCGATAACCCAAATCACAATTCTTCCTCAGGGAATATTTTCAGCCGGTAAACAGAAAATCTACTGTAAATGCCACACTGATGTTAGCTCAGTACTGCACTGATTCATTCAGTAGAGTACTGCAGAAATTAAATGGTTGTTAGATTAAATGGCTATTAGATTATATATTAATTATATATCTTAAGGTGGAGGATTTTCACGATTGTGATGGGTAATAGTAATAGCATAACTACACACTGTGTGTTTAGGTATAAAATGCTATGTACTTGATCTATTTTCCTTGCATGTCTGTGCTTCAAAATCCTAATCTTTTTAATGGAAATATCTAGTAACATCTCTAAAGTTAGAGGCATCAGTTTTAAAGTGAAAGAGGGTAGATTTAGACTGGACATAAGGAAGAAACTTTTTACAGTGAGGGTGGCGAGACACTGGCACAGGTTGCCCAGAGAAGCTGTGGCTGCCCCCTCCCTGGCAGTGTTCCAGGCCAGGTTGGACGGGGCTTTGAGCAACCTGGGCTAGTGGAAGGTGTCCCTGACCATGGGACGGGGGGTGGAACTAGACGATCTTTAAAGGTCCCTTCCAACCTAAACCTTTCTATGATTCTATGATTATAACGGATGGTGTTTCATGTTTAATAGAAATAAGAGGAAAAGCAAAAGAGCACTGACACTAAGAGCTAACTGAGAAAGCAAGAGTGAAGCTTGTGGAAGCCAGCAGTATCACTGAGGCAATATTCTTAGCAGAATATACACAACACAAGGTGATCCAAAAAGGTTTTGAATGTTTTCTCTTACCACTGATGTCAGAGTATTTAATTGACAATAAATAAAAAATGTGTAACTATCTAGTTTGCCATTTAATGAATCAGAAATCAATGGAGGGAATGGCTGCTGATTCAGGCAGTTTCATCCCACATTAACATACTTGGCTATACATAACAGAATATTAACAAAGGAAACCTCAGAGCTGAAAAGTTGGATGAAACACCCAAATACCTCATGCAATGAAAAGCAGTCACTTTTTCTTGACACAAGTACAATGACTTTAGCTTGATTCTTTCTTTAAGATGATTTAAAAGGATGAATTAGCTCATGATCCTGTACCTGAATTGGCAGCACTGTGGCTTCAGACAATTTGTCCTGGGAGAATGGGAAATATTGCAAAATTCCCTTTTCTTCTCCACAGAAATCACAATACACATATGCATGTTGAGTTTCATCTGGCATTTTATTGACCCGTTCTCTAGTCTTTCTGAAGCTCACCAGGCTGTGCTTGTCCTTAATATCTTAAATAACTGTAAATCATCAGTAACTTTGTCATTTTGCTGTTAATACCCTTTTCCAAATCATGTATGAACAAGCTGAACAGCACAGATTCCATTATAGACCTCTCCACTGGCGACTTCCCTCTGTCACAAGAGTTGGCCATTTATTGCTTCCTTCCATCTCCTGTGTTTTAGCAAATTATGTATCCATTCCATGACCTTTCCATTTATGCAATCACCACAAAGTAGAGGAAAGGACGAGTGGGGTTAAGTAACTCAACTCTTGAGGAAAAATACATGAAGAGCCATCAATGTGTGCTCACAGCCCAGGAAACCAACCATACCCTAGGCTACATCAAAAGAAGTGTGACCAGCAGGTCGAGGGAGGTGATTCTGCCCCTCTACTCTGCTCTCGTGAGCCCCCACCTAGAGTGCTGTGTCCAGCTCTGGAGTCCTCAGTACAAGAAAGACATGGACCTGTTGGAGCAGGTCCAGAGGAGGACCACAAAAATGGTCGGAGGGATGTAACACCTCTCCTATGAGGACCGGCTGAGAGAGTTGGGGTTGTTTAGCCTGGAAAAGAGAAGGCTCTGGGGAGACCTTACTGCCACCTTTCAGTACTTAAAGGGGGCTTATAAATAAGATGGGGACAGACATTTTAACAGGGCATGCATCAATAAGACAAGGGGTAATGATTTTAAACTAAAGGAGGATAGTTTCAGACTATATATATAGAAGAAATTTCTTATGATAATGGTGGTGAAACACTGGAACAGGTTGCCCGGAGGGGTGGTAGATGTCCCGTCCCTGGAAACATTCAAGGTCAGGTTGGACTGGTCTCTGAGCAACCTGACCTAGTGGAAAATGTCCCTGCTCATTGCAAGGGGGTTAGACTAGATGACCTTTAAGAGTTTCCTTCTGATCCAAACCATTCTGTGATTCTATGACAAGAAACAAGGGCCAAGAAAGAAGAAAGCTGTTTAGAGTGGCTTTGAAAATTGTTGTTTGTCTTCTTCCACTTGACTGCTTGAACACGTAACACAAAAAATACCTTCCTTTGTCTAAACTGCTTGTACCCAATCCAGTTCAATTGGGAATAAAATGTTACTGCTTTGAGGATGTGGAGAGAAATTGAGTACAACAGGAGATACTTTCTTTTCTTTGAAAACTGTCCTCATCAACCCTTACTTGGAAAAAAAAAAAAAAAAAAAAAAAAGAAAATAAGCAAGTAAACCAGAAAAAAAAAATATTAAAGAAACAAGTACTTCTCAAGAGGTTCTTCCAATATTAAAATCTCTTCTTCCAAGAGACATGAGACATTCATTTCCAAGACTGACACTGACTCAGAGTGAGCAGCTAATAAACAACGAAATGGGAAAAGACACACTTGTCAGCTTCCCAGAAACTGACATCAAGGACAGTGTTTCTAAATCATAGTCCATAGAGCCTGAAATTCAAGCAGCAATTAAAGTTGTTAAAGGCATAGTAGAAAAAAACAGCAGACCAAAAGTAGAATACTGGATTGCTGAAATTAATGGATTTTTTTTGCTCTAGGATTGTAGAAAAGCTCTTCTTGACTTCTAGTCACTACTATGGAAACAAACCTGAATGAGTTTGAGACAGTCCAAATATAACAACTGTGAGTGAATACAGCAAACTCAATTAAAATAGCTTTAGAACAGTGTGACAAAATAAATTTTTTTTAAAATCTAAAAAGAGTCCAAAGATTATAGGTGGAAAGAGAGGTGTATGCAAAACTTGTGGGATGGTGAGTTAGACACTTTTGCAGAGGTAAAATGTTCTCCACTATCTGACAGGTAGTGTCTATACAGTCAAGCCTATAGTGATTATGTGTCCAGATTTTCATGAGTATCTAAGTATAATCATCCTTCCTTTCTTTTCTGAATGGGATGTAGTGGATAATTCTGGCTGAGGTTTTCCTCAGATCCTCCAGCTGGTCAATCAAAGCTATTGGAGTTGTGGTTATTTGGGACCTCCACCTTCACTTCTCACTCGGATAAGGAGCTGTGACATCTTTTACAAAGAACTGCAACTCACACTGCAAGTTAAAGGCTAAGGATCTGCAACCTAGCAGAGGAAAATAAATCCATACTTTCATGGCTCATTATAAATCTGTAGTCTAGTGGCTATCCCACCCAAGGCTGGAGTCCTCACAGACTGACTAAATAGCAGTCCACTCTCTGTTAGCAACTAATACACACCAGCTACTTCAGGCATTTCTGAATCATTGTTATCTTATGTGGTCAGTGTGAAGCTGAGAATAAAGTAAGTATTTATTGCTCAAAATCTCCATAGCCCAAATCTAAAGAAATTCAAGTCATAGCAACGTGTATACAGAGACCTGTACTCATGGATATATCCATACAAGTAAATACTTCCCAAGCTTGATGTCTACATTAATAATGTCTTTGTATTCTGTCTAAACATGTAACATGCCAGATGTTTTGTAGAATGTGTATACAATCAATTATTTATATATTTAATGTGAGTGCATTACTACTGCCAAAGGGTTGTGAGCTTCCAGGAAGTAGTATTATGAAGTAATTTTTGTGTCTGCCTTAAGGAGGAGCCAACAGTACCTCCAAAAAGTCTCCTACCACCAGGGTAAGCAAGAGTAAAAGAGTTTCCTTAAGTTTTCACAGTGGCTCTGGATTAAATCAGCAGAAACATTTATACTTGAATACCAAAACCTGACTCTAAATGTATCAAGAACAAGGACAGCAAAGAAAACAGGATTCAGAAGGTGGTGGTGCTTCCTAGGAAGGCATGGCCCGATCCTGGTGGACAGGATACCAAGGTTTACATTTAAAATCAAGGGTAACTCTAAGGGTGTGCAGATGTTGCTCTCAAGACTGAAGGTCTACCTACACGTGAGAGCAGGCCAGAATCTTGGGATTCTAGGTAAGAGATGATGAGTAAACAGTACTGGATATAATTGATGTTTTCTGCATCTGCAACCTTTGCTTCCAATGTAAAATCTGATTTTAGGTCTAGCTAACACAGCTTATCTTTGATAAGCTTACTATTTTATAGTATAAAGTATAAAATATATAGTATATAGTATAAAATTTTATATTTTATAAGCTTACTATTGAGCTAGTCTAGTGCTGACAGCGAGATGAATGAAAAAAACCACACCATCTCCCCAGAGGCAGCACACCCAAAGAACTGTGCATATGCAGTCTCACTAACCCATATCCCGAGAAATTCTAAGGAGAGAGGTGGAACTGAGTGCTTTTTGCCAGACTGCACTGCCAAGTGCCAAGCTGTGGGGAGGAAGAAACCAGTGATCATTATACAAGTCAGAGTTGCTGATGGATACTCCATGACTCAAGGATATCTCTAATCATGGACTAGCACAAAACCTGTAAGTTACCCCAAATCAACAAAATTGGAAATCCCTCTGGTGTCATTGATTACAGAGCTTGCAAGGCAGTCATAAGAAGTCTCTTAGAGGTACTTCTGGAAAGCAATATTGAGAAAAACTGAAAAAAACTGGTGCTGAGCCAAGAAAAATAATTTCTTTACATCATAGAAGCATAATCCAAAGCATACTGTGAAAGAAATTCTGTCTAGAAGGCATGTAAAAATTAAGCTATGTAGTAGAACAGCATTATTATAGACTAAATAGTAAAGCTGATGTTTGAAAAGTTTGAATCTAAAGAAGCAACAACCCCGTCCCCTTTGTTTGCTTTTAAAATCAGATAGATTTGGTAAAATCTGATGGTATCAAAGAATTGCTTAGCTGTAGGAAATCTTTTCTTATCTAGCTGCAAAAAGGCACATCTTACAACAGAATTTGGATATTCTAGGCACACACATGTTAATGAACAGATATGCAGACACAGAAACTCCAGATATGGTTTTGCAGTTTAATCTTGCTGACTTGGAATCGTTCAAAGAAAGAGTTTTCTTTCATAACAATTACTTTGTATTTGCATGGACTAAACAGGTGCAATATTGACATGACAAACTAGAAAGCAGGTGTTTTAATTAAAGCAACCATAGGAAAGATCATTTGAAACATCTCAACAACCACAATTAACTGATTTCTGTGTCTCAGTGTTAATGGAGCTCATTTAGGAGGAATCAGAACATTTAGAAAATGCTGCAAGTCAATTGTCTATCTCCTAGCTTGTAGGGTTACTGCAGAATATTCATACTGCCTCCAACATAGCTTAAGTCAACATTAGAAAGTCCCCTGCATTGCAGCTATAGAGTTAATTGCCTTCATTCATATTCAGTAGTTATTTATTATGAAAAGATCTGAATATTAAGACGACCTCACTGTAGCAGTTAGGTAGTTTAGAAGCTTTGTGGAGGCTCCCTACACACAGATGAAATTCACCCTCAAGATGTGGGTCCATGGAGGCATTCTACCCCCATGCCGGGGATGCAGTCCACAAACCAGTGTGATCTTCATAGCCTGTGGGTCTAGAAGGTCCTTCAATGATGGTCCTGTGTTGGGCTGTCAGGGCTCTCTCCAGAGGCTGTGGCAAAAGGAAAAGAGGATAGTCCAGTTCTAAGGATCTCACAGGACTGCAGCTGCTTCTTACCACTCCAAGCATGACTAATGGTATGGAGAGATGGACTTCTGTCTGCCAGGAAACAGCCAAGCAAACAAGCTGTTCTAGAAATACCTACATTAAAAAAAAAAAAAAAAAAAAAATCATTATTCTAATGCTTTGTTTCAAAGAGTGAGACTTTCCCCAACTGCATTTTTGCTCAAGTATTCATTGTTTCTATTGGTCCCAATCCAAGCTGTAGTAAACAGACTTCCATGCCACAAAACCACTATCACAAATACAATTCCACTGAAAAATCCCAGTATAGACAAGGTCTGAATTACCACAAAAACTTAAATAATAACACATCCTGAACATTGCACTTCTATTAATAACTAATTCTGAAGATACCTTGTGAAAGAGAAATGATCATGGAAAGAGTCCCTGTAAGTTTCAAAAGCTATCCACTACGGGAATCAAGACTATGAGCTCAGATTACTGAGTGGGGATGCTTTGCCTAGAGATGCTGTGGTGGGTCAGCCCAGTTCTTAGGGACTCTCATCTCTGATGTAGGGAAAGGCTAGCTCTTGGTGAAGCAACAGATGAACTCCAGTTGTTTACAATATGATGTGTCAATATAAACTGACATTCAATTTTATTTTACTTAATGTCTCAGGTTAGCAGTAGTAGCAATCCAGCAACTATTACAAGAGCTGGAAGATTCATCCAGGGAATGAGGTAGGACAGGTAGCTGGGGACAGCACCACCATAGATACCTGCCTCAAAGGCAGTCACCCTTGTTGCAAAGCAAAGTCTGTAAGCCAGGCTTTCATAGCTGGCATTATCATTCATTGGGTGGGAATATATACTAGGGAAAATTATTGTCTGCCATCTTAGTGCTCCTTGTTGAGGGGTGTCTTTGCTTGGGAAGTTATTCTTGTTAGCTAACCATCAGAGTCTCAGCCTTCCCTGTGCTTGCAGTAGGATGCCAATTGGGAACACGAACCTCATCATCTCCACACCAAGCTCTGCACTCCTCGTTTGTGAATTAAAGCTTTTGGTAATCATGTAACATACTATAGTCATTTAGGATCTGATTTTTCTGACATGGTTGTCACCTGCACTTCCCATGGGTTTCAGCTATTCCTGAGGCTGATTAAATATTCTTCCTACAAGAAAGTGGTGTTTCAACCAAGTTAAAACATTTGGAAGATGGAACCTTTTCTTTTTTAAAAAAACCCATTATTTCTGCTGGAGAAGCAGTAACATTCAGCTGTAAGCCTTTTTATCCAGGCTATTTGATTTTTTTACAAAAAGCTCTCTGTGGGGCAAGTTCTCTGCATTTTATAACCAGATTTGACTATCTGATGCCTGCCTTCTCTGAAAATGTAGTATATTCTTTAAATCCTTTTGTCCCATAAGTATTTCTGTTGCACTTTAAATTATCTTCCCTTTGACTGCTTTTTACTATAGGAGTTCTCAGCACTGTGATGCTGTTGTTCTCATTCCAGTGCTGAGATCCATGTCAGAAACTTCCATAACAAGAACCTTTTATGTAGCTCAAACATTTGTTACCCTCTGAATCCCACTTTTTTGCTTTTTGCAAGTCAGTACTGCCTCATCATCCCCTTCAGCTGTACATGTCTGCAAGGCTCTCCCTCCTATTAGAACGGTGCCTCCTGGATTACTTTGCTCTCCTAAATCAAATGGTGTGATTTTCCTCATGTTTTTTCTTCATGGATATTTATTAACATTCACCAGTATGTAAAGTGGCGTACAAACCAGAAACAAGCTCACTCTCAGTTTAAGTCTGTAATCTTGTAGACATGTCTGTATTTCCCATTTGGTAACACTGAGTTTGCACCTTGAATTGAATGGGACCACTCATGTATAAAGATACTCACCTGTGTAAGATTTTGCAAGATTTTGGCCTAAATAAAGGAAGTAAATATTCAGATTATTTGCAGCAGAGCCACAACATGACCATCTGCTTCAGCTGACTCTTTCTCCTTCCATGTTTCTTCCTTCTCCATCTGCCACCACCTCATTACACCTACTTAGAAGGCTTGATGTAGGCTTTCTCCCCATGCAGGTTGGCTTATGAGTCCTGTGGGACTTCTCATATGAGTTATTCCAGCGCATCTGCAGGAC
Organism: Athene noctua; assembly: GCF_965140245.1. NCBI lineage: Eukaryota > Metazoa > Chordata > Aves > Strigiformes > Strigidae > Athene > Athene noctua. Next base: position 25,469,324 of record NC_134038.1, on the reverse strand, counting down.
AAGGGGATACACTTTCATCAGCTTGGAGGGACCTTTCCTTTTGTTGTCCTCTAATATGCTTGAGAAGTTTCTGAACACTGTAAAAATATTGACAAACAGACAAGTCCAGGACACAGACCATAGAAGCTCCACATACTTTCTAACTAAATATGCTCTCTATGTTCTAGAGGAAAACACATTAAGGATATGCATAACCAATAATTTTTGAATGCATCTGTTTCTTCATTCTCTCTGTCTCACTGGGAATTTCCACCCTACAGTGCTGCCCAGGAAGGTAAAATAAGATCTTATTTATTCACATTAATACTGGAGAAATTTAAAATGAAACGGCAGATCTGTGGTGAGTCCTTATATGATCAAGCTGCACCTTATGAAGCCAACTTGCTTAGCCTTTAGGTGCTTTCTTTGCTTCATCTGCATATCTGACACTATTAGAAAAGACTTCTTTGTTTAAGAATTGTCCATTAAATGACAATGTCCAGCTGGGTAAAACCAGAAGATGTATATTGCTAACACCATCCAGTGGATGATCAACCACATTCAGGAAAAATTTCCTGTGAGGACAGGCTGAGAGGGTTGGGCTTGTTCAGCCTGGAGAAGAGAAGGCTCTGAGGAGACCTTATGGCCCCCTTTCAATACTTAAAGGGGGCTTATAAAAAAGATGGAGACAGACTTTTTAATAGGGCCTGTAGTGATAGGACAAGGAGTAATGGTTTTAAACTAAAGGAGGGTAGGTTCAGACGAGACACATAGAAAAAATTTCTTATGATGGAGGTGGTGAAACACTGGAACAGGTTGCCCAGAGAGGTGGTAGAGGTCCCATCCCTGGAAAGGTTAGGTGGGTCTCTGACCTAGTTGAAGATGTCCCTGCTCATTGCAGTGGGATTGGACTAGATGACCTTTAAAGGTCCCTTCCAACCCAAACCATTTTATGTTTCTATTCTATAAAAATGAGAGGGGAAACAGAGGGCGTTGTGTTCATGTGCATGTGTGTGTCTGTGTTTGTCCGTCACTGTACCTCTGACTAGATTTCAGAACATCAAAAGGTAAATCATTAAACAAAATATCTTCAAGTACACCTTTTTTTCTTTTTGAGTGTATGAAGAACATAGACCAAGCATCTTGTCACTGAGAGAGGAAGAACTCAAAGCAAGGTTTTCCTGTCTTTAAGAGGACAAATTATGACAATCTGTGGGGTTTTTTTAAAGCACCCTTGACACAGGTGTCCTTGTCACAGTGTTTCTTTTACCCAGAACTTCCCTGTATATAAAGCAAAACATCTGCTTATGGATGTTTCATCACTGATGACGCCTATAACCATTGACAATTACTCTTTTTCCAGTTCACAACTGTTTGGCATTTATTTTAAAGGTGGCAATCTTAGAAAAGACAAAAATGACTGATATTTTGAGCAGGATCCAAATGTCATATTGTGAAAGATGTTGTTTTATCATCAACATATGGCATCTGTCTGGGCTCCTTAAAGAAGTCTCTAGCTGGAAAATAAATGTTCTCTAAGCAGGATCTTTGTGTCTCCAGCTTTTAAGCAGCCTTGACTGAAACACCATTCTGAACATTATTTACCTTCAACTTAATTTGATCCTCAGGAATTTACACATAGTTTAAAGTTTCAGAATAAATTCCTCAACTAACTCCTCATTAAATTTACTTGAAGGGTTCTTTTATGATTAAAACAAGCTGGTTCCCAGAAGACTGTATCTGCATAAATGTACGCATTAGTCTTTAAGACTACCCACATCCTGGTACTGTGGTTGCCTGTGCTTTTTAATGAAGAGTGAACTCCACAGTATATTTGCTGTGCCAGGAATCAAGATATTTTCAGTATGTTGACAGATAAGGAATTTATCTGAGCCTTTATTAGGGCCTTCTTACTTTGTATTCTACATTTTGTTAAAAAACATTTTTTTTTCTCAAGAAATTATCGTTATAGTTGTTAATGAAACAGGGGCAGAAGAGCAACCAAACTGTGTAGTTATGGATGCTATGGCAACTAGAGCAGGTATGAAAAATGCTTTCAAGCACAGTATTTAAGTCAGAAAAATTATAACAAGAGAAAGCTAATTAGCAATTTAAGCAGACACCTTTGACTCCAGAAGTGAAGGGCTCTGGAATGCTAGCAGCTGATATTGTTACAGCTTATTTGAAAGTGCTTTTAATTTGTTGTGGGTTGTTTTCACTGCAATTCAAGGAATACAAATTTAAATTCATGCTAGCTTTTTGCCAGTTTCTTCTAGGGTAAATTCAGGCTTCACTGGCACAGAGTCTGCCAGGAAAAGAGGTTGTGGCAATGGAAAGAAGCAACCAGACAGCTACAGCTACACCATCCTTGCTGAGCCAACTAATGAGTAAAGGTGGCGCTGCTTTCAGGAAAGAGCCATGGGCAGGAAAGTTGAGGAAATGGTGACTTTAATGTGTTCCTCTAGTAAATGTAGCCCCAAAGTTTCTAACTTAAAAATACAGTCCTAGCTTTGGAAAGTCCCATTTAGTGTAGCAACATAGCTCATTCACCTTTCATGTCTTCTCCAAGCACAAGTGACCAGGTTAAATTGGGAAAGTAGGCCTGAGTCCTCCTTATATGACTCGGCCTCTTTTGTTTTTTTCAGAAGCTATTTGTTTGCTTCTGGAGACACATATATCTTCTATGGACACGTGTACTTTGGATTCCTTCAGTGCTTGATTTTCAACATGTGTTGGGCAGCTACACTGAGCTGATATTCAGTTTAGCCTCCTTCCAAATAGTACAAATCTTTCATCTCCTCTAAAGAATATGGGTATGTAAGAGTTGATACTAACATCATCATTTTTTTCTCACATTCTTGTGAGAGAAAGAGAAATATTAATCTCTGTTGTGAAGATCAAACACCAAAAGATGAGGAAAAAAGTAAATACTATTGTTTTATAGCAGGAACCTACAATACTACCTCCTAGGCCATAAATGTCACATCTACAGACACACTCTGCTTTTGATATGTACGTCCATCAAAGCCTCATACACTGAGTGTAGCATGGAGACAGCAGCTCTGCTTTGCATATGCAATGTCACCAGGCCCCTTCCCCCAAATTTCTAGATTCCTTAGAATAGTGTTCTTGATAGATAGCCTTTAGTTCCTTGGTCAAGCTACTAGAGACACCCCCCAGCAGGGTCTCTTTTGCATGATGTGCTGGTTTTGGCTGAGATATAGTTAATTTTCCTCATAGTAGCTAGTATGGGGCTATGCTTTGAATTTGTGCTGAAAACAGCATTGATAACACAGAGATGTTTTTGTTATTGCTGAGCAGTGCTTGCACAGAGTCAAGGCCTCTTCTGCTTCTCACACTGCTCCGCCAGCGCATCCTACCAGTGTAGGGGGTGAGCAAGCAGCTGTGTGTTTCTTAGTTGCTGGCTGGGCTTAAACTATGACATATGCCAACATACTCTATTCTCACTGTAGTCCAAGGTTTAGCTTGCAAGGCTGATTAGCAGTTTGCAGGAGCAGACTGCTTTGGTATTTGAGAAGCTGAAGGTTGGCTACAGATGATGAAAATGGCCTGAAACCAAAGGGCTAGTCAAAGAGACATCTCAGAAACTTAGAGCTTCACTTCCCATTGATGTTGCATGATGAGGGACTGGTATGCTTCTTACAACAGAAAACTTTAGAAAATGTGAGAAATGTTGCTGTCGATCCTGGCTCCTTCCCTGAACATGCCAGGATGCAGGATGCAATGTCACAGGAATGCAAGAAGCCAGCCAGGGTCCAGCACTGCCTCTGAGATGGTAAGTCTTCCCGGAACCTGCCATGAGCAGAAGCCTGGGGCAGAGTCACCTGGGTGGCTCTGGGCATTGCTGGGTCCAGCACAGATCATTCTGAGTCCAGGCTGCTCAGCCTGAGCTGGCTTCAGTGTCTGTAGCACACTCACCAGTGCTTACAAGAGCAAACATGTGAGATACCTGCTGTCATCCTAACTACCCCTATGGTGTCACGTGGCAAGGAGCCAGCCAAGGTATCTGTACCTTTGGCATCTATAGATATAGATAACTATATAGACAGTTCACTTAAAAGAGAGAACTGTTTGCTAAAGGTATGCTATCCTCTAGCTTAAATATTCTGCCTCTATAGTGGAGTAGGAGGAATTGATTAGCAAATCCTAGAATGTCTTCGTGCCTTTGCTATAAGGCTCTAAGAACACTTTTATTACTCCAATATTACACTGAATTGGTTCTCAGTGGTCCTGCAGTTTTATAGTAATCACATCCCATAACATGCAGCAGCACAACACAGGGCAGATCAGGCCTACACAGAGGGTTTGCTGTGCTAGCTGAAATATTTGCTTGTTCACCTCAAACTCACAAGGAACTGTTCTATAGTCAGCATCTCAACAACAACAAATCACAAGAGTGTTTTTCCAGAGTCCATGTAACTGCATCAAATTTGGCCTAATATAAAAGACCATGGAACAGAGACAGGCTTCTATATACATCACAAGCCCTTATAAATTAGATGTTGACCTTTTGCTTCCACGACTTCAGAGACTATTTTCTTTAAAGTAGCCTCAGCAGCTACTTTCTTTCTAAAGAAAATAAATGTTATTTTAGTTCTTCTCCTGGGGGCTGTACACTCTGAAGGTGGTAACAGCTTGTTTAGGTGACACTGAATGAAGCTGAAGAATTAAAATGCCCTCTCCGGTAAGAAAATATAGATAACAGATGAAAATACATTTCTTGATCATGTCCTGCACAGAAAGTACATAATAGTTCAGTAAATTGATCCTGGTTTATTAAAACCATAACTTGATTTTTAGGGGCAAATGCCTTAAAAACAGCCTCTCAATTTGGGTCTGCAGTGACTCAGAAGCACGGAATGAAGGCCAGCTGGAGACCCTTTGCTTTTCTCTTGCCTCACTGGTGTTTTACCACTGCAGCCACACAGAGCAATCTGTTCCACAGTGCTATGAAAACGCTGACTTCCCTTGCAGTTCAGGCTGGAGCAGAAGACCCTGAGTATATTGCACTGGCACCCAGAACAACAGGAGAGCATGCATGGGCTGACAGAGCACCACACAGATACATGCTTCCAGTCAGGGAAGACAAGAGCCTAAATGCAGACAGAAACACAGGTAGGAGGTCAGACCAGAATGACAGACAACAACAATGATAGTTAGGGAGAACATTAGGCAAATTCAACTTGCAGAGTGGATGGGGCCCCTCCAGCAGCAGAAAGCTGCCACCCCACCTTTTTGTCCTCTCCACATGCTGAGATTAGCAGTGACAAGGAGATGATACCCTAGAGTAGCTCTGAACCTATTACCATACTCCAGCAATTAAGGGCATTAAAAAACCAAGTTACTCCGAAGAGAAGTGAGGCCAGAGAAAACACAGTGGTGCACCTCTTTAGCCAGGTGACCACTTCCTTCCCCATGATAACAGATATTGACATGTTGGACAACAGAGTCTCTCACAAGTCGTGGTGACAGTTAACTCCCCCCACATCCTGTGGTTCACATCTCTTGATTGCTAGCCACTGTTATTGAATCCATCTGTCACACCATAACATTGTACTGGAAAGAGTGGCAAACAGCCAAGGAACTTTTCCAGAGCTGTAACAGCAGTTCCAGTAAGAACCTCCTAACCCTCATCTAATTGATGTATTAAACCAAGGAAAAAAATATAGGGCTCAAAATAAACCCAAAATGTGAAGCTGCATTTTGTTTTTATCAGTTCACTATACTGATGCCCTCTTCATTTGCTTTTTTTCTACATGGAGCAGCAGAGGCTTTATGAGTCTGTGTCTGAGACACCTCTTGAAAATCTGACCATGGTTCTGCTGGTTATATTTCTGTGCTGTCAGGTTTATGTCCACTCTGGTCCAAGGAGTGTGATGCCATGGGCCAATGGCAGTGACCTACTTGGAGCCAGAAGCACGGTAGTTGTATCAACAAGGGTAATGGCACACTGACATGTATTCCCTGCTTTCAGCAGCCAAACACTATATTTACATGGCTTTGTGCTATGCTACAGAGATACAACATGTTACTTGGTGTCTTATGGACATATGACTTCTCTTTTCCAGCAACTGTTCCTCATTTTCATTTTCTACTCTTCTTAGGTTGGATTTTTTTTCTTCTTTCCAAGATGATTTAAAGTTAAATTCCTCTTATGTAGATGGGAGAGGTTTAGTTGTGCAATAACACAGTCCTCCGTTCCTTACTCAGATCAGGTGTCTAGTAACTGTGGGAGAGCTGCATGTGCACTGACTGTTGGATGGGCCCCAGGACTCATGCATTACAAAAGGGTCTATTCTGCAGGGTTTACTGGCTGCTACCTGCTGCTCTGCAGCCAACAGAAGTGAAAAACACAAGGCCAAGCTCCATTCCTGGTGGAACCCCAGTAGATTTATGTAAAATGAAGTTGGCTGATAGCATATTGTAAAATCCTTGAAATGAATGGCTGTTGTTTCTGCAGAAATACTTCAGCAATGATGGTAGTTTGTTAGTTAACTGCTGCTACTGCCATCTAAAGAAACATACACGCTGCAATATCTTTAGATTGTACAGCATGGGGAGCTCTTCTTTTGAAGAAACTTCTTTTGAAAAAACTTCTTTTGATCAATCTACTTAATGCACAGCAGTTAGTAGCTCAGTACTTGGTTTCCAGATCTTAATACCTTTAGATTTTCTCTATAATTTGATTAAGATCCTGAAGTATTTTCTAGAAGAGAGAGGTAATATCTTTGCACGATGACAAAAAAAAAAAATAAATAAAGTCCTGTTATTAATTTTTAATATTAGTGAATCTGTCAGATTAAAATACTGTTGATACCAATACAATACCACAGTGGTCCTCTAGCATGTCAGGTCTCCAAGCTCCTGTGCCTTAGGAACTGTCTGTGAGTGTCTTTTTTGTCATTATATTGTCAAAAATGCCTTTATTTCTAGGCTTAATAAAGTTTCTTAAGGAAAAAATTCTTTCTCAGAGAAGTAGTTAATTTGATCTTTTACCTTAAGAAAATGTTTTTTAGTTTTTTTAAGAAAATAAAAGGTTAATTAACACATAAATAATGAAACAGTCTCCATGAGTCTTCCTTGAAGTCTTTATCATTGAATGTAGTTACGTAGGAACATTGCTAATTTCATTTGCAGCTCTCTATTACCCTATTTGAAATGTTCCTTAAGATACATCTTTAAGTTCCATGTTTGTGAAATAATATTTTCTTTTAGCACTAAGGTATAACACAAGAAGATTATCACCAAAAGTCCCATCATAATTAAGTTCTAGCTACAAACTGGTCTGTGCACAGATGCCTTTCGCATTTTTCAGTCAATATAAAAATGGAATATTATTCCAGCTTTTTTATCAATCAGAATTCCATTACCAGATATTTAAGAAAGACTATTTGTTAATTAAAAATAAATATTGCCCTTGAAAGATGAAATTAATTTGTATTTTCTCTATTTTTCACCCCAAATCTAAGTATTCAATGTTCCCTAGAAAGAACGGCCACATGCTCCTTTAGTGGTATCCACATCTGTTAGAGAGACTCCCTCAGGTGCCTTTGCCATTTACATTTCAGTTGATTTAAATCTTGACTGCCAAAGCTTGATAGGAAAATAACCTCCCTACCAAGAAAAAACATATCTTGTGCTTATACTTTCTGTATGTCCTTTAAAGAACTTCTCCATCTATGAGGGACAGGATGCCTATCTTTGGACTAACCAGTTCTTTATACTCACAGGTGATGTATAATCCTAGTGCAAATAATTTAGTGCCAATAGCAGTAATAATTGACTGTGAAGGGCTGACTGCTTTGGTGTTATTACTAAACAAAGTCTCTCCAAAGTTCTTCTAGTTTTATGTCTGTGTGCTGTTCCTGCTTTGACATATTAAATCTCTGACATCACTGGGGTTTCTATCCAAGACAATGGTCTTGCTGAAAGCAGAGCTCTGGAATTTACATTTGGATTGTGCGTGGCTCACTGGACATCTTCAACTGTTGTAGACATAGTTTATGTATACAACAAGCAAATGCTGCAAATGAGAAACAGGAATCAAATCAATACTGTAGAAGGAATTTCAGAAGGCTCATCAAGTTGTCTGTCAGCAGTCTCATTCTCTCTAATTCCTTTATTAAAACCAGCTTTTAGTAGTTTATTATATGAGATCATTTAGATTGAAACACAACCCACAGTCATCCTGTGGCCAGAGAGTCTCCAGGAGTAGCAGAAATGGTGCGATTTCACTTTGGAGAGGGAAGAGTTGAAGAACAGCAAGGTAGCATAGAGAAATCCACAGCTTCCTTTTGAATCCTATAGCCATGACACATGAAGGCATCTTCTATAAGCATGTTCTCTGACTATGCTGTAAATCAGTACACAACTACCCTTCAGGTAGGAAGGGAAAGGTTTAATCTTAGAAGTTTCCCCCACCAAAGATCTTTACTTTTTCTTCTTGATATAAAATGGATTTCATCCTTAGACGATGACTAGCACTTTATGTACTCATTCTCTACCATCTGGGAATATAAATCCTTTAACACTGGCATTTGAGTAGCTTTTCAGTGCTTTACATATTTGAGCATTTAAAATCTAATCCCATCCTCAATACACAGTTTTGTGTGCTGGATTATCCCTAGCAGTGGGAGAAGAACTCTCCTGGCAGGCTGGAGTACCCTCTTGGCTGGTCTTAATCCCTGGTGGGAAGGTAAAGAAAAGGTTTCTTGCAGATTTGGCCTCTGATAGTTCTGCCATTCCCAATCCCTTTAGGCAACTATGCTCTGGGTTTGAACTGAAAGGAAACTTCCCCCCAGTGCACATCCCAAGACTAGCCAGACTGTCAGTCACTGGCTGGGTTTCTAATGCTGCCACCTCTCCAAATGTGGCTTCAGCTGCTTTCTGGGTGGTGGCATTGGGCTATTTACCATAAATGCTGACTGGCAAGCATCAAATGCTCAAGGAAACAAGTACTGAGTTTTAAAACAGTTATATACTATCTGGAGCCAACCATGCTAGGAGACTTTGGGCAGTCAGAGAAATAAAGAGAACATGTGGAGATGGGCCTGAAGACATTTTGTGTGTAGTTGGTGACAAATCAGATATTATTATACTCATTTAAGACCAAGTACATCTTTGCTGGCTTCTGGCCTTCTGCCCCAGGTCCCATGGAGACATATTGTCCTGACACTGACAACTGCCAGGAGCTGGGACCAGCTGGGGCCTGGAGGTGGTGGCAAAAGTGAAAGGGATGCTTTTGAGCTGGGGATAAAAACCAGGAACTAGAAATAAGAAATTTCAGAAGAGTAGCAAGTCAATCAAGTTGGTCCAACAGAGAGAGGCGCAAGAGATGGAAAATCTGGCAAACTTCAGGTAAGAAATGGAGAGACTGTTCTCCCCTTCCGTTGAAACCAATTTGAGCAGAAGAATATGATCCCCAGAGGCCAAGAAAGCAGCATGGTGGTGTGGGGAGGTGCAGGGCTGGTCTAATAGGTGATAAACCTCAGCTAATCTGGGAACCACTTATTCCTAGAAACAAGAACAATCGAGGCAGCTCACAGCCATCCTCCCTCACCCTCCCAGCTGGGCCGAGTACTGCCTTAATCCTGATTCCTTAATCTTCTTCCTCTGGATAAGCGGTTGACAGCCATATATTATCCTTCCCTTGCTGACTTTTACTTCTGGCACCACTTGTTTCCATTTCATTTTAAGGTCAGTATGAATTGTCTTGGGCAAAAATGACTTAATAATGAAATTAATAAAAGAATGTTAAAGTAATAGTATAAACACATCTTTTGGCAACTGGTCCAGCAAGAGAGACCTTAGATCAGATTATTCTATAATTACTTTTTATAAATATACCTAAGCCATTCCTCAGCATAAACTTTCTGATAGTGCAGGCACTCGGCAATCCCTTGTAGGCTGTGGATTCATATCTTTCAAAAAACTCAGCAAGGTTTGTTGCATTAAACTCTCCAGTCTAAAGGCTGTGACATAACTGATTGCTTTAATATCATTTTGTAGCAGAATGTTCCATGGAACATTGTGCCCTGAGATAGCATCTGAAAGTGGTTGTTTGGGAGAGGTGTAGGAGGATCAGGATTCAAGAATCTATGGCAACTGAAAAAAATGGGGTCCCAAAGTCATTATAAAAATGATTCCCTGCGATAGGAAGTTCTGTTTACTCTTTGAAGCTGAGAGCAAGAGAAGAAAAATAGTATTTGGTATCTAACCAATTGGAACAGGTGGGGCATTTTACACTCTGGTCAAAGAAAGCAAGTATGTGAATCATCCTGCAAGAGAGCAGCATGAGGCAACTAAGAGAAAAACAAAGAAAAATAGTTCACAGGAAGAAGAAAATAGCATCTCTATTAAAAAATTACTCTTCAGGAGTACATGGGTTTCCTAGCCAGAGACATGGCAAATCACATCACAGGTCATGAAGTAACTAGCCAGCCCACAGCATCATAAAGGAATAAATGAAGGCAAAAAAAGACAGGGGGAACATTTCTTGAAGCAAAAGATCATGGCAGCACTTCAGTTAAGGCTAAGTAAGAACTGGGCCTGGAAGGAATTAATGAATGGACAATATAGGAAATTATTTTCCAGAGTTTTGCACATTGAGCAGAATCTTATGTCCATATTAAAATGTGCAAAAAGTGCTGTCTTTTTGCAGATGACTACCTGAGGAGCAAAGGCTGAGACAGTCAGGTCTTTCATCTCAATAGTTACAGACAGGAACAGAAGAGATCTGATGATGCTCTACTACTGTCATGATACAAATTTTTTCTTCCACAGAAGAAGATTAAGTGCATTCTGTCAATTAACTTCTACCCTTCTCGTAGTAAGCAGTGAAAGACTATTTTAACTAAGCCCAGCAGTAAATCAAAGACGTGTGTATACAGAGTAAAATTGCTTCTTTCCTTTTTACAGTTACAAAAAGACCATCTGATTCTAATGATAATCAGCCACTCCACATGACCCCCATTAGCTCAGTCCATGGAACACCTGAACAAAAGCCAAAGGAACTTGGATATGTTCCTCATTCTGCCTTTTTGTTACTTTTTTCATCTAAACATCTGTTTTCCCATGTTGACGTATGAGCTCATAACTTGCAGAACAAAGACAACCCAGGCCTTCATGCAGCAGCATGTTTATGTAGGTAGCACTGGGCTTTCTGACACTTTCTAGATATCAGTTCTACCCTTTAGTCTGTTTCCCAAATTCACTGCCACTTTGTAAGGAATGAGCACTGAATGCTTCTTACGTGGAGTAAGATTTTCAAAACATAATCAGAAATTATGGCATAATTTAATGAGTGATATTTGTCAAATATGGCTTTATAAGGAAAACATGACTGTGATTACTTCATGAATAGCAATGCTATGACCACTATCATAGATCCCATCTATTTAGCTGCACAACACCATAGCATTTTCAAAACAAATGGAACACGTGCCCTGTTCTGAAGCTTTTATATTTTACAACCACGATCCTGTAAAAGTTTGCACTTCTCATAGATCATGGGGACCTCTTGCAATACCCAGTGCTAACTACGTGTGTATAACATCTCAAAGGCCCAGGGCCTCTTAAACACAGAGCAATCCTACTGTATTTAAGATCACGGAATCCTGTGGAATGTCTTCCATGTGAAAAGCTATGAAAAGTGTAAGTGCTTGCAGATCAAACAAGTGAACACAGAAGCAAGATGAAAGATAAAATGTTAGAGATTACAAAATGGAGTATAAAGTGGAGTTGTTTTGGACTGTAATGTGGTTTGTGCTAGTCCTGCTGGTGTTGGCTTCTCTTTGTTTACATTATGAATGCTGTGTACCAGAACACACTTCCTCTGCCCTACATATATCCTAAGTTTAAATGAAGGGGGAATCAATGTTAAGCATTGAAGTATTTAAAAAGGTTTAACAGTTTACAGTATTAAAGTTTTTCTTGCACTAATGCGGTTAATATTATCTTTAGATTAGAGTTTACATAAAACCAAATATCTTAATTTTATTACTTTGTTCTCAATTACATAAGAAAAAGCTGGAGTATTGAGATCAAGAAAGTGAAAGAGAGGGACAAGATGATGACACAGGAGTTGTAGTGGGAAGATCTTGGAAACAAATGCGGGAATGAGTATAATCAGTAGGTTAAGAAAGTGAAGCAATAATAGAATAGATGTATGGTTTTGTAGCCATCTGGGCAACTTAATAGAGAAATGCTGAATATCACATGCGGTTCTGTGTATTCCTCAGTAATCCAAACAGAACTGCAGGCATCCAGAGTGCAGCATCTGGTTCCCAAGGTGCAGGCAGGCTGCTGTCAGAGACCGTGAGAGGGCACCAGCTCCAGAGACCTGGGACTTTAGAAAGTCCTCCAGATGCTGGTTGTTCAGAAATGGAGAGAACCCTGGGGCTCCAAGTGACTCTGTATTCATCATAAAAAGTCCAAGTTGGGGAATGGTTTCAGTGGATTTGGGGTTTATTCAGGTTTCTTCATGCTGTGATTCTTCATGCACAAATTGTTTCGTCTTTCAGCTTACTTTAGGGAGCCTGCACTTCCCACATGGATTTCTGGAGATGCCCATTTCTGTAATGTTTACTGTTTGAAGGTTGAAGATCTGGCCATAACTACTAGTGTTTCATCCACAAAAGATAGCCATAACTTCAAGTATTAGTCACCACCACCCCATCAGCTACAGCTACTTGCATGTCTTTCGCACCTAGAAGAAGAGTTCAAATGCCAGTTTTAGCTGACTCTGGTCCCATGACAGAGACAAACACTAAAAGCAAGGGATTCTTCGATCTATGTACAGCAGATGCAAGAGAATGCAGTTGGTATCTATTTTTGTCAAGATGTGTTGCATCTGAGATTAAAGCTGTGTGTTGTCTATATGGTATGCACTGAAAGGAAGCAGTTGTGCTGTGCAGTTTGAGAAGGCTGGGGAGTTAAGATCCCTGTGTACAGGATAAACGGGCTCCCCTGGAGGGTGGCAGACCATGTTGTAGCTTCTCCACAGGCTCAGTATCCGTGCAGCACATCTGGCCAGCTGATGTCAAACAGGGCAAGAACACCCTCCACTCATACCTCCCAGATATCTCGAGCTGTGTTTTTCATACCTTCTATTGCCTAGCACTGGTACTGCATTGACACGCTCTGCAACACCATAACAAACCAGGTTGGGTAGCTAAAGCAACACCCAGCTGTTTGCATTTTCCAGTGCTGGTTTTCTGCTAAATTTGCTTCCTGTTCCCATTCCCTCTGAGATGGTAAGGGACATCCCACTTCAGTGGTGCTGAGCATCTGCATCCCTTGGGATGACCCCAGGCCACCAGTCTATACAGAAATCTGCAGCACTCTGGGACCCTGCTTCTCCAGCCTCTCCCTCTGCATACAGACCAGTGCATCCACCAGCACATCTCAAGGGCAGGAGAACTAGCTCCAATCTAGAGAAAACTGAACAGAACTGTAAGGTGACTCAGGATAGCTCATATCCACCAACTCCTCCTACACTGGATGCCCTGGAGTGTCCTCAGTCCACACCAGAAACCCTTATCAGGATGCTATAGAGTTACAGATTTTTGGCTGCTGTGCAGTTGCGTAGCCCTTCTGCAGGTTTTCTTAGTTCTTGTTTCCAGTCCTTCTCCCTCCTCTGTTTGTGTTTTTCAGGCAGTAAAAGGAAATATCTCAGTTTCCAAAATGCAAAATGATGTGGAAAAAGGAAGAGGCCTTAGTTCTCTCCCAGATAATCTGGCAGGGTCAGGAAAGACTGTCCAGCAGCAGTGTCAGGATTTTCTGCTTTTACAGAAATGTGGAGCTTTGATGAGTCAAGTAAAGATGAAAGCCACCTTTACAAAGGCTCAGGACAAAAAAATGGACATTTTGGCTCACTGCACAAGCTTTTCACACTATGATAGGCTGAGTTGAACCATCCCGAGTAATGCTGCTGTTGTGCTTGTGATCCAGGATCCTTCTGAAGGATGTCTCTCTTCACTGCATAGGGTGCTGAGATGACTCTTTGTTATGAGGTTTTGCAGAGTGAAAGTGTGATGACAGTAACAGCTCACCAGAGGTGAATGTTTTAGGCCCAGACACTGAAGTCTTGAGTCATGTATCTTGCTGCTATAGAAACTTATGAAGCTGTTTGTAGCAGGCCCTGCAGAAACACAGCTAGATGCTGCCCCTGCCCTAAGAGTCTCATAACCCAATTGGGGAGAAGACCAAATGGAAAGGAAGAAGGAAAAAACAAATAATAAGAGCAAATATTTATATAGCAACTACAAGTATCTAAAGTCTCCAAGATTCAAATAAAATTAAACATTAAGAAGAAATACTTTATAAAGGTTTGGACAAGGTCTGGGAAAGATTGATTTGAGACAAATAGTGTTTCATGCAGTTCCATGATTCTGCAGATTTGATTCATCCCCAGCTGTCCCACAGGTTTCATATCTGAGATCCTCCTTCAAAGAACATGTAAAAGAGAAGAGTAGTTTCTTGCAAATCAATTCAGAAAAGATAAAGGGGTATGTCTAAGGAGCACACAGCAAACAGGCAGCCATGGCAGAGGGGATGGCTGAAGGAATAGCAGTGTTAAAAGAAACTCAGTTATGAAGTGCTTTCACAGAAAATTTACATGCAGTGAAACTCAACAAGAACAAGTTTTACAAATCTGTTTTCATGCTCTGCATTTATATTTAGGACTGATTTAAGCATTTATTTCAGTTATAGCAGTTGTAGTACAAATTCATTTGCATAGTTTGGTTCCAACTGTTCTGTTTTGATTTATTAAAAAAAAAAAAAAAAAGCCATGATGAATGAGAAGTATCCATAGTCTTTAAATAACCTTCTGTACTGTGAATTCAGTGTTTCACAGTTATACTCACAGCCCCATTAATTAAGAAAATGCTGTTATCCTCAGTACCGTGAGAAACCAAGTTGCTGGTAGATAGACCTTTAAAGTTTTGAGGTACCTATCTCCCACGGGAGCTTCCAATGAAAGGGAATGTGGGTTTCTGACATCAAAGTGCTTTGCAGCACGGCTGAGAAAGTTGAGTCTGCCTCTTTGCACCCTCAGGCATTCTAACAAGAGTGGCATTCTTCCTGTGAGCACTCAACTGGATTCAAATTGCCTTGTTAATACTATGTGTTGAGTCATAAGAGGGCTCGGACTGTCCTTTCTCCATCCTTCCTTGCTTCCATGTACAGCCAACCTGGTAAATATTGTATTTTAAGTTCCAGCAGTGTGGGGTTATAGAAACTTCATGCTTTAGAGATCGCATGCCTAAATAAACTGTCCAGGACATGACCAAATTCCAACTTAATTTTATATATCAGATAGTATAAATAATAAATTAGTACAATTTAGTTAGTATAAAATTTAGATATAAAATAGAGAGTATAAAGTTTATTATATTAGATATAAAATTTAGATAGTATAAAATAATGTTGATTATAATCCCACAGTGAAACTGACATCACTGATAAACCAGATTTACACTTCAATAGTTCCTCTTACTTACTGCTATTTTACTGCTATATTCCATCATGTTTTGGTCTGTAGAGGTGTGTAGAGGTGAAATGATACATGTGCTAGATACAGCACTATTTATGTCACATCTGGCTTATATGTTTTGAGTCAAGAAAAAAGAAAAATTACATCTTCTAAGGAGAGAATTGTTGTTTCACTTGATGCATAAAAACAGTTATGTTTCAGCCTCCCAGCACCTACAGCTATGAACAGGGCAGAAGGAAAGATAAACAGAAAAATTTAGACAGCTTTATCTTTTTCACCATTTTTGTCTTTTTCACAGAAACACAGAATCATCTAGGTTGGAAAAGACCTTGTAGATCATCCAGTCCAACCATTAACCTAACACTGACAGTTCCCAACTACACCATATCCCTCAGCGCTATGTCGACCCAACTCTTAAACACCTCCAGGGATGGGGACTCCACCACCTCCCTGGGCAGCCCATTCCAGCCCCTAACAACCCGTTCTGGAAAGAAATGCTTCCTAATATCCAGTCTAAACCTTCCCTGGTGCAACTCGAGGCCATTCCCTCTTGTTCTATCACTTGTTACTTGGTTAAAGAGACTCATCCCCAGCTCTCTGCACCCTCCTTTCAGGTAGCTGTAGAGGGCGATGAGGTCTCCCCTCAGCCTCCTCTTCTCCAGACTAAACACCCCCAGTTCCCTCAGCCGCTCCCCGTACGACCTGTGCTCCAGACCCTGCACCAGCTTCGTTGCCCTTCTCTGGACACGCTCGAGTCATTCAATGTCCTTTTTGTAGTGAGGGGCCCAAAACTGAACACAGGAATCGAGGGGCGGCCTCACCAGTGCCGAGTACAGGGGCAAGATCCCTTCCCTGTCCCTGCTGGCCACGCTATTGCTGACACAAGCCAGGATGCCCTTGGCCTTCTTGGCCCCCTGGGCACACTGCTGGCTCCTGTTCAGCCAGCTGTCAATCAGCACCCCCAGGTCCCTCTCTGACTGGCAGCTCTCCAGCCACTCCTCCCCAAGCCTGTAGCGCTGCTGGGGGTTGTGGCACGTTTGGTAAGTCAGCTTTATCTTTTTCCCCATTTTTGTCTTTTTCCTTCCAGATACATGAAAGGGAAAGAGCATGCAATGATTAGCTCTTAACAAACCAGACTAAAATCCAGGCAAGTCTCCTGATCCTTATCAGGGTAATGACACAGCAGCACAGTATGTTTAGAAGAATGAATGATAGTATTTTTCAAATAAGTCTACATGCTCCTGAGACAGCTATTTATTGACCAAGTGTCATTTGCTTCCTTTTCTTGATAGAAATTGTATCATGCAAGAAGACCTACAGTGCAATCACTGTCACTTAGGTCCCCCATCTGACTGCACAGATATTTTAGAAATACTGAATTCTGAATTATAAATACTAAACTCTTCTTTTTCATGTTTGAAGTCTAACAGTCCAATGTTAGATACTGATGTAGGTGCTACTAAACACTTCATGCTGTATTTCACACTGGCATGAAAGCTAGACTTTGCAAAGTGTTACATTTTCTCCTGGACATACTTACCCCTGTTAGTTATGAGGAGACAACGAGATTTGCTACTGGACAAATTCAACACTTAACCTTTGGCATACACCTCACAGGAAATTCCCTTAATTCAGAAAAAAAATCTGAAACTTATACAGATTAAACCGGCTTCAACGTAAATTGTTGGTGTGTCACTCAAGTTTATGCTGGATACCCAATGGAAAAATGGTCTCACAATCTCTTCTGTTGTATGTAATGGCTTCAACATTAAGTGTGGGTAAACTCCTACCCACATAGTAATAATATCAATAAAGAGTCATCTGGCATTATCTAGTTTTTCCAAGAGACTTGCTATCATAATAAAGATATTAAAGACCTGTTTATTTCTAGGGGTTCATGGACCATTTAAATTTATATTCACAAAGCCATACTAAGCAGCTATGTAGCATTTCCCATTAAGAGTGAAGATGCTGCCAGGGAATGATCTCTGTCCTGGCACAAGCTGATCATTCTCTAAAAAGTGTTTCGCTGAAGAAAAGATCAGAAAAAAGATTGAAGAAAATCTGAAGTAAAATATTGAAAAGAAATGGCCTCCTGGAGCACCATACAATCAAAATAACCCAGCCAGCTAGAAAAAAAGAGACCCAACTCCCAAGCAAAAGAAATTACAAAACTCATTAGTTTCCTTTGCATACCATTTTTAGGGTAGCAAGGAAGAATAGTTTTGGTCTTCTCAGCTGAACAGCTAATGAATAAAAGCCTAGATGCTATAACATCTCCCATGTGGGAGTTGGGAGCTTCGATTCAGAAAGTGCTGAAGAAAAATCAGTATGGAAAGCAAACTTGATATAATTCATACAGAAGATGGTCTTTCATATCGCAGCTCAGATCTGGAAAATAATTCAGGGTCTGCAAGAGAGGTCACTGAATTGTGACTGTTTGCAAATATCAAGCTATTTCCTACTATTTCCTTTGCCTTGTCTTTCCCCAGTGGGAATGTTTTTCTTAAACAGTAGACACATAATAATCGAATGAAGCACATAGTAGTGAAATTAGAGCTCTTAATCAGCTAGTGTATTTTATGCTTCTTATACCATGAGGTGTACTTTACTGTAACTTCACTAACTCTGTGAACTTATATAAAGGATACAGGGAACTAATGAGTACAGTGGGATGAATGGCAGTAAAAATAGAGCCGATTTCAAGATTTACCTTGAAGTATATTGAGGCTTTAAATCTGCTATATATTGGGCAGACTTGTATGAGTTGATCCTGTTACAAAATGCTGAATTAACTTCAAGTCTGAAAGAATTCTGACTAATTAATTCACATGATCAGTGGCAATTCATGTAATGCATTAGCAGGAAATATTAGTACTCAAACACCATAAACACATGCCCAGATAAGAACAGTTTCCTTTATTTAAACAGCTAGATCATTACTTCACTTAAATATTTTTCCAAAAATACTTTAGTAAAGAAAGCATAACAAAAGAGAAGCATACATCTAGGAATTCTGTACTAACTAAATACATAAGAAATAAGGCAAACTGTAATCATACTACCCAACATCTTTTTGAAACATGTATCTTGAGGATTGGTTATTCAGGTTTTAGCTCCTGATTTTATTGATGCTCCGGGTCTTACAGTGGCCCTACTGATCTGGATGACAGGATTACATTGGATAAGCAATATCTGCCATCTGCTGGAAGGATATTTTTGAGGACTGATGAAGCTGACACTATTTGGTTAGGTGGCCAAATACAGGAAAACTGAACTAATAGCATTCTAGAAGAAGCTGGGAAATAGAAACTTAATCTTCGGTGTAATAAAGACCTTCACATGCTGTTTACCAGTGGACAAATAAGTCACAAAAAAGAAATTATTTACAGAGCAACCTAATGGAAAAGGACTAGAGACTTGATCTGAGTCCTAATTCACTTTTCTGTACAGTATCCCACACCACTCCCATTTTAGCTTGTAAAACCCACTAAAAACTTTTTTGTAGTCATAGCATTTCAACAGAACAATCTTCTTTTATCCACTCTGCAACTATTTGCCAGAAACAAACATAGAATACAGCTATACCGCACTTTCAAACAGAAAAGGTTCTCAGTCTTCTCTTCTTATTTTACATGAGAAGTAAAGCATTTAAGTTAATCTTGATGTTAAAACATTTTAAAAGGAGAATCAAACCTAGTGTTTCTGTATTAGTATTATTGATATAGATGGCTACTGTTACACACATATATGCTGCATACAGATAGATTTTCACATTAAATATCTTTGGGGTTTTGACAGAACACTGTTATTTGTCTGTGCTTCATAATGCTTTTGAAAGTATTCCATTAGGGTCCAAATTCATCTTTCCATGATGTGAATGAATGGAGTGAAATGTTATAATCACCTCTGAACTAAAAGAAATTGCACACTGGTTTTGCTACTCTTTGGTGAGCAACAGTATGTCACCTGATTTGGATAATACATTAGTGTGTTGTAGTTCGACTGCTAGCATTATTATAACAATTATCCACCACTTATGAACCCACAGCCCTGTTATCCGCTGCATGGAATTTTGCCACACATGAACTGCTCAGTCTGGAATTTTCCATGCTGGATAATTGCCTCCAGATAATTTTCTAGAAAAATTCAATCAAAAATTTTCAGCTGTTTCTGAAAACACAGCTAAGAAAGAAAATACATTGTTTTGACCATGTTAAAAAATGCTGGCAGGGTTTTCTTTAAATAGCGTTAGTACATTCATCCTTTGGTATGGGGACTTCCTGTTTGCAAGCTGGGTGGCCTATTTATCAAAGATGAACTTCTTGATGTCCTCATGAAATTTCACCAGTTTGGCCACGTTATAGACCCTGGAGCCTGTGCATAACAGATGTTTTCAGTAGAGACCCCAGTTTTGAATTAAAGTCTCCCAGAGTCCATTCACCCAAGCAGGCTTCAGCCTCAGGTTGCACATGACTTTCCCCACATTTCTGGCTTCGAGCTGTTGTCGTTGCTTGATGGAGTCCAGACATGTGATCTGAGAGCAAGGATGCACTTTCAACAGTCGCAACACTGGGTCCTGGTGGTATGGAACAGAGAAAAGGGGAGCTGGTCAGGACAGGAATTTTGTATTAAGTGTGGGTGAGAGGGTGGGATAGAGTGAGGTGAAGTGGGGTGGGGTGGGGTGGGGTAGAAGCTGCAGCATGAGAGAGGAAAGCTGGAATAGGCTGCCAAAGTGCTGAGAATAGTGGGATGGAATAATCAGGAGGAGAGAAAAGGCTGGGGTGGGTAGCTTAGGATCCAGTTTGAGATGGTATTGAGATTAAGATCTAGAGGTGTCTAAGAGTGACAAAATAGGCTGGTAGGAAGGAGGTGTGAAAGGGAAATGGGCTTAAGTAGTAATTAGGTATGGTGGAAATGGTGAGAAATGTCTAGGAAAAGACAAAAACAAGAAGCTGAGATCAGATGACAAATTTAAAGGAGGAGATTGGAAATCATTGTGAATGGGAAAGCTGAGGAAGAAAGACTAGATAAGGAGCTAGGAGAGAAGAAACAGTACGGCTAAGGAAATCATGGAGACGCGAGCTGAGGAATGTAAAGTGTCGGTCAAGGAGATAGGGTGAGACTAGAGCTGAGATTTATTTGGATCAGAGATTAGTACTGGCTTAAGAACTCTGCCAGACTGAGTATTCCCAGTCATCATTTATTTTAAGACTCCTTGAACAATATGGGACGTCTGTCTCAGTGGACTATATCTGAGGCATGGACTGTAGGCAAACATCCCCAAATGATGTCATAAAAAACTGTCTTTTCCTCATGGTTCATTCAATGATCTGCTCTGACGTTGCATTTACTACTTAGAGTAGTGAAGGAAACCTTGTTATTAGCTGGCCAAGATGTGCTGTGAACAGAGGTGGCTGAAGTCTTTCATTTCAATAAACACACCACCTGTCAAAGACAGTATGTTTTTACTTAGTTTTATCATTTTCCTCAGAAAGGTTGTGCACGTGTGTGTATGCATGCGTTTGTCTTAGGTTACCTTTTCTTCAGAGTGGGAGGGAGGTATAAAGGAGGAGACACAGTGACCTACCACCTCAACCTACTGTAGAGGTGCCTCCCTCATTCTTGCATGCTGCTTTAAAAATAAACCTCAGGTATTTACATGTTTATTCTGGTATGAAGAGAGCTGAACAGCATAAGCTCATGTTCAGAGAGTCAGCACATCAAGAACCACAGCCTGGAGAGGCCAAGATGCGTGGGCAGAGCTGTGGGCAGCTGGCAGTGAGTACCAACAGTTGCCTGGAAGTTGCTGCATTTCTTGCACCAGGTCACATGAAGATCCCACTGTGGCCCTAGACATACAATTATTTTACTGAGAAACCTAATCTCAAGAATTCCCTACCAGTTTGTTCATAATTTTTGAAGACCACATTGGTTTCAGGGGCACTCTACAATTAGTAATCCATTATTTTTGGATTTTCATAATCATGGTTAGAATAAAAGTCATTTTGTGACTTCAGCAATAAACAGGATGCCATTTTCTCAAGCAACTGAGGAGCACGGGGAGGAAGTAATGCAGAGACAAGCAGAAGCCTTGCCCCTATCCACTGAAGACTGTAATGAAAATGCCTATTTCCATGAGAACAAGAGGAAATGTAAAATACATATGAGACGAGAAGAAACTTAGCCATGTGTATAACATTATTGATGAGTAGGTTTAGAATGGGTACTGACTCACTGCTCCCTGAAAAACTGCATATAAAATCTCTAACGTCCTGTAAAAATGTGTGTTTTGCTAACTAGCAAAAAAAAATAAAGGAAAAGGATTGAAATATTTAAAATACTTCATGTGTATCTGGAGTAAAATTTTAAGACCGTCTTACTAAAACTTCCACAACAGATCTTTAGTCTCTTTAGTCTGGATTTAGAACAAATATGAAAGAACAACCCATGTTATTCAGTGACAGACAAGGAAGTCTTTTAAACTAAGTGGGTGATGTGTGTACTTAAAGGCTTCCATTGCTCTCTGGTGGCAAAGGTTCCCAGGCACCAAACCTTTCCTGAGTGGTCAAAACCAGTTTTTTCAACCTCCTCTAAATTCTAAGCTATTTTCTTTCATCTTTCTCAGTCCACTCCTGCCTGTTCCTGTCTTGAGTTCATGTGAGTGCAAAGAGAGCGTGGTATTGCTGTGGTATTGCTGCCTAGTGCCCAGAAAAAGCTGTGCTCTGCAACAGCAGCTCTGTCTTACGTGCTGCAGCTAATTAGTGTTAGGAGGAAAAAAATAAGAAGTAAAAAAAAAATACATCTTGAAAATATATATTTTTTTTTTAGTATCAAAAAACTATTTCACTCTCCTGGGCTGGTGTCAGGAAGTCAGAATCTAAATCATGTAAACACAGTACAAATGTGGGGTGATGTATTTTTATTCCCCATGCACAAAATTTCTCCCTCCCCCTCTTAGCTGGCAACACTGAGACAGAGCTAAAAAAAAGTCTTTTGAGACTCACTTGGAACTTGCTGCTGCCTCTCTGTAGCCCAGTTTCTGGATGTTTGAGCTTCAATTCACAAGCACATGTCAACACAAAGCCCCATATTGAGCTCAGGGGGATCGTTTGTGACACTTTTCTTCTTGACATGATTTCATGGTCTTGGCAAGTCTTTATACCTCTCCATTAAGAAGCATTTCTATTCCCTGGTCTCTGGGTGGTTCATCTTTGTTTTAAACTCCTCCCACTTGTTATCATAAGGACAAATTCCCAAAGCTACAGAACTGCTAAAGTTGGGAGAGAGGCATAAAAGGGGCAAGGGCATGGCAAACATTTCTGGAAGAAGGCACTGAGCACCTGTGTGGAGGACTGACTGCATGTGCATAGGATTCAAGCTTTCTGCATGCTGTGCAAGGATAACATGACTAAGGATTGTACGTTCAATAAATACTTTTGAACCAAGTAGAAGGGATAGGAGATACCTACCAAGATTCGTAATAAAGTAAGTTCTCAGGGACAGGAACTGTCTTTTTGTTCTGTATGTACACTACACATTGCAGTGGCTTCCTTAAGGGAACTCACTGCACAATACAAATAATAAGTAGGTGAAGAACTTGGACTATCCAAGTATCATTTAATCAGTTAAATCATAGCCCACTCTTTGTTCCTTTTTAACTTCTGCACCTGCAAGGAGTGTTCAGCCTAATGTTTGAACACCTCATGTTCAAAATGTGCAAGTCTAACATGAATTTTATCTAAAGACAAGCTGAACCAAAAAGACTACATGTTTTCAACACTATCAGAATTGTTAAGACTGAGTAAAAGCACAAGCGTGATCAGCATGCTCCTCAGAAAGCAGGAAGTATTGTGAAGTCCTGCTATCCTTTTTGGTGGCTTCTGGCTGAGTAGATTAGTGCGAGGAAGGCATGGAGAACTAGGCTTGTCCAACACTTTGGTCTAGGCATTTTTCTGGGTGATCTGCATCACTTTTTTCAGTGCTGGATAAAGCTGTTGACAGTCTTAGAGCAGAGAAAATTAATTAAATGAGTGGAAGTTTGGAAATTCTGTTTTCTAATGCTTTATTGCAGCATCTTAACAACTACATCCAGTGTTCCTAGTCAGTGACTTCTTGTTAAAATGTCACATAACTGATTAGGAATCCTGATAATAGAAGAAAATAAGGCATTTTTAGTGTCATTATTACTATTAATGCAGCTCTCACTTAGCAAGCAGTTGCTACCATGGTTGATGTAGGGAGCACAGGGGACCAGATGAAAGATTTCTTCTTAAGTCATCCCAGACAATTTCCTGACACTGTAAGTTTCTGACTACCCTTCATTCTCCTGATCTGCCCTTCTCCAGCACCATAGCATCTTCTCCTCTCTCCTGAGAATTAAATTACTCTAGTTCCCCTCTTCTTTAGGAAAAGACAGTTCCAAAAGCTGATTTGATTTCTGCTGTAATTTTTTGGAGGCTTGGATAGCTATCAGCCTTGACAGACAATTTAACCAGGCTGGAAATGTGCCAGCTGCTCCCTAGCAGCCAAGACAGATACAAGATCTCTAAGTGAGAGCCAAAAATGGAGTACACTAAGTCAAATTCTATTTATTTCAGGATATGTTGTTCTTCTCTAACACATATAGCAGATGGAGCCTCTTTCATACTTTTCCCAGCCAGACTGATCCATTCATTTGGGTCCTTACAGCAGTAACTAAAAGCAATGTTGCAGAGGTGCCCCAAGGCACATCATGAAGGGGATGCCAGTGTACCCGAGCCCACAAAAAAATATAATGATGCCTCAAAAAAGGTATTGTCTTGCCCTGAACACGTTGCACCATAACACAGACAGGATAAAAGCATGATGTAACATACACATGGAGTAACTGGAGTAAAGGCTAGCAAACTTTTTAACTATATTATATTTTAGTTCTTGTTTCTTGTTCAGTTATGTTATATATTACAGTTGCATATGCTTAATGATTAAAACAAAATCGGAAAATTAGTTACAGGGACTATGCAATTAGGAAAGGGCAAGGATTCATCTGGAATGAAAAACATGGCAGGATCCAGGAGAACAGGAAGGACTCGTAGGAAGATAAGTCAGAGGACAAATGGATGAGGTTGCTGAAATAGCAGTAAAAGAAACAGGGCCAACAGGAAGGGAAAAACACCTAACGTCCACTCTGGAGCACATAGTATGTCATTTATGCCCTGTGAATATATGAACCATCTGTTGGCTTTTTTAGAAATCTCCTCTTTTCACTACTGTTTGAATGCTACTGCAAGAAATGCAGTATTTGAGAAAGAAAATGAGGAGAAGATTGGTGACAGCCAACATGGCTTCAACTAAGGGCAAATTGTGCCTGACTAATTTGGTGGCCTTCTACAACAGGGTAACAGCTTTGGTGGACAAGGGAAGAGCAAGTGACGTAATCTACCTGCACTTGTGCAAAGCGTTTGACACCATCCCACACAGCCTTGTCGCTAAATTGGGAGACACATGGATTTGATGGATGGACCACTCAGTGCATAAGGAACTGGCTGGATGGTCACACTCAAAGAGTTAAGTCAAGGGCTCAACGTCCAAGTGGAGACCAGTGACGAGTGGCGTTCCTCAGGGGCTGGTATAGGGACCAGTGCTGTTTAACATCTTTGTTGGCAACATGGACAGTGGGATTGAGTGCACCCTCAGCAAGTTTGTCGATGACACCAAGCTGTGTGGTGCAGTCAACACGCTGGAGGGAAGGGATGTGCCATCCAGAGGGACCCTGACAGGCTCAAGAGGTGCAAACTTCATGAAGTTCATGAAGTTCAACAAGGCCAAGTGCAAGGTCCTGCACATGAGTTGGGGCAATCCCAAGCATAAATCCAGGCTGGGCAGTGAGTGGGTTGAGATCAGCTCTGAGGAGGACTTGGGGGTATTATTGGATGGAAAACTGAATATGAGCCAGCAATGTGCACTTGCAGCCCACAAAACCAACCATATCCTGGGCTGCATCAAGAGCACTATGGCCAGCAGGTTGTGGGAGGTGATTCTCCACCTCTACTCCACTCTTGTGAGACCCCATCTGGAGTACTGCACCGAGCTCTGCGTCCTCAGTGTTAGAAAGACATGGACCTACTTGAGCAAGTCCAGAGGAGACCACGAGGATGACCAGGGGATAGCACCACCTTCCCTGTGAGGACAGGCTGAGAGACTTGGGATTGTTCAGCCTGGAGAACAGGAGGATTCAGGGAAACCTTACAGTGGCCTTCCAGTACTTAAAGGGGGCTACAGGAAAGATGGGGAGGAACTTTTTATCAGGGAATGTAGTGACAGGATGAGGGGTCATGGTTTTAAACTGAAAGAGGGTAGATTGAGATTAGACATAAGGAAGAAATTCTTCACTGTGAGGGTGGTGAGACACTGGCACAGGTTGCCCAGAGAATCTGTGGCTGCCCCCTCCCTGGCAGTGTTCCAGGCCAGGTTGGACGGGGCTTTGAGCAACCTGGTCTAGTGGAAGGTGTCCCTGCCCATGGTAGGGGGGTTGGTCCTTTCCAACTCAAATTATTCCATGATTCTATGATTTATCCCAGAACACTTTGGGGAAAATGTGATAGACATTATAAATAGAAATACTTTAAAAGATAATCTAGACATCAGCATTAGGAATTGCATGTAACCATTGGAGACACTTTTGCATGTGCATAATTGTATCACCTTGGATTTAATAGGAGTCCATTCTCTTGTAAAGATTTTTAAGTATCTGTTATTTCTTCCCTAATGCAGATGGACTGCTGATATCCTAAGAATATTTTCTTATTATTGTTCAGTATAATTCCCCAAAGAATATCCCACACTTCATGAGAGGATTTGAGAGTATGATTTTAATTCAGGAAATAGAATGTCTATTTTAGACACAGTAAAAACGGAGCAGCAATTGTTGAATAGTCTCCGATTAACAACACATAATAACCCTAAGTATCATAAAAGTTAGTCCTTAGGTTAGAAGACTGCTTTTCTTTTTTTTTTTTTTTTTTTTTTTACTTCAAAGTGACTTTACAAATAAAACGGAAAAAAGACAGGGGACATGCAGAATTTTCTTAAAGTCAAAGGCCATAGGCCAGTAAGATGTGCTGATAGAACAGAGACAGCACAGCAGCAGGTAGAAAGCTGGATTGCTGCTCAGAAATACAGTGTATAGTTTGCAGTGTTTGCATCATACTGGTTCACGATCATGAACATGCTTTGAAAAATATGTGGAATTAAACACCCGTGACTTTTTAGGTCTTCATTTTTTCTAATGAAGTGCTTAGTCCTCGTCCCCTTCTGGAAGTTATAAAATGTTTCTTAAAGTCAAGAGTCAATTAATAGTGAATATGTAAAATGGAACTACAGGGAAGTGTTCATGAATTTGAGTCAAACTGCTGACTAGAAGTTTTAGCTAGACGAACTTTTAGCTAGAAGACAGGGTGGAAAAAACATATAGGTTGAAAGAGTTTAATGTCTCTGCAATAAAGTATTTCTGTTCAGAAATGCCAAAAGCTTTAAAATACAAACTTTTGTTTCAAAAGAACGTTTTTTTCATTTCAAAAATAGCCTAAGTTAAAAGAGAAAAAAGACTAAGTAAAAGAAATAACTCTAAATGAAACAGGAAAAAAGGCATGTTTCACAGTTTGATTTACCAAAATTGTTTCTGCCTTTTCAGAAAGGAATTTTTGCCAATGTCCTCATTGTTCTTGCTTAGGTTTCAGCCCAAAATATGTTCACTACCCAGATTTCTTTTTATTTAGATACTGATTTTCAGGCTCTATAATGTATTTTCTCAGTGTAAAATTCACTGTTTTCTCAGTATTTTTTCAATACTTAGAAGGCTGGAGCATATGACATAGAAGGAGAGTTGGGTTTGGTTAGCCTGGTGAAGAGAAGGCTACGCGGAAATTAATTGTTGTCTTCAGCTGTCTAAAGAAGAGTTAAAGAGAAAACAGGGCCAGATTCTTCTCAGATGTGTACACCAAAGAGACAAGAGGTAACGGCTGCAAGCCACATCACAGGAAATTCCAGTTGGATATAAAAATAGTATTTTTCACAACAAGAGTGTGGACAAGCACTGAAACTTGTAACTAGAAAACCTGAAAAATCTCCATTCTTGGAGACTTTAAAAAACCTGACTGGACAAGGCTGAGCACCCTGAGCACCACAAACTTCAAAGTTAGCCCTGCTTTATGCACAGGATGGGAATAGATGGGTCACTGCAACCTAAGTTACTCAGTAACTCTAAATGTAAAAGTTTTGCATAGTAGTGCTCTGCTTTAGATCAAAACCATACATGGAATGATTAAGTAACAACTACATGATTACCAGAGAGCATTGGTCTGGCAGCTAATGCACAAAATGTCCTATAAATCTAGGTGGTCTTTCAAGATCTACTTTAGACTTTCAGGTTGAGCTTGTATAATGTCTAGGAGGAAATTTTCAGAAGCAAACACTTGTTTTCAGTACCTATGTTAAACATTTTATATAAATCTATTTATATAAATAGAAGCAGAGAAAGTAAATTTGAATCATTTACTCTGATCATTCACAGTCCTTAACTGTTACTTTGCATCCTGGGTTTGTTTTGGATGACTCCAGCTAACTTTCCAACCAAAATTCAGATAGACTGCTCAGGATAGTTTACTATAAGCACTGTTGACAAGGCTTGGCTTTGTCTGACCTACAGAGTCTTCATGTGTGGAAACATCATCACAGATCCTTATGGGGCACAGCAAAGCATACACCCCTCAATTTCATTCTATACAAATCTCATTCTGTCAAGCTGCAACACAGCCCTCACCTAAATTAAAAAAAAAATAAAATAAAAAATAGCAGTTATCGCTTAAGAGTCACAGGAACATCACATGGCACTCAAATGAAACCCAGAGGCACAACCTATTCAGTAAGGACACAGCCTGTCAGCTATAGGAGAGTCTTAAGCAGCATGAGTGTGAGCTGGTGTGGGCCACCCCAGGGCCAAGGACTGAAACAATCTCTGGGATTATTTTAATGAGCACTATAGACATACATACTATATAGACAGTGTGATCTTTCAAGGAGTCAGGTTTCAATGAGTTTTAAATAAGACTCAGGTTTTTACTCTGTATAGGAATAATTTCAGTCTGAAGATTTTAAAATCGGGAAAACTTTTCTTCCTATTTTATCTTCTAAAAAGTCTAACTGGTATGTAAATCCTCACACTAAGAATAACCAAGAATGACAAATCAAGTACCCAAAAGTTAGGAAATGCCATCCCCAGCATTGATGGTGCAGATTGAATTCACATATGTTCTATGTATTATTCATACTCTCATGCCTGACTGGTTGGGGTTTTTTTTCTTCTCTCATGGGACTATGCAGCTTTCTATCTACTAAAAAATGGACTGAAAACCCATGATATGCTAGCTCAGCCAATAGTTTGGGTTTTCTGGGTTTCCAAGAGTATGGCTACTTAGAACAGGTCTTCTCTGTGGGAGACCTCACAGCCGAGGCTGCTCAGGCTTCACAGCACCCTGCTCTACAACTCATCAGGAGAACAGGCCCAGATTCATGTGTCTGTGGGAGCCCCAGGTGTGCTGCACCAAAAGCTCAATGAAACAGAGACATTTCCCTCTGTGACTGTCATTT
Source organism: Athene noctua (assembly GCF_965140245.1). Classification (NCBI taxonomy): domain Eukaryota; kingdom Metazoa; phylum Chordata; class Aves; order Strigiformes; family Strigidae; genus Athene; species Athene noctua. The sequence goes on along the minus strand of NC_134038.1, from coordinate 25,440,199 downwards.
CCCTGGAGTTTTCTGATAACATGCGGTATTTTGGAATATTCCCACCTACCTCTAGGTCAGAATGACAGAAACCAGTCCATGTCTATAACAACATCATTTAGAGTAGAACATATAGGAACAACTAAAAGAGCTTGAATACACATATGCTGATGTCCCTGTGACTTCTGCCACTAGCTAGCTCAGGTACTGACAGCACAGGAGAGTCAGCAATGTAGACTGCAGTGCAAAAGGCTAAATGCACAAATGAGCCTGCACACATGCATTCTGTAATTGTATTGTTAATAAATGAACCACATGGTTTTAAGTTCAGTGTCATCTGTGTGAATAGCAACCACCTCTTGATTAAAATGCTGTATTAGGAAAACTGCCTTGCCTATAAAACAAAGCAGCGAAAACTCTCCAAAGATAAATGTTAGAAGACATATTACAGGATATATTTCATGTACACTTGAAAAAATACAGAAAACGCTTTTGTATAACCAGTGATATGAGCTAAGAGGCCTATAATTTGGTGTCTGTTTTCCATTAATTCAAAGGGATTTTTTTTCTCAGCTGGGTAGCAAATTCTTGCATATTTATTTTTCTCAGTGCTTAGGGCTGATAGAAATTTGAACGTGAACAGTCTGCCAAAGTGTTCTTCACCTCCCAAGACATTCATGAGATCTATCAGTCGTAACAATTTAGCTTTGATGACTAAACATTTGATGTCAAACAGTGTTTAATAGTTTCATGAGAACAGACTGATCCTTCATACAGGGAATTAAGTTTATGATTTTTGTCAGAATGTTTCTATAGTTGAATTGATATGGTTAAGCACAAGAACGTGAACTATAATGAAAAATAATGTACATTTTAAAAATATTTTGAAGAACACTGTACTCCTTAAAAATGAATTTTGATTTAGGATTCTGTGTCAGCTCAAAAAACTGATCGTGTCAACAGGAAAAACGCATAAGGTGGACTTTATGGACTACTGATCTAACTGAATTGTCCTCTTCCTCTCCCCTTAACTGGGAAAGAAAATCTTTCTGAAGCATGGCATCAGAAAAATTGAAATTGTTTAAAGACTTGCTGAAATCATTCTGCTCTGAGAACAGACAGTTACTGAATGTTAGCCCAGGTCCCCCAGACATAGTCCAGATGAACAAGGTTTTTTTGCAACCTACACCTTCCACCACCAACCCCCTTCGAGCCTCTCTCCAAATGGAGCTCCATGCTTTGTCTCCCTCCCAATCCCAAACCTATGTGTTGGTGCAGACTTAGCCCCCAATACCTCAAATGTGTTGGATGAGATTTAAAATATCCTAGCCATGACTCAGATAAATATGTCCTCATGTCAGCTGAAGCTCAGCACAAGATCTCAGCCATGGCCCAGGTAGAAAAGATCTCAGAATCCTTTTGACACTTCAGTCTTTCCTTTGGCAGCCCCTTTACAGACCACTAAACTGGAGCTCCCACTCTTTGTGTCTCTTCTAACCCTTACCCCAAACCTAGGTGAGCTCCAATCCAATATCCCCAGCCATAGCCCAGGTGAACATGTCCTCAGCAGACAATTATTTTTGTCCCCTATTCCTTCCTTTGGCAATCCTTTTCCAGTCCCAGTCTAAATGGAGCTCTAGGCTTTCTCTCTTCTCCAAAATCCAAACATAACCAGACCCCTAACTGTAGGTTCGGGCCGAGACTTAGTCCAAAACCCCTAACCAACAACCAGATGAGAAACTTCTCAGAGGATAATTCTTTTTGCAAACCCTTTCCTGCCCCAATCCAAATGGGGATCCAAACTTTTCCTTGACCCTAAATCTAACTGTATCATCAACTCTAGCACCTGGTATCAACAGACTAGCCCAAGAACCCAGGTTATAGCCACAATGATCAAGTTGGAAAATAATGCCTTCAGCAATGCTTTCTCAAGTTGACTCAAAGTGGAGCTCTAGCCTTGTTAAAACTCTAACATAGTTTGAATGCTGCCTTAGCTACAAACCCTGAGCTAGCACCCAGGTTAAAAAGATCTCAGGGAACAATTACTTTTGCAGCCCACCCCTTACTCTGGTTGCTCCTTTTCTGCCCCACACTAACTATAGCTCTAGGCTTTATCTCTCTCCCAACCATGTACATAACAATAATACTAACCCTAACTCCAGACATCAGCTGAGCCTCCACCAACATGCCCAGCCAAGGCCAGGATGAAAAATGTCACAGGGAAGAACTCTTTCCATGTCCTATCCCTCTCTGGTCACCCTTGATAGCTCCACTCCAAGTGTGTCTCTAGGTGTGATGACTCTCCTGCTCCTGATCCAACCCTTAATTCTAAGCTCCATCCTTATTCTGGTCTGAGTCTTAGTCCAAGCCACCCAGCCATGATTGGGATGAGTAATTTCTCAAGGAAAACTCTGTCTGCAAACTACTCATCCCTTTCCTGGCTGTTAACATCGCCAAGGTTTTTTTGTTGTTGTTCCCTCCTTCAGGATAAATAAAGAGTATCTGCCTTAGTATTTTTAATGAATTCTGTACCGAGTTCACCTTAAAGAAATCTGGAGTCATGATCTACACGAGATAGAATAATTGCCTATCATTCAAGACTTTTTAAATTTCCTGACACACGAGAAACCTTGAATATGTTTTGTTGAGATTCTGATTTAAATGATGAGAGGCTTAATTTGCTTCTCCTCTATCCACCTGGCTTCCAGTCTAAAGAGTATCTAGAGCCGCAAGATACATGGCTTCAATATTGTTTGAGACAATCATAACAAATGCATGGAACAGCTGTTTTGAGATCTATGAAGCAATAGTGACTTTTTCCTCATGCCATGTCAAATGACAGGTGCTAAGTTGTGGAAAGCTGTTAAATAGGGTATGTCTAAGAGCAGCTGGAATGTTTGCAGGGAGAGATTATATAAAAAAAAAAAAAAAAAAAAAAAGCTTTGTCTTCATTCATTTTGGTAGTGTTATCATTTTTTTCTCTTTTGGAATGTGTCTTTCAGCTTTCTGCTGTGATCCTTAGGAGAATGACATAAGAAAAATGTTTTATATTCAGGACTGTCAGAAAGAGTCCTTGGGGTAGCTGCAATCAAATCTATCAAGGCATTTGAAGCTTAATACTAGACTAATATCAGTATCAAAGTTAGTATGAAATAGAACGTTTGCTTCATTTGATGAGTACTGTCAGAATAGCATGTTTGTTCCCACCATTTTTAAAGAATCACACAAACTTTCTTCAAAATGTTTCAATTAGCTACAAATTGTATCTCGATTTATGGCTGTATCTCATTAGTTCGGAATAAAAATATATTTAGTATGTTCAGATTAACTTGCTTCACCAACCAAATCAAACCGAAAGTGGCTATTTTCAAGAGAGGATTTTTTTTTTTTTTTTTTCCACATAAATCTGTTTCCTACGGCTGCTCGGCTATTCACGACGCTGCCACTCGGTGGTGCCACGGTGCTGCATTTAGAAAGCTTCGGCGGGTCTTAATCACTTGTATTGTGGAATTCCACCCCACCAGGTTCCTCATGTTTTCTTTAAAATGAACAATATCTACTGTTCTATGGCCTCGGTTTAAAGGAAAAATAAACAAAAACAAAAACAAAACCACAAACAAACAAAAAAAACCCAACAAAAACAAAACCCCCCCAAACCCCAAAAACAACCACATAAAAAACCCCCAGACAGACAAACAAAAAAGCCTGCAACATCCACTGCAGCTGATTCATGCTTTCAAATTCGTTAGGCATGTTTTTTCAGCTAATGTATTTAGAACTGAAACAACGTGACCACTGTTTCATCACCTCTATCTATATAGGACAATATCTTAAACAAAGAAACTACTTACAGAATAATTTATTTGGCATGTTAAGGTGGCTGAATTGTGCAACAACCAATACAATGATACTTAATATTTTCCAATAAATGTGTGTGGTCTATGCTAAAGCATAAAAGGCTTATAAAAAAATTAAGTATTATGACTTTGAATAAAAAAAAATCCTCTAAAAGCATATAAATGTCTAACAGTAAAATGCTCTGCCAGAGATTGTTGCTACCACTACTTCCAGCAATATCCTTTGTTCTAACTGAAGTCAATTAGAACAGCAGGACTTGACTGCCTGGTGGTATCATAAAAAACAATTTGGACTTAGAAGCAATTTGAGAGCACTTTACTAAAAAACTTTCAAAACGGTAAAAACATAAAAATACTTGTATGTGATATATTGACTTTACAAAATAAAGCAAAGTTATGAACATGTGAAGGCATTGTAAGCTACCACTGTGCTGGTTAGACAAATTTTATTTTACTACAATTTAAATTTCAAGTTTCCCATGCAGATTTCAATGCACTGAATGCAGATATTTTTCTAGCAGGTTATGAGAGAGGTACATTTTTTGTAAGTAGAATTGCAAATGGAAAGAATGGGACACATTAATTTCCAGCAACACACTGCAGAAGACTATAGTCAGTGTAAAGTCACTCAACAGTGCCAGCTCTGAGGTTCTGACAGTTCAAATTCTGCAGGAACTCTGGATGCTGTGAGAATTTCTGAAAACTTATGACATATATTTGGGGACAAAATTTTAGGGCTTATTCTGGGGAAATGCAGTTTTGGAGTTCCTAATGACAAAACAACTCCTACTGTGATACACAGTTGTGTTTTTCACAAAGTTAATTTGATGCATTAAAGCCAGTTTGTGTGAGTTAAGATCTCAGAAAACACGGCTCGTTAAAAATAGTTATGTTGTTATACCGCCAAGTATTTTTAGAAATAACTAAAAGCACACTTTCTTGCTGTCACAACATTTTGAAAGGCCTTCTCTGCAGAAGAGATGGCCTCTGAGGCGCTCTGATCCCGGCCTTTGAGGCCTGACAGGAAGGAGCATCCACCTGCCAGTCCCAGTGGCCCCTGGCATGGCCCCAGGGCTGATCCTGGAATTACACCGCGGGTAACAGCACCCACAAACCAGCAGTTGACGCATACGCGCCGGAGTCGCGCCTCCTCCCTGGGGCAACCGCAAACTAAAATAGAGCTGACTGGCCACCGATACCGTGGAAATGCACCCACGTTGCCACGGGTCTGGGAAGGCCCGGCCGGGGCAGGGACACGAGGGGGCTGCCCGCTCCGCGCGGGGCCGCACGTCCTGCAGCACGGGCACGTTTCTGTGGGGAGTGCCCGCAGGGGCAGGGGCAGGGGCAGGGGCAGGGGCAGGGGCAGGGGCAGGGGCAGGGGCAGGGGCAGGACCCGCCGAAGCGGCGGGAGAGGCCGCACAGCGGCCACTGCTCGGGCCGCCGTCCCGGGCGCAGCCGCCCGCCCTATCATGGGGTGAGGAGCCGCGGGGTCTCCCGCCCCGGCCGCAGGGGCGGCGCCAAGCAGCCCCTCGGCCCCCCCGCCCCGCTCGCTGGCTGCCACGTCGAGGTTGCTCTCCGCCCCGCCCCGCGCCTTCCCCGCGGCCGGCGCCGCCCTGGGCAGGGCGGGGCGGAGGAGGAGGAGGCGGCGGTGGCGGAGGCGGCGGCTGCCGCCAGGCGGCCGCTGAGGAGGCGGGAGAGCTCCGCCCCTCGCGCGGCGGCGATGGCGGCGGCGCGTTGCGGCAGCGGCGGGCGCTCGGCGGGGCGGTGACGTTTGCGCGTGAGGTGGAGGGCGGGGAGGAAGAGGAGGAGACCCGGGCGCCTCCGGGGCTGAGGCGGCTGTGTCCCGCCGAGGCTTCGCTCGTGTCCCGTCGTCCCCTCGCCCCCCACCCCCAGCGGTTCCGGCTCGGTCAGGCGAGCGCGGCTTTCCTGAGGCCGCGATGCGCTCGGCCTGAGCGCTCCCTCGCCTCCCCGCCCGGTCTGGGCCTCTGCGGGGCAGGGGGCCGCGATGGCTGCGGGGAGCTGGCAGGAGGCGGCGGCCCAGCAGGCCGAGGAGGCGGCGGGCCGGGTGCGGGACGTCCTGTCGGGCGGCCTGGGCCTGCTGCGTGCTGAGCTGGGCCTCGAGCTGGGCCTCGACCCGCAGGGCCTGCCCACCTGGCTCGCCCTGGTGGTCCCGGCCGCGCTGGGGCTGGGGCTGCTGGGGCTCCTGCTGGCCGTGGCCTGCGGTGGCGGCCTCCGTAAGAAACCACCGCGGGGCGCGGCGGAGAGGAAGGGCGACGAGGCGGCCGGCGCGGGCCTGACAGCCGGCGGGGGCCAGGGCAAGGCGGCGGGCCCGAGCCCCGGGCAGCTGCATCTGAAAGGCGACGAGCAGAAGAAACGAAACAAGAAGAAGCTGCCGGAAAAAACGGCGCGGGTGAGAGGGGCTGCGAGGGCCGCGCCGCTCGGGAGGGGAAAGGGTGAGGACGCGGTGGGGCGGCGGAGGCGGCTGGGCCCGGGCGGGGAAGGGGGGATGAAAGACTCCTTGACAGCCTCTCGACGAGGACGGCAGCGGGGTTTGCGGTGGCACCCGGCCGGGCGCGGCGATTACCCTGCGGGAAGGTGCGGGGGGACAGGTCGCGTCTGGCCAGCAGCCCCGAGCGCGGCTGCTTGTCCCCGGTGCCCCCCGCTCGGTGAAACGGCTACCGGTCAGATAGGCACCGGTGAGAAGGGGAAGGACCGGCCGCAAGGCCCGGAGACCGTAGAGCTCCCCCCGGGCCGCCGTGCGATTCACCTGGGTGATAATTGCCTGTGGCAGGGACGCGGGCGTCCTGACTGTCTGCTCTGGAGCTGTCTCGTGTCGTCTGGATTAGTCGGTTGCTTTGAAAACCTGGAGAAGCAGCGCGCACATACGGACATTACACGTTTAGTAGTCCTGGGTGATGAGGGAAACGCTCATTTCTTTTTAGAAGCTTTTTAATGCCAGAAGGAATTAGAGGAAAGCGTTAATTTTTATTATTTGAATGCTTGCAGCGTTAGGAAGCATTAGTTGAGACCTAGAATTTCAAGCCATGGGTTCCAGTCCAGGCAGGTATAGACTCTTGAAAGCAGCATTGTAAGCCCCATAAATGCTGTGATGACTCAAACTTGAGTAAGGCTTTTTGCGTTGTTTTTTGACAGAACATGTTAACCGCTCATGTGGTGAGCTTGCCTCAGTAGGAATACGTCTGATTTGTTTGTTACTGTAAGGATCATCTCCTTTAATAAGGAAATCTGTATCTTAGCAGCCCCTGCAAAACAGATCATTCCTGTCTTTTTTTTTTAAATCCTCAGAATGTGGTGTGGGAACACTCCATCTTTGACAGTATGCATGCACTTCATGAGATTAGTAGAATGCAGAAACTATCAACTGTCCTTTTAAAGCTTTCATTTATCGTAGTTTTGGGGCTTGAAGGGATTGCTTCTATAGCTTTGATATTGTTAGTATGTTTGTAATCCTATTTATGTCCAAATGGATTATAGGAATGAAAGTGAAGCAGATGTCCCCTGTCTGTTACAACTGTGTCTTTTAATTAAATCTTGGTCTATAGTATCCTGAGTTGTTTACCTAATGACCAGAAAAGGGGAAGAAAATGGGTTTGTACCTTCATTTGAGTCTGGCAGTACTGATTTGAGAAGTTTGGGTTGTTTCTTTTGGGTTTTTTTGGTTTTGTGGTGTTGTTTGTTTGGGTTTTTTTTTTAATGAGAATTTAAGGCTAGAATATCTTAAAGCAAAACAAACAAAAAACCCAAAAAAGTCTGCATATGCCACCAACCTGTCTTTGAGCAGTGAACTACTGAAGTTGATTCTGGAAGTTGCAAGAGACTGAATGCTGCGCACCAAGAAGAGGAAGCATTGTGATTCAGAATCTTCCCAGTGCAGCTAGGTCTCCATTTTGGAGAAGACATGTTAAAGATGCTTTTTTTTTTGATCATCTTAAACAGCAAATCCTTCAAGATGTAGCACTTCTGTTACGCCTTCTTGAAAACAAAGACTAATCCTAGAAATAATTTAGATTTTGCTTGGTTTATTTTCTTTAAACTCCAGTATAAAAACAAAGCAATAAACTCTTGCAAAGTCATTGTTGAAGACGTTAAAAAATGCCTCAACAGAAGATACAGTGAAGAGGTTAGATACCCTGTTAACTTGACAAAGATTTGTAGTGCAGGGCTTTATAAAAGTAACTTTGTATTTGTTTTATGTAAAAACTGATATTTTTGGTGAATATAAATACATGTACTGTTTCAAGCTTGGTTCACTCAGGCACAAAATAAAATTAAGGCTATGTCAGGACAAATATTTTCATAATTAAAAGAGTAAAATAGTTTTTCAGCTGTCATTCTGTATTGTTAAGATTTTTGAAGATTTTTTGATAGTACTTTGTATTCATTATTTCCAAGCAGAGGTGAAAGAAGAACCCTATCTTTTAAAAAAAAAAAATGCACAAACTGAAGCATTAACTATAGTGCAAATAAGTTTATACCAGTGGCAAAGTTTAATAGGCCTGCCTCATGCTTATTTTCCAAGATAAGCTCCTGGAGACCTGTGTTAGCATGTCCCAATATTTTCTTTCACATGAAAAATTCTCAAAATAACATTGGAAATTTAAAGATGCAACAAAAATGCTTACTGTTTGCTGCCTAGTCACTTTTATCTTGTGCTTTTGTATGCTGTGATACTAATGCTGAGGTCTGTGAAGGGAAAAGAGTAAGCCTATTACCAGTAGATTTACTACAGGGTTTGCTGTGCCAGAGTCTAGATTTCCATTGCGGGCATCTCAGAAAGCTTAGAGCAACTGGTCTGTAGCATTAAAGAGCACACTACAGATGTCTCATTAAAAGCTCTAGGGTTACTTTAATACAGAGTTACTGAGCTCATTGTATGGCAGGTGATGCATAACTCTCATCAGTCAGGATCAGAAATGTTCTTCCCTGTTACCCTTTCTGAGGAAGAGTAGTGTTGCTTTGTTTCTTGCACATGGCTTTACTCAGTTCCTGTTTAGGTAGGGTGCAACTTATCTGATATTTTTAGTAAAATAAGTTTAGTTGAATAACACTGCGTTGGCTGGATACAGTAGCAACTATGACATTCTGTTTATCTACTTGCTATGGGCAGACTGAGGAAAAAAAAGCTGAAACGATATATCATTCATTAACACTATAGTTTACAGAGCCAGTTCTGGCTTTCTCCAGCTGCTTGGAGCGAGGTAGTATCACAGTATCCTTACTTTAGATTCTGTGCAGTAAAGCTGAAGCCCTTTTCTCTCCTTTTTTTTTGTCTTTTTTCCTCTTGTTTTTAATTCCTTTCCCTTCCGAATAATTGTTGTGCTTCTCTTGTACTTTTTAAACCTTCAGCAGAAAAAGGTGAAACAGTTCTTATGTGGTTTCTGTACAATCTGCAAAACACTGTAGAAACTTGAGAGTAATCATCCTCTGTACTCTGCTACAGCTTTGGAAAGCAGTTCATACCATCTATTTGTAGATGTAGATACAGAAAATACCAAATTGACTATGTACTTCCTGTTGTTTGAAGTACACCTGGACAGTAAACTCCACACATTTTAGTAAAAGCATTTGCATTAATTTGAGAGGGTTTCCTACTTGGTCCACTTGAAAGAACTTTTCAGGCTGTGGCTGTTTTATGCATATTGCACTTGGAGATAGATTGCATGAAGACTTTTTCATACTTTCAACATACATGTGTTTGTATATTAATTGTCAAACTGAAGGAGAAGCAGGGCTGTAGGATTCTCCAGTGCTAAAAGAGAAAATTGCTTAGTTTCTTAAGATAAATTTACAAAAAATAATGTCAGTAAACAGATTATTTCATTGGGCAAAGATATTTTAAATAGGCATATCTTTTATAATTTATAACTAAGGACTTTGGCTAATACAGCCTTGTAAGACTCAAATGCTAGCAATTTCATAACTGCCATTTGAAGTGTGAAACTGAGTTATCTGTTGCACTGTACCATATTTAAAGAATTTAAAGTATTTTTCATTTTAAGTTTCAGCAAAACCTTTATTCTACTTTTGGATTAACATTCTCAAATGACTGTGTGTGAAAAAGGTTTACTTAAATATTGGGATTTTAGGGTCAGCAGGCAAGAAATGCATTCAGAAGTCAGTAGTGTTATTGACAGCGGTATTTCTGCCTTGTTGCATCTTTCCTGTAGCTTTAGCTTTTAGCATGAGGAAAAAAAAAAGATGGCAAGTAATAAACTGCACAATTAGTTAATATCGTCAGTGGACATTTAATATGTTACCATAAAGTTTTAAACTTGCTCTTTTTGTCTGTAGTTGTCTTTTAAAAGAAGCACTTCTGAATACTATAGAAAAGCTTTTTTCTTTCGCGCGTATGTTACTATCTTTGGTATATCCAAAAATGGTCACATGAATTTTGGTTAAAATTCTATGATTCATCTGTGGGCACAAGATAAATGTGGAAAGCTTCCACTGAAAAGGAGACTAGTACAATTCAGCGATACATTCAGGGAGAAATGTATCAAAGTACAAGTTTTTAAACATTTCTAATGGCTGTTGTTTACATGATCAGATGATCAAACAGCATTTTAAACAGTCATGTGGATGAGTTTTTCTAGAGAGTTCTTAATGGATATGAATTAGTTTATTCAGAGAAACAACTCTGGGGTTTTTTAAGTTAAAGATAAAAGGTTTAGGCTATTGAATTTTTGAGAGAGATTAAGCAAGTGGCTTTCAATTTAAGGTATATATGCAATAGCAAAGAAGCAAAGCAAGGTACAGAATTTAAAAAGTTAGTTGGCTATAAACATTTTTGACCAATCCAGTAGTGGATGCAGCAAATCTGTTATCTAACTCTACTGCTAAATAACTTGGAAATAGGGAATTTTTTTTCCAGTTTAAGATCTTAAAAGTCATGAGTGCTAACATGGATTGAAAGACATCACACCACTAATAACATGGCTGTGCAGAATCTGGAGAAAATAAGAGGGGTTTAAGATCTGATTTTTGACAATGGGTTATTTTCATGATTGAATATCAGGTCTTTGGTATCGCTGTGGAATCAAGTACTAGGAGCTTTGTTGAGAGGAACTTTTAGAGAGAATTTTGAAATAGAGATCCGTAAAATATACTTTATTTTCAGAATGCTGAGGGAAATGTAGTACATCTTAGATATGAAAAGTCTAGTTTAAAGCTCGTTGTTGCAAGAGAAGAGGAGTTAGGTGACCTGATCTTTCAATTTCTATTAATAGTTACAAAATAAGAAGTTGGCATGCTGGCTAACTACAGTAAGCAATACTATGTTGTGCACTGGTGAAATCATGCCAGGGATGATTTATAAGTATAATATAACATGGCGAGACTTAAAAACCTGAACCAGTTAAATTGAGAATCAGATCTGATATTTGAAGGAATGGGTCACACTCACTTGTAATATGGCCTTTGTTTTACATTAAAGCAGTTGGGTTCATGTGATGCAGTGTTACAATAGCCTCCTTTTTTTTAATAACAAAAATAAAAAGGATAACATAGTTTGAACTTCACTTAAAGAGAAATTGTTGAAATTAGAGCAACTATGAAGTACTTATTTATGCTTAATGTCTTATTTAATTTTCAATCTTTAATTATGAATGTGAATCAGTATGAAATTTGTATGCACTCAATATCAATTACCACTCTTGACAATGGTTTTTTACTCAATGAAATGAATGACTAACGGTAGTATAATGCTTTGCTTATTTTCATCTTTACTGCAGTTAAGTACAGCAACTTCAGTCACAGCTTTTTGTTAACAATCAGCAGGATTTTTAAAATGCATTTTTGCATAGTGAATATATAGACTAAAGTGTATGCCTTTGACAGCAAAGGTAATGATAGAGACTAATTTAATGACTGTCTAGAGTTTTAACTTTATATGTTAATTAATATATGCTAATTTTCTTTATTATTTGAGGGGGAAATGGTAGACTAATGTAATGCCTATAACCAAGTCTGTCTGAAAAGAACAGTGAGATGTCTTGCTTAGTCATGCTTTGTGTTTGACTTCTAATTTCTCTTCTACTATGAAGTTTAACTTGTGAAGGAAATAAGCTGTGAGGGGTATGCATAGGTAGAAGTTGCGGAAATTTGGTCAAGGTGGAAATTATTTTTAAAATTCAGCCAGTTGCTGAACTGCTACAAAGTGGTAAATTTAACTAGATAATTTATGGAACTTTATGTTCTGAATTGGTTTTCAGAACAGCAACAGAGAGCTATAGCAGTTCTGTAAGGTGGTAATTTTCAGAAGTTTACCTTTTGATAAGCAGTTCCTGTATTGAGTAGGATTGAGATGAAATGGAGACCTGTTTTCTTTCCTTCCTTATTTCTGTGTTTAGCAAATACAGAATTGCAGTAGATATTTTGAGCACCAATCCACAATTCTGTCTGCTTTGCTTGTGAGCATTTTTCAGTCAACAAATAGTTGCATTTCAGTAATAGTGTAATTTGAGCTTAGCTTCATCTACTTTCTCCAAATTTTTTTTTATTATTTACCCTTATTGTTTACACAGCCTAATGGACGGTCTTTCCTTGATGTATCTGAGGATGAAGTAGTACAAACTGTTCGTAAAGAAAATATAAAGCAGCCTGTGGACGCAGAAAAGAAGAATGAAAAGGTCAGTTATGGATACAAAATGACAATGTCAAAATTTAGTTCACCTTATTTCTATATCTATTTGTGATTTGAAATCCCATTACTTGCATGAGTGAAGAAGCACATTTCTTACTGTGAAAAGTACTGATCTAATTTGGTGTTGGAAAGAGCTAAAGTAGTATTTTTTTTAACTTCTAAGATCGTGCCTTACCATGGAATGTCTGCATCTAGCAAATCTCCCTCCCTGGCCTGCACCCCACCCCCACCCCAAACACTGATGCCTCTGTTCACCACGTGAAAATGTTAAGCTTACAGAAGTGAAGTTTGTGTTTCATCTTTGCTGGCTTCTTTGGAGATGCAGTATAATGATAAAATGCAGTATTGTTAAGTGGCCTGTAAATGATGATATCAGTTGAGGGACTACAATTCAAAGGTTAAGACCATGTGCCTGCTTACTTATTTGTCAGATGTATTCGTTAGTGATTAGAGTTCTTAATTTCTGATGACAAATATGGGCTTATTTTTAAAACTTGGTCTGTAGCTTTATCTAAAAGGTAACCGTACTCATGTCAGTGTTATTTCTTGCACTGTGAGGACTAATATATTCTAGTCTTATCATAAATGCGAATTGTAGGCAAGTGCATTTGTAGGCAAAACTGATATATTTATGATAGGCCTTTGATGATAAATTTTGTCTTGCTTCTTTTGCCAACACTGTGCATGAAATTTTCATGCTGTCATGGATTTCTGATTTGCTTTCTTCAACAAAATGCATTTGTTCTAACTATACTGAGGAGTATTGGAAAAATAAATTATTTTTTATGAACAGTCAGAAACCAGTATGATTATTGTAATTTATTTAGTTTGTTCAAGCTTTAATTAACTTTACTATCCTATAACTACTTATTTTGCAGTTAGTATGTTGGCTAAAAGATTGTATCCTGTTAACTGGCTTTAGAGCTCTAAAAGTTTTTAGCATTGGCAAATAGAAAAACTTCTGTGAAACGAACTTGCCTTAAAGTTTCGTTCTGCATGCTTCTTCCTCTTCTCCATGTGTTGTGTATCATATTGACTTTGTGGTTTTTTTCAAGAACTTAATAAAATTTGATCCTGAAGGAATAACTTTTTCTTCTCAAGTTTCACTTTATCTGAAGCAGGTTTCCAAGTAGGTACTGTTGTTTAAATGCTAAACTTGAGCTTTACCTTAAAATTGCAAACATAGTGATCTGAATTTTAAAATCTTAGTTTGAAACTGCAGCTCCAGGAAATCACTACCACTATACAGATATGGATGCTTATTGAAGTAATTACGTTTTTCTATCACTTTGGGGAACCCTGGGCAAGCCATGATTGCCTCAGGAGCTGATTGTTCCCCTTCAATTAAAAACATACTCAAGAACTTTCTTGAAACTACAGGTAACTTTACAGACATCTAATTATTTGGTTAAACCTCTCAGGGCATCTGTTATATTTGTAACATTATAAACCTGCTAAGAAGATTTCAGAGATCCCATGTATGTGTGTCTGTATAGCTTCGGATGGGTGGTATAAGTCAATGGGTGGGATCTAAGTAGTATGTGCATGTGTGTAGATACATGAATATATATAATCTATGACTTGAAGGGTATGATGATTGGGGGGGGCTTGAATATATACTTTCATTGAAAATCACACTCTTGTGTTTCTGTATTTCTTAGCTGCTCCAGGGTTGTGAATTTTGTGCATGTTTTTTCAGGATAGTCGTTTAAGTTATATCCTCTTGTTCAGCTTTGGGTAATGTCTGGATTGTGGCGTTCATAGGGTTTATGATTTCCTTGACCCTTTGAATAGTTTCTTCTGTGTTTTTCCATTTGAGTGACTTGCACAGTACAGGGTTTTTTTAGTTTTTAGTGTAAGGGACTGTGTCTAAGAAGAGACGCTGTGGATGAGATTGTAGGATGTTAAAACTTCATTGCCTGTTCTGTTTACAAAAACACAACTGCTTTGTCTCGAATAGTAAAAATAAACAGACCATTAGTGATGAGTTAGAAAGGTTTATTTTTCTATTATTTTTACATGGGGGGCAGTGCATCTTAAATATTTAAAAAACGTTGTCAGGTGCAGCTGCTGAGTTCCTCGTGCTCTTTGGCTGGTGGCAGAGCCAAACTGGCAGCTTTTGATGTTGCAGAAGGTGACACTTTGAATCAAAAGTCTTCTGCAAAGCTAGCTTGCTCGGTAGCTTTCAACATCTCTTGCTGTTTCAGCCAGTTTGTTACTGAGATAGTGACTGTTACAGCACTGTTTGACAGGTGGCAAGTTGGATAACTAATTATGGTTGTAGTTTCTCAGCTCAGGTTCTAGTAACTCAGGTTAGGAAAGTAAATCTATTTTCAAGATTTGAATTCTTGATCTTTTTAAAAACAATGTTTGTTAATAACAAAGTTATTTTTAAAACAGTCTGTGGTGTTATCATGAGAAGTGTAAAATTTAATGTTGATATCTCTATAGGAGTTAGTTATTTAAGAAACCAGAGTTACAACTTGGAGCAGTCATCTTAAACTGCTGTCTGGAAGACTTCTGAAGGCATTTCAGGTGTTTTCTTAGTGCCAGAGGACAGTTGGGTAGTTACAGCTTTGTGGGTATGACATTCTAAGACCTCAATTTCCATTCTCAGTGTAGCTGAAAATGAGAGATGTAGGTACAAAATTACTAATCATTCTCTGCTTGATCTCCAAGAAGCAATTCATAACTGCTTTTACATGCTGTTTTTCACTTTTTAATTCTTTCCTTAGAAGGTGCTCTGGCAAATAATTTTCCTTGTTCATATTCTTAGACCCAATTCTCCTCAGGTTGCTTTTGAAACCGGCCCTTCTCTTTTGGAGACTTTTCAAGAAAAGTTAGCTAGCTGGTATGTGAGCAAATTAGAGATAATTCAGTTTGGGTGCATCTGTGTTGTAGGTCCCCTAGTGCAGTAAACCATGAGTTAACTGTTCAAGTCAGTTCTCTAAGTGCTATAAGTGTGTTGGCATAGCATTGCCAGTGAAATTTTTATTATTTCTGGTGCTGCACTAACAAGCTATTACTGCCTTCAGTACCTATAGTGAGGTTACATGATACTTTTTGGGCATGTTAACTCAAAGGCATGTGAACTGCATGTCATTGTGGGCCCATAGGGTATCTGCTTCATCTGTGGTGATAACTTAGCTGTTGCTAATTCTGAATGCTAGAGAGATTGTTATCTCTTCTTGGACACCTAAGACTAGAAAATCATATAGTTTGAACTCGGGAATAAAGCTAACAATTACTAGTCTTACTCTGGCAGAATCATGTATTCCAGAAAGACATCCAGCATTCTTAGAATGTCCTTTTTCAAATATTCCAGAGACAGTGAATCAGTGAATAGTTCCCTTTACAATACTTGAATGGATAACCATCTTTCTTTAAAAAGTCTGGGGTTTTTTTACATTCAGATTTATCTGGTAGTTCTTACACCTTTCTTCACTTGTTCATAAAAGCTTTTCAGTACTGTATTTTCTTTCTAAGAAGGTAGTCAAGACAATTTGCCATCACTTTAGCTTATCAAAAGATTTAACTTCAAGACTTCCCGCAGTATACTTTCTCCCAATATCTTGGGTCATTTTTCATCTTTTTTTTTTTCTCAATACTACATTTTTAATGCTTTATGTTCCTACCTTTTTCATCAAAGCTGCTTGCAGAAGTAGTCATCAGTTTCTCTTTGTTTATCTCTGCCTGTATAGCCAAGAAGCCATAACTGGTGAAACCTTGGGGACTCTAATAATAGTTCCTGTTTTGATGTCATTTTCTAAGCTGGAATTCTCTTACACTTTTTAAGAGTCACTGGCGTTATTTATTTCTCCATGTATAACTTTATACTTGCTTCTGCACAAAACAGATTTTGCCGGAGTGGGTTTTGCTTGCCAAGTGTTTCATTACTCCTCTGATTGTGACACCATCAGCACAGCTTCTTCCACCAGGCTTTGTGCTCTGTAGCATTTAAGTAATCATTCCCCCCACCTGCCATTCGTGTACTGTGTAAGACTGCTGAAGTAACATGAAAGACTTTTATGTTTAGAAATCAGTATTGTTTAGTACTTTATTCAAGGGACTGTCCATACAGATGGTGGTTGAGGAAAATCTGTTTCAAATTTTGTCCTGTATTTTGCAGGGGGAAAATTCTAAATCACTATGACAAGTGATCACAAAGTAATTATTATGATAATGTTTTATTTTTATTCTAGTCAAAGAAAAAAAAGAAATCAAAGGGAGATGCTAAAACAGTTCAGGATGTGTCACGTCTAGATGGAAAGGAAGCTGATGAAGGTACTGAACACAAACGAATACAAAAATTGCTATTAGACATATTTTGGCTTAAATGTCATTTAAGATTTACTTGTTTGTGCTTCATAGAGAAACATAAGAAACTCAGTCATAACTCCACATACTACATCTGGAAATCTGATCTTTGAAACAACGGTATTTAATAACTTCAGCTGATTCTTTTGAAGTTAAACTTACAAAAACTGAGAAGTCATGATTAGTAGGGCCCTTATATTGTTCATGTTTTGCTCTGTGAAGCAAAGTATTAGCACACCACATCCAGAAAAACTTAACTTTAGCCAGTTGTTCATGTTTTCAAACTAATGTTGAAGCTGACTGATATGTCTGTGTTTTTTAAACTGAACCTGTACTCAGACTTCAGCTTGATATGAAACAAGCTAAAACTCTTGCCTTTTTGTGGTCTAACTTATTTAGTGATATTTTCATTTGGGGTATGTTTTAGGAACCTGGGAAACGAAAATCAGTAACAGAGAGAAGCGACAGCAGCGTAAGCGAGACAAGGGGCTGACCGATGGTGGCTCAGGAGAATCACATCTCCAAGGGGTGGAAAATACGGTTACTGTATCCATTGAACAACTGATGCCTACGCAATCACTCCCTGTTGGTCTCAGAAAAAATAAAGGTACGTTGGTCTGTAGGCCTGTGAACATCTTCTAGAAAGATAACTTGAATGCTTAAATAGCGACTTTGTTTTGGATGTATGATAGGTATCTATGGAGGTGTAATTCTTGAGGAAATTATTTCAAGCTCTGTAAAGGTACTTTTCATTGTGCAAAACTTCCCCCCCCCCTTTTTTTTTTTTTTTTTTTGAGCCACACTTTTGTGGAAGCTAAGGGAAGAATGTTCTGGAGTAACTGGTTGAGACACTGGCTTCCACACTGGTGCTCTGTCAGTCGCTGCACAGCTGCATAGGCGTATGTTTCCATTCCTTCACTTGTACTCTGCTGACTCTGCCCTTTATGTTTCTGGAAGCTTCGAAGACACTCTCAGCACTACTGCTGGCAGCACCAACTCCTTAACTTGAACGTTTCCTTGTGGAAAGGTTATGCCCATGAGTTTTCTTTACATACAGACATTTTTTCCAACATAGATTTAGTAGTACCTGTACAAAAGCTGTTCATAATGGTGGGGCACATGTGGCTGAAATTTAGTAATTAATTATTATAGCTAAGGATTTGATAAGGAAATGCAGGCTTTAGCTTCTATGCCTGCTACTGTTTCAGAAAAAGTTGCATGGGCTGGTTTAAACTGTGTGTAGGCACAGGAATTCATAATTGGCTGCAACTGAGAAGTGCTAGAAGAATCAGAAGACACACAGTTTAGCTTTCTAACATACTTACACTGATAGGTGCTTTAATTAGATGAAACTTTGCATTCTAGCAAAATGACAAAAAATCTGAGCCTAGCAACTGTCTGGTACCTTGTAACAATTTATTGAAATTGTCATGCCTTAACTTGTGTTTTTATTGATGCTTCTTTGCATCTTGACTGAGTGCATGATTCTTGTCCGTGAGGATTAGATCACTTGTTTCCTGTTTTCTTTTTTCTGTTTGTTTACACACAAACAGCTTTAAGAAATTTTAATTCCAACTGTCCATATACTCTGTGTTTAGCCATAACTACTATAGCTGGAGTCCCTTATGAAGTGTATGTTCTTATGTACCACCTTGTACCAGACTAATCTGAAGCTAATTCGGCTGTATCTAGTGTTCTCATGGTAAGGTAGAAGTTAGAAATAGCTATGTATTTCTGATATACTTAGAGCTACCCTCTGCTTGAAAATGACAGCCTCTGTTTCAGATTTTTGCTCTTCATTCTTGGGGAAACTAGATAGAGTTCTTTGAAATCTGCAGTTACTTGGTTTATAGGCCTAAATCAGTTCTGTGTTCATTCTGCCTGCAAAAGAAATGCAAATAATAAAAAATAGAGCACTTTAATTTTATTCTTAAGTTTTCTGGAAATGTCTTCATTTACTTTGAGGTACTGATTTATTTTTTTCTTAAATTATCAATAATGAAGACTCCTTTTGAAGACTTTTTTCAAATAGCAACACCTGTAAAGCTTATTCTAGCTCTGTTTCCTCTTGCTTCTTAATCAGGTGATGCGCTTCTGAATGCACAAGTTAGCAGCTCTAAACCTGCAAAGGGGGAGTCATCAATTCCGCAAGGTAAAAGACTTTCATTAGTAGGCATCCTGAATAACTAGAAAAGTGGTTTATGGAAGTAAAACCACAAATTGACAGTGTAGGCTTTTGTGCAGTTACTGATCTGGAACTTTATTATGCAGCTGGCTTTTTTTGGCTATATAAATGTTATACTTCTGAGATGCAGTTACTTCTTAACAGGTTGGGAACAGTCTCTGTTAGGTGTAGAAAGGATTCAGTATCTAGAACTTTCAGAGAGATTACCTGTTATACAAATAGTTACCTACAGAATAGGTAAAACTTATTCGCAAGCTCCGCTTAAAAATTCTTTATGCTAGCTTTTCAAACTTAGTCACTTTTTTGTGTTAATTAATTGATTATTTGCTCAAAGAAAATATAGATAACTGCCAAGAGCTCAAAGGTACCAGTCCTGATTATTGCAAAGTTTGCACTTGTTTCAGATTGTAAACTTATAAATTACTCGGTTCTTTATATACTCCTTAGAAGCATACTTTAAATGCATTTATTCTGAAAGTACTTAAATACAAAATGTATGTTTATAAATAAATATACATGACATTGTCATCCACACAGTTGTTAATATTTGGCTATATTTAGACTGTGATCAACTAGTGAATCTTAGCAGTTTTCTAATAAGGCACACTGCTGTAGTAATACATGAAGTGAATTAGTTTGGAATAATGAAATCAGATGGTTGTTTCTTACTCGTAGCCAATGTTAGTGGTGTTGCTTTAATGAAAAGTAGTTAGTGTAATTAAGCAAGTCAACAGATGAGTTATTAAAAGCACCTAGATCCAGAATGTGAATCACTTCCTGCTACTTTTGGAGAGCTTTGCTTTACATGCAAGCTTTCTGGACCATAGCACAGAAGGAAAGAGCTGTATTCTTCAGAGATGCATAATGGGACAACAGGAGCCAATAATCAGGTTGCAGTAAGGGATGTTCTGACAGGCCGTGAGGAAAAAAAGCTCTTCATAAGATTGCCCACAGATGCTTTGAACTGTCAGCCTGTATGATTTCGGGAACTTCAATAATGTGCTATAATTTTGAGGTTAGCTGTGCTTTGAGCAGAAGGTGGAACTAGGTGACTTCCAATCTTAAATTTTCAGTGATTCTGTGAAAATTTTCTGGTCATATAGAAGGTAAGTGTGTTTGGCAGGATAGTAGCATGGTAAACACAGAATAATAAAGCTCCTGCTTCGTGACTTCAGCTGTCTTTTTTGTAAGGTTGCAAAAGAGGTTTTTTTCTGCCAACTACAATTTGGTTTCTGTCTCTGCTGTTTTTGTGGTTGCCTTCCCTAAACTAAACATGTTGTATTACCCTTAGAGGATGTTGACTGGTAGAAACAATGTTAGTGGAGAATGGTCAGTGGTTTTATGTACACCAGTGGCAACCTTACAGATGTCCGTGTTTGGAAGTTATTTGAGAAAATCTAGGCATATCTCACTTAAATCAATTCCTTGCCAGTAAGGCCACCTTGAGTGTGGCATGTTCGTGCTGCCTGAGCTATGAATTCATTTGAGGAATAAAATATTTGGTCTTCAGGTGCTGACATACAATTTTGGCTGACTATTTAAGTGTTACACTTGCGATATGCAGATATTTTGTGTTTGTAGATCAGCAGTATTTCTGTTGTTTACATTGCATATACAAAAAGAGAGAGAGGATTTGATATACAGACCCCTTTGAGAAGGTTTGTGATATATAATAGGAGGTCAGGCTGGGTGCACCAGGTAACCATTAGTCTTTATGTTTTATAGGGACATAAATTTTTTAAAAAGTAGTTTTATAATGATCCTTACATTAGTGTACTGCTGACTCCTCTCAAAGTATACATGAAACTTGCTATGGCTAGTAATTTCTCATCAGGGTAGGCTGTTGCAGTCCTGTGGTTTTTTACCTTACTTTTCTGTAAAATATATTGCTTATTAATTCTTTTGAGATTGTGATGATTTTTTTCCTCTAACCTTGATGCACATGATGGTCAATATGGTATCAATGCTCTTTGTAAATCCTGTGTAGTGTTTGGGAAATATTTTCTACTCCTTGGTCATTTCTTCTACTTCCTATTTAGAGAACTGCTGTATGCAGTTATGAAACAGAAATTATTCTTCATCTAGTGCATGGGGTTTTCCAGAAATCCACCATACCTCTAAGAGAAATTACCTGTCAGTGTTGGAAGAACCTCCACACCCTTTTTTTTTTTTTTTATCAAGAGGCACTAATTCACCAAGATAGCAGCCCTATAAAGAAAGAGACACAGGAAGGAGAGTGCAGTTTGGCACTGTTTTTTCCTCACTCTTCAAGTTAGTAGACAGATGGTGCGTATCATCTGAACTGGAAAATCAGTTGAGACAGAGCAGCAGCTCATCTGTATCACACTGGTGTAGTAAAGCTGCTATTAATTTGTACTTTTTTTATTGTTAAATGTATGTGTGCACGTAAGTAATACTGTAATTCTTCATTCAGTTCTTATTTAGAATAATGTTTTGGTTATGCTTGTGTTTAAGTTTCTCCAGGATTGAGTGAAAGCCATACAGTAAATGGAGGAAGCTGGAATGAGAAGACTGTAAAAATCTCCTCACAGATTGGTGTAGGGGAGGAGAAATGGACATCTGTTCCTTCAGCTGCAGCTGGCAAGAGGAAGACTGAGACATCGGCTTGGGGCCAGGACACTGGAGATGCTAATGGGAATGGAAAGGACTGGGGTGTAACCCTGGTGGGCAGGCCCTGGAAAGAGCGTTCTTTGTTCACTCCTATTGGTAAGTTATTCCGAAGAAAACTTGTTTCACGTAAGCATTTTTACATAGGTATATTTTTTAGTAGCAAATCTCTTAGCCTTATATTTGTATATCAGGAAAATCTTGGAGTGGTCTAGTGAAATATGAACTAAGCAGTTTCTATTTACTGTAAGTTCTGATGGCTTAACATTTATGTCCCGTTACAGTTTAACTGGGTTTTTGGAGTTTATCTGAAATAAAATTATTTCTGCAAAGGAATCAAATTTTTTTATATCAATTTCCTAACATTCTGAAAGTGATTACTAAGTCATTTTGAAGTTTAACTTCTTTTTAATGAATTCTTAACAGCCAGGTCATAAGTCTATTTTGTTGATCCAACATGATCAAAACAACTGTGTGTTTGGCAGATGTTTGTTTAGGCTCCAGG